>NC_134353.1:877185943-877785943 GCF_048569485.1 Anomaloglossus baeobatrachus | reverse complement strand
TGGTTCTTCTCGCCTCCAGGGCTGTGAACTCCTCGGTGGGCGGAGCCAACCGCCTGGCCCACCCCCTGGTGTGAACATCAGCCCCTGGAGGAAGGCAACAAGGATTTTAGTAGCTTTGGTGTTCCTGACTGGGATGTAGGGTGTGGTGGTGTGATGACCTGTGACCCCTGGCTTGCCCAGGGCGTCACAAGGGCACACGGAGGGACATGGGCGTGTTTTACACGTCAGTGAAGAACGTCAGTGTTTTTCACTGACGTGTGAAACGGGCCTTACTCTTCCACACAACTTTACCCTGACCTGTCTGGTGTGTTCCTTTGTTTTCATGTTGCTGTTTGATCCCTAATATTATCAACAAACCTTTGAAGACTTCACAAAACAGCTGTAGTTATACCGAGAAGAAATTACACAAATGTGGGCTCAAAGATTTTATTTAGCGGTATCAGACTATATGAGGCTGAATATAAATGCACGTCACAATTTTCAGATTTAAACTTTGCTATGTTGTGTTGTTTCCTCACATAAAATCCCAATAAAAGCCATTTAAGGGCTATGTGTGCATGCTGTGGATTTGGTGCAGAAATTTTCTGTATGAAATCTGCACCTTCTGGCATAAAAATGCACCAAAAACGCATGCGTTTTGGTGGGTCGTTTAGTCCATTTTTGTGCCATGTATTTTTTTTAAAGAAGTCAATGGGTGGAAAGGCTGCAATATGCTGGAAAACACGCACCAACAATTGACATGCTGCAGATTATTTTCTGCATCAAATCTGCGAGTAAAAAATAAGTACTATTTGCACAACACTTCAGAATTCTCATTGACTTTTCTGGCATAGCTGGCAACAAACTGCACCAAATCTGCAACAACACTGCACCAAAAAGCGCATTACGCCGCATTGTGTGCACAAGGTGTAAATTTCAAGCCACTGTATGATACGAAAATTAATGAAAATTAAGCGCTGTAGCATGAGAAATCCTAATATACTCACAGTCAGGATTTAGTCCTGCTTGCCAGTCTCAGCATTCATCATATGACCATTCTTATGCAATTTTCATACTTACAGTCATGGGACAACCAGCTTCTGTCCCTGCTTCTTTCAGCAGGGGCTTTAGTTTTTCTCACTAAACATTGAGAAAATCAGGAGGTAGTCAGATTGTGACTGTAAGTATGCAGATTGATCTGCTTAATGAATCACTCCCATTAATATTTTTTTCTGTATATATGTGTATGTTGTGTATGTTGTGTAGTGTGAGTGTATTAAAATAACTATTGCTGCCTTCTCCGTGATCCAGCGCCATTATTCACTAGTTCTCAGTGATGTCACCTCAAGTCTGAGTAGCCGACTCCCTCTATGCATGAACTGGAAGTCTCTTTTACAGTGGAAGTCTATGGGTCCTCGTCCCATACATTTACATTGTAAAAGCCACTTGCGGGTAATGAAGAGCACAGTATCACCGGCAGAGTCTGCAGATCAGTGACGTCATTCAGCAGATGTGCAGAACAGCGCTGGATTCCAGAGAAAGCGGTGATAGATGTGTATATTAATACACACACACACTACATACTATACACATATACACAGTTTTTATGAAAAAATATATCCATAGGATTGCTTTAAGCTAAAGTGTATAGGGGGAGGGCACCAAGCTGAATTTTTGCTCCAGCTGTAGGAAAACCTAGATTACCCTCTGGCGTATATGTATATATATATAATCATACCATACCATACCAAATATATATATATATATACTATATACAGTATATACACACGCACACGCTGTATAAAATGTTTCCCTTAAATTTGTAGTTTCCACTTTTACCACTAGATGTCTCTGTTGCAGCAGGAACAACTTGTTTTACTATAAAGTTTTCAATTCCAATACCTGGTGTGCACCATGGATTCCTAGCCAGATTGTATTTTAGTTTATATTTATTACACATAGCTGTTACATAGTACAGCTGAGAAAAAAACAATATATATTCATCAAGATTGATTGGGATATTATCATTGATTGATATTTCTAAATATAGTCATGCCCCCTAAAAAGACAAAAGTATTTTAGGAATTATACCTATATCGGCTAACCAGAAATATATATATATATATATATATATATATGAGGGGTGATCCAAAAGTAATGATAATCGGTTATTTCTATTGCACACAGAAATTAAAATAAAATGTTTTCTTCTCTCTTAGGTACCCACTAGTCCAGGAAAAAAAAAATCACTTAAATAGGCCATGATTCCCGGGAGCTACATTCATTTGAATATGAACTGCCGAGGAGTGAACATCAAAATGGAAAAAAACGAGCTCAGAGCTGTCATCAAATACCTCTGCTTGAAAAAAATGACTACCAAAGACATACACAGCAACTTGGTGGAAACATTGGGGGACTATTCTCCTCCATATTCCACAGTTGCACGCCGGGCCAAGGAATTTAAGTTGGGAAGAACATCGACGGAAGATGAATATTGTGAAGGACGCCCATCCACGTCCCTCAATGAAGAAAACGTGAAAAAAATTGAAGAAGTTGTATTGGCAGATCGAAGAGTGACTATCAGGCATGTAGCTGAGGTAACAGGGATCTCATATGGCAGTATTCAAAGAATCCTTGCAAAAGAATTGCATATGAGAAAGGTCTCCGCGCGTTGGGTGCCAAAAATGTTAACCGACGACCAAAAGAAGAAACAAGTTGACATTTCAATAGCAAATCTCGAAAAGTTCCAAGCAGACAAGGAGAATTTTTTGTCACGTTTTTTGACTATGGACGAGACCTGGATCCACCACTTTGATCCCGAAACTAAACAACAATCGATGACATGAAAACGAGCCGACGAACCAACGCCGAAGAAATTCAAAGTGTCAAGCTCAGCAGGGAAGGTTATGGCGTCCGTTTTTTGGGACGCTGAAGGCATTATTATGGTGGACTATTTGGAGAAGGGAGCCACTGTTACGGGCTCCTACTACGCAGAACAAATAAGAAGATTGCGGGAGGCTATCAAGGAGAAAAGGTGCGGCAAACTGCGGGCTGGAGTGCTGTTTCACCAAGATAACGTGCCGGCTCACAAAGCTGCAGTTGCCATGGTAACCATTCAAGAAGCGGGCTTTGAACTGGTGGAACACCCCCCCCTATTCGCCAGATCTAGCCCCCAGTGACTTCTTTCTCTTTCCTCGCCTCAAGGAACACCTCTGGGGCAAGAAATTTGACGACAATAGCGACGTGATAACCGCTGTTGGGGATTTTTTTGAGCGTCAAGATCAAGAATTTTTTTCGAAGGGAATTCTAAAGCCTGCTTTACATGTTACGATTTAGCATACGATATCGTATGCGATCGTAACCGACCCCATCGTATGTGTTGCACGTTCAATTTTGTTGAATGTGCCGCACAAACGATTAACCCCCGTCACACGTACTTACCCGTCCATACGACCTCGATGTGGGCGGCAAACGTCCACTTCCTGGAGTGGGAGGGACGTTCGGCGTCACATCGACGTCATGCGGCAGCCGACCAATAGAAGCGGAGGGGCGGAGATGAGCGGTACGTAAACATCCCGCCCACCTCCTTCCTTCCGCATTGCTGGCCTGGGAGCCGCAGGACGCAGGTAAGATCTGTTCATCGTTCCCGGGGTGTCACACACTGCGATGTGTGCTACCCCGGGTACGATGAACAACCTGACGTTCAACTTATGAGGAATGAACGTTTTACCGTTCAATCGCACGTAGCTGTTACACACTACAATGTACTTTACGATGCCGGATGTGCGTCACTTACGAAGTGACCCCGCCGAAACATCGTAAGATATATTGTAATGTGTAAAGCTGGCTTAAGTTAAGAAAAGAGATGGACTAAATGTATAGACTTGTTAGGAGACTATGTAGAAAAATATTTTTTTTTTTTTAATATATTCATTGTGTTTATTATTGATTATCATTACTTTTGGATCGCCCCTCGTATATATACACAGTGTGTCCACCCATATCCTGTCCACCGCCATTAACTTGAGAACAGCGGCAGCTATAGGCATAGAAATGGTGTCTAGGTATAGTAAAGTATCCATGCGCTATGCAATGAAACCACCTATAGCGCCGCCTGGTGGAAAACAATGGAGTTAGCATTTTTATCTCGAAAACGGAACAAGATAGAGAAAAAAAGTGAATTACAAAGTTGTAGGACATCATCAATTCAATACGAATAGGCACCTTGCATACAGAAATACTATGATTAGAATGTATAAAACTCACAAGGCAGCAGATGTGAAGCGATACCTCATGGAGACCTTCCTACAAGTCATTGGGTATGGTGGCTGTGTGGAGTGGCCTCCACGCTCACCTGACCTGACCCATTGGACTTCTATCTGTGAGGTCACATCAAACTGCAGGTGTATGCGACCCCTCCACCAACATTGCAGGATCTACAACGACATATCACAGATGCTTGTGCAAACGTGTCACCTACCATATTGCACGACGTGCAGCAAGATACAGTATGCTGTCCAAAGTCCAGATGTGCATTGCAGCTGACAGTGACCACTTTGGGCATCAAAGTTAAATGTTCGCCATATGCGTGACCAGCATTCAATGTTTTGGGGGGGGTCATGGGTTTCATGTCATAGCATTTCTGTATGCAAGATGTCGATTCGTATTGAATTGATGATGCCCTACAATTTATTAATTCCCTTTTTTTCTCTATCTCGTTCCGTTTTCGAGATAAAAATGCTAACTCTGTTGTTTTCCACCAGGTGGCACTATAGGTGGTTTCATTGCGTAGCGCATGGCTACTTTACTACACCTAGACACCACTTCTATGCCTATAGCTGCCGCCGTTCTCAAGTTAATGGCGGTGGACAGGATATGGGTGGACACACTGTGTATATATATATATATATATATATATATATATATATATATTGTGAGGTAGCGTGGTCGGCGGCGCAGCAGAAGACACGGGATCCAGGCATTAAGTTTCACAGCACACGGTTTAATGTCCAAACACAAGTCCACACCAATATACATGTGCCTCTCCAGCAGAGAACTCAGGGAGTTGTGTTCACTCCCTCACACCCGGCACACCTGCCCTTGTTCCTGTTTGCATTTAACCCTTCCTTCAGCCTGTAAGGAAACAGCATTAACCCTAGAGTGGATGTACTTTCTATCATGGAGTGAGCACAACCGGGGCGAGACATACCGGCCGTCATAGATAACCCCGGTCACAGTCTCACATACCCCCCCCCTCAGTTCAAGCGAGCGGGGTTGAACTCCCGCCATCAAACACGGGCCGCGGGACAAGGCATCGGCGTTGCCCTGCAACCCACCGGCCCTATGTTCAACCGTAAACCGGAAGTTCTGCAGAGAAAGGAACCACCGGGTAACCCGGGCATTCCGTTCCTTGGCGGACCTCATCCAGACCAGTGGAGAGTGATCCGTCACCAAGCGAAACTGCCGTCCCAGCAGGTAATAGCGTAGGGACTCCAAGGCCCACTTGATCGCCAGGCACTCCTTCTCCACTACGCTATAATTCCGCTCGGGAGGGGTGAGCTTCCTACTTAAGAAGGTGACGGGGTGTTCCTCCCCCTGAACCACCTGAGACAACACTGCCCCCAGGCCGACCTCTGAGGCGTCAGTCTGTACTATGAACTCCTTCCGGAAATCAGGGTGTACGAGAACGGGCTGTCCGCACAGGACCCCCTTCAGGGCCCGGAAGGAGTCCTCGGCCTGCGGAGTCCAGCGCACCATGACGGACTTCTTGCCTTTGAGAAGGTCCGTCAAGGGGGCTGATAGTCCCGCAAAATCCTTTACAAACCTCCTGTAGTACCCCACGATACCCAGGAAGGCCCTAACCTGCTTCGTGGTCAGAGGTCTAGGCCACTTCTGGATTGCCTCAACCTTGTTAATTTGGGGCTTAATCACTCCTTGGCCTATCACGTAGCCCAAGTAGCGGGCTTCCGTGAGTCCCAACGCACATTTCTTGGGATTGGCTGTCAATCCGGCTGTTCGAAGCGCGTCCACCACCGCTTGTACCTGTTCCAAGTGGGTCTGCCAATCGGAGCTTTAAATAATGATGTCATCAAGGTACGCTGATGCATACGCCTGGTGGGGTTCCAGCACTAAGTCCATCAACCTCTGGAACGTGGCCGGAGCGCCATGTAACCCAAAAGGCAAGACAACATAGTGGAAGAGACCCTCCGGCGTAACAAAAGCGGTTTTCTCCTTGGCGGACTCCGTCAGTGGCACCTGCCAGTACCACTTGGTCAGGTCGAGCGTGGTAAAATACCGCGCCTGTCCCAGCCTATCAATCAGCTCATCCACCCTGGGCATGGGGTAGAGATCGAACTTGGATATTTCGTTCAAACTCCTAAAGTCATTGCAGAACCTTAAGGAGCCATCGGGTTTTGGTATTAGGACAATCGGACTAGCCCATTAACTCCGGGATTTTTCGATGACCCCCAGGCGTAACATTGTCTTTACTTCCTCCGATATGGCTTGTCGTCGAGCCTCCGGTACCCGGTATGACTTCAGGCGTACCTTCAGGTGGGGCTCGGTGACAATATCATGTCGTATCAGACTGGTCCTACCGGGCAGCTCGGAGAAGACATCGGGGTTCTGCTGAACCAACCGTCTGGCTTCTTGCCTCTGGGTCTTGGTGAGGGCTTCTCCAATCCTTACTTCCGGTTTGTCCTCTCCGGAGGTCGCTGGAGCCGGAGGTGAACGACCCGACGAGGAGGGAGATGGGGAAAAAACAGCCATCAGGCTTTCCCGTTCCTGCCAAGGTTTTAATAGGTTGACATGGTATATTTGTTCAGGTTTCCGCCTACCGGGCTGCAATACTTTATAGTTAACCACCCCGACTCTTTCCTTTATCTCGTAGGGGCCTTGCCACTGAGCCAGGAATTTACTCTCCGCCGTGGGGATTAATACCAACACCCGATCCCCGGGTTTAAAGGTCCGCACGGTGGCTTGTCTATTGTAGCGGCCGCTTTGCGCGGCCTGAGCCTCCTGTAAATGCTCCTTCACAATTGGCATGACCGCGCTTATGCGGTTCTGCATACCCAAAATGTGTTCAATCACACTTTTATGGGGGGTGGGCTCTTGCTCCCATGTTTCCTTTGCCAGGTCCAACAATCCCCGGGGATGTCGCCCGTATAACAATTCAAAAGGCGAAAACCCCGTGGATGCCTGTGGCACCTCACGGATGGCAAACATCAAATAGGGAAGCATCATATCCCAGTCTTTCCCGTCTTTTGAAATTACCCTTTTGAGCATGGTTTTCAGGGTTTTATTGAAACGCTCGACTAAACCGTCCGTTTGAGGATGATACACAGACGTACGCAACTGCTTGATCTGGAGTAGCCGGCATAGCTCTTTGGTCACTTTAGACATGAATGGGGTCCCCTGATCCGTAAGGATCTCCTTGGGCAACCCCACCCGGCAGAACACAGCAAACAACTCCCGAGCTATAAGCTTTGCTGCAGTATGTCTGAGAGGTATCGCCTCGGGATACCGGGTGGCATAGTCAACGATCACTAGGATGTGTTGGTGCCCTCGAGCGGACTTTACGAGGGGCCCCACCAGATCCATCCCTATCCGTTCAAAAGGGACTTCTATAATGGGTAGCGGTACCAACGGACTGCGAAAATGGGTCAGGGGTGCAGTAAGCTGACACTCCGGGCAGGTTTCGCAGAACCGTTTTACCTCCCCAAAGACTCCGGGCCAATAGAACCTTTGCAATATTCGCTCCTGCGTTTTCTTGACCCCTAGGTGGCCACTCATCAGGTGTTTATGAGCCAAGTCGAGGACCCGCCGACGATGCGGCTGGGGCACCACCAACTGCTCTACCCCCACGCCCCGTATTTCATCTACCCGGTAGAGTAAATCCTGCTTAAGAGCGAAATGGGGGTACCTTACCTGGGCACCGGGCAGCTGTGCCACCCCGTCAATTACTGTCACCCGACTCCGGGCATGTATTAATGTAGGGTCCTGGAGTTGGGCAGTCCCAAACGTATCCGGGGACGCCTCCAACTCCGGGATGGGCTCGACCATTTCAGCCTCTCCTGCCAATACCTCTAGGGGTGACCTATCGGGTTCACACTCTGTCCCTATCATGGTGACCCCTACGGCAGGCGTCCCGGATTCAGGATTATAGGGCTCAGGTCCCGGACTGACCAATATCTGAGGGGACTTAGGGGGTCCCCTCCATAAAGTCCAAAAATAGGGCAGATCTCTTCCTAGGATCACGTCATAAGGAAGAGTGTTAAGAAGTCCCACCTCATGTTGCACCTGACCGCAAGGTGCTGTGATGGTGACAATCCCCGTGGGATAGTCTCGGCGGTCCCCATGTATGCAAACCACCCCCACGGTACGTCCTGTGGCCTTTACTTTAGCCCTCAAGGTGGATCGCACAAGGGTCACTAAGCTTCCGGAATCCAACAATCCTGTAACCGGACATCCATTCACCTGTATTTGGCACAAGTGGGGCTCCGTCTCTGGGGAGACCAGGTCAGCGGTACACACCACCTGAGCATACATTGAACCCCGCCGGGTAACCCCACAATCCATGGGCTCCGTGGTGAGTGGACACTGGGCTTCCATATGTCCCACCCGCTGGCACCGCCAACATCTAATGGGGTCAGAAACCCCCTTGACGGGTTGTCGTTTAGGGTACAGAACCTTCCGGACCTCAGGATTGGCGGCCGCGGCCTCAGACGGGACGGTAGGGGACTCCTGCGCCGTTGTCAGCGGTGGGTTCTTGGCCCTAGGCTTGGAGGGGCCGGACCGACGGGCGGTACGCAAAGTCTCAGTGTCCCGTATCAAGTCCTGCGTAGCCACATGCCGCTCTACCAGGGACACTAATTGGTCCAGGGTACTCGGGTCACCCTGTCCTACCCACCGTTGAACGGTGACGGGTAAAGTGCGCACAAAACGATCCACTACTACCCTTTCCACCATCTGCGCCGGGCTCAGAGTGTCAGGCTGCAACCACTTTTTTACAAGATGCAATAAGTCATAGGCCTGGGAGCGTACGGGTTTGGCTTCCTCATAGAACCACTGATTTACCCGCTGAGCCCGTACATAGGTATTCACCCCCAACCGTGCCAGTATTTCGGCTTTTAGGGTCACATAGTCAATGGCGTCCTCGGTACAGAGGTCCAGGTACGCTTTTTGGGGTTCCCCCGTCAGATAGGGCGACAATACCTCAGCCCACTGGGGGGTCGGCAGCTTTTCCCGCTCGGCCACCCGCTCAAACACCGCCAGGAACGCTTCCACATCATCCCCCGGGGTCATCTTTTGCAACGCTTGTCTCACCGCTTTCCGGACGCTGCCGTCATCACCCGGTCCCGGGGTTGTTGCTGCCAGTCCAGCACGGATCGACTTGGCCAGGAGAACCATCTGTTCTTGATGTCTTTGTTCCTGCAATTGTAAGGCTTGCTGCTGACGTGCATTGGCCTGAACCAGCTGTTCTTGGTGTCTTTGTTCCTGCGATTTCAAGGATTGGAGCAGGTGTGCATTGGTCTGTTGCTGCTGTGCATTAGCCTGTTGTTGCTGTGCATTAGCCTGAGCCAAATGCTTTAGTATGTCCTCCATGGCGTCGCTGGGTTTGGGCCGTAGTATAGCCGCTTGAATCCAGGACATGTGCTACCGGGTCACCAGAAAAGGAAGCTACACCTCACCGGCTGGGATGCCCGCATTCTTCACCATATGTGAGGTAGCGTGGTCGGCGGCGCAGCAGAAGACACGGGATCCAGGCATTAAGTTTCACAGCACACGGTTTAATGTCCAAACAAAAGTCCACACCAATATACATGTGCCTCTCCAGCAGAGAACTCAGGGAGTTGTGTTCACTCCCTCACACCCGGCACACCTGCCCTTGTTCCTGTTTGCATTTAACCCTTCCTTCAGCCTGTAAGGAAACAGCATTAACCCTAGAGTGGATGTACTTTCTATCATGGAGTGAGCACAACCGGGGCGAGACATACCGGCCGTCATAGATAACCCCGGTGACAGTCTCACAAAATATATATATATATATATATATATACATACATACACACACGCCAAAAGTTTGGACACACCTCATTCTATGAGTTTTCTTTATTTTCATGACTCTGAAAATTGTAGACTCACATTGAAGGCATCAAAACTATGAATTAAAACGTCATCTCTTGAACAACTGTTAAGAGGAGACTTTGTGCAGCAGGCCTTCATGGTAAAATAGCTGCTAGGAAACCACTGCAAAGGACAGGCAACAAGCAGAAGAGACTTGTTTGGGCTAAAGAACACAAGGAATAGACATTAGACCAGTGGAAATCTGTGCTTTGGTCTGATGAGCCCAAATTTGAGATCTTTGGATCCAACCACCGTGTCTTTGTAGAAAAGGTGAACGGATGGACTCTACGTGGCTGGTTCCCACCGTGAAGCATGGAGGAGGAGGTGTGATGGGGTGGGGGTGCTTTGCTGGTGACACTGTTGGGGATTTATTAAAAATTGAAGGCATACAGAACCAGCATGGCTACCACAGTATCTTGCAGCGGCGGCTATTCCATCCGGTTTGCGTTTATTTGGACCATCATTTATTTTTCAACAGGACAATGACCCCAAACACACCTCCAGGCTGTGTAAGGGCTATTTTACTAAGAAGGAGAGTGATGGGGTGCTACGCCAGATGACGTGGTCTCCACAGTCACCAGACCTGAACCCAATTGAGATGGTTTGGGGTGAGCTGGACCGCAGAGTGAAGGCAAAAGGGTGAACAAATGCAAAGCATCTCTAGGAACTCCTTCAAGACTGTTGGAAAACCATTTCCGGTGACTACCTCTTGAAGCTCATCAAGAGAATGCCAAGAGTGTGCAAAGCAGTAATCAAAGCAAAAGGTGGCTACTTTGAAGAACCTAGAACATAAGATATATTTTTAGTTTTTCACACTTTTTTAAGTATTTCATTCCACATGTTTTTGTGGCGCCCTGGGCAAGCCAGGACGTCACAAGCACTACACCAACACACCCCACACTCCCGGTCAGGCACACCAAAGTCAGACAAAAACCCTTGTTGCGTCCCTCCAGGGGCTGATGCTCACACCAGGGGATGGGCCAGGCGGTTGGTCCCGCCCACCGAGGAGTGCACAGTCCTGGAGGCGGGAAAAGAGAGAGATAGTTTGCAGTGGAGAAGAGTGGTAGAAGTGAAGTGGCAGTTAAGGAGTCTGAAGTTGGTCTGGGTGTGTGGCCCGGACGGAACAGCAAGGTTGGCAGATGGTGGTGACCGTCTGCAGGAGAGGCCTATTGGAGCTAGCCATAAGGACCGTGGACGGGCGGTGGCCCGGCGGTACCGGACCGGTACGCAAAGAGAAGCCAGCACCATCCGGCAGGGGCTTACGGTCCCCGACAAGGCTAGGAATCGCCGTGCAATTTGTCAAATCCGTTAGCGAATGGAACCTCCTGGGTTTCCCAGCAGCCAAGTCCCGATAGAAGGCAACAGTCCAACCGTTAAAGGGAAACACAGTCACTGCCAAGGCTAAAGTTCCCAGGGCCAGAGCCTGCGGGCAAAAGAGGCTCCCTCAGCACATATCCAAGCTGGGGAGCGGGTTACCGGTGGGAACCCATTGGAACCGTCTACACTACACAGGTGCAGGGAAAGGCAGTCACCATCAACCTGCCGGGAGGAGAAATACCGCAGCCATTTGTGGGACCCGTCCATCCAGCCGTTTGTTTTACCGGAGACTCTGTGTTTATCATTGGCTGAGTGAGTACCACCGTGCCGTGCGGCACAGCGCTGCCCCCGCGACCCTGCACCTCACCAGGCCCCGTAACCCGCCTGCCATCCATCCCTACCCCATCACCGGGCCCCGGGACAACCAATCCCCTACCCACGGAGGGGAGAATTAACATCCAGGCTGCTCCCTGCCATCGCTCCCGGGATCCCTGTCCAGAGCAGCGGTGGTGTCATCAACCTCACCACAACCGTGGGTGGCGTCACAGACAATATCAAATCCCCACAATCAAACCCCCTTTTCACTCACAGGCGAGGAACGCCGCTCGAGTCTCCGGGATCCGGCCCACTGCTCGAGCCACCACCGAGCAGCAGCAGCAGCCGGACCCAAGCAGTGGGAGAGCGCAGCGTCCCCTCCTCCGCCCGCGACATTTTCATTCATAGTTTTGATGTCTTTAATGTGAATCTACAATTTTTAGAGTCCTGAAAATAAAGAAAACTCTTTGAATGAGAAGGTGTGTCCAAACTTTTGGTCTGTATTGTATATATAAATACAAGATCTTTCTTTGGCTCCTATACTCATATTTCAGCAAGAATTCTGTCTCTCACAGACATGTTATTTTTTCTTTCAGAAGCTCCTACTGTGCACTCATTACCTGTATTAATTGCACCTGTTTGAACTCGTTACATGTATAAAATACACCTGTACACACAATCAATCACACTCCAACCTCTCCACCATAGCCAAGACCAAAGAGCTGTATACGGACACCAGGGACAAAAATGTAGATCTGCACAAGGCTGGGCTACAGGTCAATAGGCAAGCAGCTTGGTGAGAAGGCAACAACTGTTGGCGCAATTATTAGAAAATGGAAGAAACGCAAAATGACTTTCAATCTTACTCTGTCTGGGGCTCCATGCAAGATGTCGTCTCGTGGGGTAAGGATGATTCCAAGAAAGGTCAGGATTCAGCCCAGAACTACACAGGAGGACTTGGTCAATGACCTGAAGAGAGCTGGGACCACAGTCTCGAAGAATACTATATTAGTAACACACTATGCCGTCATGAACTAAATGCTGCAAAGCATGCAAGGTCTCCCTTCTCATGCTAGAACATGTCCAGGCCCGTTTGAAGTTTGCCAATGACCATCTGGATGATCCAGAGGAGGCACGAGAGAAGGACATGTGGTCAGATGAGGCCAAACGAGAACTTTTTGGTATCAACTCCACTTGCCATGTTTGAAGGAAGTAGAAGGATGAGTACAACCCTAAGAACACCGTTTCAACCATGATACATGGGGGTTGAAATATTCTTTGGGGGTGCTTTCCTGCAAAGGGGACAGGATGAATGCACTGTAGAGAAGGGAGAATGGATGGGGTCATGTATCCTGAGATTTTGGCAAACAACCTCCTTCCCTCAGTAAGAGCATTGAAGATGGATCATGACTTGGTCTTCCATTATGACAATGACCCGTACAATGTCTATAGACAATGAGCTGCTAATCATAGGAGGAGGGGTGTTGGACTACCAGGCAGGAGCTGTAGTGCAAGCAATGATAAGGTCCTGGTGCGAAAACAATCATTGCAATTCAACAACAGCATGTACCTTTATAAGAGACCCATCTCTGAATTTTGTGTGTTAACCCCTATGGCATACTGTCCTCAGATTTCATAGCAAAAACCTGCTGACAGATTCCCTTTAACTGATGAAATTGGAGAACTTTGCTTACTTGAAGAAACAGCAGCATCATTGTCCATGAGTTGTGTTCTTTATTGCTGATCAATTCATTTCTAGTGAATGGGGCTAAATTACAGTACCAGAAACATCCTAAATAACATAATGAGGCTGTTTCTGAAGGAAAGCATCCAGCCATGTTTCTCTAATCTCATAAAACCTTTTGAGGCAGAACAGAGATTGGGAACGTGAATAGTGATCCAGAGAATGGGAGCAGTCCCTATCTGCACTTTATTTTATAGATTTTAAGAGCCAGTGTCCTAGGAGTTGTCGCTGCCGGCACCCATTAGATGTTATCGTTGTTACCTGGCTCGTCGATGACAATCTATTCCAGTTTTTCTATCATGCCGATAACTGTGATACAAAGAAATGTTCGTATATAAACCAGTGGAGATAGCAATACTCAGTTACCCTCTCTAGTGGGCAGGAGGTCATGGGTATATTCTGATGGGTGAGATATAAAAGTATATATATAACAGGCAGAAATTATATGTCCAAGTGTGAGAGAGAGTTTTATCGTTCGATTTACACCATTTCATATTGAACCAACGCCAAGGAGCCCAAAAAACATTTGGTATTGAAGGGTATTACCTTCAAAAATATGTATGCCATATCAATAGAATCCGCACAAGGTATGAATCAGAGGAGTGCAATTTGATAAAAAATCGAATTGCTCTCGACCCAATGTTATTCAATGATGCAGGTCAGATGTACGACATTTTCCTCAGCTCTAATTGGACGGAGAAAAAAATTGAACATGCTGCGATTGTCAGCATATATTGGATCATTCACACCCATACATCTCTATGGGTGCGTGTGAAACATTGGATTGCACTGATGACATCCAAGTCTAGTGCAATATATGCAGAGATAGGCAATGGAGGCGATGGAGAAATTATTCTCTCCTTCTCCGTACCTGTACTCTGACTTTTGATTACAGTATAATGACAATCGACTCACACTCGCAGCACAATTCTTTTGGATCTAATGCTATACGCTAGTGTGACCCCAATCTGTACTGGCCCTAATTTTAGGACTCCCACCTATCAGGAGTGTAGTGGTCACCCTCTTCTCCATTCACAATACAGACGTGAAGAGGCAATGGATGCAGCTTTCTCCATTGTAGTATATGAGAGACGCTGAGAGAGTTGACTACAATGAATATAGCAGCACTCATGCACGGCCACTTTTTCACCCAATCTAGTCCTTTCTGTGACACACAGGAGTCAGGCTTCCATGATTCTGCTTATTGGGCCCTCAAAGATGGCCACATAGAACATTATTAATTCTTACCCATTGCTCCATGCCTCATCCCCGATTTAAAAAATACATGTGAACACCCACCAAAAAATGTCAAGCCTTTATGTGACCACAGGGTTAAGGGATGCACAAAATGCAACAAAGGCTATGTGGCACCTGGGCTAAAGGTTGTGCACATTAATTCTCAATTACATTACATCGTATCATAAAACCAGAAATTGGAGAACAGCGACTGTGTCATGCGGTGTTTAGGTCCAGACTCACTAGGTGTCATGGTGGCATCAGGTTCTGTTCACACTGAAGAGCCTGATAGGCAACCTGATGCCTCCTAGTTGTTCAACCAGAACTGAGCGCCGGCTGTTTCATGTGTTCTGTTCCTCAGTCCTGCAGGAATTAATTCTTGCTGACCTGGGGAACTCTACTAGGAGCTCAGGTTGCTATTTAAAAATCACAGCCATCTCCTCCCTATTTAAGATTATGGAGCTTACTACTCAGCACTGATTATAGCTTCAGCTTAGCTCCAGCGATTCCGGTCTTTGTGGTGATCCAGTTCATGGTGATTTGTTATTTTGAGTGGTCTGGGAGTTCCCCTGTTGTGCACTTCCTTTTTTTCTTTATTCCCCTGTACATGTATAGTCTCTCCATTGTGTTTGAGTGCAGTGTGTACATCGTTCTCCCTTGTTCATGTCATTTCTGTGGGGTTTTGTTACTGTTTTTCTGGCCCCAAGGGTGGAAGATAGGTGGAGTAAGATCAGGGCTTAGACAGGTGTTAGGGTTATGCTGGGGGCTCTGAACTGGCTACCATCAAGCCTACCTCTGAGATAAGGGACAGCACAGGGTCCCAAGTCTGAGGGCCAGCCTAGGAGCCCCTGTTCTGTCATTTCATACCCCGTGACGCTGTAATTAAAACTGTTCTGGCCCCTGTATTATAGCTTTAGTTGTAGTATTGTAGTTTTTTGTCTCCCATAGGTTAGACTGTAAACTTAAATTAATAGATTATATTACATTACGATTTGTAGAATAGGAAAAAAATGGAAATGCACCCAAATGGGTTGCCAAAAATCCTGCAATACCTGGACAGTTCGTCAACATAGGAATCTTTTTTGCCCTGTCCGTAAAAAAAAATAAGATGACCGTAATTTTTTGAAGTTGAAGTAACATACAGATTATTTTGACTGTAATTATTATAATTTTACTGTGTACAGTGAATGCAGTTATGTTTGAATTATGGGCTGTAGACATGGATCACTGATAATCATAATGATTTATTACGGTTTTACGTGTATAATATTGTCGTTGATTTTTTGATAAGCTGTACGAGAAAAAATAATAAATCAAGATGGCAACCCTGGCACTCAATAAACCCCAATATTGAAGAAAGCACCACAAAGCTTATGGAATACTATATTTGACTCTGAAATGCTGCAACATTGCAGAGAAAGCAGAGCTTGTTAATAAAGCCGGGCACAAGATGAACTATCCACAGAGATGCTCACTACTCTGTTTCCATTTCTTTCTCAGCTTGAGACCGGGGCCACACGGGAACTAATGCGATCCTCGCATGACACTCGGCTCACGCTGGCAGTACAGCAGGAACCGAGTGTCATGCGAGTGTCACTGCGACTGAGATCCGATCATGCAATTAGACCTCAGCTGTGGGGGACGGGCCGGCACTGAGGAGGGACGGGCCAGTGCTGAGGAGGAGAGGACTGGCACGGAGGAGAGGAAGGGATTTATCTCCCTCCCCCGTAGGCGGCTATTGCATTTCTCGACCTGCACTTGCGGTACACTGGTGTACTGCGAGTGCAGTGCGATCTTTCTCTCGCCCCATAGACTTGAATAGGTGCGAGAGAAAGAGTCTCGCATTACAATCACAGCATACTGCGATTGTTTTCTCGGTCTGATTGGGGCCGAGAAAATAATCGCTCATGGGTGCTGGGACAAAGGTTAATATTGGTTCGAGTGGAATGCGATGTTTAATCGCATTCCACTCGGTCCGATTTTCATGCCGTGTGTCTTACGCCTTAGAGGGAGTCTGCACAAAAATGACTGTTCAAACCAAGCACAGATTCTCAGTGCACTTTCCACCTACTTGGTTTGCATTAATCTCTGCCTTTTTGCTTCCTTGACTGACAGCTGTGCCTCTATAAGAGGAGTGTGAAGATACATGGAAAACAAGTAGGCGGGAAGGTGCACTCAGTTGCATAGCCATGCCCAGGGTGCACTGAGCGCTTCTGCTTTGCTTGAACAATTATTGACAGACTCCTTTTAACAGGTCTTCAAGTAAGAGTTAGAGATATTTATCATGGTAAAATGATGAATCAGTTCCTTATGTACAATCCAATAGTCTGTTAGGCAACATTTCATAAATGACAGTAACCACACAGAAGCCTAATGATTTCTGAGTAGTTGTATTTAGAAAAAAATAATCCAATACGACGGCTCGCCTTCCATAAATCATATGACAGTTGCAGTTCACTGGCCCTGGCAGTCATATGCCGTACATGCAAATGTCACTCCTATGGCCACTAATTGGCTCCTGTGCTCATGGAAATGGTGGACAAGAAGGCATTGCTGCAGAATCAGTATAGACCACCAGTGGCAGTGCTGGAGCAGCAGGATATTTAAAGGGGTATTCCCATCTCTAAGATCCTATCTCAATACAGGGCCAGCATCATCATGTGGCACACCCGGGCAAGTGCCAGGGCACCGAACAAATGGACCCACCCTCCACACCGATTGCTGAACGATGTCCCCAGCACTTCATGACTCCTGGGGTAACTTTCTTCCTTGTGCAGTGTCTCCCTCTGTACCCAGTGTGTCCAGAGACTGACTATTGCCGGCTTATGAATAGTAATAAGCCAGTAGCATAGCATTGTCACTATCCCTGGCAGACACCAGTGACGTCACCTGCAGGGCGGCGCTGCTCTCATGTAACGCCCTATATAGTGACACAACTCTGCTGCCGACAGCTCATGGGGGAAGACAGCGCATAGAGGGAAAGACATTGCATAGGGAGGGAGAAAGCACACAGGGCAGGAATATTGTAGATGGGAGGAGACAGCGCCAGAGGGAAGAAATAGTGCCAAGAGGGGGAGACAGTGCACAGAGGGGTGACAGTGCATGGTGAGGACAGCACATGGGGGTGGCAAGACATCACACAGGACAGACAGTGCACAGGGGGAGAAAGCACACGGGGGTGGAGGACAGAACACGTGGGGTAGGGAGACAGTGCTCTCCCCTATAGTATGTATTAAAGGGGCCGCTGTCACTTTTTTCCCTTGGAGCCCAAGAAACCTGGAGACGGCCCTGCTCCAACATGTAGAAGGTTTTTTTTATTATTATTATTAATAATAATAATAGCAAATACCTCCAATTAGAAATGTATTATAGTTCTCATGATATAGCATGTCTCTTACCTCATGTGCAGGACATTGCAGCTTATGTATACATAGTTACATTCACCCATAGTTACAGTTATTTGCTCGTGGTTGTCACCATAGATACCAAAGCTGCAATGCCCTGCACATGAGGTAAGAGACATGGCTATATCAGGAGAACTATACTACATTTCTTATTGGAGGTATTTGCTAATATTATTATTAGTAGTAGTAGTATTATTATTACACCTACTACATAATGAGATAGAATCTTGGAGATGGGACTAATCCCTTTAATGGAAAAGTAATGAGTAATAAGTGAATGATCCCTTGTTTAAATCAGATTACTATTCAATATTATTTGAATATGGTATATTTATACAATATGTTTGTTTGTTTTACATGTTTTATATTTTTTCTTATATTTCATATCAATAAAATAATTAAAAATAAAAAAAATCATACGATTTCATATTGGCTACTAGGCAACATATTAGACTCCTACTATCTGTTCTTCACATGGACATTATCAGCAATAGATTGACTCAGAACCTAGTTTTTTTGTATAGATGTATATACTGGAAATGCTATATTCTAGACAAAAGTAATTGAGAAAAGATAGAGAGGAGGTGAGCAGTGACCATCATCTATTGTGAAAGGTGGATCATGTTATATACTCTATGTAAGGATTATCTTGTCATTGTAATCCTGTCTGTAATGATAATGAGTGTTGAAAAGTCAACTGTACAGAATAGGAAGCAAGAGTCTAATAGGCAAGAGTGAATGTTTTAAGAATTCTTTTATACAGTGTGTCCACCCATATCCTGTCCACCGCCATTAACTTGAGAACGGCGGCAGCTATAGGCATAGAAGTGGTGTCTAGGTATAGTAAAGAAACCACCTATAGCGCCACCTGGTGGAAAACAACGGAGTTAGCAGTTTTATCTCTAAAACGGAACGAGATAGAGAAAAAAGTGAATTACAAAGTTGCAATTCAATACGAATCGACACCTTGCATACAGAAATGCTATGATTAGAATGTGTAAAACTCACAAGGCTGCAGACGTGAAGCGATACCTCATGGAGACCTTCCTACAAGTCATTGGGTATGGTGGCTGTGTGGAGTGGCCTCCACGCTCACCTGACCTGACCCCATTAGACTTCTGTCTGTGAGGTCACATCAAACAGCAGGTGTATGTGACCCCTCCACCAACATTGCAGGACCTACGACAACGTATTACTGATGTTTGTGCAAATGTGTCACCTACCATATTGCACAACATAAAGCAAGATACAGTATGCTGTCGAGTCCAGATGTGCATTGCAGCTGACGGTGGCCACTTTGAGCATCAAAGTTAAATGAGCGCCATATGCGTGGGGGGGGGGGGTCATGGGTTTCATATAGCATTTCTGAATGCAAGGTGTCGATTCGTATTGAATTGGTGATGCTCTGCAACTTTGTAATTCCCTTTTTTTCTCTATCTTGTTCTGTTTTCTAAATAAAAATTCTAACTCCGTTGTTTTCCACCAGGTGGCGCTATAGGTGGTCTCATTGCATAGCGCATGGCTACTTTACTATACCTAGACACCACTTCTATGCCTATAGCTGCCGCCGTTCTCAAGTTAATTTCGGTGGACAGGATATGGGTGAACACACTGTATAGTTATTGATATGGGAATTGGGGAAAAACATAAATCTGTGGGTTAGTGAAGATCAAACCAGATAGAGTTTTCATTTTTAATCACACTCTATTTGTAAATACATGGGAGGTATGAGATATAGTAAAATTGATAAAAGAAAATACAAGGTAAAGTTTGAGAAATTCTCCTTTATTCCACATGTAGAAGCCAAATCGCTCCCTTAGATAAATGCAAGAAAACGCAAGAATAAACCTTAAACCTTACAAATCAGGGTTATAGATGTGTTAGACTTCTTGAGGTGGCGTATGGTAAATGGTGATGTGATATTATATAGGACATGCATTGGTATTTTTTTCTTCTTGATAACGAAAACCAAAAATATTTTTTGGACTTTTTTTGTGCAAGTAAATATGTTTCCAATGCAATTACAATTTCCGCAGTCAGGTATAGCATACACAATTTAATATTCATAACATAGAAATATATTAATAGAGTTTTAGACATATTATTTTACATCAAATACAACATCTCATTTAATAAAATACTTCAGTTCACTCCAAGCAATCAAAGGTTTTCAACCACACCTCCGAGGATACAATATGACTTGTATATTCTAACAATGCACAGCTTAGACCACAGACACCGAGTATTGCATACAGCCACCGGAGACGCTTTCACACTGATATCATATACACCACAGAGGTCATCAAATATTGCACTTCATGGCCCATGGACTCTCGGACGAGAGTTGTTGTTTTTTTTTTTTTGTCGTAATATAAAAATATATGTGTATATTTATAGATCTCAAACATTTACTCATGCAACATTGAATACACTGAAGCCTCAGAACATTTTGTTATACACAGCACACGAGGATCACGGAGTTACAGGTTCACATAACACGATATAGTCACGGTTTCATAAGCACAAAAATAAAATTACAAAAATAGCTATTGACCTGTCCTTTATGTATTCCCCTTACAGGTGTGACCAAAAAGAAGTAGGAAGGAAATGCGGCCCTCCCCTGATCAATGTGCACGTTAGACTTGGCTTGTTTCAATGGGGGTTGGGAGAAGCCAACAGGCTTCAAGACACCTGCGGAATTGTTTCTTTAAGTTAAAATACAACAGTATCTGTCCCTTTTTTTCCCATAGTTGAGGAAAAGTCAAGGTGTTCCTAAGATTTGCTCACAAACAGGAAAAAAAAGGTAGTGATCCACCCAGGAGGAAAAGGGATCCACCAGAGCCTAAACATCTACACCTATTACTGACTCGGAGTTATGTTATGTAATATTGATATTTAGGGCCTTCAATTTTGGCTAATTTTTTGCTACTCTTAAATTCAGGGGTCCCCCTGTTCTTGAAGGTTACTGGTTATTTTCCAAGTATAACAAATGATTGTAAACCATATTAAAGGTCCCCATCAACATTGGATGAAAACTGGACAAATCCACCAATTCTGCCGGGAAAGTATGGGGTCTTCTCGACTCTCCCACAACAGATGATGTTGGGTTAGAGGAGGATCAAGCAATTGAAATTTCAACACCCAATCTTTTTAATGCCAGAGCTATCTAGATATGGCTTTCTTCTCGTTGAAAACAGATGAACATTTGGTGGAGCTGAACGCTCGTCTTTATGGAGGACTGAGGAGTCAGGAAGTTTTTTTCAGTAAGGCCTGGGTCACACTTGCGAGTCTCGCATTGCCATCACCCAGCACGGCCGCACACTCTCTGGAAAGGAGCGGGTCGGCTGCATGTATTTCTTTGCAGCTGACCTGCTCCTGTCCGGAGAGTGGCAGGTCGTGCCGGGTGATGCGATGCGAGACTCGCTTGACTCATGCGCGAGTTACTTGCAAGTGTGACTCCGGCCTAAATAGCAATCTCATGTGGATGACCAGATTTACAATAATTTAAGAAGCCAATTAAAGATATGTTCAACCTATATTGCTTTTACACTAGTGTAAGCAGCCAGTCATATGGTTTTGACCTTCCCGGACAACATTGCTCTTTAATTGCCAAATATAAAATGAAGGGAAAAAAAACTATTTTTTCAGATAAGCAAAATAAAATTTGGTCAGGGTCTTCCAATCCCTCCTAATATTATATTTCAATAGTTTTGTGCCTATCTTGATTTAATGCAATATCTTGGTCAGATCTCTTTCCAGGTAAGGGCACTTGAGATTTCCATTCTTACTCTAATAAAAAGTCTTCTTGTTAGCATAGGAGTCTATAAATGCTAAGAGTCTAGATCATTGTTCCTCCTTGTAATTCACATCACCCCAATAAATATAAGGCTTGTATTACAATACTACACAACATGGAAATTGAGATCCATAGTACATCTAGAAGTGGGAATGAGTCCTCAAAAATGGAAACAATCAGTTTAGATCTGATGAGCGGATCGATCCGCAGAGGATCGACTTTAAATCAAGTTTCCTTGAATCCTCAAGTCCGCGCAAAGTCAGCAATTCGATTTGTCCCCCCGCCAAAAAAAAATACTAATGTCCAGAGCCATTTTACTCACTGCTAAAAACTAAGATGGCAGATTAATATCATGCGAGTTCACATGGGCTTCCCCATAATGCCCTTCAGCTATCACCTCACATGGTCTAGCCCAACCAATCAAGGTGGAGTATTACAACCAGTATAAAAGATGGAGGTCGGCCATTTTAGGCTCGTACAGTATAAGTATAGGAGAGCAGATGTACAGTCTACCTAGGGATAAAAAAGGCCTAATCTGATTGTGGTGCACTACTCCAGTGGTGAATCAAATTGAAAATGGGAGTAGAAGTTTGAGTCTGTGAATAATTTGAACTAATTCAAAGATTGCAGTGCTGTATAGGGAAGTGCTGCACTTGTATAGTCACTCAGAGGGACTGTAGTAACAGCAATAACAGCCTTTTTTAATTATTCACACACACTGCAAACAAGAAGGGCAATAATAAACCCCTCAGTACTAATTTTTCTACTAAAGTAAATCCTGAAAACAAGGCAAAGACCCTACTGATATTAGACTAAAGTTGGCCAAACCCACCTATACCAGGTCAATCATCCTAGAACCTAATATGTATGAGAGCCTTCCAATCTCTCTCTCTCTGTCGTCAAATGATATCAGGGAAAAGAACAATGAACATGTTGAGATTCCAACAACCGATCGCTTTGTTCGGTGCTGAGAGAATTTGTTACCAAAGGAATCTAGCAGCGGCT
Source organism: Anomaloglossus baeobatrachus (assembly GCF_048569485.1). Classification (NCBI taxonomy): domain Eukaryota; kingdom Metazoa; phylum Chordata; class Amphibia; order Anura; family Aromobatidae; genus Anomaloglossus; species Anomaloglossus baeobatrachus. The sequence continues at coordinate 877,763,022 of NC_134353.1, read as the reverse complement.
CTTCCATAGAGATCGAAGGAACATTTGGATGAGCCGAGCATTCCTGTGTATGGGGCGTTGGAAGAGATAGCTGGTGGTCAACTGATTGTTGAGCAAAGAGCAATCTAATGTGTATGGGCTGGTCAATACTCATTTGCCCTAAAACATGTCTTTTTCTTGTCAAATGTTTAGAAATCTTTACTTTGGACTCATTCTCTCCCTTCCTATAATAGAAATCTGTTCTGAGGAGGTAGAGCAGGAGGAGATGGGAGAGAGGAGCAGAAACTGAATGATAAGACCGGAGGCGTGTCTCCGACTACCTTAGATCCCCTGTAGGCACTGTAGCTAAGCCGTAGTCACAGATCACTGTTCTACCTTAAGAGAGCTGAGCTAAAAAACAACTAAGAAATTATCAGTGAGGAAGCTAAATCGCAGGTCAACATTATCCATTGGTATGACATATATTTTTGGAGGTCACAACTAAACATATTCCTAAAGAAAAAGTATTACCTGGTCATTTCAAGATTTTCCACGCTGAATGGAGATGTTAGATCTTTTAGAATTCTATAATTTTTAATATAAATTCCAGAATTAAGACCATATATTGTTTCCTCATATATGTTTTAGTTCATTATTGACTCTCAATATGCTATACAGATGAGTCCGCCATTAAATTCAATTTCTCACAATACAAATTCAATACGTAGCAACGACATGGACACTTACAGGCTGCATTTCACACCACGAACCTTGGGTGGCCACATATAAACAATATTGTATAAACAGTTCCCGACAGAGCATTGTAAAATTATGGGATGTTTTTCAAAGCTAGGAATCTTGTGCAATACAAATTCATTATATTCTGCCAGGAGCAAAGATAAGGACACCTGTAGTTATTACATTATTGACTCTACCGTTATACCGTGTATCTATGATAGCACAGTAGTTTGTAAAGAGCAATATATATGTAAATGGTGAAGAAATAAACCACAATAGGACATTTTAAACAAGATTGTGAACACGAGACACTGACTGATGCCTTAAAAATTGTACAAGTTTTCCAATTTTTAGGTCAACACATTTACATACAAGTGTACAACATAATTGGAAATCTACTACTCTATACAGGAACAATAAGATCATTAGTTACATTGAAAATATCTAGACTATACCAGGATTAAATTCTTTACATTTTATACACACATATATATATATATAGTAAAAAAAAACTAATAAAACCTCATTAAAAGTTTTATGTGTGTAGTAAATGCAACATTTTTGGATAGCAACTAATACAATATCTTCTTTGAGAAACATTTCTAAGAAATTTCTTGCAAAATCTTCAGGGATATAGCTATAGGGAGTGCAGAGGTAGCAGTCACACCCAGGTCCCGGAGCCTAAGGGTGCACGAAGGTCCATCTATGTGTTATTTTAGGCATCTTTAGTATAAATGACATGTAAGAGACCTTTTGGAGGATTTTGCTTTGGGTCCTAGAACTTTCCAGTTACACCTCCATGAACTATCACTACATTGTCCTTCCAGGAGCTTCTCCTATGCTCAGGTGCCCAAGACCATCAAGTGAAAAAAAATTGGTCCCTTTTGGCAACGCAATGCAAATTTCTAATGTCTTCCAAATACAATGTTGTCTAAGGAGGGAGTTCAGTATCAGAAATATTAAGAGTTGTGATCCATTAGAATGGGCTAGTCCAGCCAGTAGACGTGTGAATCGCCAAGGACAATGAAATTATAGACTTCAACTAGTAAACAGCGACACTTAGGCTGTTTAGTGTTCTTGGGTCATCAACATGTATAATATGTTGAAATGATTTATTGACTAATGATCTGATCAGAGTGTTGTAACTAATGATGAGCAAATAGTAAAATATTTGAGTTTGGATTATCTATACTAAATACCTAGTGCTATTCCAGTATTCAAGACAAAAAAACCCCCAAAAACTAATGGCACTCCCAACATGCAGTCTGAACAGGTGCAAAACTGAACATAACAGATAATAACAACTCTGAAATGTTAAATCATGCAAACCATGAATGTAAGAATATAAGAATATGCATTACTGCTTAAGGAAATCTAGGAAAAATTAGATATTTAGCATACGAAAATGGCCATTTCTATATCTGCCCAGTAGCCGCATCAAGGCATATCTCATATACTGGGTACCTACTCTAACGCCTGTCTCTGGGATAAAAATCTTCATGTGTATGGGCAAGTAGGAACCTGCTACTAGAAAATAAAATCACATGGAGGGAGGGGTGCACAGTCAGAGGGCATGACTCCATAATCTTTTTTTTTTGTCCAGATTATGGAGTCATGCCCTCGGACTGTGCACCCCTACCTCATTAGTCACAAGTGATTTTATTCTCTACTAGCAGGTTCTTACTTGCCCATACACATCGAAGTTTTTAACCCATAGAGAGGCGTTAGAGTAGGTACCCAGTATACGAGATATGCCTTGACGCGGCTACTGGACAGATATAGAAATGGCCATTTTTGTATGCTAAATATCTCAATTTTCCTAGATTTCCTTAAGCAGCAATGCAGATTCTTACATTCATGGTTTGCATGGTTTAGCATTTCAGAGTGCAACTGTCTTTTTTTTTGTTTTTATCATCAGAATAACAAATCTAATACAAGTCACTGAGGAACTCAAGCTTTTATCTTGAAGATTTCACAGAAAAATGCTTGGGTTTCCCATTGACTTGCATTAGGTTCATTATTTGTGACGAATACCGGAATAGTGCTAAGTATTTGAGACGGATAATCCGAACCCGAATATTTTACTATTCGCTCATCTCTAGTTGTACCATTTGAACCCACAAATTTTACTTCTATATGGTTTTTAGGCTTTACTACATCTGGAGAGGCACAGATTGGAGACCTATAGCTATATACTGTAGAATGTATCCTTCATACATACTGTAATTGTCAGATGATTGTCAAAAACACCAAATAGACTTCTCTTTTTTTTTTACCTTGCCATTTTCTCTACACTACTGAATAAAACACAAAATAAGACCAAAAAATATATGGTACATTTTTGTCCCCGCTTTGGAGTTTGGTGGCCATCTTCTCTTAAAGACATCTACTGCTAAAAAACTACCTAGCCAGAATCCTACTCCACACTGATGAGGGGCAATACCCCGAAACAGCTGTCTGTGGATGGATACCTGGCCTTGGTATTTCTCTTGCCATATCTTTAAACTCGTCAAGGAGTTAGATATTGACTAAAAGGGCTACTTAATATGGTGGTTATGGTGGTCTCCTTAAAAAGAGCCACTCCTTGGCTAGGTCCTTCCCGGAGGGATCTCTGGCTAGTTTCTGTGTCGAGACTCCTAACAGAGGCTCCACGAATCTTTGTTGATTTAAAAAACTGCCTTAACATATTAGCGTAAAGAAAAAAATCTGAATCTCTGTAGAAAAATTGGGGCAGATTGAGGAATATTGTTCATTGACATCCCATCCATTCCAATAACCTGTTTCTCGGTGAACACATTTTAACAGAGTTCATTTACTTTTAATTTTTGTCGTATTTATGCTTGAAAAAAAAATATATTTTATATAATATTTATATAAAGATAATATCCAGCTTTCAAACAACAACAAAAAATTTGTAGACAGATTGTTCACGGCAGAATGGCAGTTCCGATTGTCCTGCCTGAGTCAAGATAAGCTGCTGTCACATTGACAATAGAAAAGGAAATCATGGCTGTCATTATTTGGCAGTGGTTTCGTGTCAAGTTATGCCTTTTTTCTTCTCTGCAGTAATAATTGGTGTAATCCGCCTTATATTTTTCCTTACAGGCTGTAAATTGACGTTTAACGAGCGACATGAGACTCATCATACTCTTATGTTTAATCGTTGTGAAATTTATAAGGCAAATAAAACCAATTTGCTTGTTTGTCCCTGATATAAAAATAGAGTCCGTTGGTCGTTCTATATCACTTGCGGGACTTCTCACATCGTGGTAAGGCATTGATGGCGGGATTAACCCTTATCTTTCCTTAATTCATACATTTTATTTCAATATGGGGCTCACATTTTAGAATAAGCGTTTCTACTGCTATAAAATGAATTGTTCTCATCATTAAATCTAGATTACGCACTGTGGATATAGACACACTGATATATGGATAGTTCAGTACAATATAATATGATTTACCAGTGTTTATATATTTTCATACAAACCACTATGAAAACTAATCTAAACTAAATCTAAACTAAATCTAAACTAAATCTAAACTAAATCTAAACTCTCTACAGAATCTTCTTTACAGTCTCTAGACCCTTTATAATTGCCATTTTCGCTATCGTGAAATAGGACAATTTGGCAACAACATTTTCTATATAAAAAAACTAATACAAAGTCATATATATCTACAGGATGCCTTAAAACTCGAGTAATGGCGATCTACTTTCCTGTAGTGCCGTATATATAGTCTTTACCTCCGTATATCATAACTAGTACTATAGAACTATATAAGACGCTAAATATTTTTTTTAAAAAAACATGATGATACCTGACTGTTCTATAATTGACAAATCTAAAGAATAAAAAATACAACTCTGCTCTGCTGGGAAGATCTTACTTTACACGAGTATACATTAATTTTCAGCTAAAAGCCCACCTTCAGAAATCAGCAGCGGAAAGAAGAAAAGTGGACTATCCATCTCTCAATGCCGTAGTAAAATATTTTTATACACATTTCTCAAACGTGCAAAATTCTTATAGTTTCATAGTGATTAAGGTTTAAGGTATATCAAAGAAAACTTGGCTTTCAAGTCGATGGACTTAAGTCTACCTTTAACCTAAACCCAATACGGCACTTCTGTAGGATCCAATCCCGTAAGCAATATCAAAGAAAACTTGGCACTCAAGTGTTGATTTGAAAAAACGGTGATTTTTATTTCCAGACACTAAGCGCCACAAACATTTCGGCCCGTAACAGACCTTCCTCAGTGTGCAGTGGTGGTTGAGTGCGCTTACTCATTTCAGCGGTGGACACCGCAAGGCTGACTAAAGCGCCTGCCTTTGTCAGGAAAAATTTGCACTCAACCACCACTTCAAAGTGAGGAAGGTCTGTTACAGGCCGAAACGTTTGTGCCGGTTAGAGTCTGGGAATAAAAATCACCTTTTCACATCAACACTTGAGTGCCAAGTTTTCTTCGATATTGCTTATGGAATTGGATCCTACTTGTGTACCTTCAACAGAAATGGCGTGTTTAGTTTAGGTTTAAGGTAGGCTTAAGTCCATTGAGTTCAACCGGTGACCTAACATGTTGATCCAGAGGAGGGCAAAAAAAACCTCCATGCAACAGACAGTAAGCGCCACATTAAGGGAAAAAATTCCTTCCCGACTCCACATACGGCAAATTCTTGCCTTCCTATTCTTTAAGAATTGCAATGTAAAGATCACGAGCATCAAGTATTGAGTTATTGAGTTGAGTACAACCAGAAAATTGGAGTAAATAAAAAAAATGGTTTTGTGAAGTTTTCTACTGTTAACCTATTGTAGATATTCTTTTTCTCCAAGTAAAATTATGTTTTACTATGATTTTAGCCTCTTAAACGGGCTTTACACGCTGCGATCTCGCTAGCGAGATCGCAAGCGATTGTACTCGCCCCCGTCGGTTGTGCGACACGGGCAAATCGCTGCCCGTGGCGCACAACCTTGCTTACCCCTGTCACATGGACTTACCTGTCCTGCGACGTCGCTCTGGCCGCCGATTCGCCTCCGTTCTGTCACACAGTATGAAGTAAATGGTGTGCACTCTGCCCTAATGGGGATGAAGGGTTGAGGTGCTAGTGAGGGGACCGAGGTCCGAGTTACAATATATATGGATCACTGCACTCTCATAGAATTGAAAAGAGTATCAACAGATTCGTTTTTGTGCCAAACAAAATTTTTTTATTTATAAATATTTTTTCATATATTTGATTAATTAATAGATAGACTAAGTGAAATGGAACGTTTCGGCCCAGTGACGGGCCTTCTTCACGCCAATACACACTAAAAAAATGGAACAAACAAACAATAATCAATATATACATTATGATACAATGTTAACATAGAAATACAATATGCTTGTAGAACATATGTAAAGATATACAGATATTACCATGTCAGCGTTGAAAAATTCAAAGAACAGTTATATAATACATATTGGTAGTTCGTCATGTAGAAAGGAACAAGAAAAAGAAAAAGAAAAACAAAAAAAGAAGAAGGAAGAAAGAAGAAAGCAGGCAACATGATGGTTTGTATGAGAGATATAGCATACCTCAGTTATTAAGAGATGGTTTATTCAGGTTCTGTACGTGCAGAAAAAGAAAATAATCATGAAACATGTAATCTATGAAAGAATCTTTCATAGATTACATGTTTCATGATTATTCTTGATGGCTCAACTTACCTCCATCTTACTCCAACTACGACCATACTTAGTATTATAGTATACAAGGTATTTATGGCACATACTCTATGTGATAACTCACTGATATAAGATTTCTTACTTCTAATCCTAAATATCTCATAAAAAATTTTTTTAAGGGACCACAAGAAAAACATAATCTTTTGAAAGCCTGGTTTTTAGAGACTCAGAATATTCACTTTGTGAATCCTCACACAAATACCAACAAGGTAAAAAAGCTCCTGCGGTGTTTCACTATGAACATATACATACATTTGACATCTTTTATATATATATATCCCTTCTCCATAGGACTTATTCTTTAGGACTCCTAATGCAAGAGTTAATGAATTGGAGTGGTATTCCTCTATAAACAACCTCAAAAAAAACCCTTTCTTTTTCTGCACGTACAGAACCTGAATAAACCATCTCTTAATAACTGAGGTATGCTATATCTCTCATACAAACCATCATGTTGCCTGCTTTCTTCTTTCTTCCTTCTTTTTTTGTTTTTCTTTTTCTTTTTCTGGTTCCTTTCTACATGACGAACTACCAATATGTATTATATTACTGTTCTTTGAATTTTTCAACGCTGACATGGTAATATCTGTATATCTTTACATATGTTCTACAAGCATATTGTATTTCTATGTTAACATTGTATCATAATGTATATATTGATTATTGTTTGTTTGTTCCATTTTTTTAGTGTGTATTGGCGTGAAGAAGGCCCGTCACTGGGCCGAAACGTTCCATTTCACTTAGTCTATCTATTAATTAATCAAATATATGAAAAAATATTTATAAATAAAAAAATTTTGTTTGGCACAAAAACGAATCTGTTGATACTCTTTTCAATTCTATGACAGTGCAGTGATCCATATATATCCTTTCTGTCACACGGCAGCTGTCCAATAGAAGCGGAGGGGCGGAGATGAGCGAAACGTAAACATCCCGCCCACCTCCTTCCTTCCGCATTGCCGGTGGAGGCAGGTAAGGAGATGTTCGTCGCTCCTGCGGTGTCACACATAGCGATGTGTGCTGCCACAGGAACGAGGAACAACATCGCTAATTAGAAGTAAATGATTTTTTGGTTTAGGACGACCTCTCCGCGGCAAACGATTTTTGCCGCTTTTGCGATCGTTTTAGGTCACACATAACTGTTACATGCTACGATATCGTTAATGACGCCGGATGTGCGTCACGAACAATGTGACCCCGACGATAATTCATTAACGATATCGTAGCGTGTAAAGCCCGCTTTACTTACAGCAGATGTCTTTTTTATTCAGTTTACATAATGGAAGAGGGATTATTCTACTAAAGACTCAAGCATTAGAAGTATTATCTCACAAGATATCTGACTTGGGAACTCAAGCTGGACATGTATTGTACTTCATTATAGAAGTTTAGCAATACAGATGTAGGAAAAGTTATCATGACTAAAAACCATGGTGATAACTTTTCACAGGAGCTTGTCTCACTTAAAGGGTCTCTGTCAGCAGGTTTTTGCTATGTAAGCTGAAGACAGCATGCTGCAAGGGTTAACAAATAATTCAGGGATGCCTGTCTTGTCACAGTCTGATCTGTTTCTTTATTTGCTATGTTTGTTTAAGCAGCAGGACTTTTCCTTGCTCAGATTACAATGTCCCGAAGTCTAAGGGTACCTTCACACTTAGCGATGCAGCAGCGATCCGACCAGCGATCTGACCTGGTCAGGATCGCTGCTGCATCGCTACATGGTCGCTGGTGAGCTGTCAAACAGGCAGATCTCACCAGCGACCAGTGAACAGCCCCCAGCCAGCAGCGACGTGCAAGCGACGCTGCGCTTGCACGGAGCCGCCGTCTGGAAGCTGCGGAGACTGGTAACTAAGGTAAACATCGGGTATGGTTACCCGATGTTTACATTAGTTACCAGTGTGAGCAGGGAGCAGGGAGCCGCGCACACTGAGCGCTGGCTCCTTGCTCTCCTAGCTACAGTACACATCGGGTTAATTAACCCGATGTGTAATGCAGCTACATGTGCAGAGAGCAGGGAGCCGCGCACACTGCTTAGCGCTGGCTCCTTGCTCTCCTAGCTGCTGTACACATCGGGTTAATTAACCCGATGTGTACAGCAGCTACATGTGCAGAGAGCCGGAGCCGGCAGCACAGGCAGCGTGAGAGCTGCGGAGGCTGGTAACTAAGGTAAATATCGGGTAACCACCTTGGTTACCCGATGTTTATCTTGGATACAGCTTACCTCAGCTGTCAGACGCCGGCTCCTGCTCCCTGCTCGCTTCATTTGTCGCTCTCTTGCTGTCACACACAGCGATCTGTGTGTCACAGCAGGAGAGCGGCTTTGAAGAAAACGAACCAGGGCTGTGTGTAACGAGCAGCGATCTCGCAGCACGGGCCAGATCGCTGCTCAGTGTCACACACAGCGAGATCGCTAATGAGGTCACTGCTGCGTCACAAAAAGCGTGACTCAGCAGCGATCTCGGCAGCGAGCTCGCTGTGTGTGAAGCACCCCATACTCTAACATGCCTCCGCCAGGGATTGACACCTCACTCTCAATGTGTACAATATCTGTAGGGGCGAGTCAGCCTTTTCAGCTCTGCTACATAGCTAAATCTAAACATTCTGATTGTATCAGAATAACTGCACCCAGTAATCTAAGTGATACAGCATTAGATTCTTTTGAAATGAAAATTTCCAGGTTCGACAAATGTTCCTAAAAACTTAGGTTTGCAATGAATACATTTTTGCAAATATCAACACTGGAAAGCTTGTAGTTGCTCAGAAAATAAATGAGAGAGAGAGAAAGAGAACCCTGCTAACCATAGGAGCTTACACTCTACAGGAGGGATAGACTTAAGGTCGCTTTACACGCTGCGATATCGGTACCGATATCGCTAGCATGGGTACCCGCCCCCATCTGTTGTGCGACACGGGCAAATCGCTGCTCGTGCCGCACAACATCGCCCAGACTCGTCACACTACTTACCTGCCCGGCGACGTCGCTGTGACTGGCGAACCACCTCCTTTCTAAGGGGGCGGTTCGTTTAGCGACTCAGCGACGTCACAGCTGCGTGACTGAACCGCTGCCCAATAGAAGCGGAGGGGCAAGATGAGCGGGACGTAACATCCCGCCCACCTCCTTCCTTCTGCATAGCGGCCGGGAGGCAGGTAAGGAGAGCTTCCTCATTCCTGCGGTGTCACACGGAGCGATGTGTGCTGCCACAGGAACGAGGAACAACCTCGATACTGCTGCAGTAACGATTTTTGAGAATGGACCCCCATGTCACCGATGAGCGATTTTGCACGTTTTTGCAACGATGCAAAATCGCTCATAGGTGTCACACGCAACGGCATTGCTAATGCGGCCGGATGTGCGTCACCAATTCCATGACCCCAACGAGTTCGCATTAGCGATGTCGCAGCGCGTAAAGCCCCCCTTACCCAGTAACTCTGGAGATGGAAACGACCCTATCGAACAAACTGTGCTCCACTGGGAACCGCTGATCTGTGATGGCCCAGTTACTGACCAACACTGTACGAGGTATAATAGTGCATTCGATGCCACACAAAAAGAACTTAACCCACGCTCTGATGCTTCAGCAGTGTGGGAAATGGTGGCGGGGAAGTTTTTTTTCATGAACCAAGAATCAAATCTCAAATTGTTTGAATTCGCTTGAAACTGCAAATTTTGAACTTGAATTTTGGCGATTCTAGCAGTTAAATAGGAAAGGATTCTTTACAGTTAGAGCAGTTAGACTGTGGAATGCCCTACCACAAGAAGTAGTAAAGGCAGATACTATAACAGCTTTTAAAAAAGGGCTGGATGATTTCCACAGTACACAACATTGCCAGTTATAAATGATTTAGTGATGAAATGTAGAATTGGTGGAGGAAGGTTGAACGAGATGGACCTGGGGCTTTTTTCAACCTATGTAACTATGTAACTTGATCCTCCGCGGATTGATCTGCTCATCGTTAATGGTAACCTTTGCTATATCTGTACATGTCAGATTTTATGGATCCACCAGTGCCCTAGTCACTTCTCTGTTATTAGACAGGGTTTGATTGATCAAGACTAAGGATGATCGAATACCTCAAATATTCGGCTTCGCAATTACTTGCCGAACAGTTCTCCGCTATTCGACTATTTGCGAATATTCGATGCTCAATGTAAGTCTATGGGAAACCCGAATAACAACTATTCGGGCTTCCCATAGACTTACATTGTGCATTGAATATTCACATAGCGGCGACCTATTTGTCGGATATTCACGAAGCCGAATATTAGAGGTATTCGATCATCCCTAATTAAGACCACACATCCCATAAGGGCAACCATGACACCACACTAAGACTGGAAAGTTTGGAACAAAAGCCTGGTTTGGTGTGAATAAGCATTAGAAAAGGGGGCTCATTTTAGATTTTGTATTACGTCACCTACTTTTAGACCATCCCTAGCCCTGATATTGAATAACCCCTCTTTGTTTCGCCATACTTTACACTGGATTTCCACCTCAGGGGGGCACTTGCATTCACTGAAGAGACACAGTGGTGATTAGAGACTTAGCTACAGGCAAGTCTCCATGGGAAAAATAGAAATAATTTGCACACTGTGACTCCATATAGTTCAAGGTAGGAAGTCATTAAAGGGTAACTATAAAGCTTTTCAGATCTACAGCCCAATACATGGTGGCTACATTGCAAAAAGTGGAAACCCTGCAACAAAAATGGATGATGACATACTTGATTTACATTTATAATGAATTAAATAAAAAACAATCCAAACAATAACTCTGATACCAGCGTATACCTGAACAACGTAAGTATGAAGTTATATCATTTATGGTACCAAGGCGCACAGGACATTGGTGAACATTCAGGAGAGAAATGCCATTCACTCTGGATATAATAGTCTTAGAAAAGCGCAGATGTCACAAATATATAAACTTAATAACAAGAGTGAGGAAAAAGTAAATTATCAGAGCATACAAAGCCAAGTAACTTGCAAACAGCAGGAACATTTATTAGAAGGTCTCAGCCTCCAGGCCACCATTCATCAGCTGGCCATACAAAACAAGCCATGTTTCTTTCCTTTTAAACAGATACATAGACAGTAGAAATGCTAAGTGTATGGACCGCTTTTTTTTCTTAAATACTTATTGGCAATAGAACACGAAGACACCTAGGTGGTGACATTAACACCCACAGTTGGGCTGCTGTGGTGGGGGCTTGTCTGTCAGTCTTGTGCTCTGCTTTGAAGCCGTGACGGCTGGATCCGACTCTAAGTTCTCCGACATTTTATCACAGATGATATCCACAAGGCGCTCGAATGTCTGCTTCACATTGATGTTATCTTTAGCGCTTGTTTCAAAAAATTCAAAACCTGAAAGGGAGAAGGAGAACAATTCATGAAGATGTCACAGCGAGGGGGACGGAAGGGAAGGCTCTGCGGAAAAATATCAGTCATACATAAAAGGAGAGGATCATCTGGCTATAAATCACTGGATGGTATTAGGAAATGTATTTTTAAACTGTGATAGTGAAAATCTTATAAGAAATATGAACGTAAAGTCTGTCTGAGACAGATGGGTCAAAAAAGCAATGTTATGCGGGCGTCACACGAGACGATCTATCGTGTGATATGTCGTCGGGGTCACGGTTTTCTGGACACACATCCGGCATCATTTTCGACGTCGTTTCGTGTGACACCTACGAGCGTCTCAGAACAATCGCAAATCAGTTACAAATCGTGTATCGTTTACACGTCGTTTATTTTTAAAAAATTGTTTATTTTTCTTTGCGCCGGTTGTTCATTGTACCCGGGGTTGCACACATCGCTCTGTGTGACACCCCGGGAACGATGAACTGCAACTTACCTGCGTCCGCCGGCAATGCTGAAGGAAGGAGGTGGGATGTTTACGTCATCTCCGCCCCTCCACTTCTATTGGCCGGCGGCTGGGTGACGTCGCTGTGACGCCGAATGTCCCTCCCCCTTCAGGAAGTGGATGTTCGCTGCCCACAGCGACGTCACTCAGCAGGTAAATACGTGTGACGGGGGTTTAACGACTTTGTGCAACACAGGCAGAGATTTGCCCGTGACGCATAAACGACAGGGGCGGATACGATCGCTCATGCGATCGCACGATAAATTGTATCGTGTAACGCCCGCATTAGGCTCACCTCACATCAGCGGTATTTTGCCGCAAAACCGGATCCGTTACAAATGCGTTTCAATTCCAATGCAATCGCGGCAAGATGTGGTCACATGCGGTTGCGTGCGTCATACACAAATGTGACCGCATCTTGCCGCGATTCCATTGGACATGAATTGAACTGAAACACATTTGTTAAGGATACTGTTTTGCGGCAAAATACTGCTGATGTGAGGTGAGCCATAGACAAACTTGGCACTAGTCACTCCAAATAAGAAGTCCTAAAGAAACCCATCTTCAATAGAGATGAGTGTTCTGGTCTTCTCTGCCTGAGAGTTTTTGACAGGCTCAGGACACACACATTAAATGTGGTTTTGCCCTTGAGCACATTAGGGGCTAACTCCCTTTTCTGTTGCAGCAGGAGACTTCTTGGTTCTGCTAAGTTGTCTGTTTACCAATTCTGGCCTGGATAAAAGCCCTCTGCTTCCTGCAGAGAGTGCTGGTTATTCAGTTCATTCTGATGCTAGACCTGGACTGGTGAGGGGGTCTGTTTTGCTGCTGTGGTTATTTTGTGCCGTGTTGTATGCAAGTACCCTGTGTGTTACCTTCTCCATTACTTAGCTATCCCTCCCTGTGCACCTTTGGTAATTCCATGGTGTGAGTTATTGGTGTGTTTGTGTTTTAGATTTTACCCCGTGTCTCTTGTTTTTTTTTGGTGGGGTTTTGTGGATCTCTGTCCCGGTCTGTCCCCTTGTGTGGTGGGTTGTAGAGGGGACTTTACCATCAGAGCCAGGACAGGAGATAGGAAGAGGTTGGGGTCTCAGATGTTGTTACCTTCAAGCATAATTCTGGGTTGAGGATAAGCCCAGGGTACCTCCCTAGCTTGAGGGTAAGCGGCAGCGGTTCCCCCTTCCACTCACTCTCTCAATCCCGTCACACACATGTGACAAGGAGCGAACCGAAGATGGACTTTTATAAAATCTCAGTGTCCAAGTTCGGAGTTGGGGTGCTCTTCATTTGCCAACCACTCCATTGAGAATTGCTGTGCTCGGGTTCGCTCAGTGCTCGGCCTAGTGTGAGCTGTTTGCAGTCTCTGAATGGCTCTCACTGGGGATAAAAATAATGTCTTCAGATGCTGTGCAGAAAAAAACAAACCTTGTCCTCCATCCCCTGAAATGCTCTGCTATGGCTGCCTGTATGTGAGGGGAGAGCCGAACTGCTTAATTATTGACTTCCAATAGGGTTCAGGCTCCGGGAATAAGTTCAGGTCAAGTCTGGCGTGGGTCCCGAATGGAACTTTATCTGAAGTCCGGCTGAACCCGACGAACTCAAACTTCCACTAGTTCGCTCATCTCTAGTCTTCACCCTTTAACACCTATTGGACTTTCAAAGTGGGTCCCATAGGATGCATTCACAGGTTAGCTGCTGGTGAAAGGAGCGAGTCAGAGTCAAGGATAGTCGAACTGGGACAGTAACAGGAGGGACAGAACCAGGGACAGAACCAGTAGCCAAAATAGCAGTCATACAAAGAGATAAGATCACATACCAGGAGGTAGACAAAAGACAGGCCTTGGTCAAGATCAAGTGGAAAACAAAGGCAGACATAGTCAAGTTCACAAGCTGTATCAGAATCAATAAAGAAAAATAGAAATATCAGAATATGTGACATCTCCCAGCAATACTGTACAGTAGGAGTTTAAGTAGGGTGTGGTATAGGGATATTGGATACAGTAGGGAGCTGATTGGTCCTGCTGTGTTGATGGTCAGCTCACACAGTCATTCTCTTTGGGCAGCACCACAGGTCCCAGCCACACCAGTATACGTGACTGGGCAGTGTCTGCACTGCCTGTAGATACTGCCATGACTTGTTCGTCAACAACAGTGCCACTTGAAGAGTGAAAATGCCATCTCCTGGAGACAGAAGCAGACATCGCAGTGGCAGGTCTAGGTAGAGAGGTGACAATTTCAAGCACTCCATGATATTAAAGATTTTATCTGACCCCCCAGGTCCCCCACCTACTATCAGAAGGATGGGGCTTGTTGGCTCGCTAAAGCTCTACAGCTCCTTTAATGGTTTGCCATTTTATTCCTGTGTTTCGTACTTCTGCTCAGTACCTTCATTCTGATAAATAATGGGACTTTTAAATTGGAACATTACCAAACATTAATTTAAAAAGATTATCCTATAAACAACCTATATCAAATATCTACAGTATGGGGGGTCTACCAATGAGACAGTCACTGATAATGAGAATGATGGGGGACCAAAGATCACTGTGTGACTTAATGCGATATTGCGCATGTGCGGAGCCCCTGAGGCTCAGTCACCACAGGGTATTGCATCTCACTTAAGGTGCAGTACTCATACCGGGTAAGGAAGAGGTTAACCAGTAGTTTTCACTTACACAACACACACACAGCTCAGGTTCTTTCCAGCTGGAACTGGGCTAAAGGTGATTACCATAACAACAGGTTTTTCCCAGCCACCAGTGAGTCATCAGGAAGGTGGTGGTAGCATGAGGTAAGTGAGAGAACATGCAGACTTTTACCTCAGAATAGTCTGGGAACTGGACCAAGACGGTCACTGAGGAGAGTGCTTTGGATCTTCCTCAAAGAAACCAACCAAGGAAAGTGCTTTAGAGCTTCCTTGGAGGGAGAAAGACAAGAGTACCATAACATCCAGGGACCCGCATACCACAGGTGGCGCTGCAAAAGCAAACCCCTCATACTGGTCACACTGCACCCTTTTATTGACACTGATGGGGCCATGGAGCTGAGGCAGGCCATTCACAGCAACCCCAAATGCCACTGGCCCGGTGACGAGTAGCCCTGAGACCCTGTGGGCACATTATCCTTGGCGCTGCGAGCAGGGTTTCATACCCGCAACTGGGGGTACTGCGTGCTTAATGGACTGTATGTTTAAGGACTGTGCAAAATGTGTTTTTTAAAACAAACAACATTCACCATTGACTGTCCAGTTCAGGGAAAGGAGGGGGCACGCCATCGTGGGCAGAGCCCAGGCAAGCCCGCAAAGGAGAGCCCCGCTGTCGGAAACCAGGGCGGGAAACAAGGACAAGTTTATTAAGGAGGCTCATACCCTGAGTGATTTTAAAGAAAGACTGTACACCTTGTTCCGGGTGTACCCCCTGACATAGGACTAGACAACCAGCATCTTAAGACAGGTTTGCTGTCGTTGTAACAACAGCAGGACACTTTGCCAAGGATACTTAACAAATGGACAGTACCTGGGGGTAGGAGCCGGCCCTTGGAGCCAAGAAAAGACGTATTGAAGTAAATGGTTGGCAGATAGTTAAATAATGCTGCATAATGTTTAATGCTATAGTATAATGTGCCAAAAGTTGTTTTTTGTTTTTTTCTCTATGTCGTGATATGAAGTTTATGAAGTTTGAAACGTTTGAAGTGATATTGCCTCTCATAAAGGGAAGAATGTTCATGTTTTTCTGCATAACAAAATTTTGCGGTGTACCATTTATGTTTTGTTGCAGCTCGAGAGTGCTGCGATTCACTGTGGGGTAATGTGACGCCCCTGAGGCTCAGTCACCACAGGGTATTGCATCTCACTTAAGGTTTTCACTTACACAACACACACAGATCAGGTGCTTTCCAGCTGAAACTGGGCTAAAGGTGATTACCATAACAATGGGTTTTTCCCAGCCACCAGTGAGTCATCAGGAAGCTGGTGGCAGCATGAGGTAAGTGAGAGAACATGCAGACTTTTACCTCAGAATAGTCTGGGAACTGGAACAAAACGGTCACTGGGGAGAGTGCTTTGGATCTTCCTCAAAGAAACCAACTAAGGAGAGTGCTTTAGAGCTTCCTTGGAGGGAGAAGGACAAGAGTACCATAACATCCAGGGATTGTCTGTGACGCCACCCGTGGGTTGCGGTGATGAGATGGTGGCACCGCCGCTGCCTCTGGGGACCGTGCCCGGGACTGATGGTGTGGGGCAGCAAGGTGGGATCCCCTCCACGGGTAGGGGAGTTGTAGTACCGGGGCCCAGTGGGAGTTGTGGTGGTGGCAGGGATTGCAGGGAGCACAAAACTCACAGTTCGGTTGTCCTGATGTTGGATGAGGCTGCTTGCATGTGTAGGGTCAGGAAACACAGAGTTCAGTACTTAACCAGAAATTGCCGGTGTCCGTAGGCCTTTGGTACGGGGGTGTTTGGATCCCACACCCAGTACAAGAAGCAGGGCCCTCTCTCTCTCCTGCACTCCAGCTATGAGTCACCTTCTCCGTTTCGGACGGGGGAAGTCCTCCCTCTGCACAAGTCCAGGGTCCCTGGCACACTACCGGCGGGTCACTACCCTGCCCCGGTCCACTACGGGTACCCCTGAGCCTACTCTCCACTTCAGCTCCAAGACTCTGCCTTTTCCTTGCTCCACTTCCCCAGCAGCACAAGAGCTGCAGCCCTTGTCTGCTCTCCTTCCTCTCTTCTTCCACTGACTAACTCAACTCCTCCCCTTCTGCTCTTTTTGTTACACTGGGGGAGGAGCGGCTGCCTCACTGTACCAGTGTGGGATCAGGTGGTACCAAGGAGGTTTAACTCTTTCTGTGACTACCTGGCTGGTTAGGGTGTCACAGAAACGTGGCCGCTAAAGAAAGTGCTTTAGAGCTTCCTTAGTTAGGACCGGACAGACTGGAAGAAGCAGGAGTTTACTGGGTGAGCTGGAGAGACAAAGGAGTAAGACGGTAGCCGAGGGATGAGCCTAAGTCAGGGTGCAGAACTCCAGGGTGGCGTACACTCCACGTTGCGCCATCAGAATCTGCAGGGAAGGGGGATTTAATGTCCTATTGCCTACCACAAAGGTCCCGGGGGCACAGCAGCACATAGCGACAGGAATCAAGACCACAGTCAGCTCCACATCTAATTCGCGCTGCCTGCGGATGGGACGGGAACTAAACCCAAGGACACTGGGGTCCCTAAGTAGCTTCACGCCACGGGGATCCACACTACAGAGTGCAAGGAAGGAAGGCCTCTCAGCTTCACAACACTGGTTGTGGCCTATAAATCATCAGGGATCAGCTGCGGCCCATCACGTCGGAAACCGGCACTCCAAGGGTGATGACCTGACAGTGAGTAAAAAGAACTTTGTCCGCAGTCCTGGTGTCGTCCCGTCATTGTCGTCGCCCTGCGCTAAGGCGCCAATGGCCGCTACCCCCCACCATCGTCCTTCCTGGGGCCGAGCTCTACCTGTGGGAAGCTGGACCATCTGAGCTATGTGACCATCTGCCCCAGAGGAGAGAAACATCTCGCAACGGCGGCTGATCGTTGGCCGCATACCATGGATGGTGCTGCAAAGCAAACCCCATCATTCCCCTATACCGGTCACCTTGCACCTTTTATTGACACCGACGGGGCCACGAAGCCGGGTCAGGCCATTGACAGCAACTCAAAATACCACTGACCCGGTGACGAGTAGCCCTGAGGCCACGTGGGCGCATCACATGTGCAACTACTGCTCCATTCACTGTCTATAGGAATGGAAGCTGCAACTGCTGCCTAGCACTTCATTCACACAGGAAACTTTGGGTCCTCCATCCTTGTGATCAGTGGGGGTCTTAGCAGCCAGACTCCAAAATAGACAACTAAAGACCTAAAGCGGGCTTTACACGCTACAACAAATCTAACGATGTGTCGGTGGGGTCACGTCGTAAGTGACGCACATCCGGCATCATTAGTGTTGTTGTAGCGTGTGACAGCTACGTGCGATTGCGATTGAACGTAAAACCGTTGATCGCATACACATCATTCATTTCCTTAAAATTGCACATCGGGTTATTCAATGGTCCCAAGGTACCACACATTGCAGTGTGTGACACCCTGGGAACGATGAACAGATCTTACCTGCGTCCCGCGGTTCCCGCCGGCAATGCGGAAGGAAGGAGGTGGGCGGGATGTTTACGTCCCGCTCATCTCCGCCCCTCCGCTTCTATTGGCCGGTTGCCATGTTATGTCGCTGTGACGCTGAACGTCCCTCCCACTCCATGAAGTGGACGTTCGCTGCCCACATCGAGGTCGTATAGAAGGGTAAGTACGTGTGACGGGAAATAATCGTTTGTGCGACAAGGTCAACAAATTGAACGTGCCACACATACGATGGGGGCGGGTACGATCGCATACGATATCGTATGTGATATCGTAAGGTGTAAAGCAGTCTTTACTCATGAAAAATATCTAACAGTTAAAACTAGAGCTTCACATTGGTTGTTAAAAGGTTATTCCCATCTGCACAGATGGACAATGTTGGATAATGCATGTAAAAACAACCATTTTTGGAAACCACAACTTATTAAAAATTGCAGCCTTACAATAATAGCTCTTATTTTGTTTACAGATCATTGCCTAGGAGACCGACCACCGCTGATACCTAGGTTAAAAGCCCTATGCTGATGCTGTTCGGATACAGAAGCTAACAGCGCACTGCAGGGATCCTGGTCAACTTCAAAACACTGCTTACAAGCTCAATGGTAAAGTGTTTGTAAGCACTGCGCATGTTCTGCTGTCTAGCAGCAGTGGTCGGTCTCCAAGGCAATGAGCTGCAAGGAAAATAAATGTATTAGTATCTCAAGAACGGCTGAAAAATTTAAGAAGCAGTAAACTACAAACTTGTTTGTACTTACAAATACAATAATGCCTATTTATGAAGATGTGAGTATTCCTTTAAAGTCTGCAAAAACAGACATTTGATAAATGAGGCCCAATGTATGTAGGTGCAGTTCTCGTACAGACTGCAGCATGTTTTCTTCCAGAAAATCCCTTACAATCGTCACTCATTTTCCCTTGATCTGCACTGTTAACCATTTTTTTTATTGAAGCCTCAGGTTTTCTTGTAACATAAAGCATAACCCAACCTAATCTCTCTCTCATATGCCTTTAGGCGAGCTAGAAAAGGTCATTTGAGATATTTCTGCACTGACCTTTTCATTGTCATTTTCCCATACACAGTTCCAGCAGTTGCACCCGCTGTCTCCCTGATATTTAGAATCTTGTAAGTCTTTCACATTTTTCCTAGGTTGGTCGCTAATAGTCAAAATAGCAGAAAGCTTTTGCAGAGTGTATTCACAGGCCGGCCCAACAAGGAAGGAATGTGTTTACCAGTTACTCTTACAGATTTCATTTCTTGCCCTTTTTGTTGTTGATAATTCATTGTAGGGCTGTGCTTATTGTAATCATAAGAAAAAGACTGATGGCACTGTAACGGGGAGCCAGGGGTGCCTCGGGGCTTGTAGTCGTGGCTCCTTCTATCAGGCTTACCCCTGGTTCCGCCGTCACTATCGGGACAGGAGACGTCTTGGTGGGGCAGAGTGTGGTGGTGCAGATGTCGTCCGACGTATAAACACTCTCCAGGCATGATTCGGTGCAAATAAAAGACATTCTTTATTTCACAACTCTTTCCAAAACCGGCAGTGACAGATGACTTCACGTTTTCCTTAGCTGGGGGAAAGCCTGTCCTGACGTCTCCTCCAGTGGGGATGTGCCTGGCTACTCTTCTTCACCCGGCTCCCACTTCTGGCTACCCACAGCCCGGACCCACACCGGACTGCTTCACCCTATGAGGATCCGCCCGCTCCTGTTCTCTCCGGCTTCCCTGTTCTTCAGCTCCCACACTCTGCCCCGGCTCTGCTACTCCGCTCCCGTCCCCGAGACAACTGCCTTTACATCCCTCACTTTTTCTACAACAGCAACTGTTGCCCTCCCCTTTCTCCTGCCGGCTCCTCCTTTCCACTGTGGTGACAGCCGTCCCACCCGGCCACTAGGGGGTACCCTAACCCAACATACATGCAATATAATAAAAACATTTTTATTAACAACATTGACATTTCCGGGCTCCTTTGTAAGGGGTCTGCCCACCCCCTACATACCTCCCCTCTTAAAGCCTGAGCCTCCCGGCAAGGCATCAATCTAAAATCACATTTAAAACTAAACAAGTTCACCTTTGGGGCAACCGACAAGGGGTGCACCAGTCCAGGGCCCGGAGTTCCTCCTGGAAGCTCCCGGTCTTAGTCGTGTTTCTGCCCGGAGGCTTTTGCAGCGCTCCCGGTCTTCGATGTTGGCCGGCAGGAACACAGCTTTGACAAAAAGAATCTTCTGGACGACGCGGAGGAGCCCCTGGCTCAGTCCAGCAACTTAAAACGGTACAACTTCTTCCGGCTTGGAACAACGCCGGTGTCTAACACAAAAACAGGGCCGCCATCTTCCGGTCTTGGGGCTCATTCTGGATGGTAGGCCCGTTGCCATTCAGCTCTCTGGGCTTGCACATACTCTGACAAAGACTGCCCGGGCAACCAGCGCAGCCTCCGGAAAGGCTCGTAGCTGATGGGTTGCTCCGCTGTCTCAGCCTCCAGCTTTGGCTCCTCAATCCCCGACGGGGGTGATGGGGTCGCTGCGCGGGACGGCAGCGGGCTGCCCATAACAATAACCGGATGGGTGGTGATGCTTTGGTTAATCGCCAGCACCGGCGGGGTTCCCTTCTCCGGGTCAGTACTCTGCCCGGGCATGACTGCCGGGGCTACAGCCAAGGTACTTCGCGAGCGGGAAGTTTCGGCTAATACCGGTCTTCGCTGTACTCGTCGCCGGTTCTGACACTCCTCCCATTCTACTTCCTGCTGCCACTGAGCAGCCTCTTGTGCGGTGGGTATCCGGGTCACCCCGACCGCGAACAGGCCCCGGCAACCCACTTCCCTCAGGAACCGTACCTTCTCTCCTTGGTACAAGGTATGTAGTCGCTGCGGGAGGCCTTCCGTGTCCAGGTTTACTCTATTGTAGAAATAGTCGTCACCGGTCTCTCCGTCCTGGATGAAGCCGTACCCCTCTTTCTGGTTAAATTTCACCACGACTCCAGTGGTGTACTGGTGTTCAAACTCCTCACTCCGGGAGCCGGACATCATCTCCCGGGCCACAGTCTCGGCAAGCAGTCGCTCTTGTACCGGGTCCGGTTCTGGTGACGGAGACTTCCTTTGAGGTAGGGGAGACGGCTGGACTGGGTCCCAGAAAAAACCCCAGTTGTCTCTTTCCAGCTTCCGGTCGTGTGGATCTTCCGGAGCTTGAACTGTAGCCGGCGTTGACGGTCCCACCGCGGCTGGCGAGGGTATCTCCGGGCATGGATATGGGGTTCCCAGAAGCCGGCTCCCCGACGGTAGTTGGGCGGTGTAGGTCGCCCGGACCTCTGTCGTGGTCTCGCCTGTCACAGCGTCCCACGTTGTGAGCCAAGTCACTTTTGTGGCCCGTCCTGGTCCTCCGGGTACCGCCGGCAGGTGAGCGGGGAATCCCTCCGCAGACGCAGCCGCAATCTGCTTCGGGTAGCTCTTCTCCAGACCAGGCGCAGCAGGCGCAGAGTGTAGTTCCTCGGCGTTTTCCATCTCGCTTGGGGAACGAGTCTCAGGCAAAGGCGTCAGGGTCGGTGGAGAAGCTGGAGGAAATGGAGGCGGGCTTACTTTTCCCGCTCTTGGGCATACTCCACCCCCAGTCTCACACTTCAGGTCGACCCCTCCGCGGCGGTACTTCTTTCTTCTTACAACACCGCCCACTTCACATATCTTCGTACGTGCCCTGGGACCGGCACCTCCCCTCTTTGGGCGGAGTACTCCGAACTTCTTTTTCGGCACCGGCCAGCCCCAGGCTCTTCTTTTGGCGCCAATTTTTCGCGCGCTTTCTGCATCTTCACAGACGACGGCCATCTTGCCGCCATCTTGTGCCCGGTCCAACGCTGCAGGCACTGCTTCTTCTTCCCACCATGGGATCGGGAATCTTCTCCAATAGTCCGGATCCTGTGCCCTAGGCACCACTTGATCTCCGGCTTCTTGGGTCCCGGGCATGTAATTCGCATCCTGCCGACTACGCCACATGTAACGGGGAGCCAGGGGTGCCTCGGGGCTTGTAGTCGTGGCTCCTTCTATCAGGCTTACCCCTGGTTCCGCCGTCACTATCGGGACAGGAGACGTCTTGGTGGGGCAGAGTGTGGTGGTGCAGATGTCGTCCGACGTATAAACACTCTCCAGGCATGATTCGGTGCAAATAAAAGACATTCTTTATTTCACAACTCTTTCCAAAACCGGCAGTGACAGATGACTTCACGTTTTCCTTAGCTGGGGGAAAGCCTGTCCTGACGTCTCCTCCAGTGGGGATGTGCCTGGCTACTCTTCTTCACCCGGCTCCCACTTCTGGCTACCCACAGCCCGGACCCACACCGGACTGCTTCACCCTATGAGGATCCGCCCGCTCCTGTTCTCTCCGGCTTCCCTGTTCTTCAGCTCCCACACTCTGCCCCGGCTCTGCTACTCCGCTCCCGTCCCCGAGACAACTGCCTTTACATCCCTCACTTTTTCTACAACAGCAACTGTTGCCCTCCCCTTTCTCCTGCCGGCTCCTCCTTTCCACTGTGGTGACAGCCGTCCCACCCGGCCACTAGGGGGTACCCTAACCCAACATACATGCAATATAATAAAAACATTTTTATTAACAACATTGACATTTCTGGGCTCCTTTGTAAGGGGTCTGCCCACCCCCTACAGCACATCCTACCTTTGTAATGTGAACCGGTGCATACTCAACATGAAACATAGTAACAAAAAGGAGACAGTTGCCCACTGCAGTGCTAGGATATGTGTAACAATGAATATGGGAATATAGACATGCATTACTGCTATGAAAAACATGTAAAAATTTAGATACTTAGCAAACAAAATTGGCCAGTTTTATATGAGCCCAACAGCCAGCAGCAAGGTGACCTCTTTTTGTTGGGTCCCTGCCTATTCTAATGCCACCCTTTGGGTTAAAAAAAAACCTCAGGAACCTGCAAATGAAGAATTAAAATCACCTAAGGCTGAAGAGCAGGAGAGCTCAATCAGGGAGAAAACAAAAAGAGGATCCAACAAAAAGTGATCACCTTGCTTTTGGCTGTTGGGCTCACATAAAACTGGCCATTTTTGCGTGCTCAATTTTTGCATGTTTTTCATAGCACTATTGCATGTCTATATTCCCATATTTATTGTTCCGCATATCTTAGCCCTGCAGTGTGCAACTGTCTCCTTTTTGTTATTATGTTTCATGTTCAGTTTGCACCTGTTCACATTAGAAAGATAAGATGTGCCATCAGTCTTTCTTAGATTACAGGGTCATGCCTTCTGATTGAGCTCTTATGCTCTTCAGCCTTAGGCTATTTTAATTCTCCATTTGCAGGTTTCTGTCCGCCCATAAATTGGAGGTTTTTTTTTTTACCCAAATAGAGGCATTAGAATAGGCAGGGACCCAACAAAAAGAGGTCACCTTGCCATTGGCTGTTGGGCTCACATAAAAGTGGCCATTTTTGTGTTTTACGTATCTCAAATTCTACTTGTTTTTCATAGTAGTATTGCATGTCTATATTCCCATATTCATTGTTCCACATATTTAGCACTTCAGAGTGCAACTATTTCCTTTTTGTAACTTTGTTTTTTATTGTAGTCATAACAGGGAAGCTGTAAATCTGCTATGATTGTGAGTCCGTGCCACTCACCCAGTTGTTCTGCTAGGTGTTTCCCTCTCTCTGCTGAGATCACTCGTTCATCTTCCATGTCACATTTATTACCGACCAGTATCACTTGAGCGTTGTCCCAAGAGTAAGTCTTGATTTGCGTTGACCTGAAATATTACATTGTGTTAGTCATATTATTCACTTCCGATATCATATTTATATTACATAACAAGTGAGTACAATACAGTGCATCTGTCGTCAGATTTCACAATACAAACTGTTTACAATATTAAATCATTTAGACCTGATAAGGAGGGTGTACTTATTTTCAAATCCATGTAAAAAATAGCAATATACTGTAATTCTCAATGTAAAAATAAGCATTTTATGAGTCAACCTGGAACTGGACTCATAAACTGCAAATTTTAATATTAGGCAAGGAAATGTTCACAATGGAATATAAAGCCATTCTGACAGAGATCTGAAAAGAAAGTACACCAGCCCAATTAAGTCCAAAGCATCTACTTAATAATGTATACAGTTTATATTGTGAAATCTGGTGCCAGATCTGCTTTAAAGGGAATCTGTCACCAGGTTTTTATTCCTCCATCTGAAAGCAGCATAATGTATAGACAGAGACCCTGATTCCAGCGATGTGTCACTTACTGAGCTGCTAAAATCAATGTTTTCTCTGCTGCAGATCTAGCAGTTATATAGAGATCATGAAGATGCTGGACTACCTGCAGCATGCCAAGTAGTCCTGTAATGATAATCTACTGCTGATTAAACAGTGATTTTATCAAAACTACACTAAACAGCTCAGTAAGTGACACCGCTGGAATCAGGATCTCTGTCCCTACGTTATGCCGCTCTCAGATTAGGTGGCAAACACCTGGTGACAGATTCCTTTTAACAGGAAAGTGTTTACCGACTAATCTGAGAGCAGATTAAATGTAGAGACAGAGATCCTGATTCCTTCTATGTGTCACTTACTGATTAGTTTTGATTAAATCACTTTTTTGTATCAAAAGATTAACACTAGAGAATTAGTAAACCCGGTACCATGTAGTCCTCCATATTCATCAGCTCTGTATAACCTTGCCTCCTTCACTGATTGGTAGCTTCCTGCCTCTGCAGAGTGTACACAGAAAGCGGTCAATCAGTGATGTGGGTGGGGTGATACAGAACTCAGCATTTACAGAACTGGTAGATCTGAATTCCGATAACACAAAAGACTATGAAAGTGACAACAGAAGACAAGTAAAGTAAGTAACACATCGCTGGAATCAGAGTCTCTGTCTCTACATTATGCTGCTCTCAGATGTAGTGTCAAAAACCTGCTGACAGATTCCCTTTAATTCCAGAGATATAAGTGACTACTGTACAAGAAAAATACTCTGTGCATCACTTAGTCTCCAAGCTCCGAAAATGAAGAGCATTTTAGTTTCCGCCACTGTTTTAGATCAGATTTTAATCAGAGTTTACTCAGTTCATCCATTTTTATCATCAGTTTCATCACGTTTTCTCATATGAAAGAGAAAAATGCTGGACGTTTCTCCTATGAAACAGTCAGTGAAAAAACAGACACTAGGACGCCATCAGTTGTTCACTGACTCACAGACTTACATGGGTGTATTTAATCCGTGACTAGTAATGGGTGGACTCGCAGATAACCGGGACCGACGGCTCTCTGTTATCTGGTTTTTAAAATCTGGTTCCGGGCCGGATGACGGTCCCCATATGAGTTTATGGGGACCAGAATCCGGCAATTAAAAATGTTGGTAGAAGGGATAGGGGGATGGGAGCAAGCGCCCTGTACTTACTGAGGCTCTGTTGCGGCTGTACACTGCTTTCAAAATGTCTATTCACTTCCGTGGCCGCAAATTAGCCTTCATTGCATATGCAGTGCTTTACCTGCCTGCCGGCGCCTGTGATTGGTTGCAGTGAAACGTGCCCCCACCTTGAAAGGCAGCCTGTCAGCTGACTGCTCCCGATCACAGATACGTGTATCTATCGTGTTATAAAATAAAAAAATTGGTATCAAGTCCCACCATATTATGATACCAGCACAGATAAACCCCACAGTTACAGGCTGAAGTCCCCAGCCATGTGCTTATCTAAGCTGGGTATCAAAATAAGAGTAACCGCATGCGGCTTTTTTAAAAAAATTGTGTAAATAAATTATTTTAAAAAAGTGTGCGGTCCCCTCCCAAATTTGATACCCAACCTGAAAGCTGGGGGCTGGTATTCTCAGTCTGGGAAGGCCCATGCTTATTGGGCCACGCCCCAGCCGCCTAAAAATAGCAGCCTGCAGCCATTAGATGCGAACGTCCCGGCGCTTTACCAGGCTCTTCCAATTGCTCTGATGTGGTGGCAATTGGGGTTATAATGGGAAAGTAACAGCCCACAGCTGTCACTAAGCCCTACATTAGTAATGGGGAGGGTCTATGAGACTCCACCATTCCTAATCTGTAAGTGAAAGTAAAGAAACACAAACACCAAAAAAACCCTTTATTTGAAATAAAATACATAAAACACCCTTTTTTCATCACTATATTAACCCCCAAAACACCCCTGCAGATCTGACGTAATCCACACGAGGTCCCACGATGGTTCCAGCTCTGCTACAAAGCTGAAAACACACAAAGCGGCCATAGAAAATGACCTCCCGCTATGAGGTTCAGTCAGAGAATGAATGAGCTGTGCGATCAGTGGTGACATCACTCAAGATTTTTGTTCCCACGGACCTCCACCTGTAACCAAAGATAACTTGACCTCAGGTGACCTCAGTAAAGTCAGTGACCTCACCTCAGGTGAGACCTGCATCTCCGGGCAGAAAGCCACATTTTTTTTGCCAAGAGATGTAAATTTGGTACTGAAAATTTTACCCCGTATTCCTGCACCCAATCTACACCTCCTGGCAGAAAAAAAAAACGTAAATCATAGTGGGACCTCATTTGGATCAGACTTGCAGGGGTGTTTTGGGTTAATAAAGTGGTGAAAGAGGGTGGATTTTTTTGTCTTTTATTTCAAATAATGGATTTTTCGGTGTTTGTTTATTTCTTTTTACTTACAGATTAGTAATGGGGGGGTCTCATAAACCCTCCCCATTACTAATCTAGTAAGGTGATTCCCTGTAGGGTATATAATAAAAAACAAACATGCGGCGCCAATCTCAGCGCGTTATCAAAGCGGCTCTCTGGTGCCCTTTTTTTTACTGAAGTTTTATGCACTCACCTTTTGCCACAAAACCTCAGGCATATATGACTTTTCCAAAGTCTCCTTATCCGGGTCTGCTGCTTGCCTTGAATTGATCCTGTGTATGGTCCTGCCTCGGATTTCCACAGGATTGGTTTACTTCATTACTAATCTAGGGCTTAGTGGCAGCTGTAAGCAGACATTAACCCCTTATTACCCCGATTGCTGCTACACAAGGGTAATCGGAAGAGCCAGGTAAAGAGTTGGGACTGTTGCATCTAATGCATTCGGAAATCACAGGTGGCTGCAAGCTGCTATTTTTAGACTGGGGTTCACCCAATAAGCATGGGTGTCCCCAGCCTGAGAATACCAGCCCCCAGTTGTCAAAATTTTTCATGGCGGAGTATCAAAATTGGGGAGACCACACACTTTTTTTTTAAATTTATTAAAAAAAACCCCCAAAACTAATATAATTTCACCTATTTTGATACACAGCCAAGATAAGTGCACAGCCGGGGGCTGTAGCCTGTACCCATATGCTTTATCTGTACTGGGTATCATAATACAGGGCGACCCTATGCCAAATGTTTTATTTATTTTATACCTCGATAGGGACCCATAGACAGCGGTTTTCAGTGTTCATACCAAACACAGGCTTTGCAAAAACAACCAAAAAAGTTTGGGTTTGGAGTTCGGGTGCTTTATTTATGCTGACCACTCGAGCAAGCATCGCTGTGCTTCGGTACAGTTGGTGCTCAGACCAGAGAAAGCCACTTGCAGTGTTTGAATGGCTCACTCTGGGGGTAATAACACAGTTATCAGATGTAGTGTGCACCCCCCCCAAAAAAACAATTGAAAAACCCCCTTCCACCAGCTGCATGTGGGTGGAGACCCGAACTGCCTAATTAGTGACTTCCATTGGGGTTCAGGTCAAGTTCGGGTCCCAAACCAAACTTTATCTAAAGCCCGGATGAGCCGAACTTCCATGGATCCACTCATCTCTACTCATGACTTGTGCAAGTACCTCATTTGCATATGAACATAGCTACTAGTGGATATATTAAAGTAATAAAATTGGTTCCTTTTAGTGCAAAACCCCTACAAGAACCAAGCACTTACTTTGATATGAACGTCTGAGCTAACACTCCTTTTAAGCTGTGTGTATACTCTGCAGTTTTAATCTATTTATGATGGTTTTTGTTTGGTATTAATAATAATAATAATAATAATAATAATAATCTTTATTTCTATAGCGCCAACATATTCCACAGCGCTTTACAATTCAGGAGGATCATATACAAACAAGTAACAGTTATAGAAAATACAATATTTAAAGGGAAAAAGACAACCCTGCTCGTGAGAGCTTACAATCTACAATGATATGGGGGGGGCAAGGTACAAGTGCTTATTTACAATGACATTGTATTGTAGATGACTAGCACCAATAACTAGTACAAGTGTTTAATGCACATTGTAAGTGTGACAACCTGCTAATCTGACAAACAAAAGAATACAGCAGCTTGTTTGTATAGTATGGCGTCATAACAGCTTGCACCTGTTCACACTTGCTTTATTGTGTTCAGAAGGTGCTATTTAGTATTGTTGTTTTTTTTTGTTTTTGTAGTACCCTACTTATCTTCAAAGAGAACAAAAGGGGCACTCCATTGTATTCATCAGTAAAATTATATAGTGCTTAACTAATAGTAGGAAAGCAGCTCAACCTATTAAGTTGTGTAGAAAAAGGCACAACTTCATGTAGCACATTAAAGTGAACCTGTCAGATGCAATCTGCACCGAGAACCACGAGCAGTTCTGGGTGCATATTGCTTATCCCTGCCTAACTGTCCCTGTATCTAGTAGCAAACATAATGAGCTCTTTAGAAAGAGTATTTCTAAATATCCTTTATCATATGCTAATAAGCGCAGGGACTAGCTGCAAGGGCGTTACTTCCTGTGCTCATTCCGCCCTCTTAGCATGGCAGCACACCCACAGGGGTGTTCTAACATGCTATTCAATACCCATTGCCTAGCATCATGAGCGGTGACGTGCATACCTGTGTCTGTTGTTACCACATCAGCTGCTGGGCAGTGCACATGATCAGAAGTCACCGCACTTTCGGTCATGCGCACTATGAATCCGGGTGTACATGTCCCAGCTTCAGAGAGGTCTAGTATGCATAACTGGAAGTGCAATGACTTCTGATCATGCGCACTGCCAAGCGTCTGATGCGGTGATAACGGGTACAGGTACATAGGTACGTGCGTCACCGCTGATGACGCTGGGCAATGGGCCTTGAATAGAGGGTGGAAGGAGTGCAAGAAATAACATCCTTGCGACTAGTCCCTGTCCTCATTAGCATATCATAAAGGATCTTTAGAAATACTCTTTCTATAGATCTCTTTATCTATGCTACTAGACACAGGGACGGTTAGGCAGGGATTAGCAATATGCACCCAGAACTGCCGTGGTTCTCAATGCATATTGCACATGACAGGTTCACTTTAAGTCTAAATTGCCCATAAACCAGGTTCTGTTCCACCCAATAAAACCAATCACTTACAGGCTCTCGTATGGAAATTACTCTATTCAGATCTAACAAATGGGGTTTTCCTTGGATTCAGAAGAACATGGTTCAATAAATTTCGAAAACTATCAGACAACGCGTTTCGGAACCTCCTGTCATTTCGTACACTGCTTATCTTGGCTCAGGCATTTACAATGTCATATTAATTGTGTTGGGATATTGAAATATAAATAAAATATTAAATGTTTTGGAAAAATATGTCTCCCCCTCCTCTCTGTTAGTAATATTTTACTAATATGTTTTCAACCCTTCTGAAAATTCTACCTATCTGGACACTTTCACCTGAGCTGTATTTTTCGGGTTGGTTTAATAATATAGAATAAGAATACTGGGAACGTGACAACTGCAAGAAAGCCAATATTAATGAGCTAGAAGAAAGGCACACTTTACCCAGCGGGTTATTGTAAATGTACACGCACCAGTCAGTGTATATATTAAGATAGGAATAATAATTGCCGAGCGCGGTGTGACACTAATTCATCCAACAAATGACAATTATTGCTCCACTGGGAAATCTGAAATTAAACGGTCGGCTTATTGTTAACACCATTGTACTAATGGACAATAAAAAGTGGAAAAGAAAGAGCCAAGACATGGCGCAGTTAGAGTTTGTTTCACCTCTGAATATTTCAGTGCTGCCTGAGGGTTGAACTGATTCTAGAGACCATATGGTGCTTCACCGGCAATTTTACAGCTACTAAGACCACATAAAATGTTTTACAAGCTCCAATAAGCATAAATCTTCAGGCCCTTTATGCTCCGTTGTATCCCTTGAATATATAAGGAAGCTGGCTAAATCTCACTATAACTGATCTTGTAATTTGTATATAGCAGCTGCCAAATGGTCATTTAAAGAAATTTGTTGGCAGGTTTTTGTTATGTAATCTGAGAGCAGCATGATGTAGAGACAGAGATCCTTATTTCAGTGATGTGTCACTTACTAGGATGTGTTTTGCTGTCTCAATAAAATCAATGTTTTATCAACAGGAGATTATCACTACATTACTAGGTGTTTTATACCTATTAGTTCAACTACCCCACCACCATTGATTAGCATAGAATCATAGGTTGGTAGACTTGGAAGGGACCTCAAGGGACATCGGGTCCAACCCCCTGCGAGTGCAGGCTTTCCTAAATCCTCCCAGCTATATGTTTATCCAGGTTCTACTTGAAGATTTCCATTGATGGAGAGCTCACCACCTCCAGTGGTCGCCTGGTCCACTCCCTGACTGCCCTCACTGTCAGAAAGTTTCCTAATGTCTAATCTGAATCTCCTTCCTTTAAGTTTCATCCCATTACTTCTTGTACTTCCTTGTGCTAATGAGAATACGGTGGTTTCCTCTGCACTGTGACTACCTTTCAGATATTTGTAGACCGCTATTAAGTCTCCTCTCAGCCTTCTCTTTTTCAAACTAAACATTCCTAGTTCTTTCAGACGTTCTTCATATGACATGGTTTGCAGACCTTCTACCATTTTGGTGGCTCTCCTCTGGGCTTGCTCCAATATATCGATGTCTTTCTTGAATTGGGGCGCCCAGAACTGTACGGTGGGGTCTGACCAGGGCAGAGTATAGGGGAATTTCTATTCCTGTCAATATACATTGTACACAAGAAGCTGCCAAGTGGTGTAGGTGGGGTTATACACAGCTCAGCATTCTGAGCTCTGCTAGATCTGGTGCAGTGAAAACTTTGATTTTTATCACAACTAGAGATGAGCAGTCCCATGAAAGTTTGGTTCGGCGGGTTTAGCCGGACTTTAGATAAAGTTCGGTTTGAGACACAGACTTGACCAGTGGAAGTCACTAATTGGGCAGTTCGTGTCTCCGTCCACATGCAGCCAGCCATAAACAGATCACTTCTGGGGCCAGGTGGGTAGGTTTTCACATTTTTTTTTTTAGTGGGTGCACAATATATCCGATCACACTGTTATTACCCCCAGTACGAGCTGATCAAACACTGCAAGCGGCTTGCACTGGGCTAAGCACCGAGTGTACCTGAACACAGAGATGTTTGCGCGAGTGGTTTACATACGTAAAGCACCCGAACTCTGTTTTTTGTTTTTTTTTTTAAGTCTGTGTTTGGTTTTGAACACTGAACCTTGGGTTCGCTCATCTTTAATCACAGCTGCTATACAATGTAAACTAACACATCACTGGAATCAGGATCTCTGTCCCTACATCACGATGTTATCAGATTACAGAGGAAAAGCTTGCAGACAGGGATATAGGGATTCTCCAGGATTCAGGGGCGTAACAACTGTGATTGCAGAGATAGCAACTGCAACCAGGCCCGGCAGGGTTAGGGGCCCAGTGCCCGCCCTGCAGAGAAGTAGCCGGCTTCTCCTATGTGAGAGAGGAGCTGCGCTGTTTAGTGGCAGAACACGCGGCCGTTATGGGGCCCGTGAGTCAGGGAAGTCTGGTGCCAGCGACAGCACAGGGTCCCCCTCGCCCGTCATCACACAAAGTAGTAATGAAGGATGGAGTGGAGCGCTCTGCTCCATCTTTCCTCATTCTCCCCTCTGCCTGCGCTCGACGTCTCAGTGCAGCAGAGCACGGTGACGTCACTACTGTGCGACTGCTGAAACATGCAGAGCTCAGGACAGGAAGACATTCTGACCGGAGCAGCGAGGACTTGTTTTTGTTAATCAGTGAATACACTGTGGCCAGAGGCCTATGCGGATACATTAAACAATATGAGGGCTGCATGATACAATATGAAAGACACCTTATACATGGACTATGGGGGTGCATTAAACAGTATATGGGCTGCATAATACAATATGAAGGATTATTGGGCTGCATTATAAAACATGTAGGACTATGGAGGTGCTTTATAATATATGGAGGACTATTGGGCTGCATTATAATATATGGAGGACTATGGGGTGAATTATAATACACGGAGGAGTATGGGAGGCGCATTATAATAATTGGAGGGTTATGTTATACATGGAGGACTATGGAAGGTGCATCATAATACATGGTGGACTATGGGGGTGCATTCTAATATATGAAGGGTTATGTGGGTCCCGTTATACTATATGGAAGACTATGTGGGGGCCATTATAGTATTTGGAGAAGTATATACGAGGAGGGATAAAGATAAAAAGCATGGGATGGAATAGTTTTGTGTTGAGAGAAAGAGGCTTTTTCCCTCAGCACCCAGCTTTCCCATGCTCTGCTATACATTTTTCACTCAGCACCCATACTCTGATATCATGGGAAAGCTGGGTGCTGAGGAAAGATGTATAGCAGAGCATGGGGAAGGTGCGTGCTGAGGAAAGATGTATAGCAGAGCATGGGGAAGGTGCGTGCTGAGGAAAGATGTATAGCAGAGCATGGGGAAGGTGAGTGCTGAGGAAAGATGTATAGCAGAGCATGGGGAAGGTGCGTGCTGAGGAAAGATGTATAGCAGAGCATGGGGAAGGTGCGTGCTGAGGAAAGATGTATAGCAGAGCATGGGGAAGGTGCGTGCTGAGGAAAGATGTATAGCAGAGCATGGGGAAGGTGCGTGCTGAGGAAAGATGTATAGCAGAGCATGGGGAAGGTGCGTGCTGAGGAAAGATGTATAGCATAGCAGAGCATGGGGAAGGTGCGTGCTGAGGTAAGATGTATAGCAGAGCATGGGGAAGGTGTGTGCTGAGGAAAGATGTATAGCAGAGCATGGGGAAGGTGCATGCTGAGGAAAGATGTATAGCAGAGCATGGGGAAGGTGCGTGCTGAGGAAAGATGTATAGCAGAGCCTAGGAAAGCTGGGTGCTGAGGGAAAGATGTATAGCAGAGCATGGGGAAGGTGCGTGCTGAGGAAAGATGTATAGCAGAGCCTAGGAAAGCTGGGTGCTGATAGAAGAGGGATTTCAGATCATGGGAAACATGAGTGCTGAGGGAAAGAGCTAAGTATCAGCGACACTATCCCTTACCTTGAATGTCAGCATAATTCTCCCGTACCCCACATGTCAGTGTCATTATCCTGTACCCTGAGTATCGGTGTACGGTTGGGGGGCCCAAGGTCCAAACTTTGCATCGGGGCTCATCAAACCCTAGTTACGCCACTGCCCGGATTTATATACTATTAATCACCTATTTTCAGTTTAGCTCCCATTATGCAGTGTATGGAGCCAGCCATGGTCTTCTGGCTCTATACACTTGTACATCGGCTGCTGCGGGAGCTGCAAAGAACTGATCGGTGGGATGGGTCACCATTTTATAGGTCCTGGACCAACACCTTTAACTCTTGATTTGATAAGAAAAAAAAAATATAATTATAAGCAGTTTTGGTCCTAAACCTCGTAGAAGTGAAGGTTTTAACAGCTGAAATGGGTTTTCTATTAATTGGGCAACCCATTTTAAATAAAGTACTCCCCATTGTAACTTAGAAATAACTGGGACTAAACTCCTATACAAATGCTGTTTAAGTGTTATTGGTATCGGGTGTCCCACGTGAACCCTGCAGCCAATCAGTGGCTGCTATTGCTCACTTCCCTCAGACAAATGTCAGATAAAAGAAAAGGAAGTAATGAAAGTGCAGCAGCCCAATAGCGGGAATAACAATGTTATGCGAGCCCTGGGAGACCCAGCGCTAACATTCCTGGAATAGGAGAAATTTAGGGGGAGTACTTAATTTAAAAAGGGGTTGTCCAGGTAGTGAACAACTCCATTAAATCCCAATATCTTTAAATACAATATGTGTGTATTGAAACAAAAAGGCAAATTGCACGTAATTTCACACAAAACTCCAAAAATGGGCAGGACAAAATTGATGGCATTCTCAACTATTTGGTTTTACACCTTTTCGAATACATAATTGTAATTAATCGCTTCCTATCGACAAGGTTCTTCCATCTCTCAACTGGAATTCTGGACCATTCTTCTTTTGCACACTGCTCCAGGTCTCTCAAATGTGAAGGTGCCTTCTCCCAACAGCAATTTTAAGATTTCTCCAGAGGTGTTCAATGGGATTTAGATCTGGACTCAAAGCTGCCACTTCCGGATATTCCAGTGTGAGATGATGACGACGACGATGACGAAGTCCCTATTGCCCACGGCCAGAAATATGCACCGGGTTAAAGAGGTGAATGGTAAGCACCTGTACATATGGTGCGTATCCAGCTCACCTGCATGGTATAGACATGCATATCTGTGTACACATTGTGCCTGTTGTATATACAAGTCTAACCACCTGTTTACTGTCACTAATGACATGGTACAGCTTTACATGGACTGAAATGCCGTTATTTGGCCACAAGGCAAGCTGAAAGGCAGCAATACACATTTTATACTGTGCAAAGTACACCGTATACTGACCAGTCCCGCATTAAAAGAAATTTCCGGCAGTATCAATAAACTGATGTTTTGATGTGACGTTGCCCAGCTCAAAACAGAGGTGGAGCTACAAGATGGAGCGGATGTGCATCACAGGAAGGACTCAGCTAACTGGAGTGCAGTCTGGATTTACTGAGGAAAGAGAGGGGATATGCTGGAGAGAGATCCAGTGACATCCGCTGAATTGAGTGAACTTCTTCCCTTTTTATCTGGTTTCAGGTGTGATTTTCAAATTGCCCGCATCTGTTATTTGCCAAAGGTGAGTGTCAACAAGTATCACATGCTTGAAACAAAGTTGTTTACTCACAATTTGGAAAGGTGGCAACAAATTTGTCTACGCCTTTTGGGGGGGTTTTGTTTGAAATTTATGTCCTGGTTTTTTTTCTTTGTTTTTTCTTTTTTAGTTGTTCCAGTACACACAAAAGAAATAAACATGTATAACAATATATGTGTAATTGCAATAATTTTCTGGGGAAAATACTTCATTTTTTGGAACAATTTCAAGGGTATCAACACTTTTGGTCATGACAGCAGAGTAGTATTTTACAGATAGCTCATCTAATTCCGCTATAAGAATACCCACTGGATGCTTTGCATGTACATTATCTCATGGGAAATTAGGGTTGGTAAGAGACTGTCAGGCAAGAATTGTCAAACTTTTTCACGTTTTGTATGAATATTGACTATGTAACATGAAAGGTAACCGTGTCTTTCATCTTTTATCATCAGTCGTGAAGATTTTCTTGAGGAAAGGGATATATTAGCAGTAGTTTCTTGTAAATTTCAAAGTGTGAGTGGGTGCACTTACTTATGACTCCTTACTGAGCACCAGTACCCAATTAACTCTCTGCATTAGTGACCCCCTATATCATATGTTCAACAGAATAGTCTCCTTTGAGCACATAAAAGTCTCTATCCATTAAACACCGGTAGGTAATAGACCATTACATTCTCTGCAAAGCCGGCCATTCAGCAGACACAGATCCACAAGACAGTTGTTCTTGAAGGCTCACTAATTACAAAAATGGAATCATACATTACGACCTATCAGGCTACAGAGGGATGGTATTTGCAGCCTGGAATAGTATTTAAAAGTGACAGCTCTTTACGTAAGCCTCCTAGCTAGAGATGATGGATTATTTGCAAAAAGCCGTTATGCAAATAGTTCATTACTGCAAAAGGAAATATCACAGGAGGCAGACGTGTATTTAAGGAGCGGCGGATGGAAACACTTATCCTTTATCTTTCTATTGTACAATACCCAAGACTTGTCAAAATAGAAGAAATATTCTTCTCCTGAAAAACCACAGCGATATCTCTTCTTAAAATGACTTTGCAAGATTCATTTATCAAGACTGGTTTGTCTGCTTGTGATTTATTGTCCCAGTTTTCGGTCCTGTCATTGACTAATTGGATTTTTTTATTTTTACAAATTTCAGTTATTTCTCTTTTGAACATGACATCTATTCAAGGAAAAAAAATATTACATGTATATTATAGTGACAACGAGAGAACCCCCTTAACACAGCGCCTGCTCAAAAGCTCCCAAAACAGTGACAGAGAGATGATAATTAAAAAGTGTGCTGTCTTCACCTTTGGGGTACCTGTGGCTGCCATTACTTTCATTGGCTAAGTATAAACGGTATTTTCTACTGGAGTGACACAACCTCCTGACAAAACCTTAGCCGAAACACGCGTTGGGACTGGAACCATTCCAGTGGGAGTAGCCACGTATGTGAGTGATCTTTAGTCCCACCTTATGGTGATTACATGAGTGTACGGGGTATTCATTGTGATACTTTGACCCCTCATTATTAGAAAACATCGCCATGTTGACACTTTTGCTATTGCTGTATTCCAGCGCCATTCATCCATTTATCCACTGGTGCATTTATTCATCTTATTATTCACTTTTAGACCCTAACCACCAAGCTGTGTACCATAGGCCGTAACTACCAAGCTGTGTATACCATACACCCTAACCACCAAGCTGTGTATACCATAGACCCTAATCACCAAGCTGTGTCTACCATAGACCTAAACCACCAAGCTATATATACCAAAGATCCTAACCACCAAGCTGTGTATACAATAGACCCTAACCACCAAGCTGTGTATATCACAGACCTTAACCATGAAACTGTGTATACTATAGACCCTAATCATCGAGCTGTGTATACCATAGACCCTAACCACCAAGCTGTGTATACCATAGACACTAACCACCAAGCTGTGCACCATAGACCCTAACCACCAAGTTGTGTATACCAAGACCCTAACCTCCAAGCTGTGGACCATAGACCTAACCACCAAGATGTACAGTATACAATTAGCCCTAACCAAGAAGCTGTGTACCATATACCCTAACCACCTAGCTGTGTACCCAGGGCTGGCGTCAGCACCCGGCACACCCAGTCAAATGCCGGAGCTGAGGATTGCACTCCCTCTCTCATCATTCTCCCACTGTGTCTGTGTCCTGTCGGCACTCTGACAGCTCATCAGCAGAGTGCAATGACGTCCACTGCGCACCTGCTGAGAGGTCAGAGCGTCAAGAGGACGCGCTGAGGAGACGGATCAGTAGGGGAATGAAGAAAAGTGAGTATGTATTAATCACTGTGGCCAGACAACTAACTGGACTGTATACTACATGAAGGTACCTAATGCTATCTGGGTCTGCACTGCACTATATAGGGGCTGTATCCTACATGAAGGTGCCTAATGCTATCTGGGTCTGCACTGTACTATATGCGGGCTGTATACTACATGAAGGTACCTAATGTTATCTGGGTCTGCACTGCGCTATTTAGGGGTTGTATACTACATGAAGGTGCCTATTGCTATCTGGGTCTGCACTGTGCTATATGGTGGCTGTCTACTACATGAAGGTGCCTAATGCTATCTAGGTCTGCACTGTGCTACATGGGGCTGTACACTACATGAAGGTGCTTAATTCTATCTGGGTCTGCATTGTGCTATATGCAGGCTGTATACTACATGAAGGTGCCTAATGCTATCTAGGTCTGCACTGTACTATATGCGGGCTGTATACTACATGAAGGTACCTAATGTTATCTGGATCTGTACTGCGCTATTTAGGGGCTGTATACTACATGAAGGTGCCTAATGCTATCTGGGTCTGCACTGTGCTATATGGGGCTGTATACTACATGAGGGTGCCTAATGCTATCTAGGTCTGCACTGTGCTATATGGGGCTGTACACTACATGAAGGTGCCTAATTCTATCTGGGTCTGCATTGTGCCATATGAGGGCTGTATACTACATGAAGGTGCCTAATGCTATCTGGGTCTGCACTGTGCTACATGGGGCTGTACACTACATGAAGGTGCTTAATTCTATCTGGGTCTGCATTGTGCTATATGGTGGCTGTGTACTACATGAAGGTGCCTAATGCTATCTAGGTCTGCACTGTGCTATATGTGGCTGTACACTACATGAAGGTGCCTAATTCTATCTGGGTCTGCATTGTGCCATATGCGGGCTGTATACTACATGAAGGTGCCTATTGCTATCTGGGTCTGCACTGTGCTATATGTGGGCTGTATACTACATAAAGGTACCTAATGCTATCTTGGCCTGCACTGCACAATATAGGGGCTGTAAACTGCTTGAAGGTGCCTAATGCTATCTGGGTCTACACTGTGATATATATATATATATATATATATATATATATATATATATATATATATTATATATGTATATATATGCAACAAAGAAACACCTAACCAACACCACAGACAAGGGGGAAATACTGAGGACACAATAACAATGGTGGGCCCTGGCACTAGTGAGAGGGTAGATGGACACCTCCTAACCTCACATGATCTAACCCTGCTCTTCTAACCAGTCCGTATACAGTTTCTGCAACTGTCGCCGAGCAGCACCTTGGGTCCCTAAGAAACTTTATATAGGCCCTGATTAGTGAGAGGTGACTGACGTTTGCTAGACCACTGCACTAAAGAGACAAAAGGGTAGGGGGACAAATAGGGAGTAAAGAACCAAAAGAGGAGAGGATACAACTTCAAGACTATCCACAGCAGCTCCTTCCTCTAAGGCCTCTGCCACACTCACGTGAAAATCACGCACGTTCCGCGAGACACGTATTTTCCCTGCGTGTTGCGTGTAGGTAAGTACGTGTCTCTGGTACGTGCGGGCCACGTGTGTTCTCCGTGTGCTATCCGCGATAACACACGGAGAACCGTTAATTTGCATACTCACGTGGTCCTTCCTGCTGTCCGTGGTACTGATCTTCGGTCTCCAGCCCTGCCGACTCCCCGTTGCTGCCGGCCGCAGTGAAGTGAATATTAAATGAGCATAATGAGCGGTGGTCGGCAGCAAGTGACAGCAGCAGCAGAGACAGGAGGGCTGGAGAAGGTGAGTAAAGATTTGTTATTTTTTTCTCTGACACGTGAGTTTTCTCCGGCGCGTGTCACGCGGGACCGCATCCACACTACATCCGTGTGGTACGGGTGCGGGTCGTGTGACACCCGTGATGCCGTAGAAAAACGGACATGTCAGCATGTTGGAAAACGCACACACGTACAAACGAACACACGTTCCGTGTGGTTTTACGTGTGTGTGTCTGCTACCATAGGGTAGCATTGGTGTACGTGTCTCCGTGCCACTGGTACGTGCAAAAACGTACCAAACACGTATCGGCAGTACGGATGTGTGTTGGAGGCCTAAGACGGCTTTTCTACAAATGGTTTGTATAGTCAGCAAAGCTTGCTGGGATACCTGGCTATTTAAGCACAAGGGGGTGTGACTACAAAGCAGGTGCAGCTGACCTCGACTGCAGGAAAGCTGCAAACAGAGAAAATGGCATTAACTACTTCAGTGCCAAAGGAAACAAAATGACATTTACCGTAAATGCAGAGTCCTATATAGAAATTAGGGGCTCCAGACCTCAAGCTGCCACTAGTCTCCAAAAACAAGGAGACAATTATGACAACGAGGAAAGAAAATGTGGCGCCCCAGGACCTGGTCGCCACAACAGCATTGCCCCGCCAAAGGGTTAATGCTGAGCCTGGAGGTAATTGGGGGAATCCTTGGCCAGTAAGTTTAACATCCAACGCAGTTTCTCCCTCAGGCCAGCAGGGGGAGCTCTGAACCTGGAGTTCCAGGGAGCATTCCTCAAGTCTGACCTGAGGGAGGAGTTAGCGGTCAGTCTGTAGAGAGAAATCAAAGAGAGCAGACGCAGAGTAGTGCTGTCTTGTGGAACTGGGGCCTGGAGCTGGAGTAGCTTGGCCCAGTGAAGCAAGATTTGCAGAGAGGCACAGAAGAGACTCAGATATCGGAGTCTGTGGTAGCCAGGGTATAAAATCCTTCCCTGGTGGCCGAATCCGGAGGGCAGGAGAGCTGCAAGCTCCCTGGCCCAAAAGCAATCTGAAGGTACAGCTGCATCCCAAGGGCCCGGTGTGGACTCCTGCAGAGAAGCACCAGAGAGGGCCTGTGCAGCCTACCACACAGAAAAAGGGACGAACCACCGGTCCCAGCAGCAAGAGGGCCATTGCTAAATTCAGAGTGCAGGGTCCTGTAGAAGAAAAGAAAGATCAGGGAGTAGGCCTCATACTCAACTGGCCAAAGAGATCACCCCCAGGCACTTCCAGGCTGGCCGGATCATCTTTACCATCTGTGACGGTCTCCCTGGACTAAACTTCTGCCAAGTAAAAGAGGAGAAGGTAAAGAGACTACTGTTTGTGCCTGTTTCTTTCACTGCCTGTCGGCCCTGCACCGCATTATTCACACATCACACCATAGAGTCTCACGAGCACCAACTGTTGCCCCGGGGTACCGCTCCACCTGTGGGGAGCAGGACCATCCAAGCTACCATTCCATCAGCCCCGGAGGCCCCATACAGCAGTGGCGGCTTAATAGCCGCAAACCACAGGTGGCGTCACGACAAATATAAACTTTATTCACCCCAAGTCACCAGCCATATTAATTGACCCCACCAGGGCCACGGAGCCGGGCCCCGCCAGCACTGACGACCCCCGGACTAGTCCGGTCCGGCACCGGGTGTCCCATAGCCCTGGGGTGGGCGAGTCAGAAAGAAAAAACATTTTGAATTTTTGACTAGAGGGAATATGGACATCATAGAATAGGGTCCTAGCTTCCGTTCCTGAAGACTTCTTCGGAATGCTGCCATATAATTCTGTTTTTTTTCCCATGCCTGGCTGACTGAGGTTTCCCTCTAAGCAAAATTAGCTTTAATGAGAATTCTGGGAATGGGCACAGGGTGATTAGCTAATCACATAGGAGCTGCATTTTGAAAGGAGCTGACTCTCATGAAACAACCTTTTTAACTTTCTGCATACAAGGTTTCCCCTGAAGAACTCAGCTGTTTGGTGGGGAGAGAGATCCATGACAATCAGCTGAACTGTATAGCCTCCTCAGGGTCCTGGCCACAGCTGCAGATTACACCATCTGCATAATTACAGCCATGTGATGTGCAGTGTAATATATATCATAGAGCAAGTAATCATAGTGGTTTGAATCGCATTCAGGCCCTGGAGCTTAGGGGGACCAAAAGGCACGTGTTAGGTTGGTGCAGACTCAGGAGCTGATCCTGCTCTACACACTATGGAGACAGTCTGTATCACACTGCTGGCATCCACCTCTAACAACAGCTTGCTTGGATTGCTGCTGATAACCCCTTAAGGGGGCTTTACATGCTGCGATATCGGTAACGATATATCGTCGGGGTCACGTCGTTAGTGACGCACATCCGGCGACATCGCAGTGTGTAACACAAATGAGCGATGATCAACGAGCACAAAAACATGAAAAATCGTTGCTCGTTGACATGTCACTCATTTCCTTAATATCGTTGCTGCAGCAGGTATGATGTTGTTCGTTGTTACTGCGGCACCACACATCGCTGTGTGTGACGCCGCAGGAACGACAAACATCTCCTTACCTGCCTCCACCGGCAATGCGGAAGGAAGGAGGTGGGCGAGATGTTACGTCCCGCTCATCTCCGCCCCTCCGCTTCTATTGGCCGGCCACTTAGTGACGTCGCAGTAACGTCACTGTGACACCGAACGCACCTCCCCCTTGAGGGAGGGATTGTTTGGCCGTCACAGCAACGTCGCTGCACAGGTATGTTTACCACCCCTCTCTCAGCAGCCGAGCTGCTCGGATCCAGCCCTTCCGTGGGTGGCTCGAGGGTCTCCGGACCCGGGGGCCTCACGGTCACTTCAAATGAAAAGGGGTAGTGATGGGATGGTGGATTTAGGACGTATATGTACGGGCTGAGCCGTATGGAGTTCGTGACGCCACCCACGGTGTGTGGTGATATTGGACATCACTGCTGCAGTTACGGGCACCCGGGGGAGATGTTGTGCAGCAAGTTGTTAACCCCTCCGTGGGCAGGGATGGTGGCCCCGGGACCCGCTGGGGGTTTTGCGATGCAGAGAGGTGGGCGACCGCAGGGTGCTGGTGTACTCACTATTATAAAACACACGAGTCTCTGGTAAACCAAGGTGATGGTGGTCGGTGCCTGCAGCCGGCTGCGTTCTGGTTCTCGGCTGGTGGTCTCTGTCTTTCTCCTGCACCTTTTTTAGAATGGTGGACTGCCTGCGCTTGCAACTTCAGGAGTCCGCTCCCGGCTTGTGGTTGCCTAAGGAGCCCTTTGCCCGCAGATGCTGGCCCGTGGGATTTCTGAGCCGTGGCAGTGGCCTTTTATCCCCCTCGGTGGGCTGTTGCCTTCAGTCGGGACTTTGGGTGGGACAGGACCTCTAGTCCTGGCCGCAATCAGTTAATTAGCTAGCCCCCAGTCGCTTCTGGACCTAGCTTCTGGGTCTGAGTATCCCCCTTTGTGCTCCGATTTCCGAGTCGGTTCCCCGGGTCGGTACCGGCGGGCCACTACCCTGTCCCGGTCCACCTCGGTTCTACCGAGCCGTTTTCCCTGCTCCTACCCTGGCACCTATTCAATTTGGGTTCTCGCCTCTGCTGGAGCTGCACACAGCTCCAGCCCACACTCCTCTCCAACTTGAACTCTAAACTTGTTCTGAACTTCCCCGCCCCAGGCTGTCTAGGACTCCTCGGTGGGCGTCTTCCAACCGCCTGGTTCTGCCCCTTGGTGTGTCTATCAAGCCCTGAGGGGGGTGACTAGGGTTTTGTGGTTGGCTGAGTGTTACCTGTGAGGGAAAGGTGTAATTCGGGGCCCTATTTGTGACTATCTGGCCCGACCAGGGCGCCATATATGTGCGTGGGACGCTGCCGTAGCGATAATGTTTGCTACGGCAGCGATCACCACATATCGTGCCACCGACGTGGGTGGGTGCTATCGCACGCGACATCGCTAGCAATCGCTAGCGATGTCGCAA
The DNA here is from genome assembly GCF_048569485.1 of Anomaloglossus baeobatrachus. Lineage (NCBI taxonomy): Eukaryota > Metazoa > Chordata > Amphibia > Anura > Aromobatidae > Anomaloglossus > Anomaloglossus baeobatrachus. The sequence continues at coordinate 877,719,533 of NC_134353.1, read as the reverse complement.
CGTGTAAAGCACCCTTTAGGCCCCTTTCACACATCAGTTTTTTTGCCAACAGTTCCAATCTGTTTTCTCGACGGACCGATAGATCTGTCACGGATTGTGGCTAAACTGATGCGACGGATCCGTTTTTTGGCGGATCCGACAAGCTGGGGGCTAAATAATAAATTGTAGCAAGCTCAGTTAAAAAAAACGGAACCCGTCGCTGGATTCCATCATTTGACAGATGACGACAGATCCTGCGCCCATAGGCTTCTATTCTACCAAATGACGGACGGCGACGGATCCGTCACTGTACGGTTTTTTTTTCCGTACACAAAAAACATTACTTAGGCCGTCGTCTCCGTCCGACGGCCAAAATTTTTTCGACAGATCTGTCGAACGATGGATGAAACGTGAGGCCAACCGTCACTAATACAAGTCGATGAGAAAAAACGGATCCAGCGGCATCAGTCGCTGGATCCGTGTTTTTCAACATTCAACGGATTGTGACTGATGGTAAAAAACTGATGCGTGAAAGGGGCCTTAAATGCCGCTGCCATGATTGCCACAGCAATCCAGGGTGTTGATAGGTTGTGGTGGCAGCCAGAGACCTGTTGAAAGTCACCGGCTGCCATACTGGTTCTCCTGTGAAGCTCCTTTTGAAGCATATCTACATACTACAATACTGTGGTGTTATAATATATAGACCAGGTGATATAAGGATTGCAGGTTCAAGCCACCTAAGGGTCTAAAAATGAGATCTTTTTAAAAATATAAAAAATATAGAAAAATTAACTGTATATTTAAAATTTTCCCTCTAAAATTAAAGAAATTAAAATATAAGACTATTTATTATTGATGTGTCTGCAAAAACGTCAAACTATGAAAATATAAAGTAATTTAAAATGTATGGTAAACACCATAAAGAAGAACAATCAAAATGCAAGAATTTATATTTTTCAGTCACTGCACCTTTCTCAAAAAAATGCAATAAAAATTATTAAAATGTCAACTGTACACCATAATGGTATCAATAAATATAGGGATAAAAAAAATACTACATTTACGGGTTTTAGAAATTGGCACCATTTTTTTCTCTACATTTCTGATTTTTTTTCAGCACTTATAAAAAAAACTTAGTTACAGTCATACTGCTATGTCATTTGTATCACACAATGAACTATGCAAAAACAAAATCTAAAAAAAACACGATGGCAATGAGGGGTTTTTTTTCATATAATTTCACCACACTTTCATTTTCAGTATATGATTGTCATGAGATGTTTGGTTTGGCACACACCTGCGAGCAGTGTTGTTGAACTCTGTTCACATCATAGAACCTGCCAAGCAACCTGAGACTTCTGGATTGTTCAGCCAGAGCCGGGCGTCGGCTGGTTCAGGTCCCTTGGTCTTGAGCTCTACAGGAGTTATTCCCTGTAGTCTGGTGAGCAGGACCTAAGACGTCAGGTTGCTGATTGCCAAGTGCAGCTATCTCATCCCTATTTAAAGCACTGCTTCCTTCCTGAATGTGCTGATGATAGCTTCAGCTTTAGTTCCAGCGATTCCCAGCCTTGGTGATTTTCCTGTTTATGGTGATTCGTGCTGTGCTTCTGAGTGTTGTGCGCTACTTCCCCCCTTTTTCCGTTGTTCCCCAGTACACATACTGTTTCTCCTTTGTGTTTTAAGTGCTGTGTACGAGTTTCCGTACTCCCTTGTCCGTGTTGTTTTGTGGGGTGTTGTCTTTGTATTTTTCGGCCCGCCCCGAGAGTGTAGGAGAAGGGGAGTAAGATCAGGGGTCGGACAGGTATTAGGGTCATGCTGGGGGCTCGGACCTGATCACCATCAAATCTCCCTCAGATATAAGGGACAGCGCAGAGACCCCAGCACAGTCTGAGGGCCAGCCTAGGGCCACCTGTCCCGTCATTACATACCGCGTTACACCCCGTGACAATCATGTGGTAAAATGAATGGGGTCATTCAAAACTACAGCTTGTGTCTCAAAAAACATGTCTTCATACAGGTATGGAAAAATTAAAAAAGTTATAACTCCTGGAAGAAGGAGAGGAAAAAACAAATTTTCAAAAATGAAGAGAAGGGGTTAAAGACTTGTGATAATTGAAGGCCCTGTTGAAGATTTTGCATTGGAGCCCACAGGCTTCATCAAGAGTATATAAGGCTAAACTTCTCAACGATGTTCCCGAAGAGGCCTCTAAAGGCACATGAATATGGATTTGACAGAATCCATTTTGTGAGGTGTTTACAGACAGATTGAGATGTGTTAATGTGTTGGACACGTGCTAACCAGTCCTTGATGAGACGCAGACACAGAGACACAAGGAGGACATTAGATGATTTTGAGATTCTGGGAAAGACAGGCCCAGGTTCCCATGGAAACTGTCCTCCTCCATTTCATCAAAGAGGAAGATGCTGAACACTGACCTATGTATTTACTTTGTGTTACAAAATATTGGATCAGCAAAGCTTTCCTTCAAACGCCGGGAAAATCCCTGGCTCTTCCCCGTCTGTATAATTGCTTTATTTGCATTCACACCTTCTTTCTATCCAGGCACATTGGTTTTTGCATGTGGTTATTAAATCTTGGGCCGTCACCAAAATATACTTTAGAACTAGGTTTTGCATTGGCATGAAAGAATATATTAGTTTATCGAGTTTCTTAGAAAACAACGTTCTGTTCTGATTATTTTTTCCTTTTAGGAAGCTGAGATGTCATGATTCATGCATGGCTCTGCCGTCCTGAGCCGGGGTTTAGGTGACTTGGTAGGGGCTTGTTCGTTCTTGCCATAGCTTGGTGCTGCTACGTCCGTGATGCCGCCAGTGATATTTCCGGTTCTGCTGCAAGCACTGTTCCTGAGAGAAGTTCTCTGTTTCCTGTCCTGCTACCCGGTACTGCTCATCCTGACCTCCATCCCTCCTGCCCGTCCTGACCTCCGTCCCTCCTTCCCAACCTTACGTCCATTCCTCCCTGTCCTCCGGACTCCGATCCTTTTCCACTCCCTACCCTTGCTTACCTGCTCAGACCTCGGCTCTGTTCTTTGACCTTCGGTTTGTTTTCTCCTCGGTTCAGACGTAAAATCCCGGCATAGACCCTGACCGATCCCTGCTCTTGTGTTAGTGACCTCTAGTGGGCTTCTGTCTTACTGCACTCAGGAGTTCTCTCTCTACCTGAGTCCCAACACCCTCCAGCAGTAGCTTGACATGAGATATTTGACAGGGTTGTTAACCAGTTCATGACTGAGCTGTTTACCCCTGTTCAAGATCAGGCATATTTTCCGTTTTTTTTCATAGAAGAGCTGTACTTTTCTTTTTTATCCGGATATTCATGTAATTTTTGAGTCTTTTTTTGGTTATACATGGAGCTTCATTTTTTTGTCACTGTCATATTCTTTTCTTTTTTTGCTGATATCGGGCAATATTAATGGGATAATAAGGAAAATAAGTGTCCGGTTTTCCCATTTTTTTTATCACCTCTAAGGACAACTAAAATACATCTAAAAACTGTTTCAAGTTCTGTAACAATTATTTTTATATGTTAGACTTTTTTTTTTTTTTTTAAAGGGAATTTGTCAGGTCCCCTATGCCCTCCAACCAAACAGCATTGATACCTGTATGCCAAAATTCCCTCCCTAACCAGCCCTGTATGATGTTATTCACTGATCTGAATGTTTAAAAAAACTACTTATAGACCTCACTGTCCCTGTGCTAATTAGACCTGTGACTGGTTACTAAGGTGGAACTTTCCCTGACTTGTTGGCCCTCTTTCCATGTTATCGCGCCCCTGTGGGCATGATGTTATATCTACGAGCTCGCGTCACCGCCAACTCCTAAAAAAATCTCGCACATGCACATGGCTCATTTCGGCCGTGTCAGTGCACCACAGAAACAGGGTGAACGCTTCCCAGGTTCATTAATGAACTGTGCAAGGCCAGAAGTTCAGACAATGGCTCACATACACGTCTTCTGAATTTCCGGTCATGCGCAGTGCACCTAATAAAGTCGGGAAAAGTACAAAATAATATTTATTCACTTACAGTGGGTACGGAAAATATTCAGACCCCTTTAAATTTTTCACTCTTTGTTTCATTGCAGCCATTTGGTAAATTCAAAAAAGTTCTTTTTTTTTCTCATTAATGTAAACTCTGCACCCCATCTTGACAGAAACCCCCCCCCCAGAAATGTAGAAATTTGTGCACATTTTTTTAAAAAAGAAAAACTGAAATATCACATGGTTATACGTATTCATACCCTTTACCCAGTATTTAGTAGAAGCACCCTTTTGAGCTAGTACAGCCATGAGTCTTTTTGGGAATGATGCAACAAGTTTTTTCACACCTGGATTTGGGGATCCTCTGCCAGTCTTCCTTGCAGATTCTCTCCAGTTCTGTCAGGTTGGATGGTGAACGTTGGTGGACAGCCATTTTCAGGTCTCTCCAGAGATGCTCAATTGGGTTTAGGTCAGGACCTGGTTGGGCCAGTCAAGAATGGTCACAGAGGTGTTCTGAAGCCACTCATTTCTTATTTTAGCTTTGTGCTTAGGGTCATTGTCTTGTTCGAAGGTGAACTTTCGGACAAGTCTGAGGTCAAGAGCACTCTGGAAGAGGTTTTCTTCCAGGATATCTCTGTACTTGGCAGAGTTCATCTTTCCTTCAATTGCAACCAGTCGTCCTGTCCCTGCAGCTGAAAACACCCCCATAGCATGATGCTGCCACCACCATGTTTCACTGTTGTAATTGTATTGGGCAGGTGATGAGCAGTGCCTGGTTTTTTCCACATATACCGCTTAGAATTATCACCAAAAAGTTCTAACTTCGTCTCATCAGATGAGAGAATCTTATTTCTCATAGTCTGAACCCAGAACCCCAGCACTGCAAGACTGCAGTGCCAACCACTGAGCCACCGTGCCACCCCCGCTAGTTTCAAAAGACGCACTGATGTGGCAGAAATGAGCCACGTGCATGCGCAAGATGTCCAGGACCTCGTGGTGACAACAGCTTTTGGATATCATGTTATCTTGCCGACAGGATAACATGGAAAAAGGGCTGACTAGTCTGGGGAACTATTGCCCCTTTGACTAGTCACAGTCCTAATTAGCGAGTGTTATAAGTCGTTTTGTTTTTTTTTACACATTAATATTAGTGAATAACGTTACACGGGGCTGGTTAGGGAAGGAATTTGGGCATACAGATATCAGTGCTGCTGGGTTATCTTGCCAGATTTCCTTTAAGGAGGTGGTGCTACGGGGGGCTGCTGATAAGTCTTTGGCTTTACCCAGATAGAAACGAGATAGGATGGTGAAACTTTATATTTCTTCCACATACTCTCTACTGATGTCAACACACTTCTTACATCGGTATAGCAAGTTCTGTAAGCCTAGCAAAAAGAAGGATTTTGGTTGTGCCTCAAACCAGGCATCCGTTTCAGCCATTGCATCAGAAATAGTGTGAAATTTGGTACCCTTGAGGTGTTTCTTGAGGTTTGGAAACAGATGATAGTCAGAGAGAATAAGGTGGGTGGTCAACCAGCTAGAAACCCAGCTCTGCCAGTTTTGCTGTGGTCGCTTGTGCAGTGTGAGTGGAGGCATTGTCTTGCAGAAACAAGATTCCTTTGGCCAGCTTGCCGCACTTTTTGGTCTTCATAGCTGTCTTCAATTGATTCAATAGTTCGGTGTAATACCTTGCATTGATGTTGGAACCCTTTTGAAGGTAGTCCACTAGCAGCAAACCCTCCTTATCCCAAAACACAGACGCCATCACCTTAGTTGCTGATTTTTGCACCCTAATCTTCTTTGGACAAGGAGAACCACTGTGCCTCCACTCTTTTGACTGCTCCTTGTTTTCAGGGTCATACAAATAAATCCAGGTCTCATCCATGGTGACCAGACCATCCAGGAAGTTCTAATCAGTCCGAAAACGCTGACAAATGGAAACGGAAGTTTTCACTCGCATGCTTCTCTGATCTGTTAAAATGTCAAGAAGAAAGTGTACCTAATAAATGGGATCACCACACAGAGATTCAAATATGTAGCAAAAAAATATCTTTATTTCAAAAAACGAAAAGAAACCGCACAAAATACAAACAATGACACAAGATACAAAATGACCATAGTGCAGTGTCTACTTCGGCAAACTGCCTCCACAAATCCAGCACAATTATACAATACGTTTGCCTTGTTTGCCCTTGAGAAAGCCACCACGTGTAGCGATACGCATGGGCCGGTAACCCACCACAGGTCCACTTCCACCACGCTGTCTTCCTTAGGACTTTCAGGTCTGCTTTTTCATCTCCACAGGGGTTTAGGTGGGCATGTTCCAGACTCTTCAGCAATCACTAATCTGTGACAAGCTGCAACCTGTGTTTGGAGGCGATACTCCATGAGTAGGGTAATTCCTTGTTCATATTCTGTGTATTTTGATACCCTTTAGTGTAACCTAGGTCTCTGTGTTTGCCTGCTGATTTATTGTATAATTGTGCTGGATTTGTGGAGGCAGTTTGCCCAAGTAGACACTTGTACGTTCGCTATCATGGAATTATTCCTTATTAATACATTATAAGTGAGTGGATTACCTTGTCTTTGTGCCATCTATATGGCTGTTTAAACGTTTTTAGAGGCTGTCATTGTCTGCACTATGCTAATTTTGTGTCATTGTTTGTATTTTGTGTGGTTTCTTTTCATTTTTTTGAAATAAAGATATTTTTTTGCTGCATATTTGATTCTCTGTGTGGTGATCCCATTTATTAGGTACACTTTCTTCTTGACATTTTGCCAGTTTGTTTTCATACCTAGGAGATCCCACTTTAAGGTGGTGCACTCCCCCTTCCCCCTTTTTTCTTTTCTAATCTGTTGTCAAACATTTGGGGACCCACTTTGCAGAAGCTTTCTCATGTCCAAATGTTCGTGGATAATGACGCAAACACGTTCACGGGAATTCCCCATGATGTCCGCTATTGCTTTAGCTGAAATTCGTGGATTCTCCAGTATGAGGTTGTGCACAGCATCGACGATCTCCGGAACAACAAGAACTCTCGGTCGTCCAGGACGTTCCTCATCATTGGTGCTGAAGTGGTCCATTTTAAGTTTGACAACCCAGTTCTTAACTGTGGAATATGAAGGGCATTGATTCCCCCAATGTCTACGACATATCACCATGAATATCCTTTGCGGACTTTCCTTGCAGAAACAAGAATTTTATCATCCTCTGCTCTCAGTTGCTGTGAATATCGCATTAGACTACGCCATTTTGTTTTCCCGTGTGCGTAGAACACTGTTGTCATAAGCAACAAACACAACATTTTGAAAACACATATTAGACACATAAGGCTTTCATGTGATGTAACATTCGTTACCATAGAAACAAAAAAAGATCACAAAACCAAAGACTTATCAGCAGCCCCTCGTAGTAACAGCGATTTGGATTCACAGTGGCATTTTTATTTATTTATTTTATCTATCTATTTTTACCTGCTTGTGACCCCCATTATGCTGCCCATTTCCAATTGTACTGTAGTATACAGTTATGATATAATACGGTAGGAACTCTAAGGCTATGTGCCCACGCTACAGGATTTACCGCGGATTTTGCCGCGGATTTACCGCGGATTTGCCGAAAATCTGCAGCAGCAGCACGTCCAAGCCATTTCAATGGCATTTTGGAAATGCTGTGCCCATGCTGCGGATTTTTCCGCGGCGGATTTGCCGCGGATTTTGATCCGGAAAAATCTGCAGCATGTCAATTGTTTGGTGCAGATTTGGTGCGGATTTTTGGCTTTGAATGGGGAAAAAAAAAATCCGCATCAAAATCCGCGGCAAATCCGCGGTAAATCCGCGGCAAATCCGCGGGTGCGGATTTGCCGCGAAAGTCGCAGATTTTCAGGCAAAAAAATCCGCAGGGACATTCTAGCGTGGGCACATAGCCTTAAACTAAAAAGAAGTAATGAACAGTGATGGGCGGATTCGCAGATAACTGGGATCGGTAGGTCCAACCGAGTTTAAAAAAAAAAACAAAAACGGTTCCAGCCTGGAATTGATCATGGATATCTGGCCAGACGCCAGCTGCCATATAAGTCTATGGGGACCAGAATTTGGCGCTTTAAAATGGTGGTAGAACTAGGAATAGGGGGATTAGAGCACGCGCATTGTACTTTCTGAGTCTCCCGCATGGCTGTAAAGCTACTTCTGGGGCCACTCATTAACCTCATACCTATGCACTGCTTCCCCCACCCACCGACAGTTCGCACACCTCTGATTGGTTGCAGTCAGAAGCGCCCCCACTCTGTGTGACAACATGTGTATGACTGCAGCCAATCCGCACTGTGTGTGTCTCTACTGGTGTAAAAATAAATAAAAGATTGGCATAGGGTCCCCCCATATTATGATACCCAGCACAGATAAAGCATACGGCTACAGGCTGCAGCCCCCAGCTGTGTGCTTATCTTGGCTGTGTATCAAAATAAGAGGGACCACATGCATCTTTTTTTAATGATTTAAATAGATAATTTTTAAAAAAAACGGCATGTGGTTCTCCCCCCAATTTTGATACCCAGTCATGATAAAGCCGACAGCTGGTATTCTCAGGCTGGGGAAACCCATGCTTATTGAGCCCCCCCCCAGCCTAATAATAGCAGCATGCAGCCGCCCAGGATTGTCACGTTCATTAGATGCGACAATCCCGGAACTTTACCTGGTCATCCTGATTGCCCTGGTGCGGTGGCAATCGGAGTAATAACGGGTTAATGACAGCTCACAGCTGTCACTAAGCCTTAGATTAGTAATGGGGAGGGTCTAAAAGATCCCCCATTACTAATACTGTAAGTGTAAAGAAATGAACACATACATCGAAAAAATCCTTTCTTTGAAATAAGATACAAAAAACACCCTCTTTCACCCTATAATTAACCCCCAAAACACCCAGGTCCTACATAATCTATACAAGATCCCATGGTGATTCCAGCTGTGCTACATTACTGAAAGCACAGCACTCAGGCATAAAACATGACCGCCCGCTGTCAGCTCCAGGCAGAGACTGAGCCATGTGATGAGCAGTGATGTTGCTCAGGTTATTTGCTGTCACAGCTGGAGGTTCCCACTATCCTCAACCTGTAACTGCAGGTAACCTGACCTTATTGAACTGCGTGACCTCACTTTTTATGGTGTAAAAATTTCAGAACCAAATCTCCATCTCTTGTCAAAAAAATGTACAAAAACTATTTTGACGCCGTTTCGGTGCAGTTTTCTGCCAGGAAGTGCAAATTTGGTGCTGAAATGTCTGCATTAGACATGAGATCCTGTCAAATAGCCAAACACGGGAACCTGTCATATAGCCACAGGAACCGGTCATATAGCCAGAAACGGGGACCTGTCATATAGCTAGCCACAGGGAACTGTCATATAGCCACAGGAACCAGTCATATAGCCAGACACAGGAACCTATCATATAGTCAAACACAGGAACCTTTCATATCATCACCACAGGAATCTGTCACATAGCCAGACAGTGACGGCACACGAACGTCCCCCTTAGAAAGGAGGCGGTTCGCCGGCCACAGCGACGTCGTTAGGCAGGTAAGTGTGTGTGACAGCTCCTAGCGATATTGTGCGCCACGGGCAGCGATTTGCCCGTGACGCACAAACGACGGGGGCGGGTATGCTCGCTAGCGATATCGCTGCGTGTAAAGCCCACTTAAGTCATGACATACTGGATTACAACCAATCATATATTTTGTTAATGTTGTACTAGGACCTATAAATCGTCCTGACAGGTGCTGTTCGGGTTCATACAACTTCTTTTTCCAAGGTCAAAAATTACCGTTTTTCATGAGAATCACACCTTATCTCTGGAGTTGTAAAAGGGTATATCCACACGCTGCGTTCTTGATTTGACAAAAAAATGCACCCTCTGGCAGACTTTGACAAGTGTAAGCAATGCGTTTGATAAAAAAATGCATCCAAAACGCATTCGTTTTGCATGCGTTTTGCATGCATTTTTGACAGTGCGGTCCCACGGCTATTAAGCTCTACTACATCCCTGTTCTGTCACAGCAGGACCATAGAGCATGACTGGCTGCTGACAGTAGACAGAGACAAAGCCGAGCAATGAGAATGAACTCTGGTGAACCACTGACGTAAGTGCCGCGACACCGGCAGTAGTGCAGGGCCCACAGCTGTGAGGTCAAGGGTACACCCGAGTTCATTGTCATCACGTGGCTCTGTCTCTGTGTCACGGACTGATTTGCGATCATTGGTGAAGGACTCCAGCTGTGGCCGCGGGTAGCTGATAGCACGACTCACTTCAGTTGCTGTGTGGAGCTCACAGAGAGCAGTCATGCTCTCTGGCCGCTTGCTGTGAGTATCATATGTAGCAGTGCTGGAAGCGTCGTGGGACCTCGTGTGGATCACGTCGAACCTGGAGGGTTGTGTTGGGGTTAATAAAGTGGTGAAAGAGGGTGTGTTTTTTGTTTTTTATTTTAAATAAAGGATTTTTCGGTGTTTGTATTTATGTACAGTACTTTCAATTACAATTTAGTGATGGGGGGTGTCTCATTGACTACTGCCATCACTAAGCTAGGACTTAGTGGCAGCTATGGGCCACCGCACCAAGGCATACGGGATGAGCCGGATAAGTCTCAGGACTGTCACATCTAATGGATGCGGCAATTCCGGGAGGCTGGTGGCTATTTTTAGGCTGGGGGAATCCCAATAACGTGGGTCTCCCCAGTCTGAGAATACCAGCCCTCAGCTGTGTGGCTTTATCTTGGCTGGGTATCAAAATTGGGGGGGGTCCGCACACCGTTTTTTTTTTTTAAATTATTTACTTAATTATTGTACTGCACGATATAGATCCGCCCAACGGCAGCTGTGATTGGTGGCAGTGAGACAGCGGTCACTCAGCGTGGCGGCGTGTCTGACTGCAACCAATCATAGGCACAGGTTGGCGGGGGAAGCAGTGAATAAGCGATGAACCCAATGAGCTGCCGACACTTTCAGAAGCAGGAGAGGCCGCAGGAGCAGTGTGACAGCCGCGCCGGTGATCGGTGAGTATGAAGGAGAGAGGAAGTGAGGGGGGGAGGGGAGAGAGACCGAGACCGACAGAGAGAGAGAGCGAGACCGACAGAGAGAGAGAGAGACCAAGACCGACAGAGAGAGAGAGACAGAGACCGAAAGACCTGCGTTTTTGTTGGCAAGAACGGATCCAAAATGCAACCAAAATGCAGTGCAAGCGCACAGCTAAACATTTTGGTTGCGTTTTGACACAGCAAATTCATCTCAATGGGTGGAAAATGTTTACAAAACACAATGAAGAAGGGACATGCTCTTTTTTAGGCAACGATTTTGACAAATATTTGTCAAACAAAATGCTGCCTATAGAAAGCAACGTGCGGATGGAAATTCTGACTTCTCATAGACTTTGCTGCGGAAGCAAAACGCATGCATTTTGTCATTGACACACTGCAGTTTAGAACGCAACCAAAACGCAGGAAAAAACGTAACGTGCGCACATAGCCTAAACCTGATGCACCTTTTGTTAGTGACTTTTGGTAGTTTCCTGAGTGTTTTTTTTTTCCCAGTGGTATTTTTTGTGTGTTTTTTTTTCTTGACATTTTTTCAAACTCGATTAATCAATGAAGAAAATGATGAAAAAAATGAAAAATTGCATTAGAAACACTAAAAAATGCACACAGCAGTGTTCCGGGCTTGTTTGTAGCCTTCCCATTGACTTGTCGTGCAAGTGTTGAGTATTGTCCTAGCAGAATTTACCAGAAGAATGGACATATTTCTTTTAAATGCCTGGTGCCTTTGAAAGCCTAAAGCTTTTAAAAGCAGCTGAAAAGCCTGAAAATATGAACAGCAAACCATTCTTACATAAAAATGAATATGCTCATTGTTTTGAGCTTTTTTGAGTTCTCCGAGCTTTTTCATTGCGTCGAACCAGTTCTTTTATGCATCATACTATTGTAGGGTTTGTGGTCTGAAGACAACACTCCATAGCATGCAAACTATCAGGTCTTTAATAAAAATAGATTTTAGCTCACAATTTCAGCTCTGAAGCAGGCAGAATTGTAAATGCAGCTCTAGCCAATAACACAGGCAGTAATAGATTTACAAGGTTATGGAAGATTTTATGTCTACTTTATGGTGTAAAATGTGGATACTTTTAAGACAAATAGTTGACTATTTCAATTGTACGCTGCACAGTAGAGTCAATGATTATGTTTTCCCATAAATCTTAAATTCCGCCCCTAGAATAGCAATATTACAGCCGAAACAGGCACATTATATCTATAGCTAGACGAGGCAGAATGACAGTAATGTGCCGCCATCGCACTGTGGTGATATGACGAGAGGCACATGACAGGCGCGGTGTTTTATCGCTTGTCACTCGGAGACTGAGCAGCGGGGATGCAATTCTGCACAAATAAAAACAAGTCCCACAAGACGTGCGCTCAATCCGCACAGATGCTGCGTGAAGCGAGCACTTACCAGTCCTGGACTGCATTGAAAGACTCCTCATTTGTGATGTCATACATTAAGATAAAACCCATTGCACCTCGATAATAAGCTGTGGTAATGGTGCGGTATCGCTCCTGTCCAGCTGTGTCCTGAAATAAGAAAGAATAACAAATCATATTAAGATTTGGTCATTTTTATCATGGCTGTTTTCTCTGAAGTTCGTTCCTTAAAGAGGTATTCCCATCTCAAATATCTTATCCCAATATATAGTAGGTGTAATAATAATAATATTAGCAAATACCTCCAATTAAAAATGTAGTATAGTTCTCCTGATATAGCCATGTCTCTTACCTCATGTTAAGGGCATTGCAGGACCTTAGGTATCCATGGTTACACCCATGCATATAGTGACAGTTAAGGCCCCGTCACACACAGAAATAAATCTTTGGCAGATCTGTGGTTCCAGTGAAATCATGGACATATTGTTCCATTTGTACACAGCCACAAACCTGGCACTGATTGTCCACAATTTCACTGCAACCACAGATCTGCCACAGATTTATCTCTGTGTGTGACAGGGCCTTTAGTTGCTTGTGGACGTAACCATGGATATGCCCTGAACATGAGGTAAGTGACATAGTGAATAAGAAGAACTATACTACATTTCTAATTGGAGAAAAGGGAGCCAGCACGATCTGAGAGTGGCATGCATCATATAAATAGTGCATATTAACGGATTTATTCCAACTGTACTATAACACAAAATGAGATTTTTAGCAAATAATTGATCAGTTCTTTGAGCCACCCCTGCCACTTCACGGCAAATCTTGATAGGGGATCCTACTCTATATTATGTGTTTCATGTGCCATGCTGCCTCCTAGATAAAAAATTAAAAGCAGAACTACATTGCAGCACACATACCTGTAACCTGTATATAACTGCTTCCATGTTGCAAAAAGAGGCAACTGCAGATAAAAGCCAGCCCAGGTCCCAACATGCACAGCCTTGATTTATAGTTGCTGGTCTGGCACTGTGAAGGTCAGTTCTGATATAGTCCCGGTGTGTGTAGCGTCTGCTGCGCACGTTGGGACCTGGGCTGACGTTAATCCGCAGCTGCCTCCTTTTGAGACATAGAAGCGGTACTCAGGTTACAGGTATGTGTGCTGTAATATGGTTCTGCTTTAAAACTATTTATCTAGGATGCCGCATGGCACAAGAAATACATAATATAGATTAGGACCCCCCTATCGAGATTTGCCGTGATGTGGCAGGGGCGGCTCAAAGAATTGGTCAATTATTTGCTAAAAATCTCATTTTGTATTATATTACAGTTGGAACAAATCCTGTATTTGCACTTTTTATATGATGCATGCCACTCTCAGATCATGCTGGCTCTCTTTTCTTTATTTCTAATTGGAGGTATTTGCTGTAATGAACCAGCAGGGGGGGCTGGAATAACAGGAGAATGCTAGGTAGGGATTCCCAGCTAGATGGCACTAGACTTAACAAACCAGCAGGAGGAACCAGGGCACCAGGAGAATGCCGACAGCAATCCTTCACTAGAGGGCACAAGTGTCCCCAGTGGAAGAAGTAGATGGTCATACGAGCCAGAGACAGAACCAGGAGGTCGACAAGGTACCAGGGGTTAGATGAAGATAGAGTCCAGGGAGAACAGAGTCAGGAGCCGAGAGGGAACGTCAAAGACCGGGGGAGCCCGGAAACCAGAGTTTATGGAAAAACCAAAATCGGGAGTCGGGAGAGCAGGTAATAGCAGGGAATACCAGAGGATAGAACCACAGAGGAGGGAGGATGGGAATCAGAGAGGAATGGAGGCAGTCAGGACGGAAAGCAGAGGGGATGGAAAGTCAGGACGAGAGGCAAGGAGAACGTACACAGGCAGGACAGGAGACGGGGGAGCGAACACAGTCAAGACGAGAGACAAGGAGAACGAATGTAATCAGGATGGGAGGCAGGATCAGAATTTACAGGGACCAGCGGCGCACTGCAGAGCAGAATTATAACCACCGCATGAACGGAAGTGCCCTGAAGATAAAGGCATTGTGATCCCGAGAACGAGGCACAGGGGGGGCCCTCCCCCCAGCCATGCTCCAGGAAACACTGATAGCCGGAATCATGACATTTTCTAATAATATTATTATTATTATTATTATTAGACCTGCTACATATTGGGATAGGATCTTGGAGAAGGGATTAACTCGTTAATGTAACGTAAGGCTTATTCTGGCCCCCATAGTGGTTAATACTGCCGACCTGGTGAGAGGATTTGACTCTGATCCAGCTGATATCTGTACAAATGAACCCTTAGTCAAATCAAACCTTATGTTTTTTTGGGGGATTGAACCCACGACCTTCTGCATTTAAAACACAGGGTTTCTCAATATTTCGGAGGTTTCTAGTTTAAGAATACATTGTATCCAGGGGCGTAACGACCGCGGTCGCAGAGGTTGCCACTGCAACTGGGCCCGCAGGGTTATAGGGGCCCGGCAGCCGCTGTGCAGAGCCGGCTCCTCTCTGTAACAGAGGAGATGCGCCGTGTAGGGGGAGACCACGCGACCGCCAGGGGGCCGACCTGTGAGTCAGGGGGCCCGGTGTCAGTAGAGGGGCCCCTGACCTGGAGAGGATCACCAGACATTTCCGAGCTGCGGCAGAGCAGAAGTGCTCCTGCCTTCTGCACTGAAGACGGAATCCATCCTGTCAGGACCTGCGATGATGTCATGGCCATGTGACTGTGTGGGAGCAGACACAGGTTTGCCGGGCAGAAAGCAGAAGATAGTGATTCCTGACGGAGATTGAGAGACACATGACTGGTAATGAGAAAAGAGGTGACATGATGAAGGGTGCAGGGTGAGTGGCATATGAGGGGTGCAGACTGTGACAGAAGGATATGAAGGGGTGCAGAGTGTTTGAGAGGGATAAGTTGGAGTACAGGCAGGGTGAGATATGTTGGGCAGGGTGTGTGACATATGGGGGTGTAGTGTGTGTGATATGGTGGGTGCAGGCTGTGTGGGAATCAGGGTGTGTGACATATGGGGGTGTAGTGTGTGTGATATGGGGGGTGCAGGCTGTGTGGGGAGCAGGGTGTGTGACATATGGGGGTGTAGTGTGTGTGATATGGGGGGTGCAGACTGTGTGGGGAGCAAGGTGTGTGACATACGTAGGTGTAGTGTGTGTGTGTGTGTGTGTGTGTGTGTGTGATATGGTGGGTGCAGGCTGTGTGGGGAGCAGGGTGTGTGACATATGGGGGTATAGTGTGTGTGATATGGGGGGTGCAGACTGTGTGGGGAGCAGGGTGTGTGACATATGGGGGTGTAGTGTGTGTGATATGGGGGGTGCAGGCTGTGTGGGGAGCAGGGTGTGTGACATATGGGGGTGTAGTGTGTGTGATATGGGGGGTGCAGGCTGTGTGGGGAGCAGGGTGTGTGACATATGGGGGTGTAGTGTGTGTGATATGGGGGGTGCAGGCTGTGTGGGGAGCAAGGTGTATGACATACGTAGGTGTAGTGTGTGTGTGTGTGTGTGTGTGTGTGTGTGATATGGTGGGTGCAGGCTGTGTGGGAATCAGGATGTGTGACATATGGGGGTGTAGTGTGTGTGATATGGGGGGTGCAGGCTGTGTGACATATGGGGATGTAGTGTGTGTGATATGGGGGGGTGGAGACTGTGTGGGGAGCAGGGTGTGTGACATATGGGGGTGTAGTGTGTGTAATATGGGGGGTGAAGGCTGTTTGGGGAGCAGGGTGTGTGACATATGGGGGTGTAGTGTGTGTGATATGGGGGGTGCAGGCTGTGTGGGGAGCAGGGTGTGTGACATATGGGGGTGTAGTGTGTGTGATATGGGGGGTGCAGGCTGTGTGGGGAACAGGGTGTGTGACATATGGGGGTGTAGTGTGTGTGATATGGGGGGTGCAGACTGTGTGGGGAGCAGGGTGTGTGACATATGGGGGTGTAGTGTGTGTGACATGGGGGGTGCAGGCTGTGTGGGGAGCAGGGTGTGTGACATATGGGGGTGTAGTGTGTGTGATATGGGGGGTGCAGACTGTGTGGGGAGCAGGGTGTGTGATATATGGGGGTATAGTGTGTGTGACATGGGGGGTGCAGGCTGTGTGGGGAGCAGGGTGTGTGACATATGGCGGTGTAGTGTGTGTTATATGGGGGGTAAAGGCTGTGTAGGGAGCAGGGTGTGTGACATACGGGGGCAGGGACGTAACTACCGTGGTCACAGGGGTTGGAAGGAAAAGAGAGGTACTTGTTTTTTTATTTTGCTGGCTGCATGACCTGTAGAGGCCGGGGGGGGGGTGCTGGCTGCATGATAAATGGAGGCCCTGGGGGGCCTGACTGCATGACACATGGAGGCCCTGGGGGAGCTGGCTGCATGACACATGGAGGCCCTGGGGGGGCTGGCTGCATGACACATGGAGGCCCTGGGGGGGCTGGCGGCGTAACACATGGAGGCCCTGAGAGGGCATGACTGCATGACACATGGAGGCCCTGGTGGGGCTGGCTGCATGACACATAGAGGCCCTGGGGGGGCTCGCTGCATGACACCTGGGGAGGCTGGCTGCATGACACATGGAGGCCCTGGGGGGGCTGGCTGAATGACACATGGAGGCCCTGGGGGGGGCTGGCTGCATGATACATGGAGGCCCTGGGGGGGCTGGCTGCATGATACATGGAGGCCCTGGGGGGGCTGGCTGCATGATACATGGAGGTCTATGGGACTGCATAATAAACATGAAGGACACCTTATACATGGACAAGGGGTGCATTATACATAGAGTAGTATGGGGCTGCATAAAATGAAGATTTATGGGACTGCATTATAATACATACAGGACTATGGGGGCTACATTATAATATATGGAGGACTATGGAGGCTACCTTATACATGGAGGACTATGGGGGTGCGTTATAAAACATGGAGGACTGTGGTGCAGTATAATATATGGAGGACTATGGAAGGTGCATTCTAATATATGAAGGGTTATGTGGGACCCTTTATACCAGGGATCTCAAACACGCGGCCCCTCAGGGTAGTTCGTGCGGCCCCCAGGCTCGTGCCCCTGTTCACTATAGCGGCAGGTGCAGGGGCCGCAGCCACTGTGTGCACTTTATGTCAGATGAATGTGTTGCTGGCGCTGAGCTCTCGCGCCGGCAATACAATCATCTCACATAAATCACTGACAGTGACACTGCACCTACCGCGATAGTGACCGGGGGCACGGGCCTGGGGGCCACACGAAGCAGAGATGAGGCAGCGGAGGGAGCGCGGGACAGGTGAGAAGAATGGTGTGTGTGTGTGTGTGTGTGTGTGTGTGTGTTGGACGTTAACCCCTTAGCGACCTATGACGTACTGGGTACGTTATGACTCCCTGGTACTTAAGGACCCATGACGTACCCAGTACGTCATGGCGAAATCGCAGCCCCTGTGGCTACGATCACTGCCAATACCTTAGATTCGGGGAGGAGGGGACCTCAGGAGGGGTGGTGTCTCCTTCCCGGACCTACGGAGGCTGTGATTAGCTGACGAACGCCGCTCAGCCAATCACAGCCACTAATGTTTCAGCCATTAAAAATCGCTGAAACATTGAAATCCAGCCAAGATCAGTGCAGCTGTAGCCCTGATCATTGGCTGGAGCTGGGTGACCTGTGTTTCACACGCCCCCAGCTCTGATTGGGGAGACCGGCCTTGTGACCGATCTCTCCAATCACTGTGGATCTGGGGCCACAGACCACTCCCCTCAGCTTCACTCCGGCGTCTGTGGAAGGTGAGGGGAGCTGCTGACCCATTACTACAGGATGGGGACAAAGTGCGCACATTACTATGAGATGGGGATAAGGCTGGGGACATTACTATAGGATTGGGACATTACAAGGATGGGCACAATACTATTGGATGGGGACATTATTACTATAGTATGGGCACATTACTATAGGATAGGGACTAGGACGGGCACATTACTATAGGATTAGGGGCAAGGTGGGCACAATACTATTGGATGGGGACATTATTACTATAATATGGGGACATTACTATAGAATGGGGACAAGGCTGGGGACATGACTATAGGATAGGGACTAGGATGGGCACAGTATTATAGGATGGGGACATTACTACAGGACGGGGACAAGGTGGGCACATTACTGTAGGATAGGGACATTACTACAAGGGGACAAGGATGGAAAACATTACTATAAGATGGGGAACAAGGATGAACACATTACTACAAAATGGGGACAAGGATGGGGAACATTGCTTTAGGATGGGGACAAGGATGAGCACATTACTGTGGGATGGGGACTAGGATGGGGCACAATACTACAAGGGGACAAGGATGGGCACATTACTGTGGGATGGGGCACAATACTACAAGGGGACAAGGATGGGCACGTTACAACAATATGGGGAACATTACTAAAAGATGTTGGTCAAAGTTTCTATATAGTGCTAATTGTAAGACTATTAGTTACAAGAAAGGAATAAAATGTAAAAAAAAAAAAATGATTATATTTAAACAAATAATGTGCACGTTTGCTATAATGAACAAGTGAAAATGTTCAAAATCATTGATCCCAAGGAGTGTAAAAAACAATAAAATATATTATATATGGTACCAATAAAAATGTCACTTTGTCCTGCAAAGAATGCGGCCCCGCAAATTATTTTTTTCCTCTGTGCAGCCCATACACGCAGCCGAGTTTGAGACCCCTGATCTAGACCCTGGTGCACCTATCTAGGCTTGCAGAAGATCGATCTTCCTACAGAGCGTTCATCAAGTCATCATGGAGCGATCCGAGGAGGCCTCCTTCAGGGTGTGGTCTATTGTTGGGTGAGTGCGGGCCTCCAGGAGTGGCCATCTGTGGGGAGTGGAGAAAAACCTGCTCCATCTTGTTTATGTTCCCTGTGTCTGCACCGGTCTATAAACTAGAGGAATTTCGGTCGGGGTCACTGCTCCTCCACATCAGAGACAAATAAGATAGCTCTGTCCATCTCCAACCTCCATTGACATTAGCTTGGGCACCAGTGTGCCGCACTGTCCTTACTGTCAGATTGATGATCACTTTTGCAATTTACTGCTGCCGAGTATTGCTGGAGCCTGGCCGGCTTTGGAGCAATGCTTAAAAGCAAGAAAGCAGCGGTGGTCGGTCACCTAGGCAACGAGCTGTAAACAACAGAAAAGTGTTAATATGTCAAGAACGGCTGCAAATATTAACAAGCAGTAAATTGCAAAAGTGCTTGTTTTTACAAGCTCTAACCAGTAAAATATCCATTTATGAAGATGGGAATAACCGTTTAATGAATGAAGCACCATGTTTTATTACACACCTGCCATCTCCAGGATTATTCCTCTGCACTTATGTTACTCACATACCTTTAATTGCCTCCTATTAAACCTCATTTTTTAGGTGATTTGGGCAAAGTAAACTGGAAACCCAGAGAAGGCGTCTTAGGGTACATAGGGTATGCTCACACTGGCGTATGACTCGCACGAGTGCAATGCGAGAAAATCTCACATCGCACTCGGCTCCATTTAAGACAATGCTGCAGCTCAGATCTGCGAGTTTTTTCCCGAACTAGTCTATGGGTGCGAGTGAAACATTGGACTGCACTCTGATGACATCCAAATGCAGTGCGATATACGCACAGGCTGACAATGGAGTAGCTGGAGAGATCACTCCCTCCCTGTCCTCCGCAGCTGTGATCAGATCGCAAAATCAAATCACAGTATAATTGCAGTCAGCTCACTTCCGTACACGGACATCACACGGATGTGTTTTTAACATGCTGTTTTACATACAGTCAACGATAGATAAAAAACACATATATAATGTCCCACCCTCCCTGCATATTTAAGCTTGCACTCTTTAGTGCAAACGCCATCTTACTAAAGGGCAAATGTACTGGCAAAAAATACCACTCAGTCATTAGCCAGAAAAGATCCCAAACAGCAAAGCAAATATAAAGGTGACCCAAAGATCCCATCCATACTTTCTCTAGGTGATCTAAAGATGGATGAAACACAGAGGAGATGATCGCTCAGTATTAATATTGGCAGATAGTATAAAACCTACAAAAATAAATTTCTATATGGACAATATAGATCATGTAACGGTCCCTTGTGTATATCTGAAAAATCAAAAGAGATTTCACTAAAAGATCCGTATATCTGAAAAACCAAAAGAGATTTCCCTAAAAGATCCCAAGTGTAAGGACTATCAGTAATGTTCAGGAAAAACAAAAAACAGGACCAGTATAATAAAATTATAATTTTATTGACATCTTATTAAATAAGGCAATCAATAAATGGGAGAAAATCCCACATCAAACAGTGGTAATTGCTCAGTGCTCCCCTTCCCCCCTCTTCTTGTGTCCCCACTGACATCACTAGTCTTATCATGAGCAAAGTTAACTGTTTCTTATATAAGTAACTGTAAGTATAAATAGTATAACTTTGTAGTTATACTATTTATACTTACATGTGCGTTATTGGAGACACTTCATTTTTTGGTAGTGTTTATTTTCCCTTACTATTATGAGATGACCAACACCAGTTCTCTTATTTTCCATTAACAGCGCTCAATGTGTGATTTTTCTCCTATTTGTTTGTATAAATATCATATATATATATATATACATATATACACACACAGTACAGACCAAAAGTTTGGACACAGCTTCTCATCTCTAAAGCAACTATTAAGAGTAGACTTTGTGCAGCAGGTCTTCATGATAAAATAGCTGCTAGGAAACCACTGCTAAGGACATGCAACAAGCAAAAGAGACTTGTTTGGGCTTAAGAACGCAAGGAATGGACATTAGACCAGTGGAAATCTGTGCTTTGTCCTGATGAGTCCAAATTTGATCCAACCACCGTGTCTTTGTAGAAAAGGTGAACGGATGGACTCTACATGGCTGGTTCCCACCATGAAGCATGGAGGAGGAGGTGTGATGGTGAGGGGGTGCTTTTCTGGTGACACTGTTGGGGATTTATTCAATATTGAAGGCAAACGGAACCAGCATGGCTACCACAGCATCTTGCAGCGGCGTGCTATTCCATCCGGTTTGCGTTTAGTTGGACCATCATTTATTTTTCAACAGGACAATGACCCCCAAAACACCTCCAGACTGTGTAAGGGCTATTTGACTAAGAAGGAGAGTGATGAGGTGCTACGCCAGATGACCTGGCCTCCACAGTCACCAGACCTGAACCCAATCGAGATGGTTTGGGGTGAGCTGAACCGCAGAGTGAAGGCAAAAGGGCCAACAAGTGCTAAGCATCTCTGGAACTCCTTCAAGACTGTTGTAAAACCATGTCCGGTGACTACCTCTTGAAGCTCATCAAGAGAATGCCAAGAGTGTGCAAAGCAGATATTTTCTGTTGTTTCACACTTTTTTAAGTATTTCATTCCACGTGTTTTCATTCATAGTTTTGATGCCTTCAATGTAAATCTACAATTTTCAGTCATGAAAATAAAGAAAACTCATTGAATGAGAAGGTGTGTCCAAACTTTTGGTCTGTACTGTGTATATATATATATATATATATATATATATATATATATATATATATATATATATATATATATAAAAATGTATATATACTGTATATACATACACACACACATATATATTTATTATTTTTTTTGTCAACCAGGCGCCGCAGCAGAGAGACAAAATGTACACGATCAGGTGCCGCAGCAGAGAGACAAGAGGCACACGATCAGGCGCCGAAGCAGAGAGACAAGAGGCACACGACCAAGTACCACAGTAGAGAGACAAGAGGCACACGACCAGGCGCCAGAGCAGAGGGGCCAAGGACACATTACCAGGTGCTGCAGCAAAAAGGAGAGTGGACCATTGTCAGGTGCCCCAGCATAGGGGGCTTGATGCCACGCGCAGTAGCAGAGGGGTGCCCTATGGCAGGGACCAGATCAAAAGGGTACCCTTCGCCAGTTGTAGGGGTAGCAGGGCAGAAGTGATGTACTGCAGGATGGGGCTGAGGACTGATGTTCTGCAGGGTGGGCTGAGGAGTGATGTACTGCAGGATGGGCTGAGGAGTGATGTTCTGCAGGATGGGGCTGAGGAGTGATGTTCTGCAGAATGGGCTGAGAAGTGATGTTCTGCAGGATGGACTGAGGAGTGATGTACTGCAGGATGGGCTGAGAAGTGATGTTCTGCAGGATGGGGCTGAGGAGTGATGTACTGCAGGATGGGCTGAGGAGTGATGTACTGCAGGATGGGCTGAGGAGTGATGTACTGCAGGACGGGCTGAGGAGTGATGTACTGCAGGATGGGCTGAAGAGTGATGTACAGCAGTAAGTGGAGCAGAACCAAAATCATCAAATGGAAGGTTGTTGTGAGCCCCTGCACCCTGTCACCTGCAATCCCTATAATAAGGTTTATTGGGGTCTCTTATATATTTATTATACATAGTTTTCGCCATCACATCTCCAGGGCTCTCTTGGATTTCCAAAAGTTCTGAATTTTTATTTAGTTTAATATCTGTCACTCAGTTTGCCCAGAATCCTCGGTGGCCGATCTGCGGCTCCAGAGCTGTGAATTGGGGGCGGCCATCGATCGCACATTTGCCTTTTATAGAACTAAGTCCTCTGCTTTTTAACTAAACGTGAAAACTGAGACATCTGTGCGCCGCTGTTTTCAGATGATGATGACGGCCGGGATCAGAATGGAACGTTCATGTCTGTTCTCACTGTGGTGACATCATAGGTTTATGAAATCATGGAATATGCAAATTATAGCCGACCACACCGATGACTACATAAAGGGGCGACACTCACTTGCCTATGTCATCCCTTTGTGATGTCACAGTGATCAAAGGGTCTAAAAATCCGCTCCTGAGAGCCTAACAGCCATTCTGCTTCATAAAGCAACAGGACGATGAACCGAGCTACGCAAGCAAGAAAGAAGAAAGAGGAGCCCTTGGAAAAGAAACCGTGGAGCCCTTGGAAAAGAAACCATGGAGCCCTTGGATTATACACCGTGGAGCCCCTAGATTATACACCGTGGAGCCCCTAGATTATACACCGTGGAGCCCCTGGATGGAGTCCCTGGATTATACACCGTGGAGCCCTGCGCCTTTACTGCCTTTTTGGATAGTAACCAGGATAGGAACGCCCCACAACGCAGGACCGTGAGCATCGTGAGAACCTGGTGACCGTATCACTGCTCGTTATCCGCTAATGTCATGTAAACCTTTGCTTGGCAATTTATCAAGGCTGGGGCTTTTCTGCGCCGACCTTCATGATGCGCCCCCTGGAGTAAGATCTGTCAGGGATATTTTACCCCACTTTTGCTCCCTATGTTATACTAAGCTCTGCTCACTTTTTAAAAAGATGAAAGAGCCGGTGTAAAAAGGTGAAAAGTAATCACATGTAAGGTGTGCGGGACGTTTTTCAGGATTTCAGAAAGTTTTACAACACTTTTCTGGTGCTGGTCCCCCTGACCTAAATTCGGCAGCCTCATAAAGTGTATCGTATATGGAGATGTCGAGTTCTGGTCAGGGTTGTGTCCAAGAGACCACGAAAGAAGAAACTAATTATAATTAATGTTATAAGTTGTTTGTTAATTTGCACACATTTGTGTTAGTATTGATAGTTGGGGTTTATTTCAGTTAGGGTTGTTTTGGCCTCACTAGCCTCAAGCTCGCTCCTCCGGCCAGCAGCTACTCTGTAGATGCAACCCTGGGCCTGTGGTAAGGCTTTATCCCTATTAAGGGGTGTAATGGTGACGGTCAGGGTTCCCATAGAACCTACAGAATGAAATGGCTTGTGTGAAGTCTGTCTGAGGAAGCCTTTTTGAGCTGATGGCCTTAGACAGATTCTAACATTTTGGAAAAAAGCTTTAGTAGCTCATTTCCATTAGGGATAATTCAGCCGCTCTAGTATTAAGCTCCTAATTCCTTTTGTGTAAAGGACATTTTTACAGTGTGAGCAATGAGATGATGGATCTCTCCACCCCATCATCTTACGGTCATGGAGGCTTGTGCACCTTTCATGACTATTTGTAGGTTATTGGTAGTAGATTCTATTATGGGACCTTGATCCAGGGAACTAGTCTGATTGCCGTATGTGGAGTCGGAAAGGAATGTTTCCCCTAATATGGGGCAATTGTCTTTTGCCTCATGGGGTTTTTGCCTTCCTCTGGATCAACACATTAACTTTTAGGCTGAATTTGTGTCTTTCAACCTTAAGGCTATGAAACTGTCCCTCTATTGAGGTTCAAAGGTCTATGCCAGGGTTCCTTTGGAGTGTTTTGCTCCACGTTGAGCCAATTGCCTCTGAAAGCTTCATTTAGGAAAGTAGCATTAGCTAGAATTAGCTGTTGTGTACCCACTGTAGCCTTAAGCTCACTCCTCCGGCCAGCAGCTTCTCTGTGGATGCAATCCTGGCTCTGTGATAAGTCTTTATCACTGTACAGAGGTGTAAGATTGAAATCTAGGGTTCCTTTGGAACCTGAAAGATATAGAGGCTAGTGCCATGTCTGTCTGAGGAAGCTTTTTTTCAGCCAACGGCCTCAGACTGGTGCTATCAAGAGAGAGTAGCATTAGATAGTTTTTTTCATTTAAAGTTGATTCGACCACTCTAGCCCCAAACTTGCTCCTCCGGCCAGGAGCTACTCTGTAGCTGCAACCCTTGGCCTGTGGTGAGTCTTTATCCCTTGTTCAGGAGGGTGTAATGGTGAAGGCCAGGGTCCTTAAAGGACATGCAAAATGGAGTGGCTTGCGCCAAGTCTGTCTGAGGAAGCCTTATGAGCTGATGGCCTTAGACAGATCCCAACATTTAGGAAAAAAGCTTTAGTAGCTTATTTCCATTAGGGTTAATTCAACCGCTCTAGTATCAAGCTCCTAATTCCCTTTGTGTAAAGGACATTATTACAGTGTGAGCAATGAGATGATGGATCTCTCCGCCACATTATGTTACGGTCATGGAGGACTGTGCGCCTTTCTTGACTATTTGCAGATTATTGGCACTAGATTATGGGACGTTGATCCAGGGAACTAGTCTGATTGCCGTGTGTGGAGTCGGGAAGGAATTTTTCCCCTAATATGGGGCAATTGTCTTTTGCCTCATGGGGTTTTCGCCTTCCTCTGGATCAACACATTAGCTTTTTGTGTCTTTCAACCTTAAGGCTATGAACCTGTTCCTGGGGCCGACGGCCTCAGACAGATCCCAACATTCAGGGGAAAAAAAGATTTAGTTAAAGAGGGAGAAATTAAAAGTAAAGCTCCAGAAACATAAACTAAAATCCCCAAAAATGTGTAAGTTCCAAATAATATAATATAGAGCAAAAGTATTCTCCTGTCCGGTCCCATGTCAGGGCATTAGTCTGTGATCTGGGCAGATTAATGCTGTTGCTCTTCTATATTAAATAGGAAATTTTGGGGAATTTTAGTTTTTTTCCATAGCTCTGCTGTTAATTTTAGGGTAGGGACTCGCAAGACATGAGGACCCTTGACGTGGGTTGCGAGCTTTGTGTATTTTGGCCAAAATATCAACCAATGCCACAGAAATGTATTATATATTGTTTTTCCATGTTATATTTATTTGTATACAGGCGCTGGGTACTTCATGTGTGTGACCAGCGCCCTATACAAGCCTTATCTAATACTGTGCAGTCACCCCCTCCATAAATCGGGAGGTTGTGAGTGGTGGTCTCATCAGTATCTTGCCCCCATCTTTAGTGCAGTATTTTCTGGTAAATTCTGCTGCCCCTATTTTTTGTTATATTGTACTTATGAAATTTTGGGGAATTTTAATTCCCAATTCTGTGGCTTTTGTTTGTGGCTTTTTAGCAAAGGGACTCACAAAACAATGAGGACTCTTGACGTGGGTTGCAAGGTTGTGATTTTTTGGCCAAAATATCGACCAATACCTCATATATTAATCATGTATACTGTATATTATTGTACATTATATATATTTTTATGCAGCCAATCCCATGTATATTGGCTTTGTAATCTAGGGTGTCTTTCCCGGTGGGCAGTCCTCCTGATCTAATAGTGGGGGCTTCACTAATCGGCTGTAAGCCGGGTACTGTGCACTACATGTGTGTGACCAGCGTCCTAAACATGCTCAATGTCAGGGATCTCAAACACGCGGCCCGCGGGCCGCATGCGGCCCCTCAGGGTAGTTCGTGCGGCCCCCAGGCCCATGCCCCTGTTCACTATCGCGGCAGGGGCCGCAGCCACTGTCTGCACTTTATGTCAGATGAATGTATTGCTGGTGCTGTGCTTTCGCGCCGGCAATACAATCATCTCACATAAATCACTGACAGTGACACTGCACCTGCCGCGATAGTGAACAGGGGCACGGGCCTGGGGGCCGCACGAAGCAGAGATGAGGCAGCGGAGGGAGCGCGGGACAGGTGAGAAGAATGGTGTGTGTGTGTGTGTGTGTTGGACGTTAACCCGTTAGCGACCTATGACATGACGTACTGGGTACGTTATGGCTCCCTGGTACTTAAGGACCCATGACGTACCCAGTACGTCATGGCGAAATCGCAGCCCCGGTAGCTACGATCGCTGCCAATACCTTAGATTCGGGGAGGAGGGGACCTCAGGAGGAGTGGTGTCTCCTTCCCGGACCTACGGAGGCTGTGATTGGCTGACAAACGCCACTCAGCAAAATCACAGCCACTAATGTTTCAGCCATTGAAAATCGCTGAAACATTGAAATCCAGCCAAGATCAGTGCAGCTGAAGCCCTGATCATTGGCTGGAGCTGGGTGACCTGTGTTTCACCCGCCCCCAGCTCTGATTGGAGAGACCAGCCTTGTGACCGATCTCTCCAATCACTGTGGATCTGGGGCCGCAGACCACTCCCCTCAGCTTCACTCCGACGTCTGTGGAAGGTGAGGGGAGCTGCTGAGCCATTACTACAGGATGGGGACAAAGTGCGCACATTACTATGAGATGGGGATAAGGCTGGGGACATCACTATAGGATTGGGACATTACAAGGATGGGCACAATACTATTGGATGGGGACATTATTACTATAGTATGGGGACATTACTATAGAATGGGGACAAGGCTGGGGACATGACTATAGAATGGGGACAAGGCTGGGGACATTACTATAGGATAGGGACTAGGATGGGCACAGTACTATAGGATGGGGACATTACTACAGGACGGGGACAAGGTAGGCACATTACTGTAGGATAGGGACATTACTACAAGGGGACAAGAATGGGAAACATTACTATAGAATAGGGATAATGCTGGGGACATTACTATAGGATGGGGACAGTACTATAGAATGGGGACAGTACTATAGGATGGGGACATTGCTACAAGGGGACAAGGATGGGGAACATTACTATAAGATGGGGGACAAGGATGAACACATTACTATAACATGGGGACAAGGATGAACACATTACTACAAAATGGGGACAAGGAGGGGGAACATTACTTTAGGATGGGGACAAGGATGAGCACATTACTGTGGGATGGAGACTAGGATGGGGCACAATACTACAAGGGGACAAGGATGGGCACATTACTGTGGGATGGGGCACAATACTACAAGGGGACAAGGATGGGCACGTTACAACAATATGGGGAACATTACTAAAAGATGTTGGTCAAAATTTCTATATAGTGCTAATTGTAAGACTATTAGTTACAAGATAGGAATAAAATGTAAAAAAAAAAATGTTTATATTTAAACAAAGAATGTGCACGTTTGCTATAATGAACAAGTGAAAATGTTCAAAATCAGTGATCCCAAGGTGTGTAAAAAACAATAAAATATATTATATATGGTACCAATAAAAATGTCACTTTGTCCTGCAAAGAATGCAGCCCCCCAAATTATTTTTTTTCCTCTGTGCGGCCCATACACCCAGCTGAGTTTGAGACCCCTGCTTTATACTATATGGAAGGCTATGTGGGGGCCATTATAGAATTTGGAGAACTATATACTAGGGGGGACAAAGATACAAGCAATGCATGAGAATGTTTTGTGCTGAGGGAAAAAGGCTCTTTCCCTCAGCACCCAGCTTTCCCATGCTCTGCTGTACATCTTCTCTCAGCACCCAGCTTTCCCATGCACTGATATGGAAAAGCTGGGTGCTGAGGGAAAGATGTATAGCAGAGCATGGGGAAGCTGGGTGCTGAGGACAAGATGGATATCAGATCATGGGAAAGCTGGGTGCTGTTAGAGGGATTTCAGATCATGGGAAATCTGGGTGCTGTGGGTAAAAGCCAAGTGTTAGCGTCATGATCCTGTACCCCGAGTGTCGGTGTCATTATCCCGTACGTACCCTAAGTGTCGGTGTACGTGCAGGGGGGCCCTGGTCCAAATTTTGCACCAGGGCCCATCAAACTCTAGTTATGCCACTGATTGTATCATTGCTCATTTTAGTTGCACACCGGCGTTCAGTAGTAGCCACAATGCTGGGTATTGACGCACTCTCCTAAGGAATAGGTATCCCTGGAATTTTATGTACCATGGAGCAATATGGGATATACTGTATATGCAAGAGGGGCGAGGGGTAATATATTTAATCGATGGTCTGAAACCAAATAGCAATAGCCAATAGGAAACCCTTAGTGATTGAGGGGTTGGGGGAACACCAATCAAAAGGTGACATGTGCAGGATTAGCTTGCAAGTGCCAAAGTATCAGGATACCTTTATCTTTGATTGAAGGTTCATACTCTATACTAATGATTGACAATTATAGATCTAAATTAAAGGGAAAAATGCACTGGTACAAGCCTAAAGGGTACTTTACATGCTGCGATCTCGCTAGCGAGATCGCCAGCGATCGTACCCGCCCCCATTGGTTGTGCAACACAGGCAAATCGCTGCCCGTGGTGCACAACTTCGGTAGTCCCCGTCACACGGACTTACCTGCTCTGCGATGTTGCTCTGGCCGGCGATCTGCCTCCTTTCTAAGGGGGTGGTTCGTGCGGCGTCACAGCGACTAAGTTTACTTCCCTGTTGGTCCCGGTAGTATGGAACTTGCCAGGTCCCGCTCCCTACTATGGCTAAGTGTGGGAGCTTGCTCTCATGGTTCACGCTTGGGATTTTCTGGGCCGTTTGTGTGGAAAGTCCTATCCCCCTCGTTGTGCTAGTACCCCGATTTTGGAGTGGGTGGAGAGCGGATCTTGAAGGCTCTGTTCTTGTCGGGTAAATTGTCAGGTTGCCTGAAGCTACTCCCTGACCTATGGTCCACGTACCCCGTCATGCCCTGTTCCCATCCCGGTGATGGTGCAAGGCCGCTGGCTGTCCTCCTCGACAGCCCCTTGCCACGATCCCCTGCGACCCGGGGTCCAGCTCATCTAGGCCCAGACCACTGTCTGCCACCTACATAGCTTCTTAGAAGTCCGGCTCCTGACCTCCTCTCTCCTTCACTTCCAAACTCCTACTCTTCACACTCCTGACATTCCTGACCTCTCCATACCAACCCCCCAAGTAGGTGGCCCTATTCCACTCAGGCTGTCCACTAGTGTGTCTGGTGGGTGTGGTGCAGAGTGTACCTAGGACTTTAATTAGCTGATGTAGGCAACACCATGTAGTTGGGGACCCATAACAAAGAAGGAGGTGGATATTGCATGGGAGGGCAGATTGTACAATACCCTGTGACGACCTGATAGTCCAGGGGTGTCACATATATATTAACGTACACAACATATATTCCTTATATGACAGGATTTGTCACACTATTGTCGTAGCAGAAATATAAACATGTTGTATAGTATAATATAACATTGCATTATATATAGCAAAAGATGTTAACATTAAAATGGCATTAGGACTGATGTGGAAAGTTTAACAGGTAGCAATGGAGCAATGGGGGATTCACGTAGCAATAGTCTGTGATCTTTGTTAGAGGGCGGCAAAACCATTTTCAACCCTCTTCCAATCTGTATTCATTAACTGCATTTCACTAGGCTTCCCTATGCTCTGTTCACAGTATATGCCCGTGTAGGATGACAATCGTGAACAAAATCTTTATTGTATATATTATACACTGTATATCTATTCATGTCATACATTACTACATTTGAAGTAGTTTCCATTACACATCATGATTCTGCTCCACATTAGGTGAGACTAACAGACAGAAACGCGTGGGATCTATCCATTCAGCTAACACAGCTCTTCCACTGCTGTATTGTGTGAGCATCTTCATCTTTTGTATGCTAGCTGTCAATCAAACAAATGGCTTATAGAGATTAAAGGCACTGATGTGACATTTACACAGAACCATGTATGAGAACATGAACAAACACAAGGCTCAAGGGCTACTGAGCCTTACATTGAGCTGTCTTTTAGTTTATTCACACCAATTCCACATTCATACCTATAAAAAGGTTTGCTCATGCATTTGAGGTCTGATGACAATGTGCTGATGTCTTCAGATGGTTTGCTGAATATGATGTTAAACAGGTGCCTTGGTTATGGGTAAAAAAAGAAAAATGTCGGATTGTAAAATCACGAGGCAAAGGACGAATCTGTTACACACCGATATGATTTATGTGATGCAAACATTACCCACATCACACTTCATTACGGTTCAGACATTTATTCTGTTTATGCTGAAAAGACATTATTAAAAGTGAAATAAATTTTTTCTTATTATCATGGGCATTTAAGTTGTTCACTTCAAGGGTTATTAACACTGATATTATTGGCATCTGGTCATATTCTCTTCTTCCTAAACTATATTTGATAGGTTTGCAAGAAATAGATTTTAAATGGTAGTGATTCTAATTGTAGGAGCAAACGACTTAATATTTATTGGTAGTCTGTAACCGGAAAGACACATTATATCGCTATTGCCTAAAAGGGAACCTATCATGTCCGTATTACTGTTAACCTGCAGATATGGGGTTAATCTGCAGGTTAATAGCGTTCTGAAGCTTCCTGGCCGCTTTACTAAAGCGGGCTTTACACGCTACGATATTGCTAGCAATTTCTAGCGATATCGAGCGTGTAAGCACCCGCCCCCGTCGCACATGCTATGTCGTGTGATCGCTGCCGCAGCGAACATTATCGCTACGGCAGCGTCACACGCACTTACCTGGTCGGCGTCGGCGCTGTGACTGCCGAACAATCTCTCCCTAAAGGGGGAGGGATGTTCGGCGTCACCGCGACGTCACCGCGACGTCACTAAGCGGCCGGCCAATCAAGCGGAGGTGCGGAGATGAGCGGGACATCCCGCCCACCTCCTTCCTTCCGCATTGTGGCTGGCGGCAGGTAAGGAGACGTTCCTCGCTCCTGCGGTGTCACATACAGCGATGTGTGCTGCCGCATGAGCGATGAACAACATGGATAAACAACCCTTACCGATTTTTGAGTTTGGGACGACCTCTCCATGGTGATCGATTTTCACCATTTTTGAGGTCGCTTAAGGACGCTGTTAAGTGTCACACGCTGTGATATCATTAATGACGCCGGATGTGCGTCACTAACAACGTGACCCCGTCGATAAAACATTAACGATATCGTAGCGTGTAAAGCCCCCTTTAGACCGCAGCTACTGGTAAGAAATTAATTTTATTCCTCTCAGCAGCCTCCGGCTTTCAATCATAAAGATGCAACCAGAGTGGTTTCAGTCACCGCTATGTACTGTGAGCGGCAGGGTATCAGTGCCAGGGCGTGCTTACATCCACCACTCGCTGTATACTCTTGGTGGTGACTGTAGCAGTCTCGGTTGTACCCCTACGATTGAAAGCCACAGGCTGCCAGGAGGAATAAAGTGAATTTCCTCCCGGCAGCTGCGTTTTCACTTCGGCAGCTTTAAAACACTGCAGATTAACCACATAAGAAAAATACATTGGATAAACCAGACATTAAAGGGAACCTGTCAGGTCCCATATGCGTTCTAACCTAGAAGCCGGGTGATGTGTGGCCTAGAAACCCCTTCCTACCCATCCCTGTGTTGTAATATTGTGTAATATGAATTGATAAAAAAATGTTTTATAACTTACATGTTCCCTATGTAAATAAGCAGAGGGTCTAGTCCCCTGGGCGTTGCTTTGTCACATGCGTGTTTGCATGCTATCTGTGGTGTCACACCCCTGTGGGCGTGATACCATGGATTTACATGAGAACGTCACCATCAGCTCCTGGAGATCCCATGGATGCGCGCTTGCCATTCACGAAGCCTTCTTATCCGGGTGTACGCTTGTCGGTTTCACAAGTACACTGCGCATGATCAGAAGACTCCTACGATTCTGACCATGCGAAGAGTGTGTCTAAAGCTGGCAAGTCAATACCCGGATAAGAAGGCTGCGTGAATGAGAAGTGCGCACGCGTGGGATCTCCAGGAGCTGACGGGGACGTTGCTCATGTAAATCCATGGTATCACGCCCACAGGGGCGTGATACCACAGAAAGCATGCAAACGCCCAAGGGACAAAGCGACGCCCAGGGGACTAGACCCTCCAATCATTTACATAGGGAACATGTAAGTTATAAAACTTTTTTTATAAATTCATATTACACAATATTACAACACAGGGATGGATAGGAAGCGGTTTCTAGGCCACACATCGACCTTCTTGTAGGTTAGAATGCATAACGGACCTGACAGGTTCCTTTTAATAACTTAGTCCATAATCAAAGACCATACAAATCATTTTATTTAACAAAATTGGCTACAAAAAATCCCCACACAGAAAATGGCTGATATACATTTAAAAATACCCCCACACCCATAGAAAAAAAGGCAGTGTAACTGCAGCAGCAATAAACATAATGGCAGCAAACAAAACACCTGTACAAAACAATTCTAATTCATAGGTGTGAAAGGTGAGATGTCCAATGCAATAAACATACATTAAGGCCTCTGCCACATTCACATGAAAATCACGCACGTGCCGAGAGACACGTATTTCCCCTGCATGTTGCGTTCAGGTAAGTACGTGTCTCTGGTACGTGCGGGCCACGTGTGTTCTACGTGTGCTATCCGTGATAACACACGTAGAACCGGTAATTAACATACTCACCTGGTCCTTCCTGCTGTCCGCGCTGCTGTCCGTGGTGCTGATCCTCGGTCTCCAGCCCTCCCGTCTCCCCGCTGCTGCTGCTGCCAGGCAGTGAAGTGAATATTCAATGAGAATAATGAGCGGCGGTCGGCAGCAAGAGGCAGCAGCGGCAGAGACAGGAGGGCAGGAGAAGGTGAGTTAATGTTTTTTTTTTTTTCACTGACACGTGTGTTTTCGCCGGCGCGTGTCACACGGGACCGCATCCACACTACACCCGTGTGGTACGGGCGCGGGCCGTGTGACACCCGTGCTGCGGGAGAAAACACTGACATGTCAGCGCTTTGAAAAACGCACACACGTACAAACGCACACGGACACACGTTCCGTGTGGTTTTACGTGTGTGTGCCTGCTACAATAGGGTAGCATTGGTTAATGTGTCTCCGTGCCGCCGGTACGTGTAAAAAATGACAAACACGTGCCGGCGGCACGGATGTGTGTCACAGGCCTAACATAGATAGGGACTGAATAGTTTAAAGTGCAATACAAATACCATTAGCATAAGGTTAATTAGAATCAATCCAAATTAATTAATTTGCTAACAAAAGGACAATAACCCAGATTGCCAAAAATGTATGTGCCTGCTGACAAACCACACTGCCCATTGCCCCGACATGTGTTTCGTACACAGCTTCGTCAGCTTCTACTATTGAAAGCCAAAGGCTGCCAGGAGGAATAAAGTTAATTTCCTCTGGGCAGCTGAGTTATCACTTCATAACAATCACTGCTCTTGGGGAGACCAGCCAGAGAAAACACTGCCAGCAGCCAACAAGGGCGCTCAACACAGTGAAATCCTAGGTGCATTGCCCCCTGGGAAATATGCAAATCAAAAAAGTCCGTGGAGCCTCTGTTAGGAGTCTCAACACAGATACTAGCCAGATATCCCTCCGGGAAGGACCTAGCCAAGGAGTGTCTCTTTTTAGGAAACCACCATATCCACCATATTAAGTGGCCCTTTTAGTCAATATCCAACTCTTTGACAAGTTTAAAGATATGACAAGTGAAATACCAAGGCCAGGTATTCATCCACAGACAGCTGTTTTGGGATAGTACCCCTCATCAGTGTGGAGTAGGATTCTGGCCAGGTGGGAGCAATACCTAGTAGACCAACAAGACAAAACAATCACTGATCTTGGGGAGACCAGTCAAAGAAAACACTGCCGGCAGCCAGCGAGGGCGCTCAACACAGTGAAATCCTAGATGCATTGCCCCCTGGGAAATATGCAAATCAAAAAAGTCGGTTCTCAACACAGAAACTAGCCAAATATCTCTCCGGGAAGGACCTAGCCAAGGAGTGGCTCTTTTTAGGCTGAGTTATCACTTCGGCTGCTGTAAAAAACACTGCAGAGTAATCACATATCGGCAGGTTAACAGCATTTGCAGATTTGACAGGTTTCCTTTTAATAGGGAGGCTTAATGGATTTTCAAGCTGGAAACACGCACTCCCATTGATCTCAACAAAAAAAACAAGGCATCAGGGTTCGCTATTATGCTCTCTGTGAGCTTATGGATTTTCAAATAAGTTTCCAAATAAAGGCTGAAAACTTTTTTATCCTCTGCTGGAGCAATTTGTTTTCTTTTTGATCACAGAGACACATAGGTTTGAATAGGAACTAAATGGTAGGAAATTGTGATTTAAGAATATTTGCATAAGAGCATTATGGATTGAGATATTTTTCCATGAATTGACATACTCTCTTAAATTAGTGCATTTATAATGGTTGAAAATGAACCCTGTAAATGCTTTGCAATTGCTCCACATTAAATCAGTTTTTATCTGTCACTATCTACATACACTAAAGAGCAAAAAGGTAACAATGTTTTGAACGTTTGACTTTCAGGCTCCATATCTCACCATCCACTACAGCTTCAAATGTGAGACTACCTTCATTTTATAGACAATCATGTTGGCTATCTCATACATAAATTTGACTTGCAACTATTTACCATATGATTAGTTATGCAGATTCTTGTCATGTCACTGGTTTGCTCCTGGTTCTGGAAAATAATTGTCTTCCTTTATACTACAAATTACAACCTGTCCTCACATTCCCTAATGGCTCAGTGTGTTATTAGATTGATTCCCAAACGAAAGGTCATTGGTTCGAATCAAGAAGCACCCACAAAGAAGATTTTCCAAGAAAAGAGAAACAGCATTATCTCATGGATAGAGATTTCATGGCCAAGAAAATCCCCAAACTGCATCATGTGAGTGCCATGACAGTTGGAAGAAGATGAAATAAAGTCCGTCCATCCATTCAAAAGCCAAGAGGTGGACGTCAAGGCCAAATATCGGAGTCAACAAGTCGACTCATCAAACGGTTGTCACTAATTGACAACGGGAAGTCTGATGTATGGCGCAACACATAACAAGACAAGGGGTACACCGGGGGACACTATAACAACAGTGCCCCCTAGTGCTAGTGGGGTAGAAGATGGGACACCTCATGCACTCACCTGCAGCTGTACCTTGCTGTACCCTATGCAGGTTCTGCACCTGTCACCGAAAAGGATACCCTGGCAGACACTGTCACAACCCTGGCTAGTGAGCTAGAAGGTGGCACTAATACAACACCAGTGAAAGGAAAGACAGATAGGGGATAAGAACAAACGACAAAGTCCAACTTGCTCGCAGGTGCAATCAGAAGCAGGTCTACATCCTACTCAGCAATTTGCAACAAGGGCTCCACCAGCTCCTTCCATATCAAGGACTATCTTCCAAATGAACGCAGAATAACGGGCACGCTCTATTGGAAGAATATTGATAGAGACTGGGTCCTAAACTGGAAGCACCTGAGGAGAGGTAATGAGAATGCTGCTGGCAAGGAGAAACTGACATTAACCCTTAGCTCGCCAAAGAAAAGGAGAGTACATTAAAAATAGAGAGTCTTACATGGCAATAAAAGACTCTAACCCAGAATCTGTCATTAGTCTCATACATCAGAGAGGCGGCCGTGACAAACCTCTATCAGTTGTGGGGTGACAAACAGTGGAGGTGGCTTGTATGGAGATATAATAAGGAGATCATAGACGTCCATGCAAGCACTATACGATGCACATTACAGACGTCTGGAATAGTGGCCCAAAAAGGTGAAAAAGCCTCGCCAATCATAATAAGAGAGACAGAAAGAACATAAGAAATGGGGGAAGGAGGGCATCTCTCGGGGTAATTAACCGGGAAGCTGCTATTGAAAGTTATTTTGGTTGATTGAGTGAATTATCCTCCATGTGATTATAGAAGTTGAGCTGACGATGGGGGGCTTTCAGGATCATTAGGATGTTCACACTAATCTTCACACTAGCTGTGCACTTTCTATTTATAGGGATATCTGACACTT
This sequence comes from Anomaloglossus baeobatrachus, assembly GCF_048569485.1. NCBI lineage: Eukaryota > Metazoa > Chordata > Amphibia > Anura > Aromobatidae > Anomaloglossus > Anomaloglossus baeobatrachus. The sequence goes on along the minus strand of NC_134353.1, from coordinate 877,682,715 downwards.
GCTATATGCGGCAATAGAGCAGTCACTTTATATTAACTGGTTCCTCTATCAGTACAGTAGCTGCTTGAGGACATTTATGCAATTTTTTGTTATGTATTTACTCTAAGGATAGGGAAAGAGTAGACCCAAATCTAGGATACGCAACCTGCTGACTTAGTCAGTGGGTGCTGTAAAGAGTGTGTCACCTCACTGATCTCTCGCCATTCTGTGGCTCCCCGATTTCCCACTGGTATCTGCTTACTGACCCCTCAGACAATACCAGCCTGAAGCTGTGATCCACTACTGCTAGCGATTGGCTGCATCTGGTAAGATGCCCCCCCCCCAAAAAAAAAAGTAAAAATGCCGAGGACGAGTCAGCTTCAAAACAGGAAAAGTTGGGGATTAATGAGATGACAAATGTGAAAAATATTTTTTAATGTGCAAAGTACATGTCACGTCTCCACCAGAATCTGCTCCTGTGGCTTCTGCCTTGGTCACCAGTTTCCGCTGTATTCCCACTGTTTGCAGTGCTGGTGATAGGGGAGGAGTCAGTACTCCACCAGAGTCTGCTCCTGCGGCTTCTGCTTCGGTCACCAGGCGCTGCTGTATTTCCACTGTAGGCGGTGCAGGTAATAGGGGAAGAGTCAGTACTAATAGCTCTGGTGAGTGCAGTCTCTGCCCACCCATCCTCCAAGCTTGGTATGGCTGGGACTTGAAGTACCACTGGCTGACTGTGGTGGTCTGTGCCTTCCAGCTGAAGTTATCAACTCCCAGCTTCAGCCAATTGGAAGGCACCACACCCTTTTTATACTTTTATTGGTCTTCTGATCTTTGCAGATATAATTTTAGTATTCTTGAACTGCTGCGACTCTGGTTCACACCCTGCTAGTCTCGTACTATTGTTACCTCTGTTTTGGCCTCTGTCTGTTTACCGACGATTCATCGGCCTGCTGTTTTCGTTCCTTGCTGCCATCTCCAGATTGACCTTGGCCTAATTTCCTGACTATCTCCTGCCTGCCATTTTTGCCCCTTTTTATACCTCCTGGGGGTTTTTTTTACCCTGCCTGGCGACTATTCCTTTCTGGACTGCAGCCCTTCCTTGGGCAGTGAGCTCCTGTAATTCCAGATTTTTGTACAGAGGTTAACACTAGAAGTCCAAGAGAGGGGTCAATTAACATTTCTACCTTTTGGAACCCAGAGACAGGTCGAATGACCTGAAGGATTTTAGCTAACATCCTATAATCACCGTCTTTTGTTCTGTAATTAAGGCCATTACTGTCACACCACAGGAGGTTGTTGTTTTCCATTTAGTTTATCCATTTAGTTTCTAGTTAGTTCTATTCAGTTTGGACTAAGGGCCATTTGACCCTCTTTCGGGAATTCAGGGGGGAGCTCGAAATTTCTGGGACTTCTAGTGTTAAAAGGTTTCGGGGTTCTCGGGATCCTGCTTAGTTGGCGGCTTGCACCTAGTCGGTCTGCGTTAGCCACTGTGTGTCTGTGGTCCCGGACTGCCGTCACAGTAGACAACTGATTTAGTCATACACATTCCCCCTTAGTCTGCCAGCAACAACGTCTGTACAATGTAAAAGTTTGGGAACCCTTGGAGATTTTGTGTGCTCAGACAACTTTGAACAAGGTTTCATACATTAATTAACCTGTTAGGGTTATGGCTTGTTCCCTATCACCGTTACGAAAGGCCAGGTGATGCAAATTTCACAGCATTAGAAAAAAACAGCCTCCTCTAACCTTGTGAAAAAAACAGCAGCCATGGGTTCTTCTATGAAGCTGCCTAGCACTCTGAAAATGAAAATGGTGGAGGCCCACAAAGCAGGAGAAGGCTATAAGATAGCAAAGCATTTTCAAGTTGTCCATTCCTCAGTTCGAAATGTAATAAGAAATGGCAGTTATCAGGACCAGTGGAGGCCAAGATAAAGTGTGGAAGACCAAGCAAAATTTCTGTGAGCTGCTCGTAGGATTGGTGGAAAGGCAAATCAAAACCTCTGTGTTACTGCAAAACACCTTCAGGAAGATTTAGCAGACTCTGAATTTGTGGTACATTGTTCTACTGATCAGAAACACCTGCATAAATATGGCCTTCATGGAAGAGTCATCAAAAGAAAAATTCTCCTGCATTCTCACCATAAAATTTAGGGTCAGAAGTATGTAAAAGAACATCTAAACAAGCTGATGCCTTTTGGAAAAAAAAAACGACCGATGAAGTTCAAATAGAACTCTGGGCACAATGATCACGGATATGTGTGAAAAAAAAGGGCCACAGAATTTCAAGAAAAGAACATCTCGCCAACCATTAAGAATGGGTGTGGATCAATCATGCCTTGGGGTTGTGTTGCAGCTAAAGGCACATGGAACATCTCACAGGTAAAGGAAAGAATGGATTCAATGAAATGTCAACAAATTCTTGATGCAAACATTACACCATCTGTAAAAAACCTGAAGTTGAAAAGAGTATGGCTTCTACAAATGGATAATGATCCTAAACACAAGTTAAAATCGACAATAGACAACCTCAAAAGGTGCAAGCTGAAGGTTTTACAATGGCCGTCACAGTCCTCTAATCTAATCATCACTAAAAATTTGTGGCTAGTCCTTAAAAGAGCAGTGCATGCAAGAGGACCCAGGAATCTCACAGAACTGGAAGACGTTTCCAAGGAAGAATGGATGAAAATTCCTCAAACAAGAATTGAAAGTCTCTTGGCTGCTACAAAAAGCATTTACAAGTTGTGATACTTGACAAAGAGAGTGCTACTAGGTACTAACCATGCAGGGTGCCCAAACTTTTACATCGGCCCATTTTCCTTTTTTGTTATTTTTAAAATGTAAAAGATGAAAATATTTTTTGGAGGGGGCTAAAATACAAAGGAAATATGTCATTTTTTTTTATCTTTATGCCTTTTAGAGCTTGTTTCATCTTCAACTTTATTAACTGGTCACAATAACAGTAATTGTGATCAGGGGTGCCCAAACTTTTACATGCCACTGTATCTTTGTCCTTCTCTACCTCTACTGATAGCTCCGGCTTTACAGATGCTAGAGAGAGGCAGAAATAGATGGAAAACTAATAGAAGAAGGTGGGAAGCTGCGCTGAGTGCTCGTACACGCCAAGGGTGCACCGTGCGCCTGTGCTGGATTCGAACTGTCAGTTTCTGCTGACCGAATCCCTTTAAGAAACAGATATTAAATAACAGATTTTCTGAAATATATATTTTTAATAATTTTCTAATAACACAAAAATAAAATAAATGAAAAAATATTTTTTGTCAGTAAAAAAAAAAAAAGAAAAAAGCTTTTGTTCTCTTTTTTTTAATGAAGAAATAAATGCCTGTGGCAGAACTGATTGTGATCTTCCAGCTTCGTAGCAATGATGATTTACTTTACCTACCGTATGAAGAAAAGTAATTCAGATGGGGGGGTGAACTGACAGCAGTGATAAGAAACCAGGATATATGGCCCTAATAGGGCACTACAGGAAGCCGAAATGGCTGTTGTCATGGTAATATAAATCTAAAAGGTACAGAAGAAATGGAAGTGGTCAGGGGATTAAGGACACAGCACTTCTCACCGAGTGAGGTAAAAATAAACTGATAAAGATGACCTTGGAATCAAAAGGAAGTTTAGTGCTGGGTAAATGTGATATTTTCCAAGAACAAACTATATCAAATGTAAATGAACCCACAGTGATATCCAGCATGGGGGGAACAGAACTCTGTCCTGTCCGGTGATGTGGCCCTGGTTGTCAGACGGAGTTTTGCATGAACTTTGCCGACTGTTATGTTGGCATAGGGCTCTCTTTAGATTGCAGGTTCTGACACTTCACCTGATGGTTTCTCTGGTGTCTGGGATCAACACAAACAGACTCGGGCATCAACCTCCTATGTGCTGATTCATAGGCAGACTAGCAAGAGTTAATCTCTGCTGGACTACTTGCTCCTTTGATCACATGTTGTGGGGAGACCTATCACATCTGCTCCCCTCCTATGCTGGTTGATTCCTTCCACCTATGCCAGCTATAGTTATTATATGTTGGTCTGTGAGTTGTGGTGTCTCTGATTTTCTTGTGAAAGTTGCACTTTTTGCCTGATGCAATTATGGAGCTAACTCCCTGTTGTTTTGTAGCTTGCTTCCTTCTCTTGTTTTTCCTCCTGAATCTCTCATTGCCTTTACCTGTGTGTGAGTGCTATGTGACAGAGTTTTGGTTTTTCCTTGTCTGTCTTTATGTGTGGGTTTCATTACACTTCTGTCCCATCCCTCCATTGGGTGAGGGAGAATCAGATAAGGACTTGTCAGGAGCAGGACCAGGAAGTAGACCCAGGCATCTCCACCTTCATGAGTATCCCTGAGATTAGGGATGGAATTGGCCTCCTAAGTGAAAAACAGCTTAGGAGCCCCAGTTCCCTGCTATCCCATAGTCACTGTGACATTGGTTCACTGCATCCAAATGCAGAATAAAAACAGAGGCTGCACATTTGCATCTCTTTTTACACCTCTGGCTACTTCTGTGATGCACATGAGCAGTCACCATTTTCTCCACAGGTGGGACAAGGTTTAGGGAAATTACAAGGATTGGGGTTGAAACACCCAACTACTTAGCTGAGCAAAGTGATTTTCACATTCCTATCATTGTTTGCTCTAAGTTGAAGTTGGGTACTTGTGATGAAGAGCCCAGTCCCAGACCTATGCCTGTCTATGGGTTGTGGGAATTTTTAATCACTATTATTTTTAGAGTATACAGCTTAGAGCAGGGACAACCAATGGGCCACCTCCTGCCCAGCATCTCACATTCACTGATATACAATGATGGAGGAGGGAGCCATCATCTTTTTCTGCCATCACTGAGTCTGTGCGTCTGAGAGCGCAGCATGCATGATGATCTCATAACATTGCGTCGGCTGTGTCTCAGAGAACCCAGCGCAGACTGAAGGGGGGGAGGGGAAGGGTTAGATGAGAATGTTTTTTCTTTTATATTTTTACATCATTTTTTATGAGAACGGGGGTGTGATGACATGATACTGTGTAAGGGGGCTGAGTGGGGACCTCATTCTCAAAGGGGGTTGTGAGGGAATATCATTCTCAATGGGAGGTGTATAGGGACATCATACTTCATGGAGGCTGAGGGAGGACATAAAACTGTGTATGGGGGCTGTGTGGACTTATCATTCTGCCTGGTGGGCTGTGTGGACACATCATTATGCATTGGGGCTGTGTAAGGGACATATTACTGTGTGAGAGGACATGGGGGGGGGCATCATTTTGACTTGGGGCTGTGTGGGACTTCATTCTGAGTGTCAGGGCTTTGTGAGGACAAATACCATGCAAGGGAACAGTCTGGGGACATAATTCTGTGTGGGCTCATACTACTGTGTGGAGATATCACTATCTTCATTAATACGAAGCAGAGAATAATAAGGTCTTAATTAGCTCTTCCTGATAAGAGTATGTTACAATACATCCTGCTGTATCATGAGTGTAACACCTGCCTTGATCCACAGACTCAGAGGAGCTGTAATGCACAGGCTAGAGGGAAGCCACTCACCAAGCAGGACCCCTAGAACCCTGAAACCCTTTTGTGATCACTACCTGTGGAAGGCTGCAGTCCGATAAGAGTAGTCAGGCAGGGTTGAACTGGGAAATGCAAAACATGGACACAATCGGCAGGCAAGGACGTATTCTGAAAACAAAGCAGAGGTCAAATCCGGATCGTGCAGCGAGGTACATAAACAGCAAGTAGTACGGTAGTCAGGAAACAAGGAGAAATCAGAACACCAGAATCACTAAACAGAACAGGGCGGGACAGGAACCAGGAATACAGAACTATATCTGGCAGTGGTCAGCAGACAGGAGGGGAAATGAGAAGGGTGTGGTGTATTCCCATTGGTTGTAGCTGAATGATGGTAACTTCAGCTGGAAGACACATGCCACCTACAGTCAGCCAGTGGTACTGCAGATCCCAAGGAAACCGAGCTCAGTGGATGAGCGCCGCTGGCATCTACTCCTCTCCGATCACCAGTACTACCCACGGCAGGAACACGGCATTGCCTGGTGATCGAAGTAGAAGTCGCTGGAGCGGACTCCGGTGGGGACGTAACAAGTAGCTAGTAAACAGACTTCATTCTTCATTAAACAATACAATTAATATAGAAAAATAATAATAATGAGAATTAAATTAGTCTGGTTGGTTCGGCCTTCCACAACTGTGGTTGGTTTGACCCTCCACAATAGTCACAGTATCTCTTATAGCTACTTGGGAAAATTAATTAACCACCCCTGACTTAGGTTAATCTATGGCTCCCATGTACTTTAATGGGGCTGTTTCAGTATTCGGCACTACAAGATGAGGCTCATTCCCTTTGTTCTGCTGACTCCCCATGACCACTACTAATTATACATTGATTTCCATCCTAAAAATGGAGCCTCAATTTACAGTATATTTCTGGAAAACCCGTTTGAAACAAGAGTGACAATATAAGGCTGTGACCCTATGGAATAAGTCCGAGCTATTTTCCATGTGAATCGTAGCACTTCTCTTCTTCATAATAAATAAGTGTCCTATCAGATGAAAATGACTTTTCCTGCAAACAGATCTCTAAACACCAAGTAGATATTGATCACATAATGAATTTGGACATAAATATGTAATGAAATCTGCCAACCAAGGCCCTTAAGAAAATGATGACTGCACCCTGTGAGTAGACAGAAATGATTCTGGCACGCTCTGCTAATTAATTAGAATCATAACTAAAAGAATAAGAAGATTTTATAATTAGACATCAGACTGATGAGAGAACCTCAGGCAAAAACTGCGAAATAATCTTTTAGGATATTACCTTAGCTAAAAGTATATAATTAATTCCACTGTTAGACAAAATAGGGACTGATCCTGATGTATAGTTTATATGCAATATCTTCTATAAGAAATTTAGCTTTTGTGAAGTCATGTGGAGTTGTGTATGAATCTTTGAAAATGCATAAATTTAAATGTATGGGCATCAATACTTCTAGGGACTTCATTAGCTATTGAAGGGCGTAAATCATGATTACATTGATGGAACCAGATCTAGAACCTTTTCTTGAAATCTACTACACCGTCATAATAATTTCCAAGAACAGATGTCATTTTAATAAATAAAAAATAGACAATTTTTGTCTACAGCTCATGTGAAGACAGATGTGTTACCAATAGTGATGGGCGGACCTGGACTGTAAAAATCCAGATCCACACGGGTTCATAATTAGGTCCGCCCACTTAGGATAATGTCCAAATCTGTCGCCAGAGCCACACCTCTGGAGGTTAGCACACCTCCACACACTGAAACTACAGGTCTTCATTTGGCCTCTTGTACCACACCTCGAGTAGGTATATGTAAAAGGTCATTCCTACCCATTTCTTTGAATCTTTGTAAACCCGGCCCTGTCATGCTCTATTAACCCTCTCAGCATGCTTGAACCTATTTCCAGGCTTACATCATAGAGGCTTTCAACCTCGATTATACTATCTTCCTGGACTTTTCGTTCCTGGCCTTCTTACATATTCCCCCTCTACTCAAAACCAGTGGCTTGGCACTTTCTGACATTAAAAAGTGGAGCTTCAAAAGAGCATCAGCATTACCATGTAATTTCCCAGACCAATGTTCTACATGGAAGTTAAAGTCTTGGAGTGCTAAAAACCATCTGGTCACTCGGACGTTCTTCCCTTTCTTCTCTTTCATCCACCTGAGTTGGGCATAGTCTGAGACTAGCCTAAACTGTTGGCCTAAAAGGTAATACCTTACCATATCAACCACCAACTTAATGGCTAAGCACTCGTTCTCCAAGATGGAATAGTTATTTTGCCAGTTTCGAAATCAGGTAGAATATTGGCTGTATGAAATTTATATGAGAATATTTGTGAGCTCACAGGCCCAGACACTACCTTTGATACACTCTGAGATTCCATTCTGATCAGACGATAGTAATTCAAAAGAAAAAAAGAGGCTCCAGAGAAGGTAAGTAAAATCTTTCACTTTATTCCATATTCATATAAAGAGGAACTCTTTGAGAAAGAATGCAGTTGCGCGTTCGAAACACGTCACCAGTTTCCCCTTTCCCCCCATGTTTTGCACTGAATCTTTTATATGAATATGGAATAAAGTGAAACATTTTACTTACCTCCTCTGGAGCTGGAGCCTCTTTTTTTCTTTTAGAGTATTGGATGTTCTCCATTTGCTTCCTGAAACAAAACTGCCCACCTAATCTGACATCTGAGGCATCCATCTGGACCATAAAGTGGGTATTTAGAAGTATTGAGTGATACCAGTGCTGCCTCTGATGACGCTTTGTTTGAGGGTAGAGCTAGAGGCTGTGGGGCTGCAATGGTGTCAGTCACTGCATCTAGCACTGTCCCCAACCAACATCTTTCACACAAGCAACGAAAGGAGTGGCAGCACTGCACTAACCTTGGCCACAGCATCCATGACATATCACCCAAGATCCAGGACATTCTCAGAGGGCAGCAATAGCATAAACTAGTAAGTAACTACATCACCACCCGCTGGTGACGTCCTGCTCCAGGAGGTTTGATGGACACTGTGGGAAGTGACTGCAGCTCCAGCCTCTTGTAACATTACATTTGAGACTCTTCTCACATGAAACATCACAGGAAGGGCAGTAAAAAAAATACCTAACAAATACCTTTAGGAACTAGATAAATAGGGAGATGTGTATGGAATTGTATAGTAAACGTAATTACAGAAGTGTTTAGGAGGTAAAGATAGATAGTTAGACAATACATTTTAAGTCATGGACCACCTCTTTAAGTCCTCCCTACACATTATATAGCTGTCCCGACTCCCCCTTTTACAAGGGAAGGACGCTTGACCGATTGCTCATCTGTTCTCTATGAACGAAGTCTGTGATTTAACAAGATGGTCCTGGATCCTTCTCTCCTCCGCTATGATCTATTGGGGGAGCATCTAGAAGCCCCCATACTCACTAGAAAGTCATTCGATATTGGCTGACTTTTATCTAATATGGGAACCTTTAGGCTATGTTCACACAGTTTTATTGCGTTTTTGGTGCATTTTTGAGGTCACAAAGATGCACCAATATGCATGCATTTCCTTCCCCATCAAACTCTATGCGATTTCTATTTTGCTGTCCACACTGAACATCTTTTTTGTCTGCATCTTAAGCCTGTATTACACCATTCAATTCTGCATACGATATCGCATGTGATGTGACACGCCCCCATCGTATGTGCGACACGTTCAATTTGTTGACCGTGCCGCACAAACGATTATTTGCCGTCACACATACTTACCCTTCCATACGACCTCGAGGAGGGTGGCAAACATCCACTTCCTGGAGTGGGAGGGACGTTCGGCGTTACATCGATGTCACGCAGCAGCCGGCCAATAGAAACGGAGGGGCGGAGATGAGCGGGATGTAAACATCCCGCCCACCTCCTTCCTTCCGCATTGCCGGCGGGACGCAGGCAAGATGTGTTCATCGTTCCTGGGGTGTCACACACTGCGATGTGTGGTACCTCAGGAACATTGAACAACCCGACGTGCAATTTTTAGGAAATGAACGACGTGTATGCGATGAATGGTTTTATGTTCAATCGCCCGTAGCTGTCACACGCTACAGCAACACTAACGATGCCGGATGTGCGTCACTTACGACGTGACCCCGCCAACACATCGTTAAATATGTTGTAGCGTGTAAAGCCCGCTTAAGCTGTGTTTTTAAAGATGCAGCATGTCAATTTTTTGCATTCTTTCAGCGTTTTTCAGCTCTTCCAGTCAATAGATTTGACTTAAAAAATGCATTGGGCAAAATGCGGTAAAAATATGTCAAAAACAAATGCGTTTTTTGATGCATTTTTGCCATGGGTGCGTTTTTTGTGCATATTTGGGGCTAAAAACGCTGCATCTTTGTAGTTAGAAAAGATACACTGTACATAGCCTTTGTCGTTTTTACTTGAAATAAATTGATTGAATAAGGCTAAGTTCACACATCCTGTGTTTTCAATCCGTCAGGTCCGTCAGCAACGGATCAGTCATTTTCAAGATGTCAACTGATGCAACTGATGTGTTTTTCACAGGATTCCTTTCACAGGAATCCTGTGAAAAAACGGATCAGTTGCGTCCGTTACATCCGCTGTGCGTCCGTTTTTTGACGGATCAGTCATGATCCGTCTGTGTTTGGGACAGCCCAGTGGGCGTGCCAAGCATGCTGGGCATGCTCAGTAGAGCATGACGGAATCCTGCGCTGGATTCCGTTGTAAGACGGATTACGACGGAATCCAGCACCATAGACATGCATTACAAGCTTGACGGATGGCGACGGATTCCTGCGCGGCGCGTTAATTTTGACGGCCCGAAAAACGTTACATTCTGCGTTGCTCCCCGCTCGGCGGTCAGTCAAAAACGACGGACCGCGACGCAACGGATGCAACGCAGGGTCATCAGTCGCAATCCGTCACTAATAGAAGTCTATGGGGAAATACAGGATTCCTGCAAAATATTTTGCAGGATTCCGTAATTCCTCAAGGCTACGGATTGTGACTGATGCAAAACACAGGATGTGTGAACTTAGCCTATCAAAAATTGGTTGCAAAAGTATACATGTCCTTTATGTCCTGTAAATTTCACATTTTTTAATGACTTGGCTAAGAAAAAAAATTAAAAAAAGAAATGGAAAGTATGATAATCTAAAAAACACAAACAACTCACTGTAGTGGAAACGAAGCACGTAAACAGTTTTTTATTGCATTTTTTGCTACTCTTTTTTGCACTTTTAGACAATCTCTTTAAATATATTTTAAATTTTCAAATAAATTCTAAATTAGATACTACGTTGGTTTTCTACGTCTGGATTTGCTTTATAACGTGTCTTCTGGATTTATTACACTCGTATTAGACATTGTAAAGGTCAGTGTAATTGTTTCGTTTTTCTTTCTATACTAGGAATATAATCTGTAATTTTCAGCCAAGTGTTTGGAAGAGACATCAGCAACAAAAGGATAAACTCCGAGTCTGACCTTTACCAAGAGGAACAGAAGTGTTTCTATGGTAACTACACAAGAAATTGCCCAGAACGCGGCTCTCTGTCCCGGTAATGATCCCATATAACTCTGTCAATCAGTTATCAGATAAGATTATTACGAGAAAAAAAAATGTCAAACGCCTCCCGGAGTCTGACCACCTGATAAACACAATGGTAGAAGAAAGTGATTAAAATGGACCGATGTACGTACATCTAATATGTGAGATTGTGTGTGTGCTCACTTATATACCGGCTTGGACTGGCCAACAGGAAAGCAGGAGAATCCTCCGGGGGGCCCATTTGACGTAGAATTTCACTTACCCCTCAAACATGATTAGTAGTTGTCACAATACACTTCCTTCACTATATACAGACAAAGGAAGCATCTCATCATTCATTTTACAAACTACACAGCATATTATTATATAGAAGCATAAGTAAATTTGTGAGTGTAATACTTGTATATAAATCATTAGTGGGCCGCCAAACTCAATGTTACTGTCCTAAGTCCTAACGCCCCAGTATGAATCTATATATACACTGGAAATAAAATAAGAGAACAACACACAATTTCCAAAATGTTAAGGTCATTGTGTAGTCCTGTGATTATATCCTAACATGAGTAAACTCGCAGTATTATAAGCTTATTCCATAATTGAAATTATTCCAAAGCACATAATAAAAATGTAAATGAGAAAAAGGAAAAAGAACCTAGATTAAAATTAGAGAACACTTTCAGATACCTGCAAGTTATTGGTGTTAATCTGGCACTTGGTGCTAATTTTGTTAAATATCTGACAAACCCTATGTAACTGGCAGCCTAACTTTCTAGTTTCCACTGACTTTGCAAAAATGGAGTGCCGTTCCAAAGTGACTGAAACCCTCCGGCAGCAGGTTGTCCATATGAAGGCCAAAGGGGTGACCTTATCAGCCATGGCACGAGAAGTTGGTCGTTCCAAGTCTGTGATTTCAAGAATATTGTATCTTTACAACATCACAAACTCTTTCAAGTCCCCAAAGAAGGCTGGTCAACCTCGAAAGACAAATGCAAGAGAGGACAGAATAATGCAGAGACTCCCCATGGATAATCGTTTTAACACTGCAGCTCGAATTGTTTGCCAGTTCAGCACTGAACAGGGTAAGGGTCTGTCTTGTTATTCAGTGTCACGATGTTTAAGAGCATTTGGACTGAAAGACCACTCTGCAGTGACCAAAACTCTCATTAGCAGAAAGAATCAAAAGGCTAGACTCACTTTTAGTGAAGAGCTACTGGACAGAGGAAAAGTGGTGCACAGTTAATTTTAGTGATGAAAGCAAGTTCGATTTATTTGGGTTTGATGGGAAACATTATGTTCGTCAATAAACTGGGGAAAGACTGAACCCAAAGTGTGTTAAGAAGTCAGTGAAAGGTGGTAGAGGAAGTGTCATGGCTTGGGGAATGTTTTCTGCAGCAGGAGTTGGACCTTCTTCAACAACATGTGGTTCCTTACTTGTGTTTATCACTCAATAAGCCAGCAATTTTCATGCAGGACAATGCCCATTGTCACACAGCAAAATGGGTAAACCATAGAATCATAGAAAGGTAGAGTTAGAAGGGACCTCAAGGGTCATCGGGTCCAACTCCCTGTGAGTACAGGTTTTCCTAGTACATCCCAGCCAAATGTTTATCCAGGTTCCACTTGAAACAGAAAACATTAAAACAATGAAATGGCTAGCCCAGAGTCCTGATCTAAACCCAGTAGAAAACCTCTGGAAAATCCTTGGTGACAAAGTTATGGCCAAGAAACCCACATTGTCAAATAATTGTGGAAGAAGAGTGGACCAAAATCACACCAGAGCAGTGTGAGAAACTAGCGATGTCCTGTGGCTGCAGATGTGCTGAAGTCATTCAAAGCAAAGGCCTGTACACGTCCTACTGATTGGTGACTGTTGTTCAGAAAATTTACTGATAACCTTTCTCTGTGCTACAGTCATTGCTCTTCTCTAATTATGATCATCATGTTTTGGATAAAATAAAGGTTTTATGTTGATAAACTTTGGGTCTTTTGTATAACACTGTTCTAGTGGCATGGTCTACCCCTTACATAAAAACTTCATATGTTCATCAATGTAGATTACATTATTTCTGAAAAAAACAAGTCATCATACATTCTTCTGTAATTTTGATCTCCAGTGCTCAGCATAAATGAGTACACCCCTTTTGATAAGTAGGATTTAAAGAGAACTTGTCACCAGTTTTTTTTTTTCATGAATGAGCTAATAACACCACCTTACTCCGCCTCTGTGCTGCATTCTAAAAAGTTGTATATTATATCCTGACCCCCCAGTATGGTGGCAAAAATCCTTTTGAATAACTCCCACGCTGTATGCAAATCCGATCGGTCCCGTCTGATGGGCATCATTGTAGCGGCTCCTGTCCCTCCTCTCCACTGTGAACCGTCATCCTCTGGATGTCATTGATGTGAATGAAGTGTTTTACATCATCCACATGGCCAAACGAAATCTCGCGCCTGCACAGGAGCATCGCCGTTCGCGCAGGCGCACTTTGCTCTGTTCACCAGCAGGCAGAGCATAAAACCTAATTGCGCATGCGTCGCAACATGCGTTGGAACTGCTCTTCTGCTATTTTCAGTGGCCGGGACTAAATCTATATGGGCAAAATGGTTCTAGTAAGCAGGAGCCGGAAATACGTGTTCCGATGCATGAGAAGGTAGGTTTCATACTCTGCCCGCATCAGGGCAGAGCAACGTGTACCTGTGCAAACCACAATGCCCCTGCGCAGACACGAGATTTTGTTCAGCTATGTAGATGCTGCAGGACGTGGCATCTGCATCAATCATATCGTGAGGATGGCAATTCACAGCACACAGGAGCCACTGCAATGGCGCCCATCGGACCAGACAGGTCAGATTTGCATACAGCGCTGGAGCTGTTCAAAAGGATTTTTTTGCGGATATACAGGGTTTCAGAACATAATATACAATTTTTCAGAATGCAGCACGGAGGCGGACTTGCATTGGCGAGTCTTACGCATATGACAATTTTTTTCAGCCCAAAAACAGCTAAGGAAAAAAAATTGCAGATGAGCACTGCTTGATTGTTTAACACTGGTGTAAGTGCAATGTTATTATATATATACATGATCTCCAAATTAATGTTATTGTAGGAAAACCGACTTCATCTTCCGGTAATAAATTTTGGGATTTTGGGAGCACCTCACAACGGCATAAAAACTCTCCGCACAGGTGACATCATCTGACCTGCGCTTCTTCTCTCCCCCATGCTAATAGCTGTAGGGTTTGAGTGATTTTGCACCTGCCGTGACACAATGATCCTTCACACAGCAGCAGTAGACTATGATGACGAAGCAGAAAGGACTGGAAGGTTCTAGTAATCCATTTTCTAAGGAAAGATTAAGTAAAAGTGTCCATTAAACTGATTGATAGGCTTTATAATGTCTTTTACTTGCAACATTGCATAAAGGGGATGAAACGCTCAACTCTCCAATAGATTATATATAATTGTGTCAAGCTGAGATGATGCACCAAAATGTATCTTTCTATGATATTACAATATTAATATATAAAAGAATTATTTCAGCAAATCATAAGGTGTCTTCAGTGCTTGGACATAGTCCGGGACCCCTCTAAAAACATATGGACAAAATCATAATTTCCCCTAAATGGAATGAGTGGGTCAGCACAATATCACAGCGCATCCATGCTAATTATGCCGGGACCCATTGTTTGTATGAAATCAGCCATGCTGTGCAAACATGGGCACCAGAGAAAGGGGCACTGCATCTGTAAAGATGGGGCCTGCTACATCTGTAGGCATAAAAGAGATAAGTGAAAAAGCTTGAGTGGTATAGCTACAGAGGGAGTAGCGGTAGAAGATGGGATCAGAAGAAGGCACCAGATTTACACCGTTTTACCTTTACACTTTCATTTGGAATTTTGGAAAGAGTATATTGGCATTAGAGTTGAGTGGACTCATGGAAGGTCGGTTTGACGGTTTCATCCGGACTATAGATAAAGTTCGGTTTTGGACCCAGACTTGACCTGAACCCCAATGGAAGTCACTAACTAGGCAGTTCGGGTGTCCGTCCAAATGCAGCCAGACATAAACAGATCACTTCTGGGGGAAGATGGGTGGGGATTTTCCATTCTTTTTGTTTGGTGCATACTATATCCAATCACTCTGGTATTACCTCCAGTGAGAGCTGATCAAACACTGCAAGCGGCTCGCACTGGGCTGAGCACCCCAGCGTACCCAAGCACAGCGATGCTTGCGTAAGTTGTGTTCCTACATAATGCACCCGAACTCCAAATCCGAACTGTTTTTTTCTGTAAAGTCTGTGTTTGGCACGAACACCGAACCTCGGGTTCACTCATCTCTAATTGGGATACCATTTACTATAGCAGTTAGGAGAAGTAGTCCTTAAAAGTTGAAAAAATTTGGTAAAAAAGGGGTAAATGTAAGAATAGTTACTCTTTTTGGGTCACTTAACCGTGTTCATTCAGTGGGCACTGGAGCTCTCTGCTGTCCTTCTGGATGGCTGGGGACTAAAGGCAATGTGGTAAGAACTTTCTCTCTGGGATCTTAGTATCAAAGGGTTTATACAAATATTGAAAGATTGTATGTTAGTCCATATCTATGTGATAGGGGATAATGTACTGCTCGCCGGCTGTCCAACTGCTGGAATTCCAATCAATACCAAGCATGGTGCAATGGAGATACCATCTGAATGGAGTGTAGATTGAACATGACACCTATGCTCCCTGTATAGTTTATGGCACTGACAAGATAGTCAATTATGGCAATTGGCTATCTCCTGCTTCCCCATGGACAGTTAATGCAGACACTGAATAGATGGGGATTACAGCAGTTGGACCCCTGTGATCAGTAAATTATATTCTATCCTATAAATAAGGGCCGACTTACAAATTTGGTTGAAATAACTGGTTTTGCACTATGTCCTGCACTGGTTAGGGTAAAAAGCAGTCATCCAAATTCTTGTTGAGACTACAGACTCATATTCAGCTCTGGCAGTGGCTTATCATCCATGGGAAACCAAAAAAACAAAGCTTTCCCTATCCATCATTCCGTGTGACATCTGCCAGCGCTGAGTGGAGACCCCCAACACAAGATAATTGTCAAATTCTGTTTAAATAATTGCGTTTGTTAGACTCCTGATTATAGTCTTATGATATGATCTGTGTGAATGACAACACCTTGGTTCAGAATGTCAATAAAAGTGAAGGAGTACATATTGTCATTGGTGTGTTACGTGTGACAGTCATTTGGTTTCTGGCAATCGAAAGTCAGAGCGTATGGCTGCGCAGAATGCTCCCTCACTTTCCATTGTTCCTGCTGTCAGTATTCATTGGTGTAGGTTGCTTTCCCGCTGGATTCATCTTTCTCCCTTGTGGACCCAGCAGGAGCTCAACTTCCACCAAACTGTTGATTGTCAGTATTTCTTTGGTGTTTAAATACCTCTTCCTTTTGTCTGTGCTGGTGATATTTTCAGTTCCTTTAAGCGTTGGCTGCAAGGAGGTGGTTTGTACTTCTCTGTGGTATCGTTCCTTAAAGCTCTGCTGAACTCTTACTTGAGTCATTTAATGATAAGTAATTTATGTTTTTCCCCCTGTGTGTCCCCCTTGTGTCTTCTATAGTTGTTTAGTGGAGTTGCCGGAGAGCTCATCCCATTCATTCCCTATTTAGGGCCCGGCATTAGGGACACCTAGGGTCAGGTATCCGGCTCGATGCATAGCTGCGAAACCTTTATAGGGTGGTGAGGGACCCCAGGGACCAGCAGTAGGTTTGGTCATGGGTTACCATCTTCCCTCTCCCACGACACAGGGTCTCCCTTCCCTTTCGTCATGTGCTTGGTACTTCCCTGTACATAGCGTGACATATATTCCATACAGAGTGATGGGGTGCTCTCAGAATAATTTCCTCTGGTGGGCACAAGATAGTCCAGTACGTTTCAAGTCCATGTGCATTTATTTATGCATGCACTAAAGGTTTCCTAGGGTGACCATACACCTGAATGCATACTTGGCCTACGGTTATTGTTGCCTCCCACCTTCCCACAAACACATGCATGATCAGCTTGGCAGGCCATTAAAGGGGTGGTTCACCCATTTTTTTTATTTTCTGTATGAGCTCTACTTACCTTTCTAGGCGTCTTCTCCATTGGCTTCTGTTTCCAGTTCTGGCACTGAGCGGCGCTATCCTGCACGCTCAGTGCCGGTCACATGACCCCCTGGAGCTGTGGCCGCCAGCATCCTCTGACGTCCCGGCATTTCCGGGCTCTCAAACAAGACGGGTACGTCACAGGATGCCGGCGCCACTCAGATTGAGTGACAGGGCTGTGGGCGGTGACTACCTGACGTCACAGCCCAGCATCGAGGGGAGGATCCGGAGGACGTTTGTATGGAGCCGGCGTCCTGCAGATGGTGGGACACGGGGCGCCAGTGTGCAGTACAGGGGGGGGTCTTCAGCTGAATCCCCCCCTGCACGTAAGTCTGTGATCACACTGTCCACCCGCCCGCTCTGCTGCGATGTCAGGAGAGCGGCCGGTGTCGGGCAGTGTGATCTTCTGCTCCTCCCAGCAGCAAGACACTGACAGGCATGTCACCGCTGTGCTCTGCCATCTGTCCTGCTGCATGGGACCAACTGTCTGCACTCTGTCACCTGCACCACAAGTCACAGAGTGGAGACAGTTGGTGACAGAGCACCTCTTCCCCCCCCCTGTTCTTTCCCCACTCTCTTCTCTCCCCCCACTCTTCTCCCCCTCCCCTCTTCCCCCTCTTCTCTGCCCCCCTCTTATCCCTCTCTCCTCTCCCCTCTCTTTTCCCTCGCTCTCTTCCCCCCTCGCTCTCTTTTCCTCCCCCCGCGCTCTCTTTTCCTCCCCCCTGCGCTCTCTTTTCCTCCCCCCTGCGCTCTCTTTTCCTCCCCCCTGCGCTCTCTTTTCCTCCCCCTGCGCTCTCTTTTCCTCCCCCGCGCTCTCTTTTCCTCCCCCCTGCGCTCTCTTTTCCTCCCCCTGCGCTCTCTTTTCCTCCCCCCTCGCTCTCTTTTCCTCCACCCCTCGCTCTCTTTTCCTCCCCCCGCGCTCTCTTTTCCTCTCCCCTCGCTCTCTTTTCCTCCCCCCCTCGCTTTCTTTTCCTCCCCCCTCGCTCTCTTTTCCTCCCCCTCGCTCTCTTTTCCTCCCCCCTCGCTTTCTTTTCCTCCCCCCTCGCTCTCTTTTCCTCCCCCCTCGCTCTCTTTTCCTCCCCCCCTCACTTTCTTTTCCTCCCCCCTCGCTCTCTTTTCCTCCCCCCTCGCTCTCTTTTCCTCCCCCCTCGCTCTCTTTTCCTCCTCCCTCGCTCTCTTCTCCCCCCCCTCGCTCTCTTCTTCCCCCCTCACTCTGTTCTCCCCCCCCGCTCGCTCTCTTTCCCCCCCGCTTGCTCTCTTTTCCTCCCCCCCCGCTCGCTTTCTTTTCCTCCCCCCCTCGCTCTCTCTCTTTTCCCTCGCTCTCTCCTGGCATGGTCAGTACAGAAATCTCTCCATCGTGGAGGGGTGAGAGGGAGTAATAAACATGGAGTCCCTACTGTGTCTGTGTATTTATTTCTAATAAAGTATTTTTCTCTGTGTGGTCTTTTTCTTTTAAACCCTTTATTGGAGATTCTTAATGGCCAGGTCAACCTTGGCCTGACATTAAGAATCTCGGGCTTTATACCAGCGGGTAAAACATAGCTGGTATTAACCCTTTATTACCCAGCGTGCCACTTGCCACCAGGGCCACTGGAAGAGTTGGATACAGCGCCAGAAGATGGCGCTTCTATGAAAGCGCCATTTTCTGGGGCGGCTGTGGACTGCAATTCGCAGCGGGGGGCCCAGAAAGTTTGGGCACCCTTCACTGCGGATTCCAATCCCCAGCTGCCTAGTTGTACCCGGCTGGACTCAAAAATTCGGCGAAGCCCATGTCATTTTTTTTTTTTTATTATTTCATGAAATTCATGAAATAAAAAAAAAAAAAAGGGCTTCTCTATATTTTTGGTTCCCAGCCGGGTACAACTAGGCAGCTGGGGGTTGGGGGCAGCCCGTAGCTGCCTGCTGTACCTGGCTAGCATACAAAAATATGGCGAAGCCCACGTCATTTTCTTAAAAACGTTTTCAGGGAAAAACCTTTATAAAAAAAAAAATGCTTCCCTGCATTTCTATTGCCAGTGAAAGTAACACCAAGCAGCGGGGGTTAGCAGCCAGTAGCTGCTTTGGTTACCCTTAGCAACAGAAAATGCAGCGGGAGCCCACAAACAATGTGATTTTTTTGTTTTTTTATTTTTAATGAATTTTTTTAAAAAAAAATCGGCATGGGCTTCGCCCATCGAGCACCAGAGCATTTTACTGCTCAATTCATCCCAAGTAATCAGATGACTCCAGTGTCGGCCGATTACTTGTTCTGTGTCCCCCCATGCTCTGCTCTGACACATAGTGTGCTGCATGTCACTATCTTTCTCCACTCTGGCACTTCTAGTGCGGGTGACCGGATGCTACATGTCACTAACTGTCTCCACTATGGGACTTGTTGTGCAGGTGAGAGTGTATACAGTTGGTACTATGCAGCAGAAATCACAGAGTGGGGCAGTTAGTGACATGTATCATCCGGTCACCTGCACAACAAGTCCCAGAGTGGCTACAGTGACATGCAGCACACTATGTGTCAGAGCAGAGCATGTCACCAACTTGCTCTGCTCTGTCACCTGCGGTGCTGCATGTCACGTTTTTGCCGAGATTTGGTGCCTTTTTTGCTGCGTTTTTGCTCACTGCGTTTTTAATCAGTGCACAATGCCATTAAAGATTGTTGATGAAAAAAATAAAAATAAAAAAAAAAGGTCTGATGTCATTTCCTTATTCAAAATGTTCATTGCATGCAGGAGAGCAGACAGCAGCTGCAGAACTACAAGGCTCAGCATCCTCCATCCAGGACTGTATGCAGTTTTTTACCCAAAAAGAAAAAAAAAATGACGTGGGCTTCGCCATATTTTTGTATGCTAGCCGGGTACAGCAGGCAGGTACGGGCTGCCCCCAACCCCCAGCTGCCTAGTTGTACCCGGCTGGGAACCAAAAATATAGAGAAGCCCTTTTTTTTTTTAATTATTTCATGAATTTCATGAAATAATTTAAAAAAAAAATGACGTGAGCTTCGCCTAATTTTGGTGTCCAGCCGGGTACAACTAGGCAGCTGGGGATTGGAATCCACTGTGAAGGGTGCCCAAGCTTTCTGGGCACCCCCACTGCGAATTGCAGTCCGCAGCCACCCCAGAAAATGGCGCTTTCATAGAAGCGCCATCTTCTGGCGCTGTATTCAACTCTTTCAGCTGCCCTGATGCCGGGTGGCTAGCCGGGTAATAATGGAGTTAGGGCTAGCTGTATATTATCAGCTAGCCCTAAGCCCGAAATTCATGGTGTCACGCCAATATTAGACATGGCCACCATGAATTTCTAGTAATGATAAAAAAAAAAAAAAAACACAACACACAGAAAAATATTTTTATTAGAAATAAAACACAACACAATTAGTGACTCCATCTTTATTGAAATAAACCCCCCTCCGCAGTAATCCTGGGTTAGGGTCCCGCGACGTCCAATCCGGATCCAATATCATCTGATCGGTTTGCTGGAAGGCAAAGCGATCAGATGATGTGTCAGGTTAAACTACGTGAATCCCATCACACATCAGCTGATTGTATAAAAGCCGATTATACAATCAGCTGAAGCATCAGTGCAAAAAAAAAATAAAAATAAATAAATACTCACGTCTGTGCTGATGACCGGCAGCTCCTGCAGCGGAGTCTGATCCTGGCCCATCACTGCAGGAGCTGCCGGTAATCAGCTGATGAAGTCCCCTGACGGCAGGATCAGCTGATAGCCGGCCGGGCAAGAAAAAGCCGGCGAGACTACGATCAGCTGATGCGTCAGGTGACTGCATCAGGTGATCCACGGCCAGGTCCTGCAAGCTTCGTGCGTGCCCCGGGGAGACTGCACACAGCCGCGGGACCGGGACAGGGGCTGGAAGCAGGCATGGCACCGGGACCCTGCAGACAGGTGAGTATGACATACACACACACATACACACTCACACACACACTGTATATATACACACATACACTGTATATACGCGCACACACACACTGTATATACGCGCACACACACTTTCTTCCCCTGGCTGTGTAGAGCTGCTGCTGTCTCTGTGTAATTGATCTCAGTGCACATCCACTGGGAAGAGGCAGGGAGGAGGGTTTGGGTGGGAGCAGAGTGGGTGTATTAGACACAATGGGTGTGTTAGATAAGCCAGACACCGCCCTAGAGCCACGAAGAATTCTGGGACTTGTAGGAACTGAACACAGGAAGTCAGAGCAGAGATTAACCCCATCAGAGCTGGAGCCAGCAATGAGCATGTGCTGCTAGTGCACAATGAAAGGTAATTTTGCTGAAAAAACATAATAGATGTGTTGAGGGGCACATATTAGCAAGATTTATCAGGAAAAAAAAAATCAGTTTTGGTAACTGGACAACTTCTTTAATGTTCCTATGACAGAGGCTTATCTCCTGGGAGCACATAGGTGTTCAAATTCAATGTTTCCAATCCTTTTCCTTTCTCACCACAACATCAAGGGGAAAAGATGAGGGGGCTTCATATACATTAGGCGGCCAGCCTGCACTTATGAAGTTGTGTTCAGCCATCTTTTATCTAATGTATAGGAGGCCTCCACATCTAATGTATAAAGATGAATGTGTGTATGTATGTGTGTATGTGCGGGATTGACATCGGCACCGTCGCAGCTACAGCCACAAATTTTTGCACACTGACACATCTGGACCCCGAGAGCGTCATAGGCTATGTTGTGAGGCGAAATTTTAACCCCGCGTGTTCCAATTTACCAATCAATTTTGCCCTTATCTACATAATGGGGAAAAAGTGAAACGAAAAGTGTATCCGCACCGTCGCATTTACAATCACGAAATTTTGCACAGACACCTCATGTGACCCAGGGAACGTCATAGACTATGTTTTGACAGGAAAATGTAACCCCGCGCTTTACAGTTACTCTCCAAAAAACATGGTTCCATTAAAGTAAATGGAGCCTGGAACTACAGGTTATAAGTAGGAGCTGTGATTGCTTGCTATAGGAACAAAAGACATTCATAGTATAAGAAGCTTACATGTGAGGTAATAAGATGTCGGTGGGGAGATGGATAGAGAGAGACAGACAGAGAGACAGACAGGGAAAGAGACAGAGAGATAGAGACAGACAGGGAAAGAGACAGACAGAGACAGACGGTGAAAGAGACAGACAGAGACAGATGGTGAAAGAGACAGACAGAGACAGACCTGGAAAGAGACAGACCTGGAAAGAGACAGACCTGGAAAGAGACAGATGGGGAAAGAGACAGATGGGGAAAGAGACAGATGGGCAAAGAGACATATGGGGAAAGAGACAGACAGACATGCAGACAGGGACAGAGACAGGCAGACAGGGAAGGAGGAGACAACCAGAGAGACAGACAAAGATAAAGATAGATTGGGAAAGCCACAGAACTTGATAGAGACAGACGGGAAAAGAGACAGAGAAATCGAGACAGACAAGGAAAGAAACAGACAGAGAGAGGCAGACAGGGAAAGAGACAGACAAAGAGATGGGGAGACAGACGGGGAAAGAGACAGACCTGGGAAAGAGACAGACCTAGAAAGAGACAGATGGGGAAAGAAACTGAGAGATAGAGACAGACAAAAAAAAGAGAAAGACAGAGACAGGCAGACGGGGAAAGAGACAGACTGGGAAAGATACAGACGGGGAAAGAGACAGAGGGGGAAAGAGACAGAGGGGGAAAGAGACAGACGGGGAAAGAGACAGATGAGGAAAGAGACAGACAGGGAAAGAGACAGACAGGGAAAGAGACAGACTGGGAAAGAGACAGACAGAGCACATTACTTGGCCAATTTAGTTAAATCTGTGTGGAATATCTGTGGTGTTGAAATATATGTTGTGAAATGCTTCCATTAGCTTAGTTTTTGCCTTTTAATAATTACATTTCTATCTTTGTTTTGTGGTTTTTGTGTGCAGAATAAATTTTTGTTAATAGATTCTATTTTGTTAACAACAGTTATCAACCCGGGCGAAGCCGGGTAGTAAAGCTAGTATTAAACAATACCTGTAAAAAAAAAGCTGTATGTGTAGCTCAGATAGTGAAACTATTTTATGGGCAATTCTCTCCAGCATATTTCTTCCTTTTAAAATCAAATACTTTTACATTAAAATGTCACATTTGTTAAAGCTTTACAAGTCCAGTGAATTGCGGGCTGTAGCTAATAACCTACGAAGCATTTAATATACCTCATTATCCACTTACTATACTGTTGGCAGACACAACTTTTGTACAGAATTACTAGGTCAGAATATGAGAAAAATTAGAGCTGCTTTCATATAGGATCATTACTTTTGATATCTCATCCTTTATATACTGTAGCTGCCACTGCCCTCTTGGTTTACGCGGTTTCTATATAGCGCTGTTGATTATGGATGTTGCTGCCGAATATCCAATATCAAAACGGAAATCTGTGCCAAAGGAAAGAGTCTTGAAATAAGTATCCCTAAATTTTGTGCATAAAACTCCTATTTATAACGATGCGTCACCATGATCACAGGTTTTTAAATAACTATAGCACATTGATCATATTTCCAATGGCATTATGCAGGTTGGCTGGTACATCCTTAAACAACCAGCTCAAGATCTAACAGATCAAGGGTAAAGATGAGCGAACCCGTGGAAGTTCGGTTCGCCTGGTTCAGCCGGACTTTAGATAAGGTTTGGTTTGGGGCCCAGACTTGACCTGAACCCCAATGAAAGTCACAATTGGGCAGTTCAGGTCTCCACCCACGAGCAGCCAGCCATAAACATCACTTCCGGGGGCGGGTGTGAGAGGTTTTTGTATTTTTTTTTAACACACTACATCCAATCATGCTATTGTTACCCCCAGTGAGAGCCGTTCAAAGAGTGCAAGCGGTCAAGCACCGAGCGGACGTGGGCACTGGAATGCTCACACGAGTGGTTTGCATACATAAAGCACCTGAATTCCGCAAGTCTGTGTTTGGTACGAACACTGAACACCGAACCTTGGGTTCACTCATCTTTAATCAAGGGCCACTAATCAGTTCACTTTTTGCACAGCTCTGTTCATCTCAACCAGCTGTGCTGCAATTTCCGAAGTGGGTGGATGGGAGTTCTAATGATAATGATCAAAGGGGTCAACTGTATGATACTTTCCAACTCTCCTGGAACATTTGGGAGGCTCCTGAAAGGAAACCGAGAACTCCATTACTGAATGCTCCTGAAAGATCCTGCATAGTGGGAATGTGGAAGAGGCTCTTAGATAAATAAAACGGCTATGGCTGTGGGAAATAATTTTCACCATCCATCAGCCCACATAACACTGCCACTTTTCCATATAATGCACACCATATGCAGCCAAATTGAAGGACAAGTCCGTGCGGGATAGGTTGACAAAATGTAATCTCTCCCGACTGATCAGCATGTTGGAAGTTCATCAGCCGATTTCTTTATTTCCAGAGGATATTAGTCACAACCAGATATTTGAGGCTTTTCCTCTCCCCCATTGAAAACGCATAAAAGCTCGGCCGAACACTCAAGATCTGGGGCAGAATACTGTGTGAATGATCAGCAGACAGTTATCTCATATATACAGATGAGTGAAGCGATGCTGTGTGAATTGAAAGTTTTTTAAATTCGGCGGATTTTGCAAATCTGAAAAATGTTTTGATTAGTTTACAATTAAGCACCAAAAATATCTCCTGCGATTTTGCTCATAGCATAAAGGAGAAAATGTCACATTACCACCAGCAAGGCCCAACAGGTCTACCCTATAATGTCTTGTAGGTACCGTACCCTTTAAAACAATCAATCTTTACTTACAGTTAGTGATGACCGAGCACTAAAATGCTCAAGTGCTCGGTACTCGAATCGAGAATGTCTGACACTGGAACATACTTGACTGGAGTACCAAGCAAAATGGAAGTCAATGAGAAACTTGATCATTTTTCCGAAAGACAGAAAATCCCTCTCCAGGTAGGGAGTCAAATACGCGCAAGATACTAAATCGAGTACTGAGCATCTTGAGCACCTTTATGCTCGGTCGAGTATCAAGCCGTGATGAGCAAAGACAGACAAGGGGAAAACCAAAACTCTGTCACAAAGCAAGCACACATAAAAGGTAAAGACAATAAGAGATTCAGGAGAAAAAAAACAAGAGCAGTGAGGAAGTACAAAACAACAGGGGTATACTCCACAACCGCTCCAAGCAGCAATAGGCACAACTTAAGAACAACTTTCACCACAGAGTCTGGGACACCCTCACAAACCAATGTAGAATAATCTATAGCTGGCATAGGTAGAAGGATTCCACCAGCATAAATAGGAAGGGGGCAGGTGTGATAGACCTCCCTACAATATGTAATTAAAGGAGCTAAACTCTTGCTATCCTACCTATGAATCAGGACCACAGCAAGTTGACGTCCGAGTCTGCCTGTGTTGATCCCAAACACCAGAGAAACCATCGGGCAGAGTGCCAGAAACTGCAATCTGAACAGCGCCTGATGCCGCCATGACAGTCGGAGAAGTTTGTGCAAAACTCTGAGTGACACTGTCTTTGAGTTGAAGAGCTTGGCTCGAAAGGGCTTGGATACAGTCATAAGAAACCGCCGAATATTTCACACAATTTTAAGGGCAATCTTTGGGTACTTTCAATTCATGCAGAATCAAATTGACTCATATATAATTTTTCATTGTAACTGAACCCAAAACAAACTTTGAAAAGTTTGTTTATCTCTACTTATGGCCAACTGTAGTCTGAGAACAAGATGAATTGTTACCTTTGGGGCCGAGTATCTGCTGAAAAACTTAGGCTAGTTTCACACTTGCGTTGAACGGCATCCGTTGCATTGTGTTGTGTGACGGATGCAACGGATGTGTTGCATTTAGTGGCACAATGGATGCAACAGATCGTACAAAACAAAGGAATCTGCTTTTTTTTTTTTTCTTTACAGTTTTACCGGTGGCAGACTATTGTGAACGATCAGCTGATCACCCGGCTGCTGGGTGGTCAGCTGATCGCTCACAGCAGCCGGTCGCCGGGTGATCAGCTGATCGTTCACAATAGTCTGCCGCCGGGTGATCAGCTGATTGCTTACAGCAGCCGGTCGCCGGGTGATCAGCTGATCGCTCACAGCAGCCGGTCGCCGGGTGATCAGCTGATCGCTCACAGCAGCCGGTCGCCGGGTGATCAGCTGATCGCTCACAGCAGCCGATCGCCGGGTGATCAGCTGATCGCTCACAGCAGCCGGTCGCCGGGTGATCAGCTGATCGTTCAGCCGCCGAGAATGTGTGCGGGGGCGGAGTGTGGGGTGCGTAGAGCCGAGCCAGGCCATGGCGCTGAGGACGACAGTGCCGCGGGGACTGCATGGCTGGGGACAGGTGAGTGTGTGTGTGTGTGTATGTATGTGTGTGTGTGTGCGTGTGTGTACATGCGGAGTGCGGGAGGGGGCGGAGCCGAGCGGGGAAGTGTCGGGCTCCCTGCACACATAGCCAGGGTAAATATCGGGTAAATAAGCAAAGCACTTTGGTTGGTTACCCGATATTTACCTTGTTTACCAGCGTTTACCTCTTAGCGCTGGCTCCCACGTAACCAGGGTAAATATCGTGTAACTAGGCAAAGCGCTTTGCTTAGTAACCCGATGGGTACCCTGGTTACGTGTGCAGGGAGCCAGAGAGAGCATGCGCAGCGAAATCCTAAGGATTCCGCTGCTCAAAAAACGGTACATGCTGCGTTCCTTCCGCCCAGCGGAAGCAACGCAGCGTCGGCCAGCGGAAGCCACGTAGGTCCATCACTCGCAATCCGTCGTCCATACAAGTCTATGGGAAGCAGCGGAATCCGTTAACGGATTCCGCTGTTTTCCATAATGGTGGATTGCAACTGAAGGAAAACAACGCAAGTGTGAAACTAGCCTTAGAAAGAATGCAAATGTACCGAATCCACAATGAAAATCCTGGAGAGTGACCCCTTTTCCACAATTCTGCAGAGCTTATAGCGGTTGAACATGTGACGGCTATCAAGAACTGCAATCTAGTTACTGTAGATTCATACATATTGATCACACCATAGGTGATAACATCTACAGCACATTTCACTTTATTATCAGACCTGTGCAGCATGTAATAGACGACCGTGTAGGAACTGTGCTATAAGGCATTCAATTCTGCCGAACCAATTAGAGAGATAAGAGCAGATACAATAGCAATCGACTTTGAGGGAGAATGGCAAGCAGCGCAGGGAGCATTGTAATTATATCACCGGGGAAAACATTTATTACATGTACGGTTAAAATTTCTGCCTTAAATCAAATTGCACTGTGGTAAAATGAATGAAATATATTAATGATTTTTTCAATGCAGTTACTGTGTAGTATCACAGCAAAATTGCATTGCTCCATAAAAGCCATGGAAGTATGGCTGCCTTAAAGAGCCACTGTCCATCTGCAGAGGGGTATATAGTATGTCTGGTGATTGTTCTATTTTGCTGCATTCTGTTCAATTCCTATTGGAATCGGAACACCCGTGAGGAGCAATGGTGACCCACGGTTTACCTGACATGGGCGTGCTAACATGCTATTCAATGCCCATTGCCTAGCGTCATCAGCGATGACATGTGTACCTGTGTCCGTTGTCACCGCATCAGAAGCAGCGCAGTGGACATGATCAGAAGTCCCGGCACTTCCGGTCATGCGCACTGAACCTCTCTGAAGCCGGGATGCGTACACTTGGCTTCATACTGCACATGACCAGAAGTGCCGTGTCTTCTGATCATGCGCAGTGACCCTAAACCCGGCGTTCCAACACACCTACACACAACACTGTTGATGACACTGGGCAATGGGCATTGAATAGCATGTTCGCATGCCCCTGTGGATGTGATACCATGCTAAGAGGGCGGAATGAGCGCAGGAACTAACGCCCTTGCGACTAGTCCCCTCACTCATTAGCATATCATAAAGGATCTTTAGAAATACTTTTTCTAAGGATCCCTTTATCTATGCTCCCTTTAAGGATCCCTTTATCTATAGATACAGGGACAGTTAGGCAGGGATTAGCAATATGCACCCAGAACTGCTCATGGTTCTGGGTGCATACAGGACCTGACATGTTCCCTAGGCTGCTTTCACACATCCGTTTTTTCCTGTGCTGCACAATCCGGCGCTTTGCATAGACTTACATTAGTGCCGTATTGTGTCGCATGGGCTTGCGTTCTGTCCGGTTTTTGCCGCATGCGGCAGATTTAGCCGATGTGACGGCCGGATGGCAAAAAAAAAACGCATCGCGCCGCATCCGGCCGATGCGGCGCGATTTGCAATGCAATGCAATCCAATGCATGCTCAGTAGCCTGCCGCAAGCGGCAAAAAACGGACGGGCCGCATATAAAAAACTTATGCAAAGGATGCGGTTTTGTCGCCGCATCCGTTGCATAGGTTTTAGAGCCGGATTGGCCGGCTCTGCTAAAACCGGAGGTGTGAAAGCAGCCTAAATTTGTTTTAATGTCCCGATTAGGGGATGTCTTGGGCTGAAGTGAGAGGTTTTATGTAAACCCTGCCCAAATGCAAGCTGGCTCAGTAGGATTGGGGTACTCATAGGTGAGGTTGGGGGCAGGACGTTAACATTTCTCTACCAGTAGCAATGTTAGAAAACATGGACATGGGAAAATTAGATGTTTTCTTTCCACTATTAGTCATTTTTTTCAAACCTTCATAGAAGAAGAAGTTAAACTGAGCAAAGTAACGTAAAGGGGTATTCCCATCTCCAAGATTCTATCCTAATATGTAGTAGGTGCAATAATAATAATAATAATAATAATAATAATAATAATAATAATAATTAATGTATCAGCAATTAGATGATAGAGAATAATCAATTCTAGATGATGGTATTGTTAGATTAACCCTCTTGGAGTGAAGATAGGAAATTTTTTTCTTGACCATTTAAGGGTTATTCCCATCTACAAGATCCTATCCCAGTAGTGGGTGTAATAATAATAATAATAATAATAATAATAATAATAATAATAACAATAATAGCAAATACCTCCAATTAAAAATGTAGCATAGTTCTCCTGATATAGTCATGTCTATTACCTCATGTGCAGGGCATTGCAACTTACGTATCCATGGTTACAACCACGAGCAATTAACTGTCACTATATGAGTGTATGTAGCTATAGATACTTAGGTTGTAATGCCCTGCACACGAGGTAAGAGAAATGGCCATATCAGAACTATACTGCATTTCTAATTGGAGGTATTTGCTATTATTATTATTATTATTATTATTATTACACCCACTACTGGGATAGGATCTTGTAGCTGGGAATAACCCTTCAGTGGTCAAGAAAAAATTTCCCATTTTCACTCCAAAAGGGTTAATCTAACAATACCATCATCTAGAATTGATTATTCTCTATCATCTAATTGCTGATACATTAATTATCGGATAAGGATTGGAAGAGCAAATTAATTGGAGTGGAGGAACTGTAAACAGGTAGTGTGCGTTCAGCGATTTAGGTTTTTGCACAATGAAGCTTAGTCACTAAATAGTTTAATGGCATCTTTACAGCTTCCCTATGACGAGTCAGCAATTACAAACAACTGACACTGGCGGAAAAAATGATATTCCCTCAAAGTAAAAGCATTAATTGAGTGAAATGTCTTGGTATCTTTCCACCTGTGCGATCGATGAGCAGTCAACTCCACTAAAGTAAAATATTATCTAAGGGGGAACTGTGAGATGGAAAAGACTTTGCACCTAAGGCTTTTAAAAATGGTGTATATATTATATCACAAGACATTGTGGAGATTGCTGCTTTGCAGGCAACCTATCCGAAAAATACTGATTCGAGACCCCCTCAAAGTTGTGGCCGAGATCCTGTAATGCAGTGTCACAGTGTTACCTATATCACCCTACACCAAAAAGGAAAGATGAGAGTTGCACTCGCCTATATTTTTTCTATATACTAAAATGGAACAGGTGAATTGGGGGATGCAGGGCCACATCTGGATGACAGCCGTTTCGCGCTGGACTGCCCTAAAAACAGGTCCGGACCAGTATGTGGTGTACAATGGCCAAAAGAAACAAAATGATGGCAGTACCACTACACTACCAGTTACAAAAAAAACCCAAAATAAGATGAAACAAAATATATCCAGATTATAATAGCTATGTCTTGCAGTGCTAAGCTTGACACTTGTAAAATATCATGAAAATTAAAAGTAGAAGAAGAGGAGCGGCACTTACCACCGGAAATTTCAGTAAAATACACTTTGTTTTGGTCACAGACAGAATCATCAGTGAAATGAGCAACAGCTGTTTCGCAGGAGTACATGCTTCTTCTGGCTCACACATCATCTATTTCACTAAGTTTTGAAATAAATGGACTTTTAATCTAATTACATTTTCCAAGCGTTGTTGATAGATTTTCGTCATTCCCCCAGGTCCTGAACAGTATGTGGTGTACAAGGACCAAAAGAAAAAAAATTATGGTAGTACCACTACACTACCAGTTACAAGGAACAAAATAAGATCAAACAAAATATATCCAGATTATAATAGCCATGTCTTGCAGTGCTAAGTTTGATACTTGTAAAAGATCATAAAAATTAAAAGTAGAAAGAAAGGAGCGGCACTTAGCACCGGCAATTTCAGTAAAATGCACTTTGTTTTGGTCACATGATTGCAGACAGAATCATCAGTGAAATGAGCAACAGCTGTTTCGCATGAGAACACGCTTGTTCTGGCTCACACATCATCACTAACATCACTAATACTTCCTATTATTTTATACAGCATATCCCACTCACATTATTTAAAATGTATTACTATCAGTTACTGATCAAGATGAAAATAAATATATACAAAACATATAAACAACATACGATAAAAACAGACCCTAATTTACAGAAATAAGCATAGATTCTGTGGGTCCGAAAGACTCAGTCATATGAAGTAAATATATTTTTATTGTTAGTTGCTAACTGTGTTATTTGTATAAAATGCAATCCTACAATGTGGTTTGGGTCGCCCCAAAAACCTGTCTCATATGGTCGAGTCTCGGAGAGCCTTTTCCAGCCTGCAGTGAATGTACGTGCTCATTAATCCATTTGTGTAAGGGACGGATAGTTTTGCCAATACAAAATTTACAGCAGCCACATATAATCATATATCTAATATATAAAGCTGAGTGTATGTATGTGTGTATGTATGTGTGTTGCATATGTGTATTTATGTGTGTATATAGTATGTGTATGTGTGTGTATGTGTGTGTATATGAGTATGTATGTGTGTATGTATGTGTGTGTATACAATATGTGTGTGTGTGTGTGTCCACTAAAGGAATCTGCACTGTCGCATTTACAATCACAACATTTTGCACAGACACACCATGTCATGTCATAGACTATATCTCCCGTCAAAATATAGTCTAAATTTAACCCTGTGCTTTACATTAACTCTCCAGTAAACCTGCCTCCATTAAAGTCAATGGAGCTGCGAGCTACAGGTTATTAATAGGAGCTGTAATTAGTTGCTATAGGAACAAAATAAATTGTTTGTATAAGAAGCTTATGTGTGAGGTAATAAGATGTCGGTGGGGAAACGGAGAGAGAGACAGAAAGAGAAAGACAGACATAGGCACAGACAGAGTAATAGGCAGACAGGGAAAGAGACAGATAGAAAGAGACAGGGAAAGAGACAGAGAGAGAGAAAGACAGTCAAAGAGACAGACAGAGGCAGACAGACACAGACAGACACAGGCAGACAGAGAAAGAGACAGACAGAGAGACAGACAGAGACAGACAGGGAAAGAGACAGACAGGGAAAGAGCCAGACAGGGAAAGAGACAGAGACAAGGAAAAAGACAGGGAAAGAGACAGACATGGAAAGAGACAGGGAAAGAGACAGACGGGGAAAGAGACAGACGGGGAAAGAGACAGACCTGGAAAGAGACAGACCTGGAATGAGACAGACCTGGAAAGAGACAGACCTAGAACGAAAGACTGGGAAAGAGACAGACAGGGAAAGAGACAGATGGGGAAAGAGACAGATGGAAAAAGAGACAGACGGGGAACGAGACAGACCTGGAACGACACAGACCTGGAATGACACAGACAGGGAAAGAGACAGATGGCGAAAGAGACAGACGGGGAAAGAGACTGACAGACTGTCACAGAGATAGAGAGAGCCAGACAGACAGAGAGACTGATATAGAGACAGACAGAGAGATAGACAAAGACAGACATGGATAAAGACAGAAACACACATGGATAGACACAAAGACATACAGGGAAAGAGACAGACAGAGAGACAGACACACAGACACAGACAGGGAAAGAGACAGACAGACACACAGAGACAGACAGACAGAGAGACTGATATAGAGACAGACAGAGAGATAGACACAGACAGACAGACATTGATAGAGACAGAAACACACATAGATAGAGACAAAGACATACAGGGAAAGAGACAGACAGAGAGACAGACCAACAGATAGACAGAGACAGACAGATAGAGAAAGACAGACAGAGACATACAGACAGAGACAGACAGACAGAGACAGACAGACAGAGACAGACAGACAGAGACAGACAGACAGAGACTGGGAGAGAGACAGAGAGACTGTTACTATCCCAGGCAACGCCGGGTACTACAGCTAGTACTATATCTTTACAAAAAAACTGATTAACATTATGGAAGTAACTCCTCAAAATACCGTGATTCTTACAATACATATAATCACAGTAGTTATAGTGTCTACATTTAAAATTTCATTACCGTAAACTTTTT
Source organism: Anomaloglossus baeobatrachus (assembly GCF_048569485.1). Taxonomy (NCBI): domain Eukaryota; kingdom Metazoa; phylum Chordata; class Amphibia; order Anura; family Aromobatidae; genus Anomaloglossus; species Anomaloglossus baeobatrachus. Next base: position 877,649,745 of record NC_134353.1, on the reverse strand, counting down.
TTTAAAATTTATTTATAAGCCAGTCTTCTTTTTATGTATGTGTAGACCTGCCTTTTACCAATATATCCCGCAGGCTCCTACTCCGGCTAAACATAACTATCGGTATTTTTATGGCAATATCCGTTACCTACTGGTCACTTTCGATCATATACCAATATTTTTTTAACTAAATTGATCGCAAGACTGTGTTTAAAGGACATAAATCTTTTTATCTTTTGTTGTTCTATGGTATGAAAGAATTGAATTTCGTTTTTGATTATATTGTTTTTGAAAACCTTTGTAAAAAATGTCCAAAAGGATAGCCATGTCGGTATAATCCACTTGACAACGTCACAGGTGTGTCTCGGTTGACAGACAACCCTGTAGTGTTCAGCTGCAGAAGTTTTCTGTCTTTGGCATCCTTTTCTTTGTGATGTGAATGAAGTTTGGTGTGTCTTGTCTGTTAGGATTTATTCTTTCCCCTTTAGGACCCTGTGGAGCTCTTTTTCTTTCAGCTACTATCATTATCCCATATCCTCTGTGTTTTTTGTATACCTACATTTCCCCTTGGTATGCTGCCGGTGATGAGTTACTTTCTATATAGTCCTGGTTGCAAGCAGTAGGCTTGTAATCATCTGGAGAAACGTTGTTGTATGTTGCTGTTCCTCTCCCTAAAGCCTGCTTTACACGGGACGACCGATTGTGCGATTTCACAATCGATCGTACCCGCCCCCGTCGTTTGTGCGTCACGGGCAAATTGCTGCCCGTGTCTCACAAAGTCGTGAAACCCCGTCACACGTACTTACCTGCTGAGCGACCTCGCTGTGGGCGGCGAACGTCCACTTCCTGAATGGGGAGGGACGTTCGGCGTCACAGCGACGTCACACAGCCGCCGGCCAATAGAAGCAGAGGGGCGGAGATGAGCAGGATGTAAACATCCCGCCCACCTCCTTCCTTCCGCATAGCCGGCGGGAGCAGTGGGACGCAGGTAAGCAGAGTTCATCGCTCCCGTGGTGTCACACGGAGCGACGTGTGCTGCCACGGGAACGATGAACAACCAGCACAAGTAAAAATAAACGATATTATGAAACTGAGCGACGAGTACACAACTCACGATTTGTCAGCGATACTGCGTCACGAAAACCGTGACCCCGACGATGCATCGCACGATCCGTCGTCTTGTGTAAAGCACCCTTAAGTCATATTGGAGGTAAGTTGGTTGTTTGCTATCCTCTCTTTGTTTTCCCTGTGTATTCGTACGACTTATTGGGGTTGATTAGCGCTCATCCCCGCTATTCATTATTAAGTTTAGGGTGAGCCAAGGCCAGGTATCCTGCTCGGCGCATAGGGACGTCAGGGGACCAGGGGCCAGTGGAAGGTTTTATCAGGGGTCACCATCTCCCCCTCCCCTAGACATAGGGATTCCTTCCTCCCTCCCCTCCTTTTTTGCCATTCACTTGGTATTTCAATAGACCTAACATCAATGCTACTTGTTAATCTCATGTTTACCTGGTTATCATTTAAAGATGTTATCAATTCATAGAACATTTGAAAAAGTACCAATGCCACATAATAACCTTTTCATTTTTATTAGTAAAGATCCAGTCATTTAATCACCATCATACCATATCACCTACATTTAGATAACAATCAGTCATAATTACAGCTCACCTCCACCTCCTCTCTGCACTGATCACAGTGCATGCCTAGAAAATGCTCCCATATAAGTCAAAGAAATTCTACAGATTATTGCTTTGATTCTTTCTACTGTTGCTATGTGTATCTTTGAAGACTGTTAACAGCAGCTCAGGATAGATGATGTCCACATAATCATGTATAGAAATAGATTAAGAAAAATATAGCATTTGTAGTGCTAAGAACATCATCTGCAAGGAGTTTGTATCATCTCCCCGTGTTTGTGTGGGTTCTCCCCTGTTTCCTCCCACACTCTAGAGACATACTGATAGGGAATTTAGATTGTGAGCCCCGATGAGGACAGTGATGAAAATGCCTGTAAAGTGCTGAGGAATATGATGGTGAAATTAATAAAATAAATTAACAAAAAATTAAAAAATATATACATTGTATATATATATATATATATATATATATATATATATATATATACACACACACAATAAAAAATAAAGCAAATACAAAAAAGATTATCAGTATCTAGTTTCAAATGGAGTCTATCACCAGGCTTTTGCTATGTAATCTGAGAACAGCATGATGTAGGGGTAGAGACCCTGATTACAGAGATGTGTCACTTACTGCTCTGCATGCTACAGATGTAGCAGTTCTCCCAGTGCTGAGCCTTGTGTAACGCCCCACATACTTTCTGTGTACAGTGTACATTGACAGAAAGCTGCGAGTCAGCGATGGGGCTGGGTGACACAAGTCAGTTGACCAGTAGGCACGAGACTCCTAGTCTTGTATTGATAATCTCCTGAGGATAAAACAGTGATTTTACTTAAAAAGCAACACACAGCTAAGTAAATGACACATCATTAGAATCAGGATCTCTGGCCCTATATTAGGTTGTGCCCAGATTATATATCGAAAACCTGATGACAGATTCCCTTTATTTAGTAAAATATGGAGATAATGTGTTCCCTTTGAATGTGCAGAGGATTACAAATAAGTCCTTTAGGGATAAGTATTTAATTAACTCATCTGTATTGAAAGGCAAAGTAGAGATTCATTTTTTAACCCAAATCTATAAAAGAAATTGTCACTTTTGTTCTGGCTGCTTTGAATATTAATACAGCTCTCTATAGGCAGAACACAATGCTGAAGTCAATACAACAGGTAATTAAAAAAAAAAGCAAGAGCGGGAGAAACAACAGAGAAAAGCATTGCTATTGATTTCCATTATAGGTTCACTGTGCTCCATTGTAACGTAAATGCAATTAATATACTTTGTCAATTACAGGGATAGAACAAAAAATGTGTGAAAAACAAACCTCCACATACTATATACTGTATACAATAATATAATTGCCCTATTCTGTATCTATGTCTGTCTGTCCAAGAAATGACGTCATACGCTGAAACCGCCTAAACCATGCCCACACAGCTCCAACAGGCCGAACACCCCCCCCCCACACACACCCACCCCTCACTCCACCCTCACCCAATCAGCAGCGGCCCTGCATCACACCCCCCACACACCCACCCTTCACTCCACCCTCACCCAATCAGCAGCGGCCCTGCATCACACCCCCCACACCTTACTCAACCCACACCCAATCAGCAGCGATGACCGCTCAATTAGGACATGCCCACTTGCTGAAACCCTGACAATGCCATGATGCAGCCGGCGGACAGGTACAAGGGACACTGCCATGGAAGCTCCCTTCACCCGATGCGACGGAGCACAGGTTGCCCCGACCCACAGGAGGCCCCAAAGCGCAGGTCAGTGACCCAATTATGCCACAGAGACACAGAGGGACGGGGACCGGAAGAGACGCAGCTGCGGCATCGCAGGGCTTCCCCGTGCCTTAGAGACACAGAGGAGGACGGGGACCGGAGGAGACACAACTGCGGCATCGCAGGGCTTCCCCGCCCCACAGAGACACAGAGGAAGGACGGGGACCGGAGGAGACGCAGCTGCGGCATCGCAGGGCTTCCCCGCGCCACAGAGACACAGAGTAAGGACGGGGACCGGAGGAGACACAACTGCGGCATCGCAGGGCTTCCCCGCGCCACAGAGACACAGAGGGATGGGGACCGGAGGAGACGCAGCTGCTGCATCGCAGGGCTTACCCGCGCCACAGAGACACAAAGGGATGGGGATCGGAGGAGACGCAGCTGCAGCATCGTAGGGCTTCCCCGCGCCACAGAGACACAGAGGAAGGACGGGGACCGGAGGAGACACAACTGCGGCATCGTAGGGCTTCCCCGCGCCACAGAGACACAGAGGGACGGGGACAGGAGGAGACACAGCTGCGGCGCACTAGGAACCCAGCACTCCAGGACGCAGCTCTCCCACTAACCAACGATAAATGCAGGGGAAGCACATGGCTACATAAATATTAACACTGCTGTGAATGTTAAGGAGCCGCTCATTTCTAGTCATGTTACATATTCATGTTAAACATTCACAATTTTTAAACAATAAAATTTATCTTTGACAAAAAATATATTGTGTCTTCCTTCCATTATTAGTCAAAAATCATACATTAACTACACAATGAATTCTAGAATACTCGATGCGTTAGAATCGGGGCCACCTTCTAGTATACAATAATTACTCTGATCATAAGACAAACATAAAAAATAAAAATAAATTAAGGAATACAAAAATATACAAATTATTGTTCTTTGTCAAGTTGCTAACAAAATATTGCCAGAATTCCTACAAAGAAGCGTGGAGTCATAAGTCCACCAACTACAATGAACAATGAGCTTTATGGAAAGTATCAAACATGACAAGAAAACGTATGAAAATAGTAGTAAAATTAATAGGGCAATAAAATCAGGGGAAGACTCAAGTATGAAAAGGCAAAGTCTCAAAAACATAATATAAGGAAGAGCAGCATCTATAAAGGTTAATGTATAATACATGAACTAACAAAAATTCATCCAATCACATTTTAAAAGGATCCATGAAAGTGAAGAAAAGATAAAAAGTCACTGGACTATAGAGAATATTGTGAATATTCAAATAAACTGTCAGTATTTAAAACTCTATGGCTTACCCATTAATCCCTGTGTCAGACCATAAGCTAGCAATTTTGACGCGTTTCGCGTCGGCTTCCTCAGGGGATGTCAAAATAGTAACATGTCTGTGAAAAATATTTTATAGTCAACAAAGCATCTATTAAAAAGGAATTGTCACCAGGTAAAAAATGACCAGTTTTTGCTCCACTGAGTATTCTGGGTTTCGTTTTATTTAAATCCACCATATTGGTTGAAGAAATATGGGCCTAATGCCATAATGTAAGACACCCCCCCAGAGAATGCTGTGTGCTAAACCTCCTTATAAACACCATACAAATTTGCAAAAAAAGGCTTGCATTTCTGGAATTGTATGGTGGAATATGAAAAAAAAGTGTCACACTCAGGGGAACAGTGGGAATAAAATAAATGTGAAAACTAGCTAGTTTTGAGCTGCTGGCAGGGCCTCCTTAAAGGGAACGTGTCAGGTGCAATATGCACCCAGAACCACGAGCAATTCTGGATGCATATTTCTAATCCCTGTCTAACCGTCCCTGTATACACTAGCATAGATAAAGGGATCTTTAGAAAAAGTATTTCTAAAAGTCTTTTATTATATGCTAATGAGCACAGGGACGAGTCATAATGCCGTGAGTTCCTCCGCTCATTCCACGCCCACAGGGATGAGCTAACATGCTATTCAATGCAGCATCACTAGTGGTGACGCCCATATCTGTGTACACTGTCCCCACTGATTCTGAATGCCAGGCACTTCCGGTCATGCGCTCTATGAAGCCGGGCGTATGCGTTCTGGCTTCATAGAGGTCTAGTGCATATGACCGGAAGTGCCAGGAGTTCAGATCGGTGGTGAAACCGGACTCAGGTACGGGCGTTACTGCTTGTGATGCTGCATTGACTAGCATGCCAGCACGCCCCTGTGGGAACCTGCCATGTAAAAAAAACAATATTAACACTACATGGGGTTAATCTGCAGGTTATTAGCATTCTGGTTGCGGAAAGCCAATGCAATGAGAGCCCATCTGCAGAGAGGAAATGAACTTCATTCCTGACGGCAGCATCAAGCTTTCAGTCATAGAGGCGCAGCCGGAGCGGTTTCAGTCACCACTTAGTACATAGTGAGCGGCGGCTGTAACCACGACCCTGGCATTGACTGACAGTCAACTCAACATTGCATCAGTACAGAGCCGGCTTTCAGTTAATGCTTGGGACGTAGTTTCAGCCTCCTACAGAGATGAAGTAACTAAAGCCACAACAGATGCACCTCTATGACTGAAAGTACGAAGCTTCCGGGAGGAGAAGGTTCATTTCCTACCGGCAACGGGGCTTTCAGTTTGGCGGCTGCTCGGTGACAGAATGCTATTAACTTACAGATTAACCCCATATCTAATAGTGTTTTTTTACATGACAGATTCCCTTTAAAGAGAAGGTTCACCTTCAGAACTAATATTTTTTATTGTTCCCATGCATCTAAAATGAAAAATGGAAATACAACTAAAAATCTCCAACTGATTTTGGACTACAGCTCCTATGGAGATCTGTGTTTCCATGGTAACGAACTACAAACAATGTGTAGTCTGAAGGGTCACATTATAGGATTCAGATTATCCCATCATTGTAGATTTGTGGGATCCGTCTGATCCTGAATACAAATCATATTTTAAAATAGCTTTCGCCACTTTACAGATCAGGAGGCAGCCACCTAGAAACCACAGTAATATCGTCTCTCTGCAGCTCCTTTATCTTTGTCACTTTCAGTCAGTCACACTTGGCTTCAGCACGTCAGAATCCCAAAGCGAGATGTGTAAACTATGTGCCAGGTGAAATCCAATTTAAAGTTCTATCTTAAAAATAACATATTGTAAGTTATAAAATATCATCAATGTGTTATTTTTAATTCATCATGGCTAAAAAAACGTAATAAACTTGAGATTACATACACACTGAAGATCAAAATTAGAGAACAATACACAATTTCCTAAATGTTAAGGCGATTGTGTTGTCCTAGGTGATCACCATATTTTTCATTTTACAAGACGCACCGGAATATAAGACGCACCCCAAATTCAGAGCAAAAAAAAAGGTGTAAAAAAACCGGGGTCTGTCTTGTAATCCGGTGGTGTCTTACCGGAGGGGGCAGTAGCGGTGGTGGTAGAGTCACAGGAGGCAGTGGCGGTGGATGTTCCAGAAACTGTAGGCTGTGCTGGTGCAGCGGTGGAGGCTGGGGCTGCGACGGAGGCTCAGGTTGCCGTGCTCGGGCAGCTGCTGTGGGGGCGGCTGTGCGCGGTGAGGGCGTCAAAGAAATGGCACCCGGAGTCAGCGCAAATTGAGTTCTAGGCTCAATGGCAAGCTAAGATCTCATCTACGCAAGCACCACCTCCAGGTGCCATTTTCCTGAAGTCTGCTGGAGGGAGATCAATGTGCCAGAGGTGGCACATGCGCATGTGAGAGCTCCATCTGCGCAATGTGCAGAATGCAAGCGGCATTATTTGAAGTCCTCACCGCCCAACCTACAGCGCCAGTCCAGCCGCCGGAGACCCCGCACAGCAGCCGGAGACCCCCGCACAGCTGCTGCAGCCGCCAGAGACCCCACACAGCAGATGCAGACCCTGCACAGCCGCTGGAGAGCCCGCACAGCAGATGCAGCCGCTGCACAGCCGCTGCAGCCCCTGCACAGCGCCTCAGCATTCCTCCGGCCTCTTGCGACCCCTCTCCACCACCTCTCTGTAATCTATATTCGTATTTTAAATGTCACCCCTCATTTTCCTCCCAAAATTTTGTGAGGTAAAGTGCGTCTTATAATCCGAAAAATACGGTATATCCTAACACGAGTAAACCAGCAGTATTTTAAGCTTATTTCATAAATTGAATGAAAAGGATCACTGATCAAAATTAGAGAACACTTTCAAATACATGCCAGTTATTGGTGTTAATCCAGCACCTGATGCTAATTTCCTTAATTATCTGACAAACCCCATGTAACTGGCAGCCTAACTTTCCAGTTTGCACTGACTTTACATAAATGGTGTGCCGTTCCAAAGTGACTGAAACCCTCCGGCAGCAGGTTGTCCAGATGAAGGCCAATGGGGTGACCCTATCAGCCATAAGCCCGCTACACACGCTTCAATATATCTCACAATCCGTCGTTGGGGTCAAGTTGTAAGTGACGCACATCCGGCATCGTTTGTGAGGTATCTGCGTGTGACAGCTACGTGCGATCAGGATTGAACGCAAAACCGTTGATCGCAAACACATCGTATCATTCTCTAGAATTGAGCGTTTTGTTGCACGAACCTAGTCAATTGTAACGTGTGACATCCCTCATACGATTTCGGTGTCTGATGCTATGTGCGCAGGTGTGCGCTCTGCACCGCAGCTTAAAAAAGGTCCGCTTCAGAGCGCAGCTGAAAAGCTGCGTTCTGAAGCGCCTCACAATGTCTGTCATTCAGTAATCTCTGTCAGTTGGTCACTATCTCTGTCCCTCACTCTCTGTCCATGTCAGTCTATCCCCCTCTCTCATATACTCACCGATCCCCGATCCCCGGCGCTGCACGGCGTTCACACTGCTCCGGCGGCTTTTACTGTTTTGAAAAAGCCGGCCGCCCATTAAACAATCTCGTATTCCCTGCTTTCCCCGCCCACCGGCGCCTATGATTGGTTACAGTGAGACACGCCCCCACGCTGATTGACAGGTGTCACACTGCACCCAATCACAGCAGCCGGTGGGCGTGTCTATACTGTGTAGTGAAATAAATAATTAAATAATTAAAAAAAACGGCGTGCGGTCCCCCCCAATTTTAAAACCAGCCAGATAAAGCCATACGGCTGAAGGCTGGTATTCTCAGGATGGGGAGCTCCACGTTATGGGGAGCCCCCCAGCCTAACAATATCGGCCAACAGCCGCCCAGAATTGCCGCATACATTATATGCGACAGTTCTGGGACTGTACCCGGCTCTTCCCGATTTGCCCTGGTGCGTTGCAAATCGGGGTAATAAGGAGTTATTGGCAGCCCATAGCTGCCAATAAGTCCTAGATTAATCATGTCAGGCATCTATGAGACACCCTCCATGATTAATCTGTAAATTACAGTAAATAAACACACACACCCGAAAAAATCCTTTATTAGAAATAAAAAACACAAACATATACCCTGGTTCACCACTTTAATCAGCCCCAAAAAGCCCTCCATGTCCGGCGTAATCCAGAATGCTCCAGCGTCGCATCCAGCGCTGCTGCATGGAGGTGACCGGAGCTGCAGAAGACACCGCCGCTCCGGTCACCTCCACGCAGGTAATGAAGACAGCCGCGCGATCAGCTGCTGTCACTGAGGTTACCCGCTGTCACTGGATCCAGCGGTGGCCGCGGGTAACCTCAGTGACAACAGCTGATCGCGCGGATGTCTTCATTACCTGCGTGGAGGTGACCGGAGCGGCGGTGTATTCTGCAGCTCCGGTCACCTCCATGCAGCAGCGCTGGAAGCGACGCTGGAGCATTCTGGATTACGCCGAACATGGAGGGCTTTTTGGGGCTGATTAAAGTGGTGAACCAGGGTATATGTTTGTGTTTTTTATTTCTAATAAAGGATTTTTTCGGGTGTGTGTGTTTATTTACTGTAATTTACAGATTAATCATGGAGGGTGTCTCATAGACGCCTGACATGATTAATCTAGGACTTATTGGCAGCTATGGGCTGCCAATAACTCCTTATTACCCCGATTTGCCAATGCACCAGGGCAAATCGGGAAGAGCCGGGTACAGTCCCAGAACTGTCGCATATAATGTATGCGGCAATTCTGGGCGGCTGTTGGCTGATATTGTTAGGCTGGGGGGCTCCCCATAACGTGGAGCTCCCCATCCTGAGAATACCAGCCTTCAGCCGTATGGCTTTATCTGGCTGGTTTTAAAATTGGGGGGAACCACACGCCGTTTTTTTTTAATTATTTAATTATTTATTTCACTACACAGTATAGACACGCCCACCGTCTGCTGTGATTGGGTGCAGTGTGACACCTGTCACTCAGAGTGGGGGCGTGTCTCACTGTAACCAATCATAGGCGCCGGTGGGCGGGGAAAGCAGGGAATACGAAATTGTTTAATGGGCGGCCGGCTTTTTCAAAACAGTAAAAGCCGCCGGAGCAGTGTGAACGCCGTGCAGCGCCGCGCCGGGGATCGGGGATTGGTGAGTATGAGAGAGGGCTGCTAACTTCAGTAATTTAGGAGATTAGCGGTCACCGGTGAGTCTTTCACTGGTGACCGCTAATCAGGGCGCGACACAGACAGAGCCGCAGCATGACCGTGAAGTCGGGTGAAGTTCACCCGAGTTCATTCTGACAGTGCGGCTCTGTCTGTGTCTGCTGTCATCTGCCATTCAGCTCTGCTACATGGCTGTCTGTGTCTGCTGTTAGCGGCCATGTAGCAGAGCTGAATGGCAGATGACATAGTAAAAACGCATCCCTACACATTACACACGCTTGGCAAGTCAATAAATAAAAAAAAAAAAAAAGGTGCCCAATGCATACGTCACAGAACACATGATCTAAAGGATCGCACACAAAATTGATCAATTTAACATAGACTACTAACGCACGTGTGACAGCAAATGAACGACCAACGTGCAATCTCATAAGATCCCGTATGCAACCTGGGCGTGTCACATCGCAAATGCGATTGTACAACTAATTGCAACGTGTAAAGTGGGCTATAGCAAGAGAAATTGGTCATTCCAAGTCTGTGATTTCGAGAATATTGCATCTTTACTACATCACAAATGCTTTCAAGTCCTCCAAGAAGGTTGGTCGCCCTCCAAAGACAAATGCAAGAGGACAGGATAACAGGATAATGCGGAGAATCTTCATGGGTAATCATTTCTACACTGCCACTGGAATTGTTCGTCAGTTTAGCACTGAACAGAGTAAGGATCTATCCCATCATACAGTGTTACGACGTTTAAAAGCATTTGGACTGAAAGCCCACTCTGCAGAGAGAATCAAAAGGAGCATGTTATGTGGACAGAGGAGAAGTGGTCTACAGTTCATTTTAGTGATGAAAGCAAAGTTAATTTATTTGGGTCTGATGGGAAATATTATATTCGTTGACAATTTGGGGAAAGACTGAACCCAAAGTGTGTTAAGAAGTCAGTGAAATGTGGTGGAGGAAGTGTCATGGTTTCGGAAATGTGTTCTGCAGCAGGAATTGGACCGCTCATACAGCTAATAGCAGAGCAGAATTAATACAATTATGTATCAGAACTTTCTTCAACAACATGTGGTTCCTTACTTCCGTTCATTACTCAATCAGCAGCAATTTTCCTGCAGGACAATGCCCCTGTCACACAGCAAAATGGGTAAAGCAGTTCCTTAAAAAAGAAAACATTGAAACAATGAAATGGCTAGCCCAGAGTCCTGATCTAAACCCAATGGAAAACCTCTATAACATTCTTGGTAACAAAGTTATGTCTAAGAAACTCACAACAGTCAAAGAACTTTGGAAGAGACTGGAAGAAGAGTGGACCAAAATCACACCAGGGCAGTGTGAGGGACTAGTGATGTCCTGTGGCTGCAGATGTGCTACAGTCATTCAAAGCAAAGGCCTGTACACGTCCTTCTGATTGGTGACTGTTGTTACCTTAAGAAGATTTACTGATAATCTTTCTCTGTGCTACAGTCATTGCTGTTCTCTAATTATGATCATCACGTTTTGGGCAAAATAAAGGTTTTATGTTGAGAAACTTTGGATCTTTTGTAAAACACTGATCTAGTGGCATGGCGCACCCCTTACAAAAAACCTTCAAATGTTGATCAATGTAGATTACATTTTCCCTGAAAACAGCGAGTGATCATACATTGTTCTCTAATTTTGATCTCCAGTGTATATAGATATATATATATATATATAGTTAGGTCCAGAAATATTTGGACAGTGACACAAGTTTTGTTATTTTAGCTGTTTACAAAAACATGTTCAGAAATACAATTATATATATAATATGGGCTGAAAGTGCACACTCCCAGCTGCAATATGAGAGTTTTCACATCCAAATCGGAGAAAGGGTTTAGGAATCATAGCTCTGTAATGCATAGCCTCCTCTTTTTCAAGGGAACAAAAGTAATTGGACAAGGGACTCTAAGGGCTGCAATTAAAGCTGGGGTCACACTAAATGACAGCGACAACGACGTCGCTGTTATGTCACCATTTTCTGTGACGTAGCAGCGACCTTGTAAGTCGCTGTTATGATCGCTACTTAGCTGTCAAACACAGCAGCCGAAGCAGCGATCATAACGTCGCTACATGTGCAGAGAGCAGGGAGCCGCGCACACTGAGCGCTGGCTCCTTGCTCTCCTAGCTACCGTACACATCGGGTTAATTAACCCGATGTGTACTGCAGCTACATGTCACAGTGCAGAGAGCAGGGAGCCGCGCACACTGCTTAGCGCTGGCTCCTTCCTCTCCTAGCTACAGTACACATCGGGTGAATTACACGATGTGTACTGCAGCTACATGTGCACAGAGCAGGAGCTGGCGCTGGCAGCAAGAGCGGCGGAGGCTGGTAACGAAGGTAAATATCGGGTAACCACCTTGGTTACCCGATGTTTACCTTGGTTACAGCTTACCGCAGCTGCCAGACGCCGGCTCCTGCTCGCTTCATTTCGTCGCTCTCTCGCTGTCACACACAGCGATGTGTGCGTCACAGCGGGAAAGCGACGACCAAAAAATGAAGCTGGACATTCAGCAACGAGCGGCGACCTCACAGCAGGGGCCAGCTCGTTGCTGGATGTCACACACAGCGACAGCGACGGGACGTCGCTGCAACGTCACAGAAAATGGTGACGTAGCAGCGACGTCGTTGTCGCTGTGTGTGACACCACCATAACTCTGAAGGCGTCTCCCTCGTTAACCTGTAATCAATTAAGTAGTTAAAAGGTCTGGGGTTGATTACAGGTGTGTGGTTTTGCATTTGGAAGCTGTTGCTATGACCAGACAACATGCGGTCTAAGAAATTCTCAGTTGAGGTGAAGCATCCTGAGGCTGAAAAAAAAAGAAAAAATCCATCAGAGAGATAGCAGACATGCTTGGAGTAGCAAAATCAACAGTCGGGTACATTCTGAGAAAAAGGAATTGACTGGTGAGCTTGGGAACTCAAAAAGGCCTGGGCGTCCACGGATGACAACAGTGGTGGATGATCGCCGCATACTTTCTTTGGTGAAGAAGAACCCGTTCACAACATCATCTGAAGTCCAGAACACTCTCAGTGAAGTAGGTGTATCTGTCTCTAAGTCAACAGTAAAGAGAAGACTCCATGAAAGTAAATACAAAGGGTTCACATCTAGATGCAAACCATTCATCAATTCCAAAAATAGACAGGCCAGAGTTAAATTTGCTGAAAAACACCTCATGAAGCCAGCTCAGTTCTGGAAAAGTATTCTATGGACAGATGAGACAAAGATCAACCTGTACCAGAATGATGGGAAGAAAAAAGTTTGGAGAAGAAAGGGAATGGCACATGATCCAAGGCACACCACATCCTCTGTAAAACATGGTGGAGGCAACGTGATGGCATGGGCATGCATGGCTTTCAATGGCACTGGGTCACTTGTGTTTATTGATGACATAACAGCAGACAAGAGTAGCCGGATGAATTCTGAAGTGTACCGGGATATACTTTCAGCCCAGATTCAGCCAAATGCCGCAAAGTTGATCGGACGGCGCTTCATAGTACAGATGGACAATGACCCCAAGCATACAGCCAAAGCTACCCAGGAGTTCATGAGTGCAAAAAAGTGGAACATTCTGCAATGACCAAGTCAATCACCAGATCTTAACCCAATTGAGCATGCATTTCACTTGCTCAAATCCAGACTTAAGACGGAAAGACCCACAAACAAGCAAGACCTGAAGGCTGCGGCTGTAAAGGCCTGGCAAAGCATTAAGAAGGAGGAAACCCAGCATTTGGTGATGTCCATGGGTTCCAGACTTAAGGCAGTGATTGCCTCCAAAGGATTCGCAACAAAATATTGAAAATAAAAATATTTTGTTTGGGTTTGGTTTATTTGTCCAATTACTTTTGACCTTCTAAAATGTGGAGTGTTTGTAAAGAAATGTGTACAATTCCTACAATTTCTATCAGATATTTTTGTTCAAACCTTCAAATTAAACGTTACAATCTGCACTTGAATTCTGTTGTAGAGGTTTCATTTCAAATCCAATGTGGTGGCATGCAGAGCCCAACTCGCGAAAATTGTGTCACTGTCCAAATATTTCTGGACCTAACTGTATATGTGTGTATATATATATATATATATATATATATATATATACACAGTGCCTACAAGTAGTATTCAACCCCCTGCAGATTTAGCAGGTTTGATAAGATGCAAATAAGTTAGAGCCTGCAAACTTCAAACAAGAGCAGGATTTATTAACAGATGCATAAATCTTACAAACCAACAAGTTATTTTGGTCAGTTAAATTTTAATACATTTTCAACATAAAAGTGTGGGTCAATTATTATTTTATAAGACCTGATCAGGCCGGCACAGGTCTCTGGAGTTATCTTGGCCCACTCCTCCATGCAGATCTTCTCCAAGTTATCTAGGTTCTTTGGGTGTCTCATGTGGACTTTAATCTTGAGCTTCTTCCACAAGTTTTCAATTGGGTTAAGGTCAGGAGACTGACTAGGCCACTGCAACACCTTGATTTTTTCCCTCTTGAACCAGGCCTTGGTTTTCTTGGCTGTGTGCTTTGGGTCGTTGTCTTGTTGGAAGATGAAATGACGACCCATCTTAAGATCCTTGATGGAGGAGCGGAGGTTCTTGGCCAAAACCTCTAGGTAGGCCGTGCTATCCATCTTCCCATGGATGCGGACCAGATGGCCAGGCCCCTTGGCTGAGAAACAGCCCCACAGCATGATGCTGCCACCACCATGCTTGACTGTAGGGATGGTATTCTTGGGGTCGTATGCAGTGCCATCCAGTCTCCAAACGTCACGTGTGTGGTTGGCACCAAAGATCTCGATCTTGGTCTCATCAGACCAGACAACCTTGAACCAGTCTGTCTCAGAGTCCTCCAAGTGATCATGAGCAAACTGTAGACGAGCCTTGACATGACGCTTTGAAAGTAAAGGTACCTTACGGGCTCGTCTGGAACGGAGACCATCGCGGTGGAGTACGTTACTTATGGTATTGACTGAAACCAATGTCCCCACTGCCATGAGATCTTCCCGGAGCTCCTTCCTTGTTGTCCTTGGGTTAGCCTTGACTCTTCGGATAAGCCTGGCCTCGGCACGGGAGGAAACTTTCAAAGGCTGTCCAGGCCGTGGAAGGCTAACAGTAGTTCCATAAGCCTTCCACTTCCGGATGACGCTCCCAACAGTGGAGACAGGTAGGCCCAACTCCTTGGAAAGGGTTTTGTACCCCTTGCCAGCCTTGTGACCCTCCACGATCTTATCTCTCATGGCCTTGGAATGCTCCTTTGTCTTTCCCATGTTGACCATGTATGAGTGCTGTTCACAAGTTTGGGGAGGGTCTTAATTAGTCAGAAAAGGATGGAAAAAGAGATAATTAATCCAAACATGTGAAGCTCATTGTTCTTTGTGCCTGAAATACTTCTTAATACTTTAGGGGAACCAAACAGAATTCTAGTGGTTTGAGGGGTTGAATAATAAATGACCCTCTGAATAAACTTTTCACAATTTAAAAAAAAAATAAAAAAAGAAATAACATTCTTTTTTGCTGCAGTGCATTTCACACTTCCAGGCTGATCTACAGTCCAAATGTCACAATGCCAAGTTAATTCCGAATGTGTAAACCTGCTAAATCTGCAGGGGGTTGAATACTACTTGTAGGCACTGTACACTAAAGAAAAATATAAACTAATAACAATGTACAAATCAGTCTGCAGACGAAAGGCTACTTTACACACTGCGATAACGGTCCCGATATCGCTAGTGTGGGTACCCGCCCCCATCTGTTATGCGACACGGGCAAATCGCTGCCCGTGCCGCACAACATCGCGCAGACCCGTCACACATACTTACCTGCCCGGCGACGTCGCTGTGACCGGCGAACCGCCTCCTTTCTAAGGGGGCGGTCCGTGCCGCGTCACAGCGACGTCACTGAGCGGCCGCCCAATAGAAGCGGAGGGGCGGAGATGAGTGGCCGGAACATCCCGCCCACCTCCTTCCTTCCTCATAGCGGTCGGGAGGCAGGTAAGGAGAGGTTCCTCGTTCCTGCGGCGTCACACATAGCGATGTGTGCTGCCGCAGGAGCGACGAACAACTTTGTTACTGCAGCAGTAACGATAATCGAGAATGGACCCCCATGTCACCGATGAGCGATTTTGCACGTTTTTGCAACGATGCAAAATCGCTCATCGGTGTCACACGCAGCAACATCGCTAATGCGGCCGGATGTGCGTCACAAATTCCGTGACCCCAACGACTCCGCATTAGCGATGTCGCAGCGTCTAAAGCCCCCTTAAGTCATAAGTAAGGATGATCAAATCTTGTGAAGTACGACTTCAAATTTGCCTGAATCAGCAAAGTTTTTCCTAAAATTGTCTTGAAATGATGTGGCTAACACGCTGAGGTTTCTTAGTAGTGTCTGTCTAGTTATAAATAATAAATAGAGAGATTAAGAAAGCTTGCACAGGAAGCGACGCTTCCAATTTCCAGGTACGTGCACAGTACATGGCGCTAACTGACGGATTACCACCAGTCACATCATATTCTCTCTTGGTTTGAGGCACTCTACCATGTGATGTGAAGGTACGGTCTGTAACCCTAATCTCTCCTATATACCGAACAATCTTCTTAGCTGGTTTATGATTAAGAGAGTTAAAACATCATGTGTGAAATCTAAATCTGAACAGACTGGATCACAAGCCGACATACATACTACATACAGGAGAATAATGATCAAGATCACAGAGACCGCGACCAAGCCCGTGCTGCAGGGAAGCCCACCATCCTCAGTGACTACTTTAGGATGTGTGTTCGAGGAAATGTATTGAAATTAAATGTATTGCAGTGCAGTGCAGAGACCCATCGGGTCCCTGTACCATAATACACACCTCCAGGAAATCAGAGGTTGGTAGCTAACGGTGTGTCCAAGGGGCACATGGCAGTGGCACGCCGTTGTAAGCTGGTGTCCCTTGTGCCAGTTGTAGAAGAGCATGCCACGTGGTGGGAGAGTGGAGGAAGGTGAGTAGGGTTTTTATTTTTTCAATGTTTTAAAGAACAGTGATAGAAGGGGAAGATACAGCATATACCAAGAAGTGAATATATGCCAGCAAGCGGCTCTGGATGTGGGAGATATATGGCAGCATTTGGTACATATACACAAGGACGGGCCCAGTCTGGGGTACATATATACTAGGATGGGCCCAGAATGGGGGACATATATACCAGGAAGGGGCACAGGATGTGGGACATATATACCAGGTTGATGGACGGACATATATAACAGGAAGGAGGACATATAGACCAAGATGAGCAACATATATACCAGGATGGGGGTGATATATATACCAGGAAGGGGCTAGGGATTGGGACATTATACACCTGGAAGGGGACCAGGATGGGGACATATATACCTGGAAGGGGTCCAGGATGGGGGCCATTATTATAGAATATTACTATATAACAGGGAGAGGGCCTATACATCTGACCAACATAAGGGCAGGTCTAAATCTTGCACCATTGTCCATCGGACTCTAGTTAGGCCACTGACTACATATATTGTTATTCTTTAAGGAAAAATCTAATACAACTGATGGGAGGGTCTTATTGATTGCTGTGTGACATACGGTTTTGAAGAACACCAAAGACATTAGTCATGTACCACACTATCAACCCTTCTCATAACTCACTGTATTGTTTTCTACTTTAAACTATTAATTACAGAACTTGGCCAACTCATTTGAAGTCAGAAGGACGGCATCCATACCTGATATTTTTTTCTTTCACCTAAAAAGTAGAGAAAAGTTGCACATTTCACTAAATAGCGAAACATTTGAACAAAAATATATTTGCTCTATCTAATACCACTCCATTTGGGGACTTAAGTATATCTGCAGCAAATTTTAATATTTTTTGTATAAGGTCACAGGTGAATCAGCTGAAAATATCTGGAAACCCCAGACCCTGCCTACAATGGCAAATATACATAAAAAACCCACAGGCGAACTCATATAAAATTGAGTTTAAAAAATATTCAAATTAAAAGAAGAGTTTAACGCAAATATGAAATTAGTGAAAAACACCAAAAAGTAGACAAAAAAAGGCACCAATGCAATAATTATTAGGGCCCAACCCCCTCTTTGCTATCATTGTGGCCCTTCTGTGAAAATAGTGATAATACTGTATATTATTGCTGAACAAAGCATCCATCACACTCTGCCTTGTACCTGTAGAAATGGATGGTAGGGTAGGTGGCGTTCTCGAGTGGTTCCCCTCTGATAGAAGACAATGTCAGACTAAAGCCCGCTTTACACGCTACAATATATCTTACAATGTGTCGGAAGGGTCACATCGTAAGTGACGCACATCCGGCATTGTAAGTTATATTGTAACGTGTGACAGCTACGTGCGATTGCGAATGAACGTTAAAGCGTTCACCGCACGCATGTCGTTCAATTCCTAAAAATTGAACGTGAGGTTGTTCAATGTTCCCGAGGTAGCACACATCGCAGTGTGTGACACCCCGGGAACGATGAACAGATCTTACTTGCGTCCCGCGGCTCCCGCCGGCAATGCGGAAGGAAGGAGGTGGGCGGGATGTTACGTCCCGCTCATCTCCGCCCCTCCGTTTCTATTGGCCGGCTGCCACGTGACGTCGCTGTGACGCCGAACGTCCCTCCCACTCCAGGAAGTGGACATTCGCCACCCACATCGAGGTCGTATGGAAGGGTAAGTATGTGTGACAGGAAATAATCGTTTATGCGACACATTCAACAAATTGTGCTGCACAAACGTGCCGCACATACGATGGGGGCGGGTACGATCGCATGCGATATCGTATGCGAAATTGACACGTGTAAAGCAGGCTTAATGTAATTGAATAACATACTGAGCACAAGTGAAGACACGATGGAGCTAGAAGTCTTCCTTCCTATTAGTTATTTTTAGTAAGATGGTATGTGCTCACGTGAAATCTGCAGCAGCAAAGTGTAAAATCCAGGGTGATATCCACAGCGTAATCAGACGTTCTACAGATCCTCAGTAACGGTCAATTTAAGCTGCGGATTTGCTGCAGAACTCATAAATGAGATTTCATTCACAACACTGCATTGTAATACGCTGCCAATTTTCCTAAGCAAATCTGCACTTCTAAACTAACTACATAATACTAGAAACATACAAACTGCTTGGTGTTGCAATTTATTGTTGAGGCACAGAAACTTGGTGGTTTCAGTACAAACAGTGCCACAGTTGTGTAACATTTCAGAATGAACAAACCAGATACAGATTAGAACAATAGTGCAACCTACTGCCTCAGGTTTTTATTGAATTCAGAAGACTTGTTAGGCCACTTATGCCTCAACATGTGTAGCAATTCTCACTAATATGAAATTACCCAGGCCATTACCGTTCTCATCTCAAGGCTGGACTCACATGAACATATGGCATCTGATGCGACATGCTACTGACCCCCGGCTCAGGCTCTGCTGCGAGCTTGAGCCGAGTGTCATGCGACTGTGACCCGATCTTGCAATCAGGTCACAGCTTTGAAGTTGAGGGTGGGCGTTGTGGAGGGGAGGGAGGGGTTAATCCCCCCATCTCCTCCATTGGCAGCCTGTGCGTATATCGCACTGCACTTGTCGTGGGCGGAGGGGTCAGGAACGCCGCTCGCTGGGGAATCGCTGGCGCTCGGGTTCGGTGCTTCTGCTCCTTGGTGGCTCGAGCACGGGGCCGGACCCGGGGGCTCGAGCAGCGCCTCCTCGCCCACGAGTGAAAGGGGAGGGAGGAAAGGTTGGTTGGTGATGGGATGTCGGTTGTGACGCTACCCACGGGGTTGTGGTGATGGTGGGCACCACCGCTGCTGGTGACGGGGGTTCCCGGGAGCGATGGCGGAGAGCAGCTGAGGTGTTGGCCCCTCCGTGGGTAGGGGCTGTTGGTCCCGGGGCCCCGGTTGGGGTGAGTAGACAGTGAGTAGGGGAAAGGTGCAGGTGCCGATGCGGGGAGGCAGCGTGGACGCGGGGGCAGCGTTACGGTTCAGCGCGGTGCCGGATGGCACTGGTGTACTCACTCAGGTAGACAAGAACAGAGTCTCTGGTAAACCAAACGGCTGGATGGACGGGGCCCGCAGTCAGCTGCGGTGACTTCACTCCCCCCGGACGGGTTGATGGTGGCTGTCTTTCCTTGCACCTATGTGTAAGTGTTTGACCCCTATGGATTCCCACGGGTGGTCCGCTCCCCGGCTTGTACGTGTCGAGAGAGCCCGTGTTGCCCGCAGGTGCTGGCCCTTGGATCTCTGGCCATTGGCAGTGGCTCATATCCAGACGGGTTGGGCTGTTGCCTTCTGACGGGACTTGGTTGGGAATGAACCCCTGAGGTCCAGACCGCAATCAGAGAATTCGACCTTTACGGCGGTGTGACGGGGTGTACAGCAGAGCAAGGAGAGACAACAGGCCGAGGAACGATCCAACAGGTTTATTCACAAGAACACTGGAACAGCACACGATAAGTCCACGTAAAACAGATTCGGGGGCCCTTCCCGACAATCCTCGGACCGGATTACAAAGCAATCGTCCTTACAGTAGTCCAAAGAGTTCCACACAATCCCACGGGCCGCCACACAGGCCTAGCTCCGTCCGTGTCCACAGCCACCCAGGCTGGAGCTCCTGCTCCCTTCAAGTTTCAGCTCAGCTCTGAAGTTACGAAAAGGGAAATGCATTGTCTGTGCTCCTTGACCAGCCCACCATGTTCAGGAGGTGGGGGTCACACATCCTATCATCAATGGTTTGGTCCATCACAGGGCTCCGATATGTCTGCCAGCCACAGTAGATGAAGGGATCCCCTGCTGTGCAGAACAATGACTATTCCTTCACTGGCCAATTCAATTACAGATTAGATACACAACTCTGGAAAGAAGAGGACAGGCTATTTACATAATCACATTAGATGCCAAGACTACAATTGTATGAGAGAGACACATTGATCAGTAGCTCCCCCAAGGAAATACATGAATTACAACTAATACAACCAGGGAAATATGCATATCATGACATAGTATCACAGCATATACAGTGAGAGGGTAAATTACATCTTCACAATCCCTCCCCCTCCCAACTTGTGTACGTACTAGGGACCTCTACAGGTCACTGGTTAAGTACACACAGGCAGAGCGTTACTTACATGTGGCTTCATGCAGCCACGAATTGGCATCGTAGCTCTCCCACATCATTGCCCAGGAGAACAGCTGCAGGCAGACCACCCATCACCCCAACCACACATCGCTTGACCCCAAAACCAAAGTTCAGATCCACAGTGGCTGTGGGAATAGTCCTCCATTGTCCACCAGCCAGTTCAATAACAATCCCAGGTCCTTTATGGATTGCCTCAGGCCGAACCACTCGGGGATCAGCCAGTGTGAGGAAAGCACCCGAGTCACAAAATCCAACAAGTCTCTGTCCATCCAGCACAACCTCCTGCAAGTGCTTACCTCGATGAGCAGAAGTCGTCATAACTGCGGGTCGCACCCCGTAAACTCCTGGTGGTGCAACATGGGGGGCTGAGTCACTAGGCCAGTCCTCACATAACGGTGCCACATCTTCCTCCATGGCGCTGGGCTGTAAATAATTAACAATCCGATTGGGTGCAGGATCAGTCCTCATTTGAACAGCTGGGCAGGAGACTTGCCGATGCCCTGGCTGTCCACATTGATAGCATCTGAGCTGGGTCTCCCTCCATCCAAGGCGTCCTCTTGGGTAAGGGGTAGGGGAACTTGGAGGCTGGCTCCCACCTGAAGGTGCTGTAGGGGTTTGAGGATGATTCCTCCATGGCCTGGCTGGGCATGAGGCCTGCAAATGCCCGGGATGCCTACAAACATAACACCTGCGCTCTGTTACTTCCTCTCCCCGGCGTATTCCAGAAAGTGCAGTAGAAGCAACTGGAGGCACATTAACACGGGTATCAACATGTGGTGGCTTAGAGGAACGGGGAACAATCGGGACAGAATAACTGGGGGCATCCGGTGTTGTGGAGCTGTTAGGCGTCTCTCCATCCTCCAACAGAACCCTCCACTGAGGCTTGATGGTGAGAGCCTCATCAGCGAGAGCAGCAGCTTCCTCCACTGTCGCTGGTTTTCTCTCACGCACCCATTCCCGGATCTCAGCGGGGCACTGGGCAAAGAATTGTTCTTTTAGGATGACCTGCAGGAAGGTCTCCCAAGATAAGGCCTCCTCTGCCTCCAGCCAGCGATTACATATTTGTTTGAGTCTATGAGCATATATCTTAAAAGACACTTCCCCATCACAGGCTAAAGCACGGAACTGAGTCCTGTAAGTGTCTGGGGTCACAGCATAATGTTTTAGAATAGTCTGTTTAATCTCCGCATACTCACAGTTCCACCGAGGGTCCATAGCTCTATAGGCTTCAGCAGCTCCCCCCTCTAGGAGCCCAACCAGATGCCGGACGCGCTCCCTTTCTGGGACTTCCATTAATCGACACTGATGCTCAAAGTCCTGGAAGAAGCCCTCAATGTCACCAGCAGCCTCATTAAACTGCTTGAAGTCTTTGCGGGACACTCTGGGAAGTTCCCTCATGATGGGTGCTGGGGTTACAGTCTGTCTGGAACCTCTCGCGGCTTCCACAGCGAGCTGCTTATCCAGCAATGCCATCTCCTCCATCCTGCGCTCCTTCTCTTCAGCTCCACGCATGGCCTCCCTCTTATCTTCTATGGTGGCCTCATCTCCAAGCAGTGCCATCTTTTCCTTGTACCACACAATCCATTGACTTTTTTGGGTATTTACCTCCAGCTCCCGTCTTTCCTCCCTTTGCTGTGAGGATCCTTCCTCCACGTCATTTTGCGAGCAGACTCCTTCTAGCGCCTCAATCAGCTGCTCCTTGGAGAGTCCTTTGAAACGAACTCCTACTTCACGGGCCTTTGATTGCAGGCTCCCCAAAGTCCAGGTCTTGTACTCTGCAGTGCTGGTTCCTGATGTTGAGCCATTGTCCTCCATTCCTTCTGCTCTGATCCCAGCGCTGCCAACCAGTTTGTGACGGGGTGTACAGCAGAGCAAGGAGAGACAACAGGCCGAGGAACGATCCAACAGGTTTATTCACAAGAACACTGGAACAGCACACGATAAGTCCACGTAAAACAGATTCGGGGGCCCTTCCCGACAATCCTCGGACCGGATTACAAAGCAATCGTCCTTACAGTAGTCCAAAGAGTTCCACACAATCCCACGGGCCGCCACACAGGCCTAGCTCCGTCCGTGTCCACAGCCACCCAGGCTGGAGCTCCTGCTCCCTTCAAGTTTCAGCTCAGCTCTGAAGTTACGAAAAGGGAAATGCATTGTCTGTGCTCCTTGACCAGCCCACCATGTTCAGGGGGTGGGGGTCACACATCCTATCATCAATGGTTTGGTCCATCACAGGGCTCCAATATGTCTGCCAGCCACAGTAGATGAAGGGATCCCCTGCTGTGCAGAACAATGACTATTCCTTCACTGGCCAATTCAATTACAGATTAAATACACAACTCTGGAAAGAAGAGGACAGGCTATTTACATAATCACATTAGATGCCAAGACTACAATTGTATGAGAGAGACACATTGATCAGTAGCTCCCCCAAGGAAATACATGAATTACAACTAATACAACCAGGGAAATATGCATATCATGACATAGTATCACAGCATATACAGTGAGAGGGTAAATTACATCTTCACAGGCGGCTTCCGAGCCTAGTCGGGGTCTGAGTACCCTGCCTTGGTGCTTGGCTTCAATCCACTCCCCGGTTTGGTACCGGCGGGCCACCGCCCAACCCCGGACCTACGGTTCCGCAGACTTCCACCAACTCCTGCAGACGGCCACCACCGTCTGCCGACCTTGCTGATTGTGCCCGGGCTCCGACCCAGACACACACAGACTTTTCTCCTCTCACTACCACCTCTCCACTTCAACTCCTCAACTTGACTCCACTAAACTCACTACTTTTCCCGCCTCCAGGCCTGTGAACTCCTCGGTGGGTGGGGCCAACCACCTGGCTCCGCCCCACCTGGTGTGGACATCAGACCCTGGAGGGAGGCAACAAGGGTTTTGTTTGACGGGTGTTCCTGACCCGAGGAGGGTGTGTGTGTGTGTATGTGATGTTATTCTGTGACCCCTGGGGTCCAGGGCGTCACACACTAGCATAACATCCGAGTGCAGTCCGATGTTTCTGTCGCACCCATAGACTTAAATGGGTGCGAGTGATACGGCTCTTGCAGAAAATCGCAGCATGTTGCGAGAAAAGCTGACCAACTGCTCTCCCTCATTGATTACATTGGTCAGAGTGCAATGCGATATTTTCTCTTGGTGATATTGGCGAGATTTTCTCTTGATTTACACTTGGGGTACGCTCACACAAGCGTGAAAAATGGACGAATGCAGTCCATTTTTCACGCTTGTGTGAGCGTACCCCAAGACTCACTCTAGGCCATGTTACTCTTAGTTTATGGGTTCCAAATCACATCTCCCAAGATGCTGCTCTCAAGGTTCCTACCTACACTATACCAGACCCTGCATTCAAAAGTCCCAGTTATCTTTTTCCAAATCCTAATATCAATAGCCTCTCTCCATGCAGGATCTGTCACCAAGAGCCTCACCCTTTCTCTAGAACCTACTTTTTCCAGCCCAGGCATAACATCCATCCAGGGATAATCCCATCCAGCCTAACTTGCCAAACAATTTACATCAGGTTGTATGGAGGCCATATCTCAGGCCTCCAAGTAACAAAGAATAGATCTTAAGCCTAAAGCGACAGCGACAACGACGTCGCTGTTACGTCACCATTTTCTGTGACGTAACAGCGACCTTGTAAGTCGCTGTTATGATCGCTGCTTAGCTGTCAAACACAGCAGAAGCAGCGATCATAACGTCGCTGTGCTACATGTGCAGAGAGCAGGGAGCCGCGCTTAGCGCTGGCTCCTTGCTCTCCTAGGTACAGTACACATCGGGTTAATTACCCGATGTGTGCTGCAGCCACATGTCACAGTGCAGAGAGCAGGGAGCCGCGCGCACTGCTTAGCGCTGGCTTCCTGCTCTCCTTGCTACAGTATACATCGGGTTAATTAACCCGATGTGTACTGCAGCCACATGTGCACAGAGCACAGAGCAGGAGCCGGCGCTGGCAGCTAGGGCGGAGACTGGTAACGAAGGTAAATATCGGGTAACCAGGGAAAGGGCTTCCCTTGGTTACCCGATGTTTACGCTGGTTACAGCTTCGCAGCTGCCAGACGCCGGCTCCTGCTCGCTTCATTTCGTCGCTCTCTCGCTGTCCCACACAGCGATGTGTGTGTCACAGCGGGAGAGTGACGACCAAAAAATGAAGCTGGACATTCAGCAACGACCTGCGACCTCACAGCAGGGGCCAGGTCGTTGCTGGATGTCACACACAGCGACAGCGACGGGACGTCGCTGCAACGTCACAGAAAATGGTGACATTGCAGCGACGTCGTTGTCGTCGTCGTTATGTGTGACACCAGCTTAAGACCTCATTCAGACAACAGGTTTTTTTTCTCACATGTGAAAAAAAAGTTGTTCTTTTTTTTAATTCAAGAGCTAGATCTAATTTTGGTCCATGTGTCCAATCTCTAAGTAAGGCCTCTGTCACATGTCTGCATAAAACACACGTATTTCACGGTCCGTGGTTAAGGTGCGTATGTATGTGATCGTGTGTTTATTACGTGTGCTGTCCCTGTGCTATCCATGTAACATCTGGATAGCACACAGACAGCATGAGCTCGTATACTTACCTGTCTCCAGCGCTGCTGTTACGTCCAGGTCAACGGGCAGTGCAATGAATATTCATGAGTATAATGTGGGGGCTCAGAAGCAACCGCAGAGGTAGAGACAGCAGTGCTGAAGACAGGTAAGTATAAGTATTCTATATTTTTATTTGACATGTGTTTCCTCGAGTACATGTCATACTAATGTCACACGGATCACATCAGTGTTCAGTCTGTGTGACACCGGTGCTGCCAATAGAAAATGGACATGTCAAAACACGGATGTGTACGCAGACCATTGATTTTAATGGCTCTACATGTGTCTATGTGAAAACAGATTGATTGCTCTCACTGAGAGAAACAAAATTAAAATTTTGTAGTTGTGATACCTTTCTATGCGTGAACACAGAGACATGGATGTTTGAAGGAGGCCTAACAAAGAACAGATCTCAGGCCAGACGTCAGGTTTTTTACAGTTTAAGGTCGGGGCCACACGGGGACTAATGTGATCCTCGCATGACACTCGGCTCACGCTGGCAGCACAGCAGGAGCCGAGTGTCATGCGAGTGTCACTGCGACTGAGGTCTGATCATGCGATCGGACCTGAGCTGCGGGGGACGGGCCGGCACTGAGGAGGGGCGGACTAGTGCTGAGGAGGGGAGGGCCGGCATGGAGGAGGGAAAGGAGAGATTTATCTCCCTCTCTCCTCTGTTGCCGGCTATTGCCATTTTCGCACTGCACTCGCGGTACACTGCCAGTGCAGTGCAATCTTTCTCTCGCCCCGTAGACTTGAATGGGTGCGAGAGAAAGAGTCTCACTTTACAATCGCAGCATGCTGTGATTGTTTTCTCAGTCCGATTAGGGCTGAGAAAATAAACGCTCATGTGTGCTGACACATAGGCTAATATTGGTCCGTGTGGAATGCGATGTTTTATCGCGCTCCACTTGGTCTGATTTTCACGCCGTGTGTCTTAGGCCTAACATCTACACAGGCCAGGAAGGCAGACAGGGGTGGGAATAGATAGCAAAACCCAACCCACATATTAGCTATTCGGCAGCTGCTGACAATCAAAAAGCTGTGCTATCTGTAACTTTACTTGCCTGTATTTCAAAAACTATACATCCGATCTCATAACTAAAGGTATGTATAGAATCAACATGATAGCGCCAGTATACTGTTGAGGAGGGCAATTGTATCAAATACTTAATTAACGTCGGGGCATAGGGGATTGTGGGAAGTGTGTTCAATAAAATCGATTCTCTATACATAAGCCAGTTTTTTAGATATATCATCATGTGTGACACACATCCAACATGGCAACTGATGACATCATAGACCCGCCCACTGATGACACCCCGGATCTGCCCACGATGACATCATAGACCCAATTACCGACGGCATTCGGGATCCGCCCACGATGCTGTCATAGGGCCGCCCATGATCATGTCATGGTTCCGCCCACCAATCAGCCCATTGACAAACCCACTGACCAATGGACACATCCGGGCATTCCCACTGTACAGCTGACCACGTCCTTTTTTCTAGTCTAAATAAGTTGCAGCTCTGATGAAATAAAGGTCTCTTGGGCCAATCTCTGATCAAGAAGAGACTTTACATATGACACTTTGTCTGCTGTTAATTCTTCCACGCATGCATTTGATCAATACCAATTAGTTCAGGAGCAGGCAACAAGTGAGCATTACAGAGTGTTCACCCTAACAATAGCACTGGCTTTAGTTTATACTAGCTGTACTACCCGGCTTCGCCCGGGTTAATAACTGCTGTTAACAAAATAGAATGTATTAACAAAAATGTATTCTGCACACAAAAACCACAAAACAAATAGATATAAATGTAATTATAATGTCTGTCTCCCCCTCTGTATATATCTCTCTGTCTCTCTTTCTATCTCTTTGTCTGTCTGTCTCTTTCCCTGTCTGTCTCTGACTGTCTCAATCTCTTTCCCTGTCTGTCTCAATGTCTTTTCCTGTCTGTCTATCTCTTTCCCTGTCTGTCTATCTATCTCTGTCACTTTACCTGTCTGTCTCTTTCCCTGTCTGTCTCTTTCCCTCTCTTTCCCTGTCTGTCTCTTTCCCTCTCTTTCCTTGTCTGTCTCTTTCCCTCTGTCTCTTTCCCTGTGTCTGTCTATTGTCTGTCTCTTTACCTGTCTTTGTCTGTCTTTTACCCTGTCTGTCTTTTTCCCTCTCTTTCCCTGTGTGTCTGTTTCCCTGTGTCTGTCTATGTCTCTTTGTCTGTGTCTGTCTCTTTACCTGTCTGTGTCTGCCTCTTAACCTGTCTCTCTCTTTCCCTGTCTGTCTCTTTCCCTGTCAGTCTGTCTCTTTGTCTGTGTCTGTCTCTTTGTGTCTGTCTCTTACCCTGTCTATGTCTGTTTCTTACCCTGTCTGTGTCTGCCTCTTTCCCTGTCTGTGTCTGTCTCTTTCCCTGGCTGCATTGTGACACGCCAACATTCCATATAAGGGCGTGGCTGCGCATTCTTCTGAAGTTCTGGCTGCACTGTGTCTCCCAGCTCCATTCGCTTTAATGGAGGCAGGTTTTTTGGTGAATAACTGTAAAGCGCGGGGTTAAAATTTGCCCTCAAAACATAGCCTATGACGCTCTTGGGGCCCAGAAGTGTGAGTGTGTAAAATTTTGTGGCTGTAGCTGCAACGATGCAGATGCCAATCCCGGACATACACACACACACACACACACACACACACACACACACACACACACATACACACATTCAGCTCTATATATTAGATAGCAAAATCATGGTGATTGAGTTCACTTTAAGGACATCTACAGTATATGGGGCTTGTTAAACTGATTTCTAACCATATATAGAAATTAAAGCCAATTAAATCCATTGAGCAACCGTTCACTTTTTGAACAGAACTTCACAGTACAGTGATATCTGGATACCTGTAGCCAAGTTTAACTACCGACTGTTAAGCTACGTATTAATTATATCTTCCTTTTCCATCAACTGTTTAATTATTTTTACCATTACAATTATCATCAGCTTAATAATCCAGAGAAAATGTGGGAACGTTCATTAACAAGCAAATTCTGGATGGGACCGCTAGGACACAGCAGAGCGGCTGAAGGCACGATGATGATGAATGCATTGTATTCTGCATGACATCATCCTGGGCCTCGGTAATCACAAAGTGCTTATGCTGTAATCTTTAAAACCGGCTAGAAACAATCATGAAATATGGATGCAGTAACTTAATCTTTAGCAGTCACTGAAGAATGGATGTGATCTGTGGCTGGTAAAGTAATATCATGAAATAAATCACATATTGACTTAAATTTGTATAAATAGCCCAATATACAATAGATTCAGTCGTCAGTAAATTATGCTCTTTTATGATTTTCATAATATGTAATTCATTAACTGTATAATTTATATAGCATTTTAAGTCACTAAGCAATTAGCGCTTTAGGTCACTTACTACTCCATGTACCCTGCCCTTTAGGTTGTGCTAGTGTCCTATGTGTCATTCTGACCTCTAAACCTGTCCACAGCACTGGACCTCCCGAGCTTGAGTCGAACATTTCGAGATACAATTTGTGGTTCACAAATAAAAGAAAAAAATGCCAGACACCCTTTCCATCACCATTTTAAGTTGTAACACAGACGTGCTGGAACACAGGTGATTCAGAAGTGGCGGCACGGAGGTGATGACACTGATGTGGTGGCATGGAGGTGAAGATTCAGACGTGGCAGCATGGAGGTGATGACTCAGATGTGTCGGCACAGAGGTGATGACTCTGATGTGGTGGCACGGAGGTGATGATTCAGATGTGGCTGCATAGAGGTGATGACTTCTATGTGGCAGCATGGAGGTGGTGGTAGCAAACAGGCTCTAGAAGAGACACAGGTTAGCGGGTATAAGAAAATGGTACCAGGACACGACACGCAGAACTAGACACAGTCGTTTAAGGGACCTAAGAACTAGCAACGCACTACAGATAGGCAATGTTGCACAGGCATCTCCCCTAAGGAGAGCATGCCTTAAATACTCACAGGGTGATTGCTGACCTCAGCGCTCACTTCCGGGTAATAGGATGCTTGTGTCGCGGGCGGGGAGGACGCCGTCGCTGCTGCGCTCTCGCTAACACTCGTCCGGCGCTGCTGCGGCTGCTGCTGCTGCTCGGTGGCTCGAGCGGGGGGCCGGATTCGGGGACTCGAGTGGCGCTCCTCGCCCGTGAGTGAAAGGGGTGCTTGGTTTGGGGAATTTAGTCCGTGACGCCACCCACTGGTCGTGGTGAAGATGGGCACCACCGCTGCTGGTGACGGGGATCCCGGGAGCGATGGTAAGGAGCAGCTGGGATGTTGTTTTCCTCCTCCGTGGGTAGGGGTCGGTGGTCCCGGGGCCCGGTGATGTTGTGGGGAGGCAGGGTTGGTGAGGTGCAGGGTTGCAGGGACAGCGCACCGCGGTGCCGGATGGCACGGGTGTACTCACTCAGCAAGAAAGGTACAAAGTCCTCGGTAAACCAAATGGCTGGATGGACGGGTCCCGCAGCCGGCTGCAGTGCTTCTCCCCGGACAGGTGATGGCGGCTGTCTTTCCCTACACCTTAATGTTCTCTTTCTGACTACTATGGATTTCCAACGGTAGTCCGCTCCCCGGTGTATGGGTACCGGAGGAGCCCGTTTGCCCGCAGACGCTGGCCCTTGGGTCTCTAGCCTTACGCGGTAGCTGTATACCCTCACGGTGTGGGCTGTTGCCTTCAATCGGGACTTTTGCTGTTGTGAAACCCCTGGGGTTCCAGTCACATTTGGATCTGACTATTGTCGGCGGCTCCAAGCCTGTTCGGGGTCCCATGGCCCTGCCTGTGTGTGCTGGCTTCACTTCGCTCCCCGTTCGGTCCGGTGGGCCGTCACCCGTCCCCGGACCTACGGTTCCGCGTTGCTCCACCACTCCTGCAGACGGCCACCACCGTCTGCCAACCTTGCTGTCAGTGCCTGGGCCACAAACCCAGACACCCAAGTGTTCACTCCTCTCACTTCAAACTCTAAGGCTATGTGCGCACGTGTGCGCTCTGCACGGCACCTAACAGGTGCGCTTCAGAGCGCAGCTGAAAAGCTCCGTTCTAAAGCGCATGGTGCCGGCGAGAACGTGCGCTCTGCCTGCAGCTCCTGCCATAGACAGAGCAGGGGCTGCCGGCAAAGCGCACGGAAGAAGGGACATGTCACTTCTTAGAACGCAGCGATTTGGGCAGCAGCCGAATTGCTGCGTTCTAATATGCAACGTGCGCACGGCCCCTGCACAATCTCCATAGATTGTGCAGGGGATGCAGGACGCATGCAGTTACGCTGCGCTACAAAGCGCAGCGTAACTGCATGAATTACGCACACGTGCGCACATAGCCTTACACTGAACTGTCACTTTTCCCGCCTCCAGGCCTGTGAACTCCTCGGTGGGTGGAGCCAACCGCTTAGCTCCGCCCCACCTGGTGTGGACATCAGACCCTGGAGGGAGACAACAAGGATTTTGTGTTTGGCTCGTGTCCCTGTCTAATGGGGGTGGGGGGTGTTTGTGTGTTATCTGTGACGACCTGGCTAGGCCAGGGCGCCACATTCCCCCTTGGTGAAATGCAGACCGTCCGCGGGCTGCCTGTCCATCACCGGTTTTATTTTTCTTTTAAAACTGTAAAAAGATATAAATAACATGGAAACATTTCAAACATGTAAGCATTTCTTGTAAGGATACTTAAACGTTGCACATATATAACATTTTTAATAATAACGGACGGACGGATGTCTTCCGCTCTCCCACCCAAGCAACCTAGCCCTGATGCTGCCCCTAAGAAGTGGGCAGCACCCCTTGACCCCAGTCCAGGTTCAGGCTGCCCGAGCGGGAACGGGTACGGTTTCTCACACCCGGCTGTGCTTTCAGGGTACCCCACGTCCTTGGGGGACCCCTGGCCCCCGGAGGATGGCCACCGGTCCTGGTGGTGGCCGGGCCCCAGCCTGCTCTGCTGCGGGCCCTTCCTCCAATCTGCCTCTCCGGAGGCGGCAACGGTTTCCATCCCTCAACTTATTTACAAGCCCACTAGTTCGTGGGTGGCCTGCCAGTTCTCGACCATGTCCATGAGTAGTCTCTCATGCAGGTTGTAAACACATAGGGTCCCTCCGGGGACAACTTGCCGGCAACGGCCAGAATAATCACACAGTCAATCAGGTAAAGCTTCGGTTCATTAAAGTCATTCAATCAAACTGCTGAGGGTCCCAACGGGGGACAACTGCTTGCAACGGCGGACCGCTGCCATTACTGGAGATCACCATCACCACTCGCTTCCTCCGGATCCGCCCTAGGACTGTATGGCGGAGGAGGTGACCGGGGCTGTTCGTAGTCATCATGGCTCACCCTTCTCTGGACATCCAGGGTGAACCAGCCCCTCTCTCCCAGGTGACAGGTATATGTGACCAACTCTCCTGCGCAAAGGTCACACTCCGGATGGCCCAGAGGCAGTCGGCTGTGCACGTCCTGACAGGAGAAGAATGCCTCGACTCCCAGGCGGGGCTCGTAAATAAACCCCCATCCTCACCGGGGGTGGAACTGCTGGACTTGACCTTCAAAGACCGGGCCCCGAGCTTCAGGGGAGGCCCTCCGGAGAAGGTCCTTTGCTTCCACAGTACGGGCCAGGACTGCAGCCTTCTCCCGGGCCTCTGCCTGTCGTCCCATCGGATCTGGCCACCGCTCCCAACATGGCGGCTCCTCCAGCGCTGGGGTTGGGCCCAGCCGGTACCCCCCGATGCGGACTACAACCGGCAACTTCTGATTAGGGGGGCACCGCTGTGTCGCGGCCTGTTTTGCTGCCTTGCAGCGGCAACCTTCCGCAGCCTCAGCCGAGGCCTGGAGTTTGGGAGCAGTCAGCGTCACCTTCCGAGCTTGAGGCGGGCCACCCTCAGTCTCTGTACTAGTCCGGCGGACTGCCGGGACCTCTTCAGGTGCGGCCGCCTCCGGGCGGGGTGACTCCCAGGGGAGTGGGGTCGGGACCGGCCGGGCAAGTTGTCGTACGCGGGCAGCACCTGCAGGTGG
Organism: Anomaloglossus baeobatrachus; assembly: GCF_048569485.1. Lineage (NCBI taxonomy): Eukaryota > Metazoa > Chordata > Amphibia > Anura > Aromobatidae > Anomaloglossus > Anomaloglossus baeobatrachus. Next base: position 877,617,094 of record NC_134353.1, on the reverse strand, counting down.
GTCTTCGCAGGCGGGGGTGATGTCATCTGTTGTCGGGTTCAGGAGCAACTGGCCGGCCGACGGGGTGGCACCGACCAATACGGGCAGCGGGGAATGCAGCTGGCTGAGCGACGGCAGACCGGGCCCCTCGGCCGCAGCGACCGGTCCCTCTGGGACACAGGGGCGTGGGTCACTCACCCGCTCCTCCGATTCTGTTTTCGCCTCACGGGCCTGCACGGTCATCACCACCTCCACCATTCCAGCCTCCCATTCTTGCACCAGGAGCTGGAGCCAGGTCTGCAGCCTGCGGCTTAATTGGGCCACCCGAGCCTCCACCCATGCCGCTGTTCCAGGCGTGGGCCTGCTGGACGGGACGGACATCTTACTTGCTCGGCCTCCAGGAACGGGATATCTTGCAGAGTCCTGGCGTCCCCGCTTTCTATTACCTCGGCTACATCAGGCAGACACACTCTCGCACCCCCTTGGTACTCTTCGGCACTTCCGTTTGTTGGGGGCGGGGCTTCGCTTTCGCGCCTTCCCTGCTTGGAGAAGATGCTCGAGCGGGAGATTTTCGCGCCAAGATGGCGGCACTTCAAAATTTTCGGCCGGACACCGCCGGCGGAGATCACAAGGCGCACTTCTACTAGTAAGTAGATGGGTTCAATCCTGTTCATGACGCCAAGTTGTCGCGGGCGGGGAGGACGCAGTCGCTGGTGCGGCGCTGCTGCGGCTGCTGCTGCTGCTCGGTGGCTCGAGCGGTGGGCCGGATCCGGGGACTCGAGCGGTTCTCCTCGCCCGTGAGTGAAAAGGGTGGTTGGTTTGGGGAACTTAGTCCATGACACCACCCACGGGTCGTGGTGAAGATGGGCACCACTGCTGCTGGTGACGGGGATCCCGGGAGCGATGGTAAGGAGCAGCTGGGATGTTGTTTTCCCCCTCCGTGGGTAGGGGTCGGTGGTCCCGGGGCACGGTGATGTTGTGGGGAGGCAGGGTTGGTGAGGTGCTGGCAGCGGCGGACTGGAGTACCTGGGGCCCACCAGGAAAAATCAATCTTGGGGCCCACCAGCACCATGCAGTTACCGTACTATATATAGCAGGAGTGGGATTCAAATTTTTAACAGGTTATCTGTAAACCCCACCCATTTGAAAACCACACCCATTCTGTAACCACACCCATTCTGTTAGCCACACCCATTTTCACGCAATTTCCTCAACCAAAAAATACAAGTAATTTAAAGTAAAATCTCCTTCCCCTTCCTCTCCTGTCCAGCACCAGTTGTTCCAGTCACTGTCAGTCTTATTGTATTAAATGATTTTTCTACAGTTTTTAAAAATTATTACTAAAGGAGCCCTGCTAAAATTGGAATGGACGACCTTCCCCATACAGATCCCATCCCATTATGGCCTCTTTCCCCTGCAGATCCCATCCCATTATGGCCTCTTTCCCCCTACAGATCCCATCCCATTATGGCCTCTTTCCCCTTGCAGATCCCATCCCATTATGGCCTCTTTTCCCCTGCAGATCTCATCCCATTATGACCTCTTTTCCCCTGCAGATCCCATCCCATTATGGCCTCTTTTCCCCTGCAGATCTCATCCCATTATGACCTCTTTTCCCCTACAGATCCCATCCCATTATGGCCTCTTTTCCCCTGCAGATCTCATCCCATTATGACCTCTTTTCCCCTACAGATCCCATCCCATTATGGCCTCTTTCCCCAGCAGGTCCCATCCCATTACGGCCTCTTTCCCCAGCAGATCACATCCCATGTGCTCCTTTTCCCATATAGCTCCCATCTTATGTGGCCCCTCTCCCCATATAGCTGCCATCTTAATGCGGCTCCTCTCCCCATATAGCCACATATAGCTGCCATCTTAATGCGGCTCCTCTCCCCATATAGCCACATATAGCTGCCATCTTATGTGGCCCCTCTCCCCATATAGCCACATATAGCTGCCATCTTAATGTGGCCCCTCTCCCCATATAGCCACATATAGCTGCCATCTTATTGTGGCCCCTCTCCCCATATAGCCACATATAGCTCCCATCTTATATGGCCTCTCCCCATAGTCACATATAGCTGCCATCTTAATGTGGCCCCTCTCCCCATATAGCCACATATAGATGCCATCTTAATGTGGCCCCTCTCCCCATATAGCCACATATAGCTGCCATCTTAATGTGGCCCTCTCCACATATAGCCACATATAGCTCCCATCTTATGTGGCCTCTCCCCATATAGCCACATATAGCTTCCATCTTAATTTGCCCCCTCTCCCCATATAGCCACATATAGCTCCCATCTTATATGGCCTCTACCCATAGTCACATATAGCTGCCATCTTAATGTGGCCCCTCTCCCCATATAGCCACATATAGCTGCCATCTTATGTGGCCCCTCTCCCTGCATCTTCAAGTCACTGAGCGCTTATCTGCTCCAAGCACCGATGGCCTCTCCTCTGTCTTCCGTCGTCCTCCGCAGCTCTCTGCACACTAAGGGTATGTGTGCGCACTAGGTGTTTTTTGTGCGTTTTTGGCCGCAGAAAAATGCACAAAAATGCACCCGCGGTAAAAACGCGATGCGTTTTTACGTTTTTGGCTACGTTTTTGCTCACTGCTTTTTTATGCGTTTTTTATCAGTGAACACTGCCATTAAAGATTGTTGAAAAAAAAGATCTGATGTCATTTCCTTCTTCAATACGTTCTTCATTCTCCACTAGTGTATGCAGGAGAGCAGACAGCTGCAGAACCACAAGGCTCAGCATGCTCCATCCAGGACTGTATGCAGGAGTTTTTTGCCCTCCAAAAAAATGACGTGGGCTTCGCCATATTTTTGTATTCTAGCCAGGTACAGCAGGCAGCTATGGGCTGCCCCCAACCCCCAGCTGCCTATTTGTACCCGACTGTGAACCAAAAATATAGGGAAGCCCTTTTTTTTTATTTCATGAATTTCATTAAATAATTAAAAAAAAAATGACGTGGGCTTCGCCATATATTTGAGTCCAGCCAGGTACAACTAGGCAGCTGGGGATTGGAATCCGCAGTGCAGGGTGCCCAAGCTTTCTGGGCACCCCCTCTGCGAATTGCAGTCCGCAGCCACCCCAGAAAATGGCGCTTTCATAGAAGCGACATCTTCTGGCGCTGTATCCAACTCTTCCAGCTGCCCTGATGTCGGGTGGCTCGCTGGGTAATAATGGGGTTAGAGCTAGCAGTATATCATCAGCTGGCCCTAAGCCCGAAATTCATGATGTCACGCCAATATTAGACATGGCCACCATGAATTTCTAGTAAAGATAAAAAAAAAACACAACACACAGAAAAATATTTTTATTAGAAATAAAACACAACACAATTAGTGACTCCATCTTTATTGAAATAAAGAACCCCCCTCCGCAGTAATCCTGGGTCAGAGTCCCGCGCCGTCCAATCCAGATCCAATATCATCTGATCGTTTCCTGGAAGGCAAAGCGATCAGATGATGTGTCAGGTTCAAGGATGTGAATTCCATGACACAGCAGCTGATTGTATAAAAGCCGTTTATACAATCAGCTGATGCATCAGTGCAAAAGAAAAAAAAAAAAACCAACACACTTCTGTGCAGACTCCTGTCAGACCGATCAATGCAGGACCCGGCGGTAATCAGCTGATAAAGTCTCCTGACGGCATCAGCTGATAGTTTAGCCGGCCGGGTAGTAAAAAGCCGGCCTCACCGCTGTCACTAACACTGTCAGCTGATTCCATCAGGTGACCGCATCAGGTGATCAGCGCCAGGTCCTGCAGCTATCGGAGGTGTCCCGGCCGTCTGCACACAGCCGGAGCCGCGGTACCGGGAGCGGACATGGTACCGGGAGGCTGCAGACAGTTGAGTATGAGGGGCCCCTGCTCACTCCCCGGGACCCCGCACCCCCCTCCGGGGCCCCCGTACACCCTTCCTGGGCCCCTGCACTCCCACCCCGGGGCCCCTGCTCGCTCTCCAGGCCCCCGCACCCCCCCCGGGGCCCCTGCTCGCTCTCCTGGCCCCTGCACCCCCCCTTGGGGCCCCTGCTCGCTTCCTGGGCCCCCGCACCCCCCCCCCCGGGGCCCCTGCTTGCTCTCCGGGCCCCCGCACCCCCCCCCCGGGGCCCCTGCTCGCTCTCCGGGCCCCCGCACCCCCCCGGGACCCCTGCTCGCTCCCCGGGCCCTCGCACCCTCCCCCGGGGCCCCCGCCTTCTATACTCACGTGCTGCTGCAGCCAGTGGGGTGACGCAGTCATCGCTCTGAAACTGCCTCCTCCTGCAGTGTCGCTGCACAGATGAGTCAGAGCCGCGCGGCACTGACAGTGACAGCAGGCAAAGCAGGGAGATCGCTCTCCCTGCTTGCTGCTCCAGAGGGAATGGGATTATCATTAATCATATCGGCAATGTGCCGATATGATTAGTGAAATTACCGGCCGGGGGGGGCCTCTTACACACATCCATAGGGGCCCGGGTGGGTACGGGGGCGGGGCCTAGGGGGCGTGGCCATCAATAGCAGAGGCCCACCGGGGGTTCTCCCGACCTCCTGGTGGGCCAGTCCGCCCCTGGGTGCAGGGTTGCAGGGACAGCGCGGCGCGGTGCCGGATCGCATGGGAGTACTCACTCAGCAAGAAAGGTACAAAGTCCTCGGTAAACCAAACGGCTGGATGGACGGGTCCCGCAGCCGGCTGCAGTGCTTCTCCCCGGACAGGTGATGGCGGCTATCTTTCCCTGCACCTTAATTTTCTCTTTCTGACTACCATGGATTCCCAACGGTAGTCCGCTCCCCGGTGTATGGGTACCGGAGGAGCCTGTTTGCCCGCAGACGCTGGCCCTTGAGTTTCTAGCCTTAGGCGGTAGCTGTATACCCTCACGGTGTGGGCTGTTGCCTTCAATCGGGACTTTTGCTTTTGTGAAACCCCTGGGGTTCCAGTCACATTCGGATCTGACTATTGTTGGCGGCTCCAAGCCTGGTCGGGGTCCGATGGCACTGCCTGTGTGTGCTGGCTTCACTTCGCTCCCCGGTCGGTACCGGCAGGCCGTCGCCGTCCCCGGTCCTACGGTTCCGCGTTGCTCCACCACTCCTGCAGACGGCCACCACCGTCTGCCAACCTTGCTGTCGGTGCCTGGGCCACAAACCCAGACACCCAAGTGTTCACTCTTCTCACGCCAACCGCTTAGCTCCGCCCCACCTGGTGTGGACATCAGACCCTGGAGGGAGGCAACAAGGATTTTGTGTTTGGCTGGTGTCCCTGTCTAATGGGGGTGGGGGGTGTTTGTGTGTTATCTGTGACGACCTGGCTAGGCCAGGGCGCCACACTGGCCCTTTAAGAAAAGGGGCGTGGGCGCATGAACACCCTACGGGTACTCACAGAAGGTCTGCATGTGGCCTGGAAGCAGGCCCCAGGGCAGAAATGGGACACCTGAGACTGCTGGACAGGTGAGGACAACGGTGCGCTCACCGAGGCATTGGAGTGTGGGAGAATGTGGGGACCAGGCCTGGGTGCTACAGTACACTTTTTTGGTCAGTGAGGATCTCTCTCTCCTCACCCCAAGTGTAATTTCAGAGCAATTACAAGCTTCGCAGTATTGAGATTCACGTAACATATTTCCCTAAAAATTAATTTTTGGTGAACATTCAGCAAACTTGGATTTCACAACATCCACTCCTCTCTACATCTTCTCCTTCATCTCTGTCTACCACCCTGCCATTGCTTTACATTATGCCAATGATCTTATGGCCCAATTAGATAAACCTAATTTCTGTCCATAAATGTTTTTTTTTTCTCTTATGTGCTCAATATGTCCCATGTGGGTTTTAGTGTTTTATTCATTTGCTATACATCGCTGGTTTAATACCACAGCTGCATTGCTCTAACTAATGAGTTGATCGGAAATGCCGTCATTAAGCCTGTCTTGGAGGGCATTCAAAGCTCACAATGATAATGAAATGGGGTATTTGTCTATGGTTAAGAACCAGTCAAGGTTCGATACGCATAAGATGGATGTCTATGCACTAGATGATTTTAAAATGCTTTTTATTTTAATGTGAATCCAATAAAGAAGGTTTTCATTTACCTGGGGACATGATGCTGGATCTCTACACCACTTGTATTTTCCTGCTGTTGTTGGACATGGAGCCACACACCATGCACCACTTAAGATTGAAAAATCCAGGATTTATTTGAAAAGTGTAAGCTGAGAAAAATCCTTTTTCTTTCCATCAATTATTCTGTATGAGGTTTAAGTCAAGTTACTTTTTAAAGCTACTCCAGATTCTTCCAGGATTTCTTCTGAAATCAAGTTTTGGTTTTATTGTCCAGTTGGAAGGTCCAAAGATGCTTCTTTACTGAAGGCATAACATTTTCTTTTAGGATACCTGATTAAATCCATCTTGTCTACCACACAAAGCAGGTTTCCAGTGCCAGAAGAAGTCATGCTTCACTGTAGGCATCACCAAGCAACCACCATGCTTCACTGCAGGCATGGTGCGCTTTACAGCATATGCTTCATTGTTTGTTTTCCAGACAATCCAATGATCCATAGACGCAAACAATTCCAATTTTGTTTTATTGCTCCGCAGACCAGAATCCCAAAAGGTCTGTGGCTTATTTATGTAATTATGAACAAATTAGATGAGACTTTTCTCATGCTTTTGGGTCAATAGATATGTAAATCTTGGTGTTTGGAATGGAGACATTCAGTGTTTAGTATGTGGCTTACTATGCAATCTAAAATCTGAATTTATATGTCTGCAGCTATCAAATCTTGCTTTAGGTTTTCTGCAGTCGCTCAAGGATATTTGGCCATCTACCTCCTCCGAAATGTGATGACAGCTTCCATTCTGCCATATCTGGATAGAGTAGTCAGTGTTCGTATAACTTGGAAGTTGTAAACTCTGCATCCAGCTGTGATTTTTTTTCTGTCCCTACCTTTCTGGACCACTCTCTTGACAGCTCAAAAATATTAGTGAATGAGCTGTCAACAGAGTGAGGAATTGGCTATGATTCCCCAGGAATACTGCCGAAACAGCTGAAGGTGCTCTACTAAGTATTAAAGATGCTTGTTTTGAACGGGGTGAATAATTCCAAGACTGCAGTAGTCAATAAAAGTGTCTTTTGGAATCAATTTGGAGAAACCTCCAGTTATATTAGTTGTGTTGGGCTATTTAAAGTTTTGTTCTTGTTTAACTGGTTTATTGCAAACAGCAGAAAGTTTGTAAATTTTGCTAAATAACATAATTTGCTATTTCAATTTTTATTGCAACCACTAAAGTTACCCTATACTCCGCTTTACACGCTACAATATATCTTACGATGTGTCGGCGGGGTCATGTCGTAAGTGACGCACATCCGGCATCGTAAGGTACATTGTAGTGTGTGACAAGTACGTGCGATTGCGATTGAACGAAAATCCGTTCATCGCATGCACGTCGTTCATTTCTCATGAATTGAACGTGCGGTTGTGCAATGTTCCCGAGGCAGCAGACATCGCAGTGTGCGACACCCCGGGAACATTGAACGACAGCTTACCTCCGTCCACAGCTCCCGCCGAAAATGCAGAAGGAAGGAGGTGAGCGGGATGTTTACGTCCCACTCATCTCCGCCTCTCCGCTTCTATTGGCCGGCTGCCGCGTGACGTCGATGTGACGCCGAACGTCCCTCCAACTCCAGGAAGTGGACGTTCGCCTCCCACATCGAGGTCGTATGGACGGGTAAGTACGTGTGACGGGGGTTAATCGTTTGTGCGGCACATTCAACAAATTGAACGTGCCGCACATACGATGGGGGCGGTTACGATCGCATATGATATCGTATGCGAAATCGTAACATGTAAAGCAGGCTTAAGTCTATGGTCACTCAAAATTATAAACAATAGGTCCAATTTTCTTCCAGAAAAGTGGGACAATTTTTTTCTGATTTGTTATCCATGTTTTGTCCGTGTGCAATGCGTTTTTTTTACTTAGCAGCTATTAATTATTTTCAAGACAATTTACAGTTCCCTATGCTATAGAATTGTAATATATTGGTAAAGATTGGATGCTATACTGTGGCTCTGCATGGCATTCAATTTATTCCTTGCCCCCATCATATTTCGCATATTTCAGAGTGAGATTACAGCATGCTGGGATTTTTCTTACAGACCGATTCTGTCAGTGAAAAAAAACCCCGTCATCAGCATTGCTCCATTAAACACAGGAGTCAGTGTGATATCCTAGAAAAAAATCAGATAGCACTCATCTGATTTATCTGGTAGGTGAGCACCTACCAGCATTCAGCAATCCAACCTTTGTGGAACCTTTAGATAAATGGGTTAAGGGTTTTATCAGGCTTGAATAGCATTTTTCACCATGTTTTTGCATGCTATATTGGCTACTTTGTAGAAAAGTAGTTGAAGAGATTAATAAAATGTAGTTTTCCTTTTTTTATTTCTCCTTTCCGTTGTGGAGATATTGGCTTCTAAAGTTTAGAGCACAAAATATGTTAATTTCCCCTTCAAGCAAGAAGGCGTTTACAGAGATTATTTTCTGGGGGTGTTTACATTTTCCCCTGTATGATGATGCCCAATCATAAGAAGGCAGCATTATACAGGGGTAAGGAAAAAGAAAAAGGCTGACAGAGAAGGTCACTACATGTTTTTCAATGTGATCTGGTAAGACACTACAATGGGGGGGCGAAGAAGATAGGTGCACTGTCATGTCATTACACACAATCTATTCCAGGTATCTGGGAATAATATCACACATGTGACCACTGCAGCCAATCACTGAATTAAGTGATGATTATTTATTTATAGAGCAACATTGATTCCATGGCACTGTACATGAGAAGCGATTACATACACAATACAGATATAAATTATAATGAACAAACTAACAATGGACAGACTAGTTCAGAACGGAGAGAATCATGACCTAGTGGGCTTACAGACTACAGGATAATGGGATAAGAGACAGTAGGTCGGGGGTTGCGGCAGATGCAATGGTTGTGAGGTGTTTGTGGGGTTATTACAGGCTGTTAGCTTTCTTGAAGAGATGCATTTTCAAGTTCTGCCTGAAATTTCCGAATGTGGTGGATAATTGGATGTATGGGGCACAGAATTTTAGAGGATAGGGGATACTCTGAAGGTTTGGAGGTGTTTGGGCAAGAAACATAAAAGTGTGGAGGACAGAAGTGATTATCTGAAGTAGCCACATGAGATATAGTCGTGACATCACCACTACTGCCTGTCAAGAAAGATGGGAGTAGCTTACCATGAACCACATGATTGAAGTGGAGTTATGACAGTAGAATAGCTCACACTTAGGAGCAGTTTCCACAATTCCCATTTGTATTTACAGGGCAGTACTCTGCTCAGTACTTGGGATCATCGCATATAAACAGATATGAATATAAAAAAAAAACACATCAAAAGGCTAAAATGGGAACAGTGCTATAAAAATCAAAATAAAAACTGCACCAAACTGTGGAACAGTACAAGGAAACATTGATGTGATGCTAGTCATTACTTACGGGTAGTACAGACGGAAGAGTAGTCAGATAAGCCAGGGTCAGTTAACAGGAGAACACATCAGGACACAGGGAGTAAACAGAAGCGCAGTCAATTCACAGGCCGAGGGTCAGAATTGCAGGAGCGTATGCATAGATTCAGAGAGCAGACAGAGAGGAGTCAAATAATGGTCTGGGGTAAGAAACTTAGATCAGAACACAAGCCAAGAGCACAACTGCAGAACCAGGAAGTACGACTGGCAAGGTTCTGGGACAGCATGCCCAGTAAAGAAACAGAGCAATTATCAGAAAGGTGGAACACCTCAGTAATCAGCATCTCCCAGAACCTGCAAGGATTCCTGTGCTGTCAAACAAACTGCCAGCAAGTACTCAGAGAAACACAGCAGAGCATCTCCAAATATGCAAAATGCTCTGCACAAAGTAAACATGTCACTGCCAGCTCTGTAGTTCAGTAAAGTCTAGTCGAACATCACCTGTGTGCACAATGCTCTGCACAGAGGAATAATGTCATTGCCGGCTCTGTAGTGCAGCAGAGTATTACCTTTGTGCAAGGTGCTCTGCACAGAGGAATCGTGACAGTTAGCCCGATTTTTGTGCAGATCATGGCCACACCCTGTCCACATTGCAGTCACTTGCTGTGGAATCTCCAATACTAACCAGCCGAATAAAAATAAAAAGAGGAAAAAAATTCTCATTGTATTAACAATACTTGTAAGTGGAAGGCATCACTCTCTTGGGAACATTTCCCACAGCTCTGACAAATTATTCACTGTAACCTGTGAATGAGAAGGCAAGCTTGAATGCTTTTGGCAGATTGCTGGCGTCAAGACTAAAGGTGCTAATTAAGAGAGAAGAAGATTTTATCTCCTATTTATTTCTTGACCTACTTTTCTCCAGATCACTTTCCAGTGGATTAACAATACACATATGGGTTCAGTCATTCAGGAGCTCTGGGAAAACCTGGCAAAAAGCTAAAATTGGGTTTATTTGGAGGGAACGACACCTGCTGAGCCTGATGTGCTGATTCTCTGAGCTCATCACACCTGCTGAGAATCACGCAGATTCATGAAATGTACAAGGCAAAATGCTAAGTAGAAAGCTGGTAATTGTATGATATTTCTCACTATATTTTTTATTCATTTGTTTTTAGCTTCTATGAACTTTGGACAAACAGTACTAGAGTCAAAAAAGTTTGTATTCCCTTTTCATGCAATGTGCACACTGTAGATTCAGACTGAAGGCAGCAAAACCACAAGGACGTACACATGGAAAGGAGCTAAGAGATGTGTGAAACAAGCCACAATATGTTCTAAATATGGTAAAGAGGTGATTTTGGCATGACCCACCAGACAATTCAAGTGAATGGCTGTCAATTCTAAGATATGGGTGGCTGAAGTCCACCAGAGCTGCTGTTGTCTTAGGCTATGTTCACATTTCCATTGTTTTGCATCAGTCACCTGCGTTGCTTGACACTTGTGACTGATGTGTTGTACAACAGGTGACAAGAATTGTCATGAGAAAGCGGATTCCAAGAGAGAGAGTGGTCAGCTGATCGCTCTCAAAAGCCGGCCACCGAGAAATCAGCTGATCGCTCTCAAAAGCCTGCTGCTGGGAGATCAGCTGATCGCTCTCAAAAGCCGGCCGCCGCGAAATCAGCTGATTGCTCTCAAAAGCCAGCGGCCGGCTATTGTGAGCGATCAGCTGATCTCCCAGCAGACGGCTTTTATGAGAGCGATCGTTCACAATAGCCGGGCGATCAGCTGATCACTCACAGAAGCCGGGCGATTAGCTGATCGTTCACAGAACCCGGCCGATCAGCTGATCGCTCACAGAAGCCGGCAGCAGGGCGATCAGCTGATCGTTCGGCCACCGAGAGAGAGAGGGACATTGATTTGAATTATTAAACACAAGATCTGAGCATGCGCAGTGAAAACAAAAGGATTCTGCTACTCAAAAAATGTTACATGCTGCGTTCCTGCCACCCGACGGTCAGTCGTTCCACGACTGATCAGTCGGGCGGCGGATGCAACGCAAGGGCATCAGTCGTAATCCGCCGCTCATACAAGTCTATGGGAACAACGGAATCCGCTAAACGGATTGCGCTGTTTATCAGAGCGGCGGATTGTGACTGATCCTAAACAACGGAAATGTGAACATAGCCTCAGGCTATGTACACAGGGCATCTTTTGTTATGTGTGTTTTGAGTGCATCTTGAGAGTGCATCTCATTTTCTGAAAACGCAACCGCAGCAAAAACGTGGCATGCATTTTTACCGTGTTTTTACTGCATTTTGCCCAATGCGTTTTGTAAGTGAAATCAATTGACTGGAAGGGCTCGAAAACGCAGTAAAAACGCAAAAAGAATTGACATGCTGCATCTTGAAAACACAGCCAAGATGCAGCCAACAAAATGTGGACAGCAAAATCGAACTCTAATAGACTTTGCTTGGAGAAGGAAATGCGTGCATTTTGGTGCATCTTTGTGACACCAAAAATGCACCAAAAATTTCAGCAAAAGATGCCCTGTGTGAACGGGTCCAGAGCAGGGGTTGTACTATGGGTATGAACTGGAATTTTTCATAATTGTTGTGGCGTCTGCTAGCTCAGTGGAATATTGTTATGAATTGTGGCATCATGATTCACCTTTTGTTCCATTTACAAAAAGGACACATGTTGGGAACCAGACTCCATCATAGTAAATGTCCTGCTTTAATTTACCTTCATTACGTAATGGCTATATATTCTACAAAAATTCAATTTCTCTATTCCTAAAACAGAGCAGAGAGAAAGCAACTCACAAATAGAGATTTAATCAGATTCTAATGGTATTATACGGTACATAACTAATAAAGTAGTACTATATGACATAATAGCACCCTGTATTGCCTGCTATACATACCTTCATAAGGGTATTTTCACTCAATGTTTTTTGCATCAATTGTTTGTGTGCAAAAAAATGCATATAGTGGGATGTAAACGTTTGGGCACCCTGGTCAAAATTACTGTTATTGTGAACAGTTAAGTAAGTTGAAGATGAACTGATCTCTAAAAAGTATAGTTAAAGATAACTCACTTGCTTTGTATTATAGGCAGAAGAAAAAAAATATTTTTATATCTTTTACATTTTAAACATTACTGGACCAGTGCAAGAGTTTGGGCTCTCCTGGAGATTTGTGTGCTCAGATAACTTTGACCAATGTTTCAGACCTTAATTGGCCTGTTAGGGTTATGGCTTGTTCGCTATCATTGTTAAGGTCCAGTCACACTAAGCAACTTACCAGCGATCCCAACAACGATAGGGATCGCTGGTAAGTTGCTAGGAGGTTGCTGGTGAGATGTCACACTGCGACGCTCCAGCGATCCCACCAGCAACCTGACCTGGCAGGGATCTCTGGAGCGTCGCTACACAAGTTGCTGGTGAGCTCACCAGCAACCAGTGACAAGCCCCCAGCGCCGCGTGGAAGATGCTGCGCTTGGTAACTAAGGTAAATATCGGGTAACCAACCCGATATTTACCTTGGTTACCACCGCACGGAGCTACACGCGCAGAGAGCAGGGAGCAGCGCACACTGAGCGCTGGCTCCCTGCTCTCCTAGTTACAGCACACATCGGGTTAATTACCCGATGTGTGCTGCAGCTAAATGTGCACAGAGCAGGGAGCAGCGCACACTGAGCGCTGGCTCCCTGCTCTCCTAGTACAGCACACATCGGGTTAGTTACCCGATGTATGCTGCAGCTAAATGTGCACAGAGCAGGGAGCAGCGCACAATGCTTAGCGCTGGCTCCTTGCTCTCCTAGTTACAGCACACATCGGGTTAATTAACCCGATGTGTGCTGCAGCTACATGTGCACAGAGCAGGAGCCGGCACTGACAGTGAGAGGGGCGGAGGCTGGTAACGAAGGTAAATATCGGGTAACCAAGGACAGGGCTTCTTGGTTACCCGATGTTTACATTGGTTTCCAGCCTCCGCAGAAGCCGGCTCCTGCTGCCTGCACATTTAGTTGTTGCTGTCTCGCTGTCACACACAGCGATCTGTGCTTCACAGCGGGACAGCAACAACTAAAAAATGGCCCAGGACATTCAGCAATAACCAACGACCTCACAGCAGGGGCCAGGTTGTTGCTGGATGTCACACACAGCAACATCGCTAGCAACGTCACAAAAGTTGTTCGTTAGCAGCGATGTTGCTAGCGATGTTGCTTAGTGTGACGGGGCCTTTAGGGAAGGCCAGGTGATGCAAGTTTCACAGCTTTATAAAAACTCAGCCTCCTCTAACCTTGTGCCAAAAAACAGCAGCTATGGATTCTTCTGAGCAGCTGCCTAGCACTCTGAAAATTAAAATGGTGGAGGCCCATAAAGCAGGAGAAGGCTATAAGAAGATAGCAAAGCATTCTCATGGTGTCCTTTCCTCAGTTCCAAATGTACTTAAGAAATGGACGTTCATAGGAACAGTGGAGGTTAAGATAAGGTCTGGAAGACCAAGCAAAATTTTTGTGAGAGCTACTCATAGGATTATTAAAGAGGCAAATCAGAACCTCCGCTTGACTGCAAAAGACCGTCAGGAAGATTTAGCAGACTCTGGAGTTGTGGTACATTGTTCTACTGTTCAGAGACATCTGCACAAATATGGCCTACATGGAAGAGTCATCAGAAGAAAACCTCTCCTGCATCCTCACCATAAAATTTTGCGTCAGAAGTATGCAAAGAACATCTAAACAAGTCTGATGCATTTTGGAAACAAGTTCTGAGGAATCATGAGGTAAAATTAGTAATGGGCGCACCCAGACTGTAAAAGCCGTGCAAAAGCTGTGTTGCATTTTTCCTTCCTTTGTCCTTTTTGGTTTTTCTCCTCTGTTCTGTTCCTCATTATTATGTCTTGTTGTTTGGAATGCTTTGTATGACTGGCGTTTATTTTACCCTTGTCTGTCTAATCCTCTCTTTGTCTTTAACCAAGAGTGAGACTATCGTTCCTGCTGCCCTGCACACTATACAGGGCTGAATCCAGGGAAAGATAGATAGGCACGTGATCAGCAATGGGGTTAAATAACCCATATAGGGACATTAGGGAGTACAGGGATCAGCCTCAGGTGATATTAGGAGGTGACCCTGCTCCCCTTTCCCTAGCACCAGGGCCCACCATTGTATTGTGTACCTTGTGTGTTATGGCGCTCGCCGGGGGTTCCTGTGTACCTGACGGAACCCTGGTAGTCACTGCGTGGCAATCAGACAGTGAAAAATGCATAACACAATGATGACATCCATGGGTCCTATGTTTTCATGCACCCCTAGACTTTAATTGCCAAGTTGGATCTGACAATTGTTTTAATATCAAACATTTCTCCGCAATTTTGTTCAGACCACTTTGATTTCTCTATTTGCAGCATTATTTTTCTCTTTTCTTCTGGCTTCATAAAATTTTGCTCCTCTTGGAAAAATGTTACTGCTGGCTCAACCCTCACAAAAATGTTTTTGCCATTTTGTGTCTTTCTGAATAGTCAATCTGTTGGTTTTGTTGTGGACCTCGTCTTCCCTGGTTAACCTCACTTTCCGCAACAGTGTCAAGAAGTGAGAAACGTTGAGCATTTTACCTCAAATATGGAGTGTGCCAAAAGTTGTGACTTTATGCCACAAAAGTGAAGTTAATCGCTTAACATGTCCCTCATTGTTGGTTCCTTTTCCAATATCATGTATTTTCAGGAGTGTGAGACAGCAGGTGCTCTCATTGCGTTCACATGTCATGTTTCATAAAGAATAGCAGGGAAGGCAGCGGACAAAATGTAATTAAGAACTTTGAGATTTCACAGATACATTTAATTAGATTTTGAGCAGCACTTATGGCAGGGAAATAGATGCAGATTTGGTTATGTTGTTTATCTCACTAATTATCTGAAGTAAAGCAAATTAGACCCAAGGATCTGCACGATCACAATTGTTTAGGCACAAGACTTTTTTCATCTGAAAGGAGGCACCTATTTACTAAATTAAACTGTTCTGTTGGTCCCTGCGGTTTATCCCTGGTGATCATGTGGTCATCCATTTAACATGTCCAATGCAAGAGACCAGTGGAACCAGTGTCATAGTCATGTTACAATATGATCTGCCTAACCACATACGGGCTGTGGCCAGAAAGAGTGAAACCAATAAAGTAGTTATTTTGACTCAACTACTTTCCTTTTCCCCGACATACATTAACAGACAGCCGTCATGCCTACTGTGAAGATCTGTGTTGTAAAGTTGTGAAAGTTGTAGTACTCACCTAGGCAGGTTAGCAATGCCACAATTTTAAAGCAACCAAAGTCCATAGGACCTAAACTCCTCCAGATGACGGATATCACAACTGTAGTGCATGTATCCGAATTCAGCAGCCAAAAATAGTCCTTATGCTCCTCCAGACAATGGATATCACAACCGCAGCATGTGTATCCAGCTCTAGCTGGCAACAACAGTCCTTATGCTCCTACAGATATCGGATATCACAACCGTAGCGTGTGTATTTAGCTCTAGGTGATAACAATAGTCCTTATGCTCCTCCAGACGACGGATATCTTGACCGTAGAGCTTCTATCCAGCCGGCAACAATAGTCCTTTTGATAGTTACTCAAATCAAGATGACAAATATCGCAACCATAGCATGCTTAGCAGCTCCAACCTCTATGGACCATTCATGGGCACCAATACCTGCCTGCAGCAACAGATCCTAACTACTCCAAATCACAGCACTGATTCCCACCAATCATGTGTCTCTTCACTTTTCTTCCTCTCTTGCGATCAGACCACTGGATGAGGAGAGGTGATTACATCCCAATCCCTTCATCAGGGCATGGCTGATTGTGTATCTCTCCCCTGCAGAGAGGAACAAAGACGCACAGTCCCCCATCAGATGCAGGACTATGAATCCTACTGTAAGCCTGAAAAATTAGCATTCAAAGAGACCAATTAATATGAGACACTGTTACACCCATTTCCCACTTCCAATTGTGTACAGACAAAGGACCTTAAACTCACAAGCAAGGAAATCTCTAATACAACACAACAATAAGATCAACATAACCAGCACTCCATGCTCCAGTCTTTAAATTGTGACCAGCTTCTCACACTCTTTCTCTACTGTTTCAGCACGGCAAGTGCTGGGCTCCTCTCTCCTGTCATCCAGTGTCATCTGTGCGGGTGAGATGGCACACCCACATATTTGCTTACCACTGTCACCTCTATCTTCTAGTGCGGCCAGCATCCACCTCAACTCAATTGGTCGATACTCAGCCATCTGGATGACAACTCTGGGCTGTGGTCCCTCCACAGAGCTTCCCTCCTCCAAGTCTGAACTAACATCCTTTTGTGGGTGCTCTTGTTCCCACTCAGACAAGCATTGTATTAGGGTCATCCAGTTTTCCTTCGTCAACCACTCTAGTTCTCCCAGAGCAAAGGGCACTCAGCTCTTCCTCTTTGAGCCTCTTATAGATGGAATCTGCTATCTCTTCTGCCAAGGCACTGCTCAGTAACTTTTCCCGGTAAGCTGTCCGGAGATAGGGGATCCCACTGCTGCCACTACTTGTGAAAACCTGAGGTTGTGGGTTGTATTAATCACCTAGGCAGGTTAACAATGCAACAATATTTATTTCTTCAGTACACTGTCTTACAACCATAGTCCTTATTATGCTCAACAACCATAGTCCTTATGCTCCTCCAGATGATGGATAAGACAACCGTAGCACGTGTATCCAGATCCAGCCAGCAACAATAGTCCTTATGCTCCTCCAGATGACGGATATCATGACCATAGCATCTGTATCCAGCTCCAATCTCTATAGTCCATTCATGGACACGAGGACCTGGCTGCAACAACAGATCCTCACTCCTGCACATCACCGCACCAACTCCACCCCCCAAACATGTGTCTCTTCGTTTTCTACCTCTTTTGGGACCTGCCCCCTGGATGAGGAGAGATGATCACAATCCTACCTCCTTAAACATGTATTTAATGTAACTCCAAGTATGAAGGAGGGTAGTTTCAAGACAGTCTACAGGATTGTTTATCAGGGAAGCCCCCTGCAGAGGAACAAAGACGAACAGTCCCCCACCAGATGCAGGACAATTAATCTATCTGTAGGCATAACATTAGAGTCCATGGAGACCAATTAATATGACACACTGTTACAATCCCTTCCCCCTTCCAACTGTGTACAGACAAGTGACCTTAAACTGACAAGCAAGCAAATCTCTAATAAAATACAACAATAAGATCAACAAAACCAGCGCTCTTTGCTGGAAAAAGTCCAATAGTCTTTAGTTTGTGGCCTGCTCCTTACATACAGCATCAAATCAATAGTCAGACAACTACTTATTCCCGACCAGCCAACTGGAAAAAGGCCTCTGAGGTGGCCATCTTATACTGATCCCAACTTGTAGTCTCAGTGCACAACTTGGCTTCACTGGCAAATTAACTGAAAGAATAATTTATTGACGATTTAGAGAGTAATTGAAAATTTTAGCAGCGATTCATCAAAGTATTTATGCCAAAAATCTGATGCAAAACGTTATAAAAAGCAGCAAAATGTCTTTTTCAAAATGTGGTTGAGAAAATTTTTTCGCGCGTTTTCGTGTTTTCACATCAGTTCCGGACAGCTCTGACAAAAGTGGAATGCTATGGTGTACCCTATGCTAACTTAATCACTAAGGGGCATGTATCTCTGACTCCAGCACCCCCTATCAAGATTGGTGTAAACAACACCATCTTCATGACTCCGGAATGTCTGACTGAAGGCCTTTGACCTTCCCAACAACCCCCTACCCCCCCTAGGGTTCCTATCTAAAATAAACACAAACACTGTGTGACGTTGGAATATAAAGGCCACAGCAGCCCCATTTATTCATAACATAAACATCAGCCATGTAACAGTACAACTCTTCATTGAAGAACCCGAAAAGGAAGGGGGGGGTACCTGAAGGTTAACCAAAATGTTCTTTGCAACATCAGCCTGTCTCCTGGCCCTCAGCCGCAACACACCGACTCGAGAGCCCAAGCCAGATGTTGCCCCCACTATGTCCCGCTGAGACTCAACCCAGCAAGGACCCGTTTACCAAACAATTGCACCGCTAGAGGTAACCCGCTCCGGCACTGGGTTCCGTCCTCTCCTCTGTGCAAACCCCCACCTTCAGACACCCCCCTCCTTTCCGCCGCTGCGACAAATACGATCTTCCTTCTTGTCTTCATCGATGTCGAATCCTCAATTAGGGCGGGCGGGCGGGAACGATTCCAGTCACCGTCCAGGTAGGAATGACCCACCCCCCCTCTGACCTGCCCTATATACTACCCCCTATAGCCACCACCCCCTGACCAATCAAACTGACCCCTGATCCTAACTGCCCCTTAGCACCACCCCCAAATTTCGCGCCCAAACTGACTTCCTCCATTAACCCCTTGTTAACCCTCTGGCCTGGCATCCCTCCTAGTCATGTAGCCCTCCCTTAAGCCCCTTCGGGTCAGCAGTCCGGGCTCTTCCTTGACTCCGGAATGTCTGACTGAAGGCCTTTGACCTTCCCAACAACCCCCTACCCCCCCTAGGGTTCCTATCTAAAATAAACACAAACACTGTGTGACGTTGGAATATAAAGGCCACAGCAGCCCCATTTATTCATAACATAAACATCAGCCATGTAACAGTACAACTCTTCATTGAAGAACCCGAAAAGGAAGGGGGGGGTACCTGAAGGTTAACCAAAATGTTCTTTGCAACATCAGCCTGTCTCCTGGCCCTCAGCCGCAACACACCGACTCGAGAGCCCAAGCCAGATGTTGCCCCCACTATGTCCCGCTGAGACTCAACCCAGCAAGGACCCGTTTACCAAACAATTGCACCGCTAGAGGTAACCCGCTCCGGCACTGGGTTCCGTCCTCTCCTCTGTGCAAACCCCCACCTTCAGACACCCCCCTCCTTTCCGCCACCGCGAGCTCGCATGACCCCTTGTGCGCGCGAGTCCTCCCACACCAACAAAGCCTTCTCAAGCCCCTCCATCAGCCCTAAGGCCCAAATATCATTTCCCACCGAATTTAAATGGACCCCGTCCCGGCGCAACAAGTCGGCGGACGCCGCTTCCAACTCCGGGTGCCGAACAGAGACACCCCCAACCCGGGAAATGAACCGCCCAATCTCCCGATTCACTTTACTTCGCGCCCGGTTTACTGCCTCCACCGACCTGGCGTGCCGCCATGTCAGCCGCGCAACCATATCCGACCAGACAATTACTAGACCCGGGTGGGAAGACAGGAGCCGCAGGCAGTCACATTTTATGTCTTGTATCAGGTCCCTGGAAGCCCGGAGACCGAGGTCATTCCCACCCGCGTGTAGTACTACCACGTCCGGTGCTCTGTCCAGCTGCGAATGGTGGCGCCAGGTAGGCAACACCTCACTCCACAGCATGCCCCTGACCCCGATCCATCGCACAGTAGCCTTTACTCTGGGAACCCCCAACTGGCGGCCGTCCGGTCGTATTCCCGCACGAAACGCCCCCCAATACACGTATGAGTGGCCGAGCACCCACACCAACAACGGTAAACCTATAGAACAAAAGGTGACAACACAGAGGGGGTGGGGGTGGGGGGGGCACAAGGAAGAAAATGGGTAATGATTACCAAACAAATACCGCCCCCCGACCCCCCCCCCCCCCCAATATCTCACAACAAGTTCGGCCGGACGTAAGATCTAAACCTGGCCGAGTCCCATCGTCCAATCTTACGGAGAGCCTGCGCGCCCAGACCCCAACGAGCCGCCTGAGTCGCAGCCCCAATCCGAAAGGAATGCGACGCGAACTCAGCCTCGTTGAGACCGCAACACTGCAGGCACCTCCGAAAGATGCAGACAAATTGGTAACTCGACAAGGCTGACCCGTCCTGGTGGGACAAAAGGGACCCCGGGCGAGCTCCCCTCACTTCTAAAAACGCCGACAGCCATCTCACAGGGCACTCCGCTAAACCAGGTACACCCCATAGTTCCACCATCCGACCTCTACCCAGCTGGTCCGTCTTTGACCGTCTCAAGCAACACCGCACCACATCCATACCGCATTCCACGTCCTCCAGCAACAAACCTCCGTGACTCCTCGTGTTTCTGCTCACCAGTTCACTAATTCTAAACGCCCCAAAGAAGGCCAAAACAAAAGCGGTCCCAAACAACTGGCATTCATACTCCGAACAGCACACCCGAGGCAACACCGACAACAGCTTGCCCAGCAGCTCAAAAGATACCGGGCGCCGAAGGTCTCGGCGCGCCCCCGCCCTCCGGTAACCCTTCATCACCTGGCGCACCCAGAAATCCTTCGTAACGTCCTTCCAGCCCAATAACTTGAAAAAGAAGGAAATGCCCGCTAACCTGCCCGCCACGGCCGACCACGAAAGGCCTTCTTCCTTAGCCCTGCCCAACATGAACAAAACTAAATAAACTCTGTCACCTTCAGATACATGACCTCCCACCTCATCAACCAACTCGAGCCAACGGTCCCACGCTGAATTATAGCTGCGCCACGTACTGGGTGCCACCGAATGTCGGATCAATTCCCAGGCCGGCTGCAAACCAGGTCCCACAACCAGACGGGCCATACGGTCTCCTGCTGCTCCGCGTCCGGCGCCAGCATTCGAAAGCGGTCCCACTGGAAGCGAGATAAAGCATCAGCCACAGAATTCAGCACCCCCGGCACATGTACAGCGCAGACCCACAAGTTCAACTCCAGACATTTCAGCACCAAATGACGCAAGAGGTCCACCACCGGGGGGGAATCAGCTGTCAACTTGTTAACACACTGAACAACCCCCAGGTTGTCACACATGAAACGCACCTTCCTGTCTTTCAAATCCTGTCCCCAAACCTCTAAGGCCACGACAATAGGAAAAAGTTCCAACAGGGCCAAATTCCTAGTCAGACCGCAAACCCGCCACGAATCAGGCCACCTGCCGACACACCATCTCCCCCCAAAATATGCGCCAAAACCACTGGATCCCGCCGCGTCCGTATACAGCACCAACTCCTCATTTGACACCACCTCACGAAGCCACAATGACCGTCCGTTGTACAGCTGCAAAAAACGGGACCACACTCTCAGGTCCGCCTTATGCTCCACCTTCAAACGCACAAAATGCAAAGGGTGCAACACACCGGTGGTGGCTTGAGCCAAGCGACGGGAAAAAACTCTCCCCATCGGCAATATTCTACACGCAAAATTCAACTTCCCCAACAGGGACTGCAAGTCCCGTAAACGAATCTTCTTGGCCTAAATGGCCCCTTGAACACAACGCCTCAAATCCACCAGCTTGTCCTCCGGCAAGCGGCACTCCATGGCAACCGTATCCAGCTCGATACCCAGGAATTTCAAAACCGTAACCGGACCCTCCGTCTTCTCCGGCGCCAACGGAACGCCAAACCGGCGAGCAACCTGCTCCACTGTCCGAAGCAAAAGGGAACACTGCGAGGATCCCGCAGGCCCCATGCACAAGAAGTCGTCCAAGTAATGCAACACTGAATCTAGACCTGCCTCCTCCTTAATTACCCATTCCAAGAAACAACTGAACTTCTCAAAATAAGAACATGAAATTGAACAGCCCATAGGCAAACAACAATCTACATAAAACTTGTCCTCCCACCAACACCCCAACAGGTGAAAACTGTCCGGGTGCACCGGCAACAGGCGGAAGGCCGCTTCTATATCCGTTTTCGCCAAAAGCGAACCACAGCCCAACTTCCTTAACCATTCCACAGCCTTATCAAAACGGACATACGAAACCGAAACCAGCTCAGGATCAATACCATCGTTCACCGACCGGCCAGTAGGATAGGACAAATGGTGGATGAGCCGGAACTTGTTAGGTTCCTTTTTTGGGACCAACCCCAACGGGGACACAACCAAGTCCGGCAATGGAGGGGCATCAAAAGGCCCCGCCATCCGTCCTAGCTCCACCTCCTTCCGTAACTTATCCGCAACAACCTCACCATGTAGGCGAGTCGACTGTAAATTTTTTAAACGAATCTCTCCCGTCTTAACCACTGACGGTATCTTGAAACCAAAACTAAAACCGTCACTCAACAATTCCGCCGACACCCGATCCGGGTATCTACTTAGAAACGGCGCCATCCGATCTACCCTCACCGGGGTCCTCCCTTTTTGACGAAGACTCAGCGGCCTTTCCTTTTCCCTTCCGGAAGCACTTAAGGTGGCTGTGGGCGCCACCACAGCCCGAACACTCGTGCTTGAATCGGCAGGAAGACCCAAACCGGCATTCCTTCTCATTAAACTGCCAGCAAACGCCCTTTTTGGGCCCCGACGAGGTGCCAAATGATCCCCCGCCGGTGCCCCCTGGAAAGGACTGTGATGCCGACTTCGGCGCAGCCATCAGCCGCATCCATAGACTAATTTCTTTGTGGTCCCACCGTAAACTGGGTCTGACCGCCTTCCTCTGGCGAAACTGCTCGTCATATCTTAGCCAAGCAGTCCCCCCATAGGTCCTATACGCCTCACAGATAGAATCCAGATAACAGAAAAGCGCCGTACAGTTATCCGGAGCCTTTTCCCCCACCACACCGGCCAGTATCACAAAGGCCTGCAACCAGTTCTGAAAAGTGCGGGGAATAAGGCGATAACGCCGCCGTTCTTCCTCGTCCTTTTTGCTCTCATCCGGTTTAACCCGATCCAGATTAAACTTTTCCAACGGAAGCAATGAGAATATTTCAACATATTCATCCTTCCATATTTTCTCCCTGGTCTCCTGCTTCAGATGCGCCCCCAACGGGCCATCAAAGCAAACATACACTTCCCCTCTCGCCTTGTCATCCAATCGAACAATGTCCACTGCAGCCGCAGCTGCGGCAGCGGGAGCCGCAGCTGGGGCCGCGGGAGCCGCCACCACCGGCTCACCAACCGCATTGCCACTAGCAACCCCTCCAACCACAGGAGTCGCAACCTCCTGCCCCGTCGCTCCCTGCCACACCAAGCTAGGGCCCCCCACAGGGGCAAACAAACCCCTAACCAACCTCAACAACTCGGATGCCACACTGCCGTCACCCGTCTCCACATTCATGACCCGCCCGCCACTCGGGCCACCAAGTAAACCACCCGTACCACCAACCACATTCACGCCCTGCACGCCATCCATATCACCAGACACACCATCCATAGCCAAACCAGGTGCACGAGAAATAGAAGAAACCGTGGTCTTACCAGGCTGACTCCGAGAAGCTCCCGAAACAGCCGTCACATGTCCTCCGCGTCGCACTCCAGCCGCCTCGCCGACCTCCACGATCTGGTCCCCGTTGCCGTCCTCCGCGACGTCCTCCTCCAGGGTGGCCTCATCGTCCTCACTGGACCCAGGCCCAGGGAGCCCGCCGTCCGGCAGACTCGACCTTAGGCCCCGTCCGCCCGCAGCACCATCCATCCTCCGCGACGATCCAGACGCTGGCTCCGCCACATAAACACCGCCTGGGGCATGCCGTCCGGCATCCCCGCGTGCTCCGGCTAATCCCGACGCCGTTCCATCTCTGTCCCTCCGCTGCGGTCCCAGGCCGGGCCCCGCTGATCCGGGCCGTCTCCGTACGGACTCCCCCGCCGACACTGGGACCCCATGCTCCTGCATGGGCCCCGCTCTGCTCCTAGACCGTGCCGCCGCCGCCACTGTGGCCTCATCTGCGCCCCGCGATCCCACTGGCCCACGCAACCCAGCTGGCCCCCGTGACCCCACTGGCTCATACGACCCCGCCGACCCACGCGACCCCGCCGACCCACGCGACCGCGCCGGCCCACGTGACCGCGGCGGGTCAGGTGACCGCACCGGGTCAGGCGAGCCTGCCGGATCGCGGGGACGCGCCGGGACGGGTGAGTACGTGGGGTCACATGACCGCGCCCGGTCAGGTGACAGCGCCCGGTCAGGTGACATCGCCGCCCCACGTGACCGCGCTGCCCCACGCGATCGCGCCGCCCCACGTGACCGCGCCGCCCCACGTGACCGCGCCGCCCCACGTGACCGCGGCGGGTCAGGTGAGCGCGCTCGGTCAGGTGAGGCCGCCGGAGCACAGGGGGACGCCGGGTCACGCGAGCGCAGCAGGCCACGTGACCGCGCCGGGTCAGGTGACCGCGCCGGGTCAGGTGACCGCGCCGGGTCAGGTGACCGCGCCGGGTCACGCGGCCGCGACGCGCGCGTCACTGCCGTGCGCCGCGACCCGGAAGAGGAGGGGAGGCCGGCCGTGTCGCTCACCGCCCCGTTGCCTTGGCTCCCGCGGCCCGACTTCCGGCCGGGGCCTCGCGACGTCCCGGCTCCCGGATCCACCGCCGCACATCCACTCGGGCTCCGTCTCCGCTGCCAGCTCCTCGGCGTCATCTCCGGGCTGAGGCGCTCCGGGGGCCGAGTTCTTCGCTGCCGCTTCGGAGGCAGGGGGGTCCCATCTTCCTCGCCGACGCCGGACCATCGCAGGAGCTGCTCGTCCATCCAACGCTGTCCACGCTGCTCCGCCATCCTCTTCATCTGTGCCATGAAGTCCTCCATCTTCGGGATCCAGCCACAACGATTCCAGTCACCGTCCAGGTAGGAATGACCCACCCCCCCTCTGACCTGCCCTATATACTACCCCCTATAGCCACCACCCCCTGACCAATCAAACTGACCCCTGATCCTAACTGCCCCTTAGCACCACCCCCAAATTTCGCGCCCAAACTGACTTCCTCCATTAACCCCTTGTTAACCCTCTGGCCTGGCATCCCTCCTAGTCATGTAGCCCTCCCTTAAGCCCCTTCGGGTCAGCAGTCCGGGCTCTTCCTTTAGTCAAGACCTTTGTGTCCCCATTTTGAAGGCACGTAATTTTTTTATTTTTCTTTTGATGGAGCTGTATGAGTGCTTGTTATTTTTGTCGTCAGCTATTATTTTATTGGTACCATTTTGGGGTGAATACAATATTTTGATCACATTTTATTGCAATTATGAAAGGAGGTGCATTGACCAAAAACTGCAATTCTTATTTTCTTTATGCTGTTGATCAGATGGGTTAATTTATATTATATTTTCATAGAATGGACTACAGATGCGACAATAACAAATATGTTTTGGGGGGCAGTTTTTTATTGAGATAAGGGGGTAATTAAAACTTTAATGTCTTAATCATTTTTTTACATTTTTAAAAACATTATAATTACTCACTTTTTTGTCTTGTTGGACTTGAACTTGCTATCGCTTGCTCACTTGTACTATGGTTTGCAATACTTCAATATTGCAAAATATAGTAAAAATCACAGTCTCTTTGGAAGCCCAGCCATGGACTGAGCTTCATAGCAGTACAATGATGGAGATGATGGAGAACTTTAGCATGCTCCAGGCCGCTATGGCAACCCAACGCTGAACAGAAACCTCCCTGCTGATGTAGAAGACACGAACCACTGAGCTCTGTGATTGGCTGCAGCAGTGATGTCACCGCTGCAGCCCAAATTCAAAGACCGGTGCAGCGGTGGACAGCTCTCATTAGGACAATAAATTCCTTCTCTTTTTTGTTATTTTAGAAGTATAAAAACATGTGGGGTCCTCTTTTCTTACAATCCTTTTAACTCTATAGTTTAGACAAAAAGAATTGTCCTTTTATTAAAGACTAGCTGTACTACCCGGCTTCGCCCGGGTTAATAACTGTTGTTAACAAAATAGAATGTATTAACATTCCTGGGATAGAATGTATAAATAGAATGTATTAACGCCTGGGATAGTAACTGTCTCTCTGTTTCTCTCCCATTCTCTGTCTGTCTCTCCCTCTGTATATATCTCTCTGTCTCTCTCTCTCTTTGTCTGTGTGTCTCTTTCCCTGTCTGTCTCTGTCTCTTTCTCCGTCTGTCTTAATCTCTTTCCCTGTCTGTCTATCTCTTTCCCTGTCTATCTATCTCTGTCACTTTCCCTGTCTGTCTCTTTCCCTCTCTTTCCCTGTCTGTCTCTTTCCCTCTGTCTCTTTCCCTGTGTCTTCTCTTTGTCTGTCTCTTTACCTGTCTTTGTCTGTCTCTTACCCTATCTGTCTCTTTCCCTTTCTTTCCCTGTCTGTCTGTTTCCCTGTGTCTGTCTCTGTCTCTTTGGTTGTGTCTGTCTCTTTCCCTGTCAGTCTGTCTCTTTGTCTGTGTCTGTCTCTTTGTGTCTGTCTCTTACCCTGTCTATGTCTGTTTCTTGCCCTGTCTGTGTCTGCCTCTTTCCATGTCTGTGTCTGTCTCTTTCCCTGACTGCATTGTGACACGCCAACATTCCATATAAGGGCGTGGCTGCGCATTCTTCTGAAGTTCTGGCTGCACTGTGGCTCCCAGCTACATTCGCTTTAATGGAGGCAGGTTTTTTGGCGAATAACTGTAAAGCGCGGGGTTAAAATTTCCCCTCAAAACATAGCCTATGACGCTCTCGGGGTCCAGACGTGTGAGTGTGCAAAATTTTGTGGCTGTAGCTGCGACGGTGCAGATTCCAATCCCGGACATACACACATACATACACACACACATACACACATTCAGCTTTATATATTAGATTTAGTTCAAGGTGTTGATATGGGCAAATAAGGGAAATAAGAATTGTTTTACTAATTCTGCAAAAATCATCAGGTTTCACCAACATTAATCTGTATAATATTTGGTTATCTGATCTACAGGAAGGAATAAAACCAGATAGGGGGAGACTGTAACCAATTTTACCGATGTGAGCCAACAATGCTTTCTGACACCACAAAACAAGTGGATAATTTCCCAAGAGCAATTCAAAATGTATACTTCATGTTTTATCAATAAGACCCAGCACAAATCTTGTATATGGATACACTTAGCTTGCATTGCTGGGAGGCCCCAGACATTCGCCCTAGACAGGTACATTAAGGTCCATTAGTCAAAAAGAGGCCAGAGGAGTGTGGCGTCTGTCACCCATAGGATATTACATTAATTTAAAGGGTTACTGCACTTCTTTTATAATAATGACCTATCCACCATGAGAGGAGATCAATATCAAATTGATGATGGTCTGATATCCAGAACCATCTTGACCATCTGTACTCCATGCCGGTGGCAGCCAGATTCTAGCAGCTGTGGATATGACAGCGTGGCTCCATCAACTGTGTCGTGTTTGCTGCCTAGTACTGCAGATTCCCTACTGTTCATTCAGAAAGTGGTGAATCTGCCAAACAAACCAAAGGCGACTACACAACTGACAGAGCTCTGCTCCTCATCTCTACAAATAATAACATTCGACTGTGGCCGACACTGGGAATGGATGCTCATGGGGGTGCCATGTGTCAGACCCCTATGGATGTGATGTTGATTCATCCTTTAGGTGGTTAATATAAAAGTAGAGGAGCAGCTCTTTAGAGGATATATTATGAAAGGTCATGATCTACACATAATACAGAAGCCATCATAGTCTATGAAGGATGGATATCACTGTACACTGACATAAGGGCTAGACACAGGCCTCAAGGACACTTTATTTCATCTGACTAATAAACCATACAGACACACAAAGCAGGGTTGACAAGGGCCAATACAAGACTATGGGCCCATGAAAAACACTTACAGCACACGGATGGCATCAGTGTACAGTCCGTATGCTGTACATGTTTCATTGAAAGTAAGATTTGTAATATCTTTATATCTTTAACCATATCGGAAAAACACGGATGGCACATTGATGACACATGGATGGCACACTGATAGAAAACACCAGCACCAGTTGTGGAGACACGAGGATCAGTGGGTGCTCTCATCTGCTGGCCGTCTTCAGAAAGATGGCACAAACTAGGGATCATCCTACTGAACGCTCGCACTTTTCCCCCATGATCAAAACACTACTCGGACAACATAGGGTGGAGGAACAACACAGTGGTAAGACTTTATTGGTTCACCACCAGGCAAGAACATATTGTACATTCCCAGCAAGAACACAAGATGGTACAAGTGACAGAGTCTCATCTTTCTGCTGGCCCGCCAGGGATTAGAATCTTCATGACTTTGGGACTTTCAGGCCAACTATCTCAGTCCAGCAGCACCCCGATTTTGGCGGGCACCCACTGAGAAGAGATAGCGGCAAACCTAGGAATATGACAGAGCATAGCAAGATATGTAGCCAGGCGGCCGAGCAGTCTCAGCCTGGAATCTCCAGTGAAGCAGTTCTGTGTTCCTTCAGCTGGAACCATAGCTCCTCAGCTGAAATGATGTAGAATATTAGAAGTGAAGCAGTTCTGTGTTTTGTCAGCTGGAACTGAAGTTCCTCGGCTGAAGATCATGTAGAATCCTCCCTGGTGACAGAAGCAAGACCATATTATGCCACTCAGTTCTCTTACAGGATTTGTGGAGATGGCTGCTCTCTCATTGGTTGCAAGTTAAATCCAACTGCATAAATTTTCCTCTGAATTATGTAGTCGGAAGGGCTGAGGGAATACACATTTATAGACAATAGGGCTCCGATCAGTCTGGAAAGAGACAATGACTAACTTCTCTTGTTTTAACAAACAAAGGACCCATACTTCTGGCCTATTTAAGAATAGTTTCCCCTCACACAAGTGGCCAAATGCTGAGTCGTCACATTGGTGATACCACCATTACCGATTTAATACGTGTTTTATACGGATGTGTGAAGGAGCATTAACACATACTCTTTGCTTATAAAAATATGATGTTAACAAATTATCATTGCCAACGTGTCTATGCCAAATTCATCCATAGGCTCCAGTTCATCTGAGGCCAAAAATATCTTTATTTGTTCTTTGCCAGTCTGATACACGCTATTTGTAACTTTATACCAGTTCAGCCCACTAGACTTTTTATTCAACCAATATCATAGAAACCTATGGGCAATGAGTGCAACTTATGCCAATAAGGCTTGTATGCAATCTGAACAATTATATAAATTGTATAGAAAAAGAAAATATGATTCTTTCATATTATGTTTAATGCATTAATTAAGAAAGCTTTTAAGTTACATCAGAATTACTTTTCTATACCAGGAAGCTACAAGGGCTGCCAAATTCACAGAGGTTATAGAAAGGTTTAGCATAATCATTTCAAATGTCCTCTTAGAATGAGTCCACTGGGGCGACACCAGTAACACCATTGTAAGAATGGCAGCAGAGACAGAGATCAGTGTTCTAGAGCTGTACAATTATCTATCAAACAAGATGAGTTCAGACAATGGTGATATATATTGATGTACAGTACAAGTGCATGATGCCAGATGGATTCTATAGGAATGGACAAACATGGCCGGTTTAAACCAGAAACAGAGTCACACGTTCATGGATGGAGATTATATTTATATATATGTCGCAGGCGGGGAGGGGGGGCGCTGCGCTCACCACGCTCGGGTCCGGCGCTGCTGCTGCCTGCTGCTTGCTGCTCGGTGGCTCAAGCGGTGGGCCGGATCCGGGGACTCGAGCGGCGCTCCTCGCCCGTGAGTGAAAGGGGATAGTTTTTGGGGTTTGGGAAGTCGGTCCGTGACGCCACCCACGGTTTATGGTGAGGTTGGGACACTACCGCTGCTCTGGACGGGGATCCCGGGAGCGATGACAGGGAGCAGCCGAGATGTTTCTCTCCCCTCCATGGGTAGGGGGGATTTTGGTGGTCCCGGGGCCCGGTGAGGTGATTGGAATGTGGATGGCAGGGTTTGGTGAGGTGCAGGGTCGCAGGGGCAGCGTGGTGCCAGACGGCACGGTGGTACTCACTCAGCCAATAACGTATACGGAGTCTCTGATAAAACAAACGGCTGGATGGACGGGTCCCGCAGCCGGCTGCGGTGGTCACTCCCGGTAGGTTGGCGGTGACCTTTCCCTGCACCTGTAGTGTGTTTTCGGCCCCGATGGCTTCCCACCGGTATCCCGCTCCCCAGCTTGGATAGGCACCGGAGGAGCTCCTTTTGCCTGCAGGCTCTGGCCCTGGGAATTGTAGCCTTGGCGGTGACTGTATTTCCCTTCACGGTTTGGACGGTTGCGTTCAATCGGGTCTTTGCTGCTGGGAAACCCCGGAGGATCCCGTCGCTAACGGATTTGACCGGTTTAACGGCGACTCCAAGCCTGGTTGGGGTCCGTAGGCCCTGCCGAATGGTGCTGGCTTCTCTCCGCTCCCCGGTTCGGTACCGGCGGGCCACCGCCCGACCACGGTCCTACGGTCCCGCGTCGATCGGCCTCTCCTGCAGACGGCCACCACTGTCTGCCAACCTTGCTGTATGTGCCCGGGCCACATACCCGGACACGGTCAGACTGCTCCTCACTTGCCACTTACTCCTAAACTCTCCCTAACTGCACTCCTTCCCTTTTCCCGCCTCCAGAACTGTGAACTCCTCAGTGGGTGGGGCCAACCGCCTGGCTCCACCCCACCTGGTGTGGACATCAGCCCCTGGATGGAGGCAACAAGGATTTGTGTGTGACTGATGTGCCTAACCGGGGTGTGGGGTGTGTTGTTGCAGTACCTGTGACGACCTGGCTTATCCAGGGCGCCACATATATACCAGCCCATTTTATATATATATATATATATATATATATATATTTATATATATATAATGGGCTGGTTCTATTTGCTCTGATTGTCAGAGTCACGATTCCTGCATCATCAACTTAATGGGCTCAACTCAGCAATGTCACAATGTCAGTAGTTTAACAAAACAGATCATACAAATTGGAGGCTTCTGAATAATACGCACATGTCAGGCTGGCAAAACGCTACCAGAAAAACGGTATTCATTAGTAGCTTGGATTGTAACTGGGGGGCAAAGGGACAAAGCAGAGGTAAAATAAATGATACGTGTGAGAGCGCACAGGGATGCACTTTCCTTTAACAAACTCCTTTTTTTATTTCCAATATAATGTAGTCACTGTAAGAACCAACTTCAAATAATATCCAAATCATTTGTCACCCATGATATTGAGAATATATGCTTTCTTTACCAGGCTGGCTATGTTACATCATGATCCATGATGCTACCTATTTTTCGGACCACAAGACGCACCTATGTTTTAGAGGAGGAAAATAGGCAAAAAATTTGAAGCTAAATTTTTTGCCATCATGTACTGTTAATGGGGGATCTTCTGCTGACACTGTTATGGGGAAATGTCCCCCAATTTTGTACTTTAAGACCCCCATCCTGGTCCCTTTCCTGGTATATATGTCCCGTATCCTGGTATATATTTGGCCCATACTGATGTATATGTCCTCCATCCTGGTTTATATGTCCCTCATTCTGGTATATATGTTTCCCATACTGGACCCCTTCCTGGCATATATATGTTCCCGCCCCTCGTATATATGTCCCACATCCTGGGCCAATCCTGATATATATTTTCCACATCCTAATAAAAGTGTTCCCCATCCTGTGCCCATCCAGGTATATATGTCTCACATTCTGTGTCCATCCTGGTATATATGTCCCAAACTCTGGTATATATACATCTCCATCCTGGGCCCATCTGTTACGATGTGACTGCAGGATAGCAAGGGACAGGAGGCTCCTATACTGTTCCTCATGCTAGGGGACCCTATGCTATCTCTGACCTCCAGATTTTCCCTGAAGGTGGAGATGCTGGAGTAAATCGGGATCACAACACCTCACCAGATTAGTATAGGAAAGCTATAGCTGGCATTAATCGAATAGTCCAACCAGCATATATAGGAGGGGAGTGAATGTAACTGGCTCCCCCACAGCATGTGATCAAAAAGACTAACAAGCAGCCCAGCAGAAAATAACTCTTGCGAGCCTGATTAAGTCTGTGGACAGATGCCGGCGTCTCCATGCGCTGATCACAACACCCCACAGCACACAGTGACTATAAGATGCACTCCCATTTTCCTCCCAAATTTGGGGGCAAAAGTCTGAAAAATACAGTATTTTCCATGTGATTTATTTATCGATCTTTAGTGGTTCTTTAGGGAGAAGAAGTAAGGATTTGGGCTAGCAACAGTTGTCAATAGAATGAAGAATCAATCAAGAAATTATTCAGAACTAAAGCCTATAAAAGTTACAGCAAAAATGCCTTAAATATCAGACTCAGCAACGCACGGTCTGTCCACGGGTCTCCCGGCTTGAGCTCGACAGACAATATATGCCTATGAGGCTGTCTAATTTTGGGTTGGGAGATCGGCGGACAGACCATGCATTGCAGACCAGGCTCGGACCGAATTCCACTGACGCCTGCATGAACTAGGTGGCCAGGCAGCATTGTAATAATATTAATGTTCAGATTAACCCCATATTTTCAGGTAAATAGCATTTTCCAAGGTGACAGATTCTCTTTAATACCAAGAGCGCTAAAACAATACAATCTATCAGAGCCCATTTGTTTTTATAATGCAGTGGCATAAATGATTTTAGGAAAAGAAGGCTTCTGCATGTGCCTATATATGTGCAATAACGGATGACAG
This sequence comes from Anomaloglossus baeobatrachus, assembly GCF_048569485.1. NCBI lineage: Eukaryota > Metazoa > Chordata > Amphibia > Anura > Aromobatidae > Anomaloglossus > Anomaloglossus baeobatrachus. The sequence continues at coordinate 877,584,230 of NC_134353.1, read as the reverse complement.
AGATATTGTTTTCATTCAATATTAAAGATTTATGGTACTCATAAAAATGCAGTGTTTGCCCCTAGTACATCCCCCGCATCCACAGCTGACCACTATACATAATAGGTTTGGGGGGGGGGTTCTCCTCTGGAGAAAGATATAGTTTGCATAATGTTTTTAATGGCTTATTTGTACCGATTCCCTAATAAACTGCATTAAACTGTATTAATTCTTTATACATGACTGTTTTATATACCCTAGTTATCCTTTTCTTTATGTGTGTTGCTTTGTTTGCTATGTAGTTTTGTAGCTGTTGTTTTTCCATACTATATGGGTGGTGCCCACTCCTTATGCTTTGCTCTCCTCCTATCACATCCTGATGAAACCATAATATCATAGAGGTTATAGGAATATACAGTGCCTTGTGAAAGTATTCGGCCCCTTTGAATTTTTCAACCTTTTCCCACATTTCAGACTTCAAACATAAAGATAAAACAATTAAATTTATGGTGAAGAATCAACAACAAGTGGGACACAATTGTGAAGTTGAACAAAATTTCTTGCTTATTTTAAACTTATAAAAAATAAATAACTGAAAATTGGGGCGTGCAATATTATTTGTCCCCTTTAAGTTGAGAATGCTGCGATTACAGCTGCAAGTCACTTGGGGTATGTGTCTATCAGTTTTGCACATCGAGAGACTGAAATTACTGCCCATTCTTCCTTTGCAAACAGCTGGAGCTAAGTGGGGTTGGATTGAGAGCGTTTTGTGAACAGCAGTTTTCAGCTCTTTCCACAGATTCTCGATTGGGTTCAGGTCTGGATTGTGACTTGGCCATTCTAACCCCAGGATATGTTTATTTGTGAACCATTTCATTGTAGATTTTGCTTTATGTTTGGGATCATTGTCTTGTTGGAAGACAAATCTCCGTCATAGTCTCAGGTCTTTTGCAGACTCCAACAGGTTGTCTTCAAGAATGGTCCTGTATTTCGCTCCATCCATTTTCCCATCAATTTTAACCATCATCCCTGTCCCTGATGAAGAAAATCAGGCCCAATCCAGGATGCTGCCACCACCATGTTTGACAGTGGGGATGGTGTGTTAAGGGTGATGAGCTGTGTTGCTTTTTCGCCAAGCATATCTTTGGCATTGTGCCCAAAAACATCGATTTTGGTTTCATCTGACCAGAGCACCTTCTTCCACATTTTTGGTGTGTCTCCCAGGTGGCTTCTGGCAAACTTAAACAACAGTTTTTATGGATAGCTTTGAGAAATGGCTTTCTCCTTGCCACACTTCCATAAATACCAGATTTGTGCAGTGTACGACTGATTGTTGTCCTATGGACAGACTCTCCCACCTCAGCTGTAGATCTCTGCAGCTCATCCAGAGTGATCATGGGCCTCTTGGCTGCATCTCTGATCAGCCTTCTCCTTGTTTGACATAACATTTTTGAGAGACACCTGTGTCTTGGTAGATTTGCAGTGGTATGATATTCCTTCCATTTCAATATGATCGCTTGCACAATGCTTCTTGGGATGTTTAAAGTTGTGGAAAAATCTTTTTGTAACCAAATTCAGCTTTAAACTTCTCCACAACAGTATCTCGGACCTGCCTGTTGTGTTCCTTGGTCTTCATGATGCTCTCTGTGCTTTAAACAGAACACAGACTATCACAGAGCAGGTGCATTTATACGGAGACTTGATTACACACAGGTGGCTTACATTTATCATCATTAGTCATTTAGGACAACATTCAGAGATTCTCAATGATCTTCTGGAGTGAGTTTGCTGCACTGAAAGTAAAGGGGAAGAATAATATTGCACGCCCCACTTTTCAGTTTATTCTTTTTTCCAAAAGTTTAAAATAAGCAATAAATTTCGTTCAACTTCACAATTGTGTCCCACTTGTTGTTGATTCTTCACCATAAAATTTAAATTTTTATCTTTATTTTTGAAGCCTGAAATGTGGGAAAAGGTTGAAAAATTCAAGGGGGCCGAAAACGTTCGCAAGGCACTGTATAACAGTCGATTACAAACTCATCACCACTTCTGAACTACACTGAAGCAGCCACAGATACGATAGAAGATAAGAATGTAAAGAATGAAAAAAGTATTGAATGAGGAGCAGGGGACATAATTCAACACTGCTTTTATATTATTACACGTCTTCAAAGCCTAACCAAGGTTAGAGGGTTAAGCGGGCGTTACACGCTACAATTTATCTAACGATGTGTCGGCGGGGTCACGTCGTAAGTGACGCACATCCGGCATCGTTGGTTACATTGTAGCATGTGAAACCTCCGTGCGATTGCAATTGAACGTTAAAACGTTGATTGCATGCACATCGTTCAATTACTAAAAATAGAACGTCAGGTTGTTTAATGTTCCCGAGGCAGCACACATCGCTCCGTGTGACACCCCGGGAACGATGAACAGATCTTACCTGCGTCCTGCGGCTCCCACCGGCAATGCGGAAGGAAGGAGGTGGGCGGGATGTTTACATCCCGCTCATCTACGCCCCTCCTCTTCTATTGGTCGGCTGCCGCGTGACGTCGCAGTGACGCTGAATGTCCCTCCCACTCCAGGAAGTGGATGTTCGCCGCCCACATCGAGGTCATATGGAAGGGTAAGTACGTGTGACAGGGAAATAATCGTTTGTGCGACACGATCAACAAATTGAACGTGCCGCACATACGATTGGGTCGGGTACGATCGCATACGATATCGTATGCGAAATTGTAAGGTGTAACGCAGGCTTTAGGGTTTGAGATTGGTTTAGGTTTAGACTAACGGCTAGGGTTAGTCATGGATATTAATTGATTTAGGCTTAGGGCTAAAATTGGGATCAACACCAGAAAAAGTCAATACCAAATGGTGCGCACACCCAGTCTTAAAACGTGGGTCAGCACGGATCACATACAAGTCAAAGCGTCAGTGAAAAACATGGAAAACACATGATCATCCATGTGCCATCCATGTGCTATTTGTGTAACATGGACCAGAATTAAATGCATACAAAGAATGATTGATTTTTAAGTGTAAAAGTGATAGATGGAAAGAAAGGAAAAAAAGAAAGAAAGAGAAAAAAAAAAGAAAGAAAGAAAATAATACATTGAGGCAGCATGCCAAGCAGAATGGCAAAAAACACACAGTGGCTTATTAGCCAGTAGTAGAAGTGGCAATATTTTGGTTCTGAAGTATGAACCTTTCTCAACCTTCACACTTCAGAATCGAAATGTTGCCACTGCTACTATAGGCTAATACACCACTGTGGGCTTTTTGCCATACTGCTTGGTGTGCTGCCTCAATTTATTATTTTATATAGTAATGGTTTGGTTTGCATCAACTTTACCTTCATGCTGCTCCTACTTTTTAATTTAGATAGATAGATCGAGATATAGATAGAAATATAGATAATATAGATAGATAATAGATAGAGAGATAATAGATAGATAATAGATGATAAATAGATGATAGATAGCTAGATAGATAGGTAGATAGATAGATAGATAGATGAGAGATAAATTGATAAGATAGATAATAGATAAATAAATTAGAGATAGATAAAGAAGTTGCTAAGATAGATAGATGATAGATAGATAGATAGATAGATAGATATGGTAGATAGATAATAGAGAGAGAGATAGGGAATAGATGTGTACAGATATAAGCCAAATAAAGAAATAATTAAATGGGGAAAAAAATACCATTTTTCAAAACCAGCAAAGGTAAAACAGACAGCTGTGGGCTGATAGTATCAGGCTGGGAAAGTCCATGGTTATTTGACCCTTCCTAAACTAAAAATAGCAGCCCACAGCCACCCCATAAATGGTGCATCACATTAGTTGTGTCAAATCTCTTTAGCTTCGCCTCGGCTCTTCATTTCTTTGGTGCGGTGGCAATCGGGGTAATAGTTTATTGGGTTGATGTCAGCTGTGTAGCATCAGCTGGCATCAACCCCTAATGTTAGTACTTGAGAATTGTCTATCAAACACCTCCATTACTAACCCAGTAATAAAAAAAATAAGAAACACACACAAAAATCCTTTATGAAAATAAACACTCCCTGAAACTGTCCCTCATTCCCCCATTTATTTCAAAAAAATAATAAAAATCTTAGCAGGTCCACCGTACATGTGCTTGGTGGGTAAGTCCACTACTCAGACAACTTCTTCTCAATCACCATGTTTGCCCAACAATCATACTCACCTCCACTGTCGGCGCCGTTCTAGGAGTGTCGGCACTCACTCTCCAGGGGCTCACATAAAGTTATTATGTCACGCGGGCCCTGTGCTCAATCAGTACTGGTGTACCTCTCCCTGGAGGCAAACATGTTGATTGAGAAGAGGTTGTCCGAGTTGTAGACTACCCCTTTAGTACTAGACAAATGGAGGGGATTCAGAGAGCGCTAATTTTTCATTGATTAAGGAGTGCAAAATACATGCCTTGCTCTGGGCGCTTACAACCCACCCTACAATACTGCCGGGAGTCATGCTTAATATATATTTGGGAATTAGAAACTTAGAATAATTTCTTTAAAGGCCACATTTATTTATAGTCGAAACATTTTCAATGAAACCGATTGTTTGTGTATTTATAACATTTGATATACGCAAAGTATAATAATCTATTTCTTTTAAAAACGTTCGCTCGTTATACAACACATCACAAAGTTCGGAAAATTACCTAATGGCGCTTAAGTGCAGTAAAGCCAAATGCTTTGACATAGCACAATGAATGTCAGCTTACAAAAGATCAGGCTTTGTCACACTGTCATCAGCAATAGCAAGTTCAGGATTACAGGAAAATAAAAGCAGCCATAACAGAATAGTACACGGAAAATGTCGCCATCGCAATGAAAAGATCTGCTCTTTAAATAAAAACTAAACTTCTCCCCCTTCCGCTTTATGCTCAGAGAAGCCTGAAATCGCTGTTTGCCTCTTACTGTTCAAAAGGTAAAACATCGATGAGTTAATTTTTTATGAGTTGTCCTTAGGCAGTAAACCTCAGTTACAATAATAAAGAAAATATGAGCGTGTAGTCACGATTTTGGCTGATGCCTCTAAGGGGCTGCTTAATGAAAAATACCATCCGTCCAATAAGTGTGAGAAGGGAGACGAGAGGATACACCCGCGAGTTGTTGGGTGTTGGCACATAAAGTATTGACAAGTTTAGATGCACAGACGGAAAAGCAGAATACACAATTAGATTAAAAAAGTTCAAGACTTCAGGATATAAAACCTGGACTGCTCTGTATATATTTACTGAGCTGATGAATATTATCTATTTTACCAGTTCGATAAGTTAAAATACAGAGAAAAAGCCGAACCAATAACAACATCCAGTTCAGAAACAGACAAAAAACATTTTGATTGAAAAACAAGCTATTCCGCCATTCCTTTTCAGGCCTTCTTTAAAAAGGGATTGTCCATGCAAAATAAAACAATTGCCGAGGGGGTGAAATATGCAAAAAAACCAACAGTCAGTCATACTCACCAACCGGCACCCACCGTGGGCTGCACAGAGACAAGAGGGGGTGCTGTCACTGTTCCACCAGGTGCCAGACCACTGCGATCAGTGATTGGTTGCAGAGGTCAGAAGAATTTGAACAGCACATCATCGTAAAACATGTGACCTGACTGCTGCAGCCAATCACAGGTTGGCTGTTGAAATAATGACAACTATTCCTTTCCCTTCACAGACTGTTGAGGGTCCTGAGCGTGATCCGGGCTGGTGCTTGCAGATGGTTATGGCTGAGTTATTTTTTACATATACTGTCCCCTGGGCAAAATATTTATCTTGTCTGGACGACCCCTCTAATTTGATCAAAGCAATAAACCATAGAAAGTACAGCTGTCCTTACAGAGTACACTTTAGATAGCTAGGGGCCAAACATCAACTTGGCAGATAGCTTTCACTTCCAAATGCCCCACAAACATGAATATATGGCTCGGCGCAATGTTCATTTATTTTTAGAGGCGAAAGTTGAGAACAAAGCAGGTAGCGGCTGATTTCCTAAGTAACAAAAGGGTTAGGCGTAACAATTCAAACTGCCTGAACCTTTTTTTACCCTGACATCATCTTTCAGGGAGAGTTGGGAAGACCCCATAAAACTAAAACTGTCACCCATCTCCACCGATATCAGCGGCCCTCGGAAGACTTTAGTCTAATGTATGTGTAGGCCTTTAAACCTAACTGGGTAAATTGCTAATAACTGGCTTACAACTTGCTGATCCCTAGATAGATGATAAATGTCTTTGATGGTAAAATCTATTGATAAATTAACACTACCATACTCGGTACACAAGTCAAGCCTATCCGAGCGTCTGACTGCTCGTTACGAGTACCAAGCACAGCAGTGCTTGCTCATTGCAAGTTTCAAGTAACGAGCACGTGAGTATGGTAGTGCTCACTCATCACTAGTTACAAGTAATGAGCACATGAGTATGGTAGTGCTCACTCATCACTAGTTACAAGTAATGAGCACATGAGTATGGTAGTGCTCACTCATCACTAGTTACAAGTAATGAGCACATGAGTATGGTAGTACTCGCTCATCACTAGTTGCAAGTAGCGAGCACCTGAGCATGGTAGTGCCCACTCATCACTAGTTACAAGTAACGAGTCTGCCTGTAACCTGGTCTCTTGAAGTCTTTTGAAGAACTACTTTTCTGCCATCCTCTGTTTGGATCCCTGGAACTCGTATCCACACAGGAACCTTTCTGCTCTGCCATGGACACTTAAAAGTAAAGTAAGAGAGACTGGATTATACTTTGACCCTTCTGCTGAACTTTGAGGATCTATTCCTGCTTAATTTGTTCCCAGCCTCTGCACCCTGCAACTGTTTAACCCTTCATGTTTTGTGCACTTACTTGTATGAAGTAATACAAGAACTGGTTAGCAAATTGGTATCTCTGTGTTTCCCTTGTACCCTTGCACTAGATGCTATACAAACAGTATTTAACACCTTACAGTAGTGCTCGTTCATCACTAGTTACGAGTATCAAGCACCTTAGCATGGTAGTGCACACTCATCACTAGCTACAGGTACCGAGCAACTGAGCATGGTAGTGTGGCGCCCTGGACAAGCCAGGTCGTCACAGGTACTGCAACAATACACCCCACACCCCGGCTAGGCACACCGAAGTCAGACAAAAATCCTTGTTGCCTCTCTCCAGGGGCTGATGTCCACACCAGGGCGTGGAGCCAGGCGGTTGGCCCCACCCACCGAGGAGTTCACAGTCCTGGAGGCGGGAAAAGGAAGTCAGATTAGTTAGGGAGTGGAAGAGTGAAGTGGTAGTAGAGGAGACTGACCGTGTTCGGGTGCGTGGCCCGGGCACATATAGCAAGGTTGGCAGACGGTGGTGACCATCTGCAGGAGAGGCTGATTGACGTGAACCGTAAGGACTGGGGACGGGCGGTGGCCCGCCCGTACCGGATCGGGGAGCGAAGAGAAGCCAGCACCATTCGGCAGGGCCTACGGACCCCGACCAGGCTTGGAGTCACCGTAAAACCGGTCAAATCCATTAGCGAAGGGAACCTCCGGGGTTTCCCAGCAGTCAAGACCCGATTGAAGGCAACAGCTCAAACCGTGAAGGGAAATACAGTCACCACAAAGGCTACAGTTCCCAGGGCCAGAGCCTGCGGGCAAAAGGGGCTCCCTCAGCCTCCATCCAAGCTGGGGAGCGGGTTACCGGTGGGAAGCCACCAGAACCGAGAACACAACACAGGTACAGGGAAAAGCAGTCACCGCCAACCTACCGGGAGAAGAACCACCGCAGCCGTCTGTGGGACCCGTCCATCCAGCCGTTTGTTTTACCGGAGACTTTGTATTCATCATTGGCTGAGTGAGTACCACTGTGCCGTGCGGCACCGCGCTGCCCCCGCGACCCTGCACCTCACCAGGTCCCGTGACCCACCTGCCATCCTCCCCTCATCGGGCCCCGGGACAACCAACCCCCCTACCCGCGGAGGGGAAAAACAACATACAGGATGCTCCCTGTCATCGCTCCCGGGATCCCCGTCCAGAGCAGCGGTGGTGTCACAACCTCACCACAACCGTGGGTGGCGCCACGGACAATAAATCCCCACAACCATTCCCCTTTTCACTCACGGGCGAGGAGCGCCGCTCGAGTCCCCAGGATCCGGCCCACCACTCGAGCCACCACCCCGCAGCAGCAGCAGCCGGACCCGAGCAGTGGGTGAGCGCAGCGTCCCCTCCTCCGCCCGCGACAGTAGTGCTCGCTTATTATTAGTTATAAATACTGAGCACCTGAGCATGGTAGTGTTCGCTCATCACTAATTATAAGTACTGAGCCCGTGAGCATGGTAGTGCCCGCTCATCACTGGTTATGAGTACCCAGTACCCGAGCATGGTAGTACTTGCTTATCACTGATTATGAGTACCCAGTACCCGATCAAGGTAGTGCTTGCTCATCACTGGGTACGAGTACCCGAGCATGATAGTGCTCACTCATCACTAGTTACGACTACAATGCCTCCGAGCATGGTAGTACTCCCTCATCACTAGTTACGTGTACCGAGCACTATCTGTCAGCCAATTTTAAGATGGCTCGGGCCAACCTTATATAAGCCTCAGTCTTCCTCTATAATATGTAGGCTCTTGAATATGTACTCATAAATATACAGTTTTTTTACATACAGAGCTTTTTGTTGTTGATCGTTCCATTTTAAATGTATAAAGATGGCAGTCACCGTCACAATTACACCATATTTCAGAAAGTGAGGGGACGGCATTCTCCATTGAGGCACTGACAATGTACTTAAAAGGAGATTTTCCAACATTTTGTTTTTGAAGTGAATTACGGATAAGCAGCTTGGCTCCTGCAGATGAGGATTCATCACAGTTTAAAGCCAACAAATACAAAGTATTACTGATCACTAACCACAGTATGTCAGCCAGGTTTCACCATCCGTAAGACCGCGCTCACTTCTCCTAAGTTGTCATTCTCATAGACCACTATTAACTATTTGCCATTTATGATTTCTAAGGCGGGCTTTACACGTTGCGACATTGCTACCGATATATAGTCGGGGTCACGTCATTAGTGACGCACATCCGGCGCCGGTAGCGACATCGCAATGTGTAAATCCTAGGTGCGACGATGAACGAGCACAAAAGTGTAAAAAAAATCGCTGATCTGTGTCATGTCGTTCATTTACATAATATCGTTACTGCTGCAGATACAATGTTGTTTGTCGTTCCTGTAGCACCACACATCGCTGTGTGTGAAACTGCAGGAACGACAAACATCTCCTTACCTGCCTCCACCGGCAATGCGGAAGGAAGGAGGTGGGCAGGATGTTATGTCCCACTCATCTCCGCCCCTCCGCTTCTATTGGCCGGCCGCTTAGTGACGTCGCGGTGACGCCGAACGCACCTCCTCCTTGAAGGAGGGATTGTTCGGCGGTCACAGCGACGTCGCCAACAAGGTATGTGCGTGTGACGCTGCCGTAGCAATAATGTTCGCTACGGCAGCAAGCACCAGATATCGCATGTACGACGGGGGCGGGTACTATCGCGGTCGACATCGCTAGCAATTGTTAGCGATGTCGCAACGTGTAAAGCCCGCCTAAGACTAGAATAGAAGTAGAGATGAGTGAATGCCAACTGTAAAGTTCGGGGTTCATACAGAACATGGAATTTTAAAGAAAATCAGTGTCCAAGTCCGGAGTTCGGGTGCATTACGCATGCTAACCACTCTCGCTGCGCTGCACAGCTTTGATTGGGACAATCTGTTCTAGGTGCTATGTGTGTATACCACTAGATTTCATGTATGTAATGGCTCCATACGCTGTAATCACACTGAGCTACAGGCAATCTGACTTCTTTTTACACGTGTATTTAGGTATTAAATGCATCATAAAACAGACGACTGTTATAACTATATAAGTACAATACAGCTCTGTAGAATGAACTACAACATATAATGTAAAGAATTCACAGACAATGAACTATGGTCACACGTCCTTATCATACGCGCAGTGGTTATAGTTTTGCATATTTATGAGCATTGTGGAGTTGATAATAATTAGGGCAGAATGCAGGAGGGGGAGGGGGATTCTCAATAATCTTCTTGTCTCCAGGCTTTTAACCCTAATAGAGAAAACTATTAGATTAGCTGTAAATATTCACAGATGGAAATGTGTCCAGAATGTAAAGCAGTGATGAAGAGGGTAGACATTTCTGTGATGATTCCTACTGAAAACACTTTAGTCACAGCCTTTCTCCAGCCGAGGACATGGATTTTAGGCCATCATTTTAGGTAGTAGACTCCATCACCCTTCTCAGGATGCTTCACACAGACGTAACATGGATTGTTTCTTGGGCCAAGAAATGAATTATAGGGAGGACACATGAAAACAATCTCATGGGGACTTTCACCATCTTGTGGACCCCTATCCGGATTAAGAAAGTTGGATGTTTTATTTGTGATGTAGGACTCTTTCATATTCATTGGATCCATAGCCCTCCATTGACCAAACTGTGGCCTTTTGGTGTTTGTCTTTGGTTTGCTTTCCCTTTATTGACCTTATGGAAGAGTGCAGAAGATTATTCTACAGAGAGAAAACCAGAAAAATATATCTCTACTTGGAATATATTTTTTAAACTGGGAGTTTATTGGTGATGGATCCCACTATATTTATTTAACCTACAATACATTTATTCAACATATACATCATGAGTTTTCAGACTTTTTATGTTAAAGGCTAAATGTCACACTAGGTACTAAGCGAGCGGCGAAAGGTAAGGGAAGAGGGAGATGGTGACCCCTGAACAAACCTACTGCATGTCCCTGGAGCCCCTCACCACCCTAGATAGGTTCCGCACCTACTGTATGCGCTGAGCCAGATACCTGACCCTAGGTATCCTTAGTGCTGGACCCTAAATAGAGAACGTGAGGGATCTCTTAGTCAGCCCTACTAAACACTAAAGGTAGACACAAGGAGGACACACGGGGGAAAAAGCATGACTATTTGTCCACAGATGACTCAGGTAGGAGTCCAGTCAAGCTTCAGCAACGACACCAGAGATGAGAGCAAGCCACCTGCTTGCAACCAGAGTTGGAATGAACTGAATAATATCACCAGCACCAGTCCAGAGAAGAACGGTGTATTTAAACACCAAGAAAATACTGATGATCAGCAGCTGGGTAGAAGGCGAGCTCCTGCCAGGTCCAGAAGGGGGAGAGATGAAAATCCAGCAGGAAAGCTACCTAGTACAATGAACACTAACAGCAGGAACAATAGAAAGTCATGGAGCATTTTATGCAGCCAAACGTTGTGACCTTCTATTGCCCGAAACCACATGACTGTCTGTCACCCGTGACACATCCGTGACAGTATATCCACAACTTTACAAAAAAAAGCACCAACAGAAAGGGGGTTCCAACCTGTGTTCCGGCCTGTTGTTCCCCACGCAGTTCACCGCCAGCATAGAGCAGTCACAGACCGCTCCTGTCAATGATGCAATTGTTTCGTCAACGGAGCAGAGTCTTCTTTTTCACTCTACTCTGTAGAAAAGGTGGGACAGCCGACATCATCCTGGTTGTTAGCAGGGTCACTGCTGTCTAACTGGGGATACCAGCTGTTAATCTGCATGATGTTGGCAGTGATGCCCATGTACAGAGCACTGTGGATGAGAATCCGCCGCTTTGTCTTAGTGATGTCACTTGAAGCAGCAGAATTGCCTACTGGAGATGTCTGTGATTGCTTTGTGCCGGCAAACAACAGCAGCGGTCACAACAGGCAGGTAGGTGGTAACTTCTCGTCTGTTAGTGCTCAGGCACATTTTTTTTTTTTAAAAAGTCCCAGATATACCTGTGAGGATCCCACACTGAGTTTTTGATACTGCATGTTTTCATTAAGCAAAAAACACAGCGTCTTACAGATCCAGAGAAATGTATAGGAGTTGCAGAAATCTCATGTCCGCTGTGCTTTTTTTTATGCTGCGCAAACCATGGTCACTCTGGAGGAGCTGCAGGTGGGAGAATCTGTCCAAAGGAAAACTATTAGTGTGTACTCCACAAATCTGGCATGGAAATGTGGGTGGCCACTGAATAAATATGCTGGTCAAAATATTCAGATTTATATTTTTAAAATAATTATAAAACCATATATCATTTTCCTTGCTCTTCACAATTACTTGCTACTTAGTGTTGGTATACCACATAAAACGTCAAAAAAATATATTGACGATTGTGGGTGTAACGTGAAAAAATGTGGACAAGTTCATGGGGTATGAATACTTTTTCATGGCACTGTACATAATAATACTGTGTGCTTTTCCCGATGCAGTAAATATTGTTAAATATAGATGAAGCTTCCATTTCCTCTGACTCGTATATTCATCACTCTAATGGGAACCACCGTCAGATGTTTCTGTAAACTCCAGGAAATCCTCCTTGTGAGATTTCAATAAATGAGATACAGCAGAAATGGGTAAATAAAGTTTGCGCTACACATCATGAATTATTCCACCCATACATATATACAGTTTTCCATATAATTTACTAAGTTATGTTACTTGTGTATGTAAAATATCTATGTAAATTAGTTTACTGGTAGAACAAAATAAACTAAAGCACAACTGCTGTATAGGAGAAGTGGATACCCTATAGTCCATATCTAAACTTTTATTGAGCTTTGCAACATGACCAGGGATAAATGGCAAGCCAGGAACTTATTTACTGAAGCTCTTTTGGGTGTTTACTTCTCTCTCAGCAGCATCTGGCTGCTTAAGAGATGCCCTTCAAGGGAATCTGTCACCAGGTTTTTGCTACCTCATCTGACAGCAATATAATGTAGGCAAAGAGATTCTGAATCCAACGATGTATCACTTAGATTACTGGCTGAAGCCATTCTGAAACAAAGAATTTAGAGTCAGGAACACAGAGAGCTGTCCCCACCCACACCAGCCTCTCAATAGAGATTGTACATTGACTGAGAGGTGTTAATTACAGCAGGGGGCGTGTCAGACAATCACGCATTTGAGTTTCTAGACCTGTAATGGTAATCACTGATAAAAGAAGCATAGTTGCTTTTTTGTTTTAAACTCTTATAGCATGCTGCCCTCAGCTTTCATAACAAAAACCTGCTGACAGATTCCCTTTAAAGCAAAGGCTTGTTAAAAAGGACCAGTCACAAAATAAAAAAAGGCAATTTTTTTTGTTATTTTATTCCTCTGTTTACTTGATTATTATATACAGTACAGATCAAAAGTTTGGAGAGACCTTCTCATCTCTAGAACAACTGTTAAGAGGAGACTTTGTGCAGCAGGCCTTCATGGTAAAATAGCTGCTAGGAAACCACTGCTAAGGACAGGCAACAAGCAGGAGAGACTTGTTTGGGCTAAAGAACACAAGGAATGGACATTAGACCAGTGGAAATTTGTGCTTTGGTCTGATGTGTCCAAATTTGAGATCTTTGGATCCAACCACCATGTCTTTGTAGAAAAGGTGAACGGATGGACTCTACATTCCTGGTTCCAACCGTGAAGCATAGAGGAGGAGGTGTGATGGTGTGGGGGTGCTTTGCTCATGACACTGTTGGGGATTTATTCAAAATTAAAGGCATACAGAACCAGCATGGCTACCACAGCATCTTGCAGCGGCATGCTATTCCATCCGGTTTGTGTTTAGTTGGACCAACATTTATTTTTTAACAGGACAATGACCCCAAACACACCTCCAGGCTGTGTAAGGGCTATTTGATTAAGAAGGAGAGTGATGGGGTGCTACGCCAGATGACCTGGTCTCCACAATCACCAGACCTGAACCCAATTGAGATGGTTTGGGGTGAGCTGGACCGCAGAGTGAAGGCAAAAGGGCCAACAAGTGCTAAGCATCTCTGGGAACTCCTTCAAGACTGTTGGAAAACCATTTCCGGTGACTACCTCTTGAAGCTAATCTAGAGAATGCCAAGAGTGTGCAAAGTAGTAATGAAAGCAAAAGGCGGCTACTTTGAAGAACCTAGAATATAAGACATATTTGCAGTTGTTTCACACTTTTTTAAGTATTTCACTCCACATGTTTTAATTCATAGTTTTGATGCCTTCAATGTGAATCTACAATTTTCAGTCCTGAAAATAAAAAGAAAAAAAGAGTCCTGAAAATAAAGAAAACTCTTTGAATGAGAAGGTGTGTCCAAACGTTTGGTCTGTACTGTACTTTTTTCTTATTTTAAACTCTTCCATATGGTTCCAGAGCCTTTTTCTTTACTGCTAATTTGTAAAAGGGTGAACCGAAATAAAAATTAATTTTCATCCTAAATCCTCATTCCATGCCACAGTCTAAACTATTTTATATGGTGCTTGATTTAAAAATTCCCTTTTCTTCCCTAACTACACTATCTAACTGCTTTTCTTTTTTTCTTACTTCCTTTTTGATAACGCTTTATTTGAGAACCCCAAGTGTATGCTGTGATACTCAAACGAAGCATCATCAATCATGGGGCAGAGGCTGCAGTCACTGCCTCAGAGTCTGCCCAATCCCTGAAACGAAGCGTCATCAGTGAGAAGAGGAGGGAGGAGACTGCCTCAGAGTCTGCCCAATCCCTGAAATGAAACGTCATCAGTGAGAAGAGGAGGGAGGAGAAGGTCTCAGAGTCTGTCTCCTCCCTGAAACGAAGCATCATTAGTGACCTTCGTTTCAGGGAGTGAGCTAGTCCCTATATGCAGTGCTCTTTGTGATGTGCACTCTCTTACTGACTCTGATAAAGCAGGAATGAGCCGGCAACAGAGTGTACTGTCCGTGCACAATGTCAGAATACGTGACCAGCGCTGTCCCTACAAGTAACGTTGTAAATTTGATTTTTGATCAGTATTAGGATAAAAAATGAACATGTATCTGTGTTTTTTTGCAGACACATGGTCCACACAGAAACATGGACATGTGACCAACCCCATAAATTATAAAGGGCACATGTTCTATCTGTGAGAAAAAACAGAGAGAACTCGTATGTGAAAAACAGATGTCTGAGTGTAGCCTGAATCAAAAATTATCAGTAAACATCATTGACTACAATGGAGCTGTAGGCACAAAACAAAAGTATGTTTTGTTTCAGATGCAATTGTCATAATTCCACCACTCACGTGACCCTGGCATGCAGTGAGTGACAGCTCAGCCCCACTATAGATGCAGTGGTGTGGTGGGCTGTCAGTATTGCTAGTGATAGCTCAGCCGCCCAATCAGAGGCAGAGGTATGCCAAGCTGTCAGGATTAAAAAGAACAAATCTAAGGTAGACGAAACAGCGCAATAGTGTTTTATCCAGTGACAGATTGGCGATAAAATCAGGTATCGCCTCACCTGATGTGGTTGTGTATGAAACAGCTACTGCAAGATATATAGTGGTTGCTGCAGACCCACACAGGTGAAAACACCGGAGACAGATGAATGGGAATAAATGTTGTTAAAGATTTAGTTTTTTGCATGATGAAGCATGTGCCTTGAAACGCATTGATAAATAAACAATACAGAATATTTTATGATCCTAGACTCTCGTCTGGTCACTATGACAGCACAGAGGAATTACATTCATTCCCATTCATCGAGCTGTCAATATTGTAAGTGACAGCTCAGCCGCCCAATCTAACCGGGTCTGCTGGGATTTCTCCAGGTGTCGCTCATTCAGGGTGATTACCTAGCTACTTAGCAGCCTGACAGTTGTCAGACCATTGCCAGTCCCAGCATTGCTCTGTGGTGTGTGTACTTAGGGCAGCTTTGCACGTTGCAACATCGCACGTGCGATGTCGGTGGGGTCAAATCGAAAGTGACGCACATCCGGCGTAACTTTCGACATTGTAGTGTGTAAATTCTAGATGATACGATTAACGAGCGCAAAAGTGTCGTTATCGTATCATCGGTGTATTCTCCGACATTTCCATAATGCCGGTGGCGTGACAGGTACGATGTAGTTCCTCGTTCCTGCGGCAGCACACATCGCTGTGTGTGAAGCCGCAGGAGCGAGGAATATCACCTTACCTGCCGCCGGCGGCTACGCGGAAGGAAGGAGGTGGGCGGGATGTTTACATCCTGCTCATCTCCGCCCCTCCGCTTCTATTGGCCACCTGCCGTGTGACGTCGCTCTGACGTTGTACGGCCCGCCCCCTTAGGAAGGAGGCGGGACGCCGGCCAGAGCGACGTCGTACGCCAGGTGAGTGCATGTGAAGCTGCCGTAGCGATAATGTTCGCTACGGCAGCTATCACAAGATATCGCTGCTGCGACGGGGGCGGTGACTATCGCGTGCGACATCACAGCATCGGCTTGCGATATCGCAACGTGCAAAGCCCGCCTTAGTGTTCTGCTCTACTGATCCTTGTTGCTTGACCTTAGACTTTTGATTCTTCGTTTGTATTGCTCCTTTGCCTTAGACATATTTGGGCCTTTGCTGCCTGCTCCTGGACTGTGCCTTCTGACCATTCTTTTATCTTACCCTTTTGCCTTTAACGTGTTCTACTGGTATTTAACCCTCGACTCCTTGACTCTCTTGTCCCACGATTTATCTGTGAGAAGTGACTCAGTGCCACAGTAATAAATGCATGAAATATTTTTGCCATATTTATATATTCTTTAATTCATAAAGAGTTTCAAAATTCCTTCTTCTTAGTCAGGCAACTTACTGGAGCAGAAACTTAATGGGGTTCTCCAAGCTTGGGATAAAGGTCTGCACTCACTATATGTGACTGTAGACTTCAGAATCCTGACGACCTGTCGGGTGCTGTCAGGATATTCCGATATTGCCAGTGAGAGCAAGTGGTCACGTGACCACAAGTATGCGATCTGCATATTTATTGTTATGTGCTGACTAGACGTGCTCGTCCTCTCTCAATAAATGTGCACTGAAAGGGGATGAGCATGTCTAGTCGTAATGTGAGCGGAAGCAAGCAAATCGCATATTGTGGTCACATGACTGCTCGCTAGCATTGGCAAAACTGGAGAATTCTGACAGCTTGTCCAACGCGCTGCCGGGATTCAGAAGACTAGAATGACTGCAAACCTTTATCCCAAACCTGGACGACCCCTTTAATAAAGAATCAGCAATGGGGGTTTAGGACAAACATTTGTGCAAGCCTCCATACAGAACACACCACATCTGTTCCACATAGTATTATTCTCAGCCTTATGATTATACTTGCCATCCGGCTGGTGAGTGACTGGCATTCATGGCCCAGAATGCTGATGTCACTTTTTAATTATTTCCCCTTACTGAACCTTGCAGCTGTTTAGCCACAACCCCTTCTATTATTATCTATTCTGATCTCTGTGATTTTTGCAAGCAATTAACAGAACGCTGAGCATGATTACCAGCACATTGGTTGCAGCAGTAAAAGGAGAAAACATTGCTGAAGCCTGTGAATTTAACTATATCCCCAGAGATCCGTCAGCACAGCAACTATTCAAATCAAGTAGTGGTGCTTGGTGCACCCTTGTCATGGACAAACATTCAAGGAGAACCTGTCACCAGGTTTTTCCCATATCAACTGCAGCCACCACCAGTGAGCCCTTATATACAGCATTCCAGAATAGTGTATGTATGAGCCCAGGACGATCTGTATAACATAAAAAACAGCTTTTATTATCCTCACCTGCAGGGTGGTCCAGTCCGATGGGTATCGCTGGTCTTGATCTGGTGCCTCCTCTCTTCCTTCCATCACCGTCCTCTTTCTTGTTTCGTGTGGATGACGTGTCCTACATCGTCCATACTGAGTCCTCCATTGCTCCAGGGCACGCGCACTTCTCTCTGCCCTGCTGGGAGCAGATCAAAGTATTGTAGTGCGCATGCACGGGCGTTCTTTGACCTTTCCTTGTGCCTGCATATTACAGTTGATGAGCCGGGTAAGCACCAGAGTTGGCGCATCTAATGGATCCAATAACCATGGGCCTCCATAGCTTGAGAATACCAGCCCCCATATCTCTGCTTTATCTTGCCTGGGTATCGAAATTATTATTTAAAATTATTTATTTAAATAATTTTAAAAAAGCAACATGGGGTCCCTTGTATTTTGATACACAGCCAAGATAAGCACACAACTGGGGGCTGCAGCCTTTAGGCGTATGCTTTATCAGCACTGGGTATCAAAATATGCAGGATCACACAACATTTTTTCTAATTATTTACTTATTTTTACACTCCACTCCGGGCTATTGTGAGTACAACCAATCACAGATGCCAGCAGTTTGACTGCAACCGATCACCAATGCTGTTAGAGACGGTAGGCGGGGGAAGCAGTTAATATTCATAAGGTTTAATGAGCAGACCCGGAAGCAGTGTGACATATATAATAATAATATAGTAAGTATTTTTGTCCTGCTTTAATCCCCATTTTGCTTCCTTTTGCAGCCCTGTAGCCCTCACTAACACCATCTTACTGCACACAAGTTCAGGTCTCTTAGACTTTTATGGGGTTAGGCGTTTGGATTCAAGTACGGTTCTGAACTGGACATTTTTTAAGTCCAGCCGGACCCGGCAAACCAAGCATCTGCACGTTCACCAATCTTTGATCTTCTCTTTACTGCCAGTTACATGACCAGAGACTGTCACGTGACCCAAATGTCTTGACAGGACCTTAAATCTTTAAAAAGATTGAGCGATGGGTGGAGGAAGCACCTTTCCGCTCTTTTCTACATCAATATAGTCAGCTGCATCTGGTACCCTAGCACACAGACAAAGCTGACATCTGACATTATCCTGAACCTCTCAGAACAGTGCAACAGCTACACAAATTTGGGATAGTCCTGCTGGATCTAGGAGGGTTGGGAGGTAAGAAGTAGTCCTCCATATTCATTAACTGATTGTCAGCTTTCTGCCAATGCACAGTGTACACAGAAAGCTGCCAATCAGTGGTGTGGGCGAGGTTATACAGGATTCGGCATTCAAAGATCTGCTGCAAAAAAAACCCCTTGGACTTTCTAAAATCTACAACAAGAGGCCCAGTACGTAACACATCATTGGAATTAGGGTCTCTGGCCCTACAGCATGGTGCTCTGAAATTGAGGAGCAAAAATCTCTTCTCTCGGAGTTAGAGGAAATTGTGAAAAATCTTCTGCCATTTTCTTCTGGGTTTTATTTTACTCGTCAGTGTAAGTCATGTGGAGGTTTTTTTGTGTCTAAACTTAGCAATATAAATTAGATATAATTCTGAAATGTAGATTTAAACTCTCAATCTGGGACATTGTAAAAGATATTGTGGTCGCTAGTACCAAGGAGATTCTATACAAACTGGCCCATAAAATTATCCTGCAATATTCTGAGGAATAGCTTACAAAAAACATTCATTACGGACAGAATTTCTTTTATTTTGAATCCTAATGTGTTTACATTTGAGGGTGCGGCCTATCGACAATTGAGGGGCTGTGTGATGGGGACAAGATTTGCACCAAGCTATGAAAATCTTTTCATGATGAGGTTCAAGTCCATTTTCATCTCGCGGTCACTCTTGTTGATGGGCTGCATCATCCTCTATGGCTGGTTCATTGATGATCTCTTCTTTATATGGGGGGGGCACATCAGAAGAAATTGGTTAATTTTTGGAGGAACCGAGCCATAACCCTTGGGGTCTTACTTTTACTTCTACCATATTTGACAAATGTGTTAAATTCTTGAATCTTGTTGTATCAAAAGATCCAATGGGATCCATCAAGATATTCACACACTTCAAACCAGTATACGTTAATAGCTACTTGGGTTTCACTAGTGGTCACCTACCTAGATGGATACTTAACATTTCATATGGTCAATACTGGAGGGTCAGGAAAAATTGCAGTGAAGATAGTGATTTAATTTGAGAATCAAAACTTCTCAAAAATAGGTTTTACAAGGAAGGATACCCCCCCCAAAAAATACTCAGTGATGACTTCAATAGAGCAAGATCCCTAAAACAGACTGCCTCCCTAAACTAAATGGTACCACAAGTGACAACACTCTACTAGTTAGGGACAAACTGAAATGCAACTCTGGAAAATTTCAATACAGTTTAGTTACCACCTTTAGCAATTCTCACAAAGCCATTAAAAAATGAATTTATAAATATTGGATTATACTAGTAAATCATCCCATTCTAGGAAATAATATGCCTCCAAATCCCCTTCTTATATTTAGACAAACCCTAACTTAAAGAATGATAGCCCTTAGCAATAAATTTGGCCCTATACAAAATTGGAATAACGTAAATAAAAATAAAGATAGACCAATGCCAGACCATCCCCTTGGGAATCAGAAACGTGGCAATGGCAAATGCTTGTGTTGCAAAATCATAATGCACGACAGTACCACCATCTCTTCTAGGGTCACTTTTGAGACCATCGGAGTCTCTCAAAAACTAGATTTTATCTCCATTTATGTTATCTATGCATTGGAGTGCGGTTGTGGCCTCCAATATGTAGGACGTACTAATCAGTCCATGCATTCCCGACTAAATAAGCATCCTTATAACATTAAACATGCTATCTTAAACCATAGCGTTTCTAAACACTTATCTGAACATCAAAAAAATCTCGACAGTTTAACACTAACAATTATTGAACAAATCCCTGATAATGTTCATGATAGATGAAGAAATTGATCAATAGAGAGTGTTATTGGATTAATAAACTAGCAACACTGATGCCAGAAGGTCTTAATATTCATCTGGAAAATACTAGTTAGTGCATTTTTTAAAAAACTCATTTGACTTTCTTTTAATTTTTATGATTTTATTTTTTCTTTTGATGTGGTTGTAATAAGTTCCTATTTATTCAACCAATTAATTTTTTTAAAGATCGATGTAATTTGATTGATTGATATCATAGCTCCTGTTTTTAATTATTCGTTAAATGTTTGACTGATCAGATGTATAAATAGATCTTCCATGTATTCACACAAGCTCATCTGATGAAGGGGACATTACATCCCAGAAACGCGTAGTGTGAATGAATAAATAAACATCTTTGTTCTAATACACCTGCCTCCTACTTGCTTTGTGGTCCGCAGCGCCCAATAATACTGCCTAATTTCTGTTTCTTGCAATTGTTTCTACCTGCACATCTGTGTGTGAGAGGATGGTGGTTGGAACAGCAGGCACCTTCTGTGGATCAAGCTATACTAGCGGGACCTCAGCTCTAGTGGCTGCCGCTGGCAGTGACCTCACTGCAGCTCCAGTGACCACGGCCAACAGGGATCTCTCACGTTAGGTATGGCGAAGTACCAAGTGAGTGACAAAAGGGAAGGGGGCACCTGTGTCTAGGAACGGGGGAGATGGTGACCCTTGACCAAACCTACTGCTGGTCCCTGGGGTCCCTCACCACCCTAGATAGGTTCCACACCTATGCGCCGAGCCAGATACCTGACCTGAGGTATCCCTAGTGCTGGGCCCTAAATAGGGAACAGGTTGGATGAGCTTTTCATCAACCATACTAAACGCTAAAGGAAGACTCAAGGTGCCCACGTGGAGAAAAAGCATGAATTACTTATCCACAGATGACTCAGGTCTGTTCAGCAAAGATTCAGCAACAATATTACAGATGAGTACAAGCCGCCTGCTTGCAAACAGAGATAGACTGAACTGAATAATATCACCAGCACTAGTCCAAGGAAGGAAGGGGTATTTACAGTAAACAGAGAATACTGATAAACAGCAGCTAGGTGGAAGGCGAGCTCCTGCTGGGTCCAAAAGAGGGAGAGATGAAAATCCAGCAGGAAGGCTACCTGTACTAATGAATACTAACAGCAGGAACAAGAGAAAGTCAGGGAGCATTTTGCACAGCCAAACACTGTGACCTTCTATAGCCAGAAACCACGTGACTGTCTGTCACCCATGACACAACCGTGACAGGATCTCACTGTAGCTCAAGTGGCTGCCACCGAATTGGTCAGTCCACGGGACACCATCCATGACACAGCCACACAACTACAGCAGCTGCTGCTGATCTGACAAGCTGATGAGGAGTATCTGCAGAATACGTCTTCCAAAATCTCTTACTACCGGGGTTGTGTGGGGACACACAACTGCAACAGGTGAGTGCCTTTCCCAGCAATCGCGCCCCCATTTAGGTATCAACGGCTTACACACAGTAACGCTCCTTTCCCCTCTTTTTTTTTCTCACCTGCAATATTCTAATGAATTTTCTCATCTTGACACTTTCCTGACAGAATTTTTTGGTGACTCAATGTCATCCTCATAAATCTATAAAATGTGCATTTTACAGATATTTGGATTATTTTCTACATATGAGGCTAAGGCTTTCTTCAACGTCCACAGGACCTCATAGAAAAGCTGACGGCCACCCTGTGAGGTATAGGGACTCTTATGGCGTATTTCTCTGAACTATTAAGCTTTTAATCTACTTTTGCTTTTCAAGAGTTAATTTTCTTTTAGCCGAAGCGTTGTGGCTCCATGGATCGATGCTCTTCTTCCATCCTCATATACTGTTACAAATATTGCAGAGAAATGAGTACAGTAAATAAACAATTATTTTCTTGTATCACCGTTCCCCGAGAGATTACAAGTTGCTAAGCAACAGCTTAGCAACCCGTTTAAAAGTATCTCACTACAAAACTGAGAAAACTTCATTACTACGGTATATTCGATGAATTTCCTAAAACATAGCCGTTAGACAAAATCACTATGATGTACAGAAAAGAAAAAATAAATAAAAACCCTGAGGTCTGATGAAAGAAAAGAAATAAAGATTTAAAAGCTGAAGCAACCTGACACAACGGAGAAATAATATTTCCCCCAAAATAAGACAGGGTCTTATATTATTCTTGGCTGAAAAAGATGTGCTAGGGCTTATTTTCAGGGATGTCTTATATTGTTTATTGCCCCATTGTGTTGTAATAAGCCCCAGAAAATTTATAGTCGTGATCTCGCACTAAAGGCCGCTTTACACACAATGATATCGCTAGCGATCTCGTTAGTGATGTGACACGCCCAGATCGTTACTATGATTTGCCGAGTTCACTTATAGGTCGTTTTGTAGTGGTCACACGTACCCATCTCATAAACGACGCAACATAGTTCAGCGATATATTGTTTGACCAAGGCGGTGGTGTGGACACCGTCACACAGCATTCCTCCCAACGATTCCGGCAACAACAGAGGTGTATAATTGTCCGTAGCATACACCCTGACGTGTGATTGCTTCACCCTCTACAAGCCCCAACTTCCATACTGTCAGAATCTCCTACGATTTGTGTCCGCCTTATCAACCATGCCTGCCAAATCAGAACGCAGTTGGTACCACCAATCAGAGTGAAGGAGGCGTAGAGCATTGCTCGTAATGACATGCCCGCGTCGCTGATGACGGACGCACTAACTATGTTGTTCCTTGTTGGCAGGGTGTCAAACATAGCAATATGTCTGCTGCGTTCGCAACGACAAACAATATTTTGAAACTGGACGACGTGTCAACGATCAACGATTTTCGCTATTTTTAAGATCATTCGGAGTCGCTCGTAGGTGTCACACGCAACAACGTCGCTATCGACGACGGAAGTGTGTCACGAAAACAGTGACCCCGACGACATATCATCAGATAAATCGTAGCGTGTATTGGGGCCTTAATGCCAGCACATAGAGGTTGGTGGGGAAGAGGTGAATATTCATTTTGTATTAATAGCGGGCACGTGATGTTAAATTTTCTGGTGCTTACAGCAACACTATGGGGCAACGTAGAAGCTGCCAGTTGAGGACCTGTGAGGCGTCGATTTCTCAAACTAGAGACTCTAATGTACTTATGATGTTGCTCAGTTGTGCAGCGCGGCCTCCCACTTCTCTTTCTACTCTGGTTACAGCCTGTGTTTGCTCTCCTCTGAAGGGAGTAGTACACACTGTTGTAGGAAATCTTCAGTTTCTTGGCAATTTCTTGCATGGAATATTCTTCATTTCTAATAACAAGAATAGACTGTCAAGTTTCACATGAAATTTCTCATTTTCTGGCCATTTTGAGAGTTTAATAGAACCAACAAATGTAATGCTCCAGATTCTCAACTAGCTCAAAGGAAGGTCAGCTTTATAGCTTCTCTAATCAGCAAAACTGTTTTCAGCTGTGCTTACATACTTGCCTAAAGCTGGGTTTACACACTGCAACATCGCAAACGACATCGTTGTAACGTCACCGGTTTTGTGACGTTACAGCGACCTCCCCAGCGACATTGCAGTGTGTGAAACCTATCAGCGACCTGGCCCCTGCTGTGAAGTTGTAATCGCTACAAATCGTTCAGGACCATTCCTAGGTCCTTTGTTTCCCGCTGTGCAGCATGCATCGCTAGAAAGTTTCAGTGTGTGAAAGACTTTGCAGCGACTTTGTTAGCAACTTCCCTTTCAAAAAGCTGCTTATCAACGTCCCCAACAACCAGCTAGGTCGCTCTGCAGGTTCGGATCGCTGTTGCGTCGTTGGCCAGGTTTGCCTGTTTGACAGCTCACCAGAGACTCAGCAGAGACTTAGGGAGGTCGCTGTTACGTCACAAAACCGGTGACGTTACAGCGATGTCCTTTGCGATGTTGCAGTGTGTAAACCCAGCTTTAGGCTCTGTGCGCACTGGGAAATGAAATTTCCTTGAGAAAATTCCGCATGCTCTCAAATATTACCGCACCCGCGGTAAAAAACCGCGGGAAACCGCACCCGAAAACCGCATGCGGTTTGCTGCGGTTTTACCGCGGTATTATTCGCGGTATTGCCGCGGTTTTGCCGCGTGCGGGTTGGGATGTGCTTTATTGCATTCAATGCAATAAAGCACATTGAAAAAAAAAAAAAAAAAAAAAAGTCATTTAATTCTGAGATAGTAGATAGATAGATATAGATAGATAAAGAGACAGAAGAATAGATAGAGGGATAGATAGATGACAGATCGCTGCATTTCCCACGGTCGGCAGTGAGTTCACATTACCGGCCGTGGGAAATGACCGGTAATTACCTCTGCTGTCTGCTGCATTCAGCCTGTGTCTGTGACAGTCGCGGCTGGATGTCAGCAGTGCAGGACGCCGGAGCCGGACCTGTGGATTATGCCGGAGCTTTGCTGCGGGAGGGGTTAATAAAATGGTGAACGAGGCTTGTTGGTTTTATTTAAAATAAAGGATTTTTCGGTGTCTGTGTTTTTTTCACTTTACTTACGGGTTGATCATGTCAGCTGTCACATAGACGCTGCCATGATCAAGCCTGGGGTTAATGGCGGTGATCCCCCATCACCATTAACCCCTTGTTATATTACCCTGACCGCCACTGCTACACGGCGGCAGGAAGAGCCGAGGACACTCCCGGTGCTGCCGCATAATGGATGCGACAGTGCCGGGGCAGCTGCGGCTGATATTCTCGGCTGCCGGAGGAGGAGGGAGGCGGGGGACATTACCCCTGCCCCTCTCCCTCCCCAGCCTGAGAATACCGGGCCGCCGCTGTGTGCTTACCTCGGC
This sequence comes from Anomaloglossus baeobatrachus, assembly GCF_048569485.1. Taxonomy (NCBI): domain Eukaryota; kingdom Metazoa; phylum Chordata; class Amphibia; order Anura; family Aromobatidae; genus Anomaloglossus; species Anomaloglossus baeobatrachus. Next base: position 877,558,844 of record NC_134353.1, on the reverse strand, counting down.
TGGACGGTAAATATGCAGCGGAGCCCACGTTCTTTTTTTTCTATATTTCCGTTTTCTTTCTATGTGTGTTCTATGTGTCTGTGTCTGTGTTCTATGTCTGTGATGTCTGTGTGTCTGTGATCTGTGTGTGTTTACTCTCTGCTCCGCTTCCTCTTCCTGTAATGACATCACTTCCCTGCAAAACCGCAGACAAGCGATGTACATTACCGGAGGTAAACCGCAAAATACCGCAGGGAATAACGCAGGAAAACGCAGTGAACCGCACAGAATTTGCTGCCTGCGTTACTCCCTGCGGGATTTCACGATTACATTGGAGTCAATGGAGTGAAATCCCGCAGCGATGTGCGGAAAAGAAGTGACATGCACTTGTTTTTGCTGCGGGATTCCCGCAGCAAAACATGCAGCTGTCAAATTCCGCCCAGTGCGCACAGGATTTTTTTTCTCCATAGGATTTGCTGGTGATTCACTGCAGAGATGTTATGAACATTTTCTGCAGCGAAACATGCAGCAAATCCGCGAAAAATCCGCGGCAAAATCCGGTAAGTGCGCACATAGCCTTAGGGTTTTCAAGGGATTTCTAAACATCCATTAACACATTTAGCAAACACAATGTACCATTAGAACACTGGGAAACATGGTAGCTAGTTTGCAGTGTGTGTTTGCATTTTAAAGCTTTGAAAGTATTGACAGATCTTTATAGAATTGCACTAGGTGGCCAACCCTTTATGTGCTAGCAGAGTTGTGAGCCTATTTACATTAAATAAAACAATTTTTATTAGATATATTAAAAATCTACAGGGTGGGCCATTTATATGGATACACCTATAGAAAAAGGGAATGGTTGGTGATATCAACTTCCAGTTTGTGGCCCATTAGTATATGGAAGGGGGGAAACGTTTCAAGATGGGTGGTGACCATAGAAGCCATTTTGAAGTCAACCATTTTGGATCCAACTTTATTTTTGCTAATGGGAAGAGGGTCATGTAACACATCAAACTTATTGAAAATTTCACAAGAAAAACAATGGTGTGCTTGGTTTTAATGTATCGTTATTCGTTCATTAGTTATTTACAATTTTATGACTACTTATAAAATGTGTTCAAAGTTCTGCCCATTGTGTTGGATTGTCAATGCAACCCTCTTCTCCCACTCTTGGCACACTGATAGCAACACCGCAGAAAAAATGCTAGCACAGGCTTCCAGTATCCGTTGTTTCAGATCCTGCAAATCTTGTATCTTCACAGCATAGACAATTGCCTTCAGATGACCCCCAAAGAGATAAAAGTCTAAGGGGGTCAGATCGGGAGACCTTGGTGGCCATTCAACTGGCCCACGTTGGCCAATCCACTTTCCAGGACACTGTTCATGTAGGAATGCTCAGACCTGACACCCATAATGTGGTGGTACACAGAATAGCAGCTTCTCTTCTGCCGTGCTCTGCTCTGTTGACAGGGCATGACTGCCGACATCATGCTGATTGAAAGCAGTTTTACCGTTGCCTAACTATAGGGAGTCTGTCAGTCAAATCAGCATGATAGACACAGTCATGCCCAGTCGGCAGAGAAGCCCGAAAGAGGGAGAGCTGTTCCGTTGACATTCAGCATCAGAATTGCTGACAGGAACAGTCTGGTAGAACAGTGAAGCTGGTAACTACCTGCCTGTTAGTTCATAGGCCCATAGTAAAAAAGAAAATATATATAGACAATCCCTTTAAAGATCAAGAAACAGAGAATAACCTGTGTATGGGACTTTCCCTGTCTGAGTCTCTGTGCTCCCAAACCCCTTACTCAGACAGGGAAATCCCCGTAGTCTGATTGTTTGAATATAGTACACCACTATTTTTGCTGAGCAGCAGTTGAAAGCAGCTGCTAAAAGAGCATGAACTGGGTACTGAAAAAAACACTTCAGCACAATGTTTGGGAGAAAAGGAAGTAAAATAAGGTAAAGAAGTATTTTATAAGAAATCTAATTTTACCAAAATTTTTAATTTTGCAATGTCTGGCTTACAAATAAAAAATTACTTACATCTGGCGCAATTTTATTGGAGACCGTGCACAGTGTTATTCTACAGACTGTCTTCAATAAAATGGCCCATAATGAGATTTCGGCTTAAAGGAGTTGTCCGACATTAGCTTAACAAAAATTTTTGAGTTTATCTGTGCTGTATTGTCATATAAATCACACCTACATTGTTATTTTTTGTTTTCTAACTTTTGTTCCTCTTGAATTATCCCTTTATTCTCTGCAGCTCTTGTTTACATTCAGATCCAGCAAACTGACCACTTCCTGTGCAAAACCTCAGTCAGAGCTGGCACCGCCCGGCCTCAGTGTCCAACCCCACCCCAGTGTCCAGCCTCGCCCTCTGCCCGCCCCCTGCACACACATTCCCTGTCAGTATTCTTCCCCAGCACCTGACCTGTTATCACTACAGCATTGCAAATAACAGCCCCACATCGGGCTCTGCACCGCACACGCACACATATGGTTCTGCACCGCACACATATGGCTCTGCACACGCGCACATATGGCTCTGCACATGCACACATATGGCTCTGCACCGCACACGCACACATATGGCTCTGCACACGCACACATATGGCTCTGCACCGCACACGCACACATATGGCTTTGCACCGCACACGCACACATATGGCTCTGCACCGCACACGCACACATATGGCTCTGTACCGCACACATATGGCTCTGCACCGCACACGCACACATATGGCTCTGCACCGCACACATATGGCTCTGCACACGCACACATATGGCTCTGCACCGCACACACATGGCTCTGCACACGCACACATATGGCTCTGCACCGCACACGCACACATATGGCTCTGCACACGCACACATATGGCTCTGCACCGCACACACATGGCTCTGCACACGCACACATATGGCTCTGCACCGCACACGCACACATATGGCTCTGCACCGCACACATATGGCTCTGCACCGCACGCGCACACATATGGCTCTGCTCCGCACACGCACACATAAGGCTCTGTAACGCACACATATGGCTCTGCACCGCATACGCACACATATGGCTCTGCACCGCACACATATGGCTCTGCACCGCACACACACACATATGGCTCTGCACACGCACACACATGGCTCTGCACACGCACACATCAGGCTGTGCACCGCACACACACACACATCAGGCTGTGCACCGCACACACACACATCAGGCTGTGCACTGCACACACACACACATCAGGCTGTGCACCGCACACACACACATCAGGCTATGCACCGCACACACACACATCACGCTGTGCACCGCACACACACATCAGGCTGTGCACCGCACACACACACATCAGGCTGTGCACCGCATACACACACAAACACACATCAGGCTGTGCACCGCATACACACACACACATCAGGCTGTGCACCGCATACACACACATCAGGCTGTGCACCGCATACACACACACACACACATCAGGCTGTGTAACGCACACACACACACATCAGGCTGTGCACCGCATACACACACACACACACATCAGGCTGTGCACCGCATACACACACATCAGGCTGTGCACCACATACACACACACACACACATCAGGCTGTGTAACGCACACACACACATCAGGCTGTGCACCGCATACACACACACACATCAGGCTGTGCACCGCACACACACACATCAGGCTGTGCACCGCACACACACACACACACACACACACATCACGCTGTGCACCGCACACACACATCAGGCTGTGCACCGCACACACACACATCAGGCTGTGCACCGCATACACACACATCAGGCTGTGCACCGAATACACACACACACACACACATCAGGCTGTGTAACGCATACACACACACATACATACACACACACACACATCGGGCTGTGTACCGCATACACACACACACACCCATACACACACACCCACACCTAGAGTTATATAATATACATTATCCCCCTCATGCACTCTCTTCTCTCCCACTGCACTGTCTCCTCTGCCCCCAGCACTCCCCTGTCTCTCACCCCCATGAAGTCTCGTTTCTGCCCCCCTGCTGTGTCACCCATGATCTCTTCTCTAGCCCCCCACTCTATCAGCCGTGGACGCTCTTCTCTAGCCCCCCCCCCTGTTCGCTCTCCCTTCTCACTCGTGCAGCATGCTGTCTCTTCTCCGTGCTGTGATGATTCCAGTGTCCCATACAGAGCTCAGTGCTGTTGTTCGCTGGTGTCAGGTGACATCCCTGCTTCTGACTGTATTCAGAAGCCAGGAGCACGGGAGGCTGCAGTCATCAGAGACAGTGCACGGGGGAGGGGGGTCACAGTTGCCCGGGCACCCTACAACATAATGAGCTGAGGACACTGTTGGGCAAACAGCGCTCACGGTGTCCTAGACACAGAGGGCATCCCTGTGTTTGTCCAGCACATACACTGCAGAGATAGCAGCGCACAGGGAGGGGGGCGGGGCTCATCGCACTGTACAGTCCAGCAGGGCGGCAACATGCAGTGGCAGATTTGCATGTCAACATGGGCCTGCCCATGTAGACATGAAATGACCGGAAGTAGCAAAATCACAGCAGGAGCAGTCACATGACCACTCTGAGCCGGGGGAGAGGGGCTGACAGCGGGGCAGGTAAGTGGTCTCTATCTACTTACCTGCCCCAATGTAGCCCAATAATGTAAATAATAAAAAAAAGCAAAATAAGCCGGATAACCCCTTTAATGACGAGGTCATTGATCTGCGCATGCGCCGCATCTGGCACATAATAATAAGAAGATCCTACCCCCCCAAGTCCCACCCTGATGCATGCATGACATCATCATGAAAACCTTAGAGGAAGATTATTCAGCAACCAAATATTGGATTCCTTCACTGCACGTATCCATTTAATCAGCATCACAGTGCCATTATGGCCATGGCTTTACTTTATAGAGCTAAATGCTGCTGATAGGTTCCCTTTAAATTTGTTGATTGGCGCTAATTTTCAAGATCTAGAGGACTTTGTAATTACTTATGACACCTTTCATACAGAAACATTGCCCCTTTATTAGTTCATCATCATTACTGCATTGTTAGTCACTAGTCTATTGCATCATCTATTTAGTCTATTGAGCCTTCATTATTCTATCATGTTAGGATGGCCAATGAAACAATTCCAACTCCACTCCGATGATGTAATCCTAATTACAGTTTCATCACCTACTTTTGTAAATGCTCTTTGTGTAAGGTATACAGTTTTAAGATTTCTTAGCTTAATTTCCTAGCAAAATATCATGTTTCTATATTTCTTTTCAGATAAACCTCCTTCTTGCATTAACGAATAGTTTTTGCAACATATGCTGAAAAATCACTTTTGTGTCACAAAGGCGAAACTTGACAACATGGTAAGGAAAGCCTACAACCTGTATTTTGGCTGCAGAATAGGAGATCAGGACAATAGTTGGGCTCCATACATCTGCTGCAATAGATGTGCATCACGCCTTACCCAGTGGTTGCATGGGAAGAGGCAATCTACGTCTTCTGCAGTCCCAATGATCTGGAGAGAGCCAACCAATCACATTACCAATTGCTATTTCTGTATGGTGCTTCCCATTAGAAAAGGAGTTTCAAGGAAGAAGACGTGGACTTTACAGTATCCAAAGATCCCATCTGCAATACGCCCGGTACCACATACAAAAGAATTGCGGCTTTCAAAAGCACCAGAAACCTTTTTAGTCAAGTCATTAAGATGAGAGCACTTGGTGTCATGAAGCATTTTCATCTCACAAAACAGACTTTTTGTCAGCAACTTCAACTGAACCACATCTTATAACACAAAGTGAACTGAATGATCTTACTAGAGATATGGATATGCCCAAGAGTAAAGGGTGCTTTACACGCTGCGACATCACTAATGATATATCGTCGAGGTCACGTCGTTAGTGATGCACATCCGGCGTCGTTAGCGACATCGCAGCGTGTGACAACTAGGAGCGACAATCAACAATTGCAAAAAAGTCAAAAATCGTTGATCGTTGACACGTCGCTCCTTTTCATAATATCGTTGGTGGTGCATGCCGCTCGTTGTTCGTCATTCCTGCGGCACCACACATCGCTATGTGTGACACCGCAGGAATGACGAACATCTCCCTACCTGCGTCCTCCGGCAATGAGGAAGGAAGGAGGTGGGTGGGATATTCTGGCCTCTCATCTCCGCCCCTCCGCTTCTATTGGACGGCTGCCGTGTGACGTCACTATGACGCCGCACGAACTGCCCCCTTAGAAAGGAGGCAGTTTGCCGGGCCACAGCGACGTCGCAGGGAAGGTAAGTCCGTGTAACGGGTGTAAGCGATGTTGTGCGCCACGGGCAGCGATTTGCCTGTGTTGCACTGTGACGCCCTGGGCAAGCCAGGGGTCACAGGTCATCACACCACCACACCCTACATCCCAGTTAGGAACACCAAAGCTAAACTAAAATCCTTGTTGCCTTCCTCCAGAGGCTGATGTTCACACCAGGGGGTGGGCCAGGCGGTTGGCTCCGCCCACCGAGGAGTTCACAGCTCTGGAAGCGGGAAGAAACCAGGCAGTCAGCTCAGGGAAGAGCTTGAGTGAGGAGTAAACAAGTGAAAGTAGAAGGAAGTAAAGTGGTAAAGGAGGAAAGCAAGAGTGGTGACAGAAAGAAAGCCTGAAGTAGTCCAGCTGTGTGCAGGACAGGGTCAGCAAGGTCAGCAACGACGGTGACTGTCCAGAGGGGTGACTGTTCGGGAGTTCCTGGAAGGACCGCGGATGGGTAGTGACCCGGCGGTCTGGAGCAGCGTGCAAAGGACAGTCAGCACCAGGGCAGGGGCCTCTCGAACCCCAGCAAGGCTAGGAGTCGCCATAATTTGCCGAATCCGTCAGTGAAGGGGACGTAGATCCCCCAACAACCAAGTCCCGATTGAAGGCAACAGTCCAACCATTAAGGAGGAACACTGCCACCGCCAAGGCACCAGTTCCTCAGGGCCAGCGTCTGCGGGCAAAGTAGAGCTCCTCCGGTCCAGCTTGAAGCCGGGGAGCGGGTTACCGGTGGGGACCCATCGCTACCAACTTAGAAACATCAGGTGCAGGTCAGAGGGACATCACCGTCACCTACTGGGAGAGCAAGTGCAGCCGTCCGTGGAAACCGTCTTTCCAGCCGCGTGGTTTACCGTAAAAACTGTGTCAACATCTCAGGCTGAGTGAGTACCACAGTGCCGCAAGGCACAGCGCTGCCCCCATGTCCCTGCGCCCACCAGGCCCTGCACCTCCCTCGCCATCACCGGGCCCCGGGATCACCAACCCCTACCCACAGAGGGGCAACACAACACCTGGCTGCTCCGCATCACCATCCCCGGGATCCCCATATTGAGCAGCGGTGGTGAAATCACCACAACCGTGGGTGGCGTCACGGACAATAAACTATTCCCACACCCAACAACCCCCTTTCACTCACGGGCGAGGAGTGCCGCTCGAGAACCCCCGGGATCCGGCCCACCGCTCGAGCCACCACTGAGCAGCAGCCGCCGGACCCGAGCAGAAGGGGTGAGCGTAGTGTGCAGACACCCTCCTCCCCGCCCGCGACAACTTGGCGTCACGAACAGGATCTTACCGCTCTGCCGTTTGGTAGAGGTGCGCCTTGTTACCGCCGGAGATATTCGGCAGAAAAATTTCAGAAGCTGCCATCTTTGGCGCGAAAAGTTCCCGCTCGAGCGTCTTCTCGAGTAGCAGAGGCGCGAAGGCCAAAACCCCTCCCCGAGAGAGGAGGGGCCGGAAAGAGCTAAGGGGGACACGATGGCGGCTGGACGCATGTGAGTGTGGCGGTGCAAGCAAACACACTGGGACCCCCCGGTCCACCGACCCTAACGGGAAATGTCCGCCCCACCTAGTTTTGCAGAGACTACCGAGCTGGTGTCTGGAACAGCGGCATGGCTGAGGGCCTGGGCGGCGGAGATCTGCCGTCACTATCGGAGTCAGATCGGCGGCCTGATGGAGCAGTGGGCCGCGGAGGTGGAGGCGCTGGTTGCTGTGGCGCGAGTGTATGGAGTGGAGGCCGTGATGGAGGAGCTGGAGAGTGACCCACGCCCCTGTGTCCCCGAGGGACCGGCCGCTGCGGCTGAGGGACCCGGTCTGCCCCTGGTTCCTGTGTTACCTCTGTCCTACTCACTTGCGTGCTGCGCTGCACCTGGCCCGTCGGGTGTGCCTCTCTCTGTGACTGCGGCGGGGGCAGAAGATAGCGACTCCGGGCCTGACACTGAGCCTGTGTCAGAAGAAGAGGAGGGGGTCGTTGCCCTGTCTGGCATGGAGGCCACTTATGTTCCCCGAACCGGGGGCAACGGGTATCGGGCGGCCCTTCCACACCGTGCTTGCTACGCACTGGAGGGGCTGGTGCCCGTGTCCTTCCACCCCGGGCCAGGTGAGGAGGACGAAAATACCCAGTAGGGCAGCGGATGCCCGCTGCACCGTCCCCGTTGGGACCACCACTGAAAAGTTTGTGTGAATTGTTGTTTAAAAGTTTGAAAAGTTGCAGAAAATGATGAAAAATGATGATACCGAGTACTTTACCAGATTGTCTGTGTGATTTGCAACCGGCCGGAGCCGGCACCGTTGTCCCCGTGTGGGACCGTTTAAAAAGTTTGCATGAGGAACTGCTCATGGACAAGCCCGTGAACTTGCAGGGCAACCACAAACGTTAGTGGCTTGTAAATAAGTTGTTTGCCGTTACCGTTTTCCGCAATGCCGCCTCCGGAGAGGCAGGTTGGAGGGAGGGCCCTCAGCAGAGCAGGCTGGGGCCCAGCCATCAAAGGAACCGGTGGCTACCCTCTGGAGGGGAAGGACAGATCCCGCTCGGGTACCGTGTGTTGGACTGTGGGTCAAGGGGTGCTGCCTGGGCTTTAGGGGCAGCATCAGGGCCAGGTTGCTTGGGTGGGAGAGAGCGGAAACCGTAACCGTAAACCGTTTGAAACGTTAAAGTAATGTGCCTCCCGTTATGGGAAGAGTTAGTAAAAATGTATATATGTTACCGTTTACCATGTTATATTTTGCAGAAAAATAAAACCGGTGTTGGACGGGCAGCCCACGGACGGTCTGCATTTTGCTAAGGGGGAATGTGACGCCCTGGGCAAGCCAGGGGTCACAGGTCATTACACCACCACACCCTACATCCCAGTTAGGAACACCAAAGCTAAACTAAAATCCTTGTTGCCTTCCTCCAGAGGCTGATGTTCACACCAGGGGGTGGGCCAGGCGGTTGGCTCCGCCCACCGAGGAGTTCACAGCTCTGGAGGCGGGAAGAAACCAGGCAGTCAGCTCAGGGAAGAGCTTGAGTGAGGAGTAAACAAGTGAAAGTAGAAGGAAGTAAAGTGGTAAAGGAGGAAAGCAAGAGTGGTGACAGAAAGAAAGCCTGAAGTAGTCCAGCTGTGTGCAGGACAGGGTCAGCAAGGTCAGCAATGACGGTGACTGTCCAGAGGGGTGACTGTTCGGGAGTTCCTGGAAGGACCGCGGACGGGTAGTGACCCGGCAGTCTGGAGCAGCGTGCAAAGGACAGTCAGCACCAGGGCAGGGGCCTCTCGGACCCCGGCAAGGCTAGGAGTCGCCATAATTTGCCGAATCCGTCAGTGAAGGGGACGTAGATCCCCCAACAACCAAGTCCCGATTGAAGGCAACAGTCCAACCATTAAGGAGGAACACCGCCACCGCCAAGGCACCAGTTTCTCAGGGCCAGCGTCTGCGGGCAAAGTAGAGCTCCTCCGGTCCAGCTTGAAGCCGGGGAGCGGGTTACCGGTGGGGACCCATCGCTACCAACTTAGAAACATCAGGTGCAGGTCAGAGGGACATCACCGTCACCTACTGGGAGAGCAAGTGCAGCCGTCCGTGGGAACCGTCTTTCCAGCCGTGTGGTTTACCGTAAAAACAGTGTCAACGTCTCAGGCTGAGTGAGTACCACAGTGCCGCAAGGCACAGCGCTGCCCCCGCATCCCTGCGCCCACCAGGCCCTGCACCTCCCTTGCCATCACCGGGCCCCGGGATCACCAACCCCTACCCACGGAGGGGCAACACAACACCTGGCTGCTCCGCATCACCATCCCCGGGATCCCCATATTGAGCAGCGGTGGTAAAATCACCACAACCGTGGGTGGCGTCACGGACAATAAACTATTCCCACACCCAACAACCCCCTTTCACTCACGGGCGAGGAGTGCCGCTCGAGAATCCCCGGGATCCGGCCCACCGCTCGAGCCACCACTGAGCAGCAGCCGCCGGACCCGAGCAGAAGGGGTGAGCGTAGTGTGCGGACACCCTCCTCCCCGCTCGCGACAGCACAACCGATGGGGGCGGGTACGCTCGCTAGTGATATCGATAGAGATATCGCAGCGTGTAACGTGCCCTTAAAGCTGAGCTCTTAAGTTCCCGGCTACAACAGTGGAATATTCTAGTGGGTGATGTTTGTATTTCTTTGTTCCGCAACCATTAAATGATCTTGTTCAATACTTCTTCATGGAGGGTGGTTTTGTGGTATGCAACAACCTCAACAGTTTAATGAAAGATCTGAAGAGAAGTCATAATCCAGAGAAATGGAGGTTCTTCATTGATTCGTCCAAATTTACCTAAACGCTCTTGCTACATAATGGCAATGCACTACCTTTAATTTCATTTGGCTATACAATCCACATGAAAGAAACTCACGACAACATAAAACAGCTGTTGACCAATATTTATGGCCCTCCTGTGGTGACCTAAATGTGGTTGCCCTCTTACTTGGTCTCCAGGGTGGATACCCAATGTACTGCTGTGTTCTATGTGAGTGGGATAGTCGTGCAAGAAAATGAATATCACGACAATAAGAGAGACTGGTCGCTACAACATTCATTGGGAGTAAAAGTGTCCTGCATCCAGCCCTTTTTGACCCACATAAGATATTGTTACCACCATTGCATATCAAGTTGAGTCTAATAAAGAACTTTGTAAAGGCAATGGATAAAAATTAGGAATGATCGAATACCTCAAATATTCGGCTTCGCAAATATCTGACGAATAAGTCGCCGCTATGCGAATATTCGATGTGCAATGTAAGTCTATGGGAAGCCCGAATAGTTCTGAATAGTTGTTATTCGGGTTTCCCATAGACTCACATTTTGCATCGAATCTTCACGAATAGTCGAATAGCGGCGACCTGTTCGGCAAATATTCGCGAAGCCGAATATTTGAGGTATTCGATCACCCCTAATAAAAATGCAAAATAATTCAAGTGTCACATTAATACATTTCCAAGGCTGAGTGAAGCAAAAAAAGGAAGGAGTCATAATTGGACCACTGATTGGTAAGCTTCTTCAAGATATTGTCTGTTTTTTTTCAATACAAGGAAAAGGCTGCATGTGTAGCAATCACATTAGTGCTTTGGAGAACTCAAGAGCAGATAACTATGAAGAGTTGGATGAAAATCTACTTAAAACATATAAGGATCTTGGCTATAACACGTCCTTAAAGTTTCATTTCTTACATTGGCATCTAGACTACTTTCCACCAAACTGCGGAGCATTGAGCAACGAACATCCTGAGAGATGGAAAAAAGATATCAAGGAAAATGGAATCCATCAACGTATGCAGATTACTGTTGTACAACTGCAAGGGATGAAACAATGCAGAACTACAAGAGACAAGAAAAAAAGAGAGGCCACTGAATGAGGACCAAATTTTGTAGTACAATTTCTGTAACTGTTTATAATTCCCAATAATGTTTAGACATATTTTAATTATTTGTTTGTTTCCTCCAAATAAATTTTAGAAAATTGGCATAAAAAAAACAATTCTGCATCTTTATATTTGCAAAAATAATAATGTTTCAATGTGCTGAAACTTTTATGCATTAATTAGATGTAGAAGTAAAAGGAAAACTCTTTGATATCATAGAAACAAGAGCTAAATTGTCATTTAACTTAAGGTCAAAATGATTAAGAAATGGCTCATTTCATAACTGAACCTGATAACTTTTGAAAATATGTAAAACAATGTCAATTCTAGTGCAAATATGGTGTGACTTATGTTTAGAAATGTACTAATTTATAAAAGTGGTGCAAAGCTTAAATATATTTCCCACTACTCTTGTGCCAAATACCTGACCAAGCAGCCAAGACACGTCCTGTGGGGCCAACAGTCTCTCTGCACAATAAAAGTACTCTAGTATTATACACGGTACATGAGAGTTAAGGCCGCTTTACACACTGCGATATCGGTACCGATATCGCCATCGTGCGTACCCGCTCCCATTTGTTGTGCGACACGGGCAAATCGCTGCCCGTGTCGCACAACATCGCCCAGACCCGTCACACTACCTACCTTTCCTGCGATGTCGCTGTGACCGGCAAACTGCCTCCTTTCTAAGGGGGCGGTTCGTTCAGCCAGCCAATAGAAGCGGAGGGGCGGAGATGAGCGGGACGAACATCCCGCCCACCTCCTTCCTTCCGCATTGTGGCCGGGAGGCAGGTAAGGAGAGGTTCCTCGTCCCTGCGGTGTCACACGGAGCGATGTGTGCTGCCGCAGAAATGAGGAACAACTTCGTTACTGCTGCAGTAACGATATTTGAGAATGGACCACCCATGTCGCTGATGAGCGATTTTGTACGTTTTTGCGACGATGCAAAATCGCTCATAGGTGTCACACGCAACGGCATCGCTACAGCAGCCAGATGTGCGTCACAAATTCCGTGACCCCCAACGAGATCGGCTTTAGGCTGGAGTTACACTTGCGAGTGACTCGCGTGAGTCTCGCATCGCATCACAAGTTATGGCCAGGCACCCTCCGGACAGGAGCGTCTGAGCTGCATAGAAATACATGCAGCTGACCCGTTCCTGTCTGGAGAACGTGCGGCAGTGCCGGGTGATGCGATGTGAGACTCGCGCAAGTCACTCGCAAGTGTGACTCCGACCTTAGGTGGACTTTCAGATTTTTGTATCGGTACTATTAGAGCTCTAAGAAGGAGGCTGAGTGTGAGATGTTGATTTAGAGCTATTCTTTACATTATTAATCAGAATTTATTAGACTGGGAGGAGTACTTGATAGAGAAGATGAGAGTGACAGCTTTGCTTTAAATCCTGAACTAAGATCTCACTTTTTGATGACTATGCCCCATATTCTATTTCCCAACCGGCTCACAAATGCCAGTTAATAGCTACTTCTCACTATCTCGTCACTTCCACCTTCATATACCTCAAATATCCTATAGATTGAATTAATGACTTATTTGTGTATAAAAGAGCCGCTCCCTCTGCCTGACCTCTGTATATAACCACCATCAATCTCCTTATATTCTCGTGTATCCAGATTTATTAAGTAGATTCTTTGTCACTGTGTAATTGAATCTCCCTCTTACAACAAGCCTGGAATCTGTCCCAAACACTTTACTCTGATTGTACTTCTGGAGCTTGCGTTGACCCAGTACAGACTGTGACAAGGAGCTTATTTTTTTGTGTTACGTTCCTTCACATAATTTCATGATCATTTTGTATTTCTCCTTCAGTCAATCAGATGAAAATATACAATGACAGGAACTAAATGGCTGAAAACAATCATAAGCTACATCTGGTAAAGTGAATGTGACAAGCCAAGCACCAGTCGAGTATGAAGTAGTTTTATGTTGGAAAAAAGTGTTGGCACAAAAAAGACAAATTGGACATAATTTCACACAAAACCTCCGAAATGGGCCAGACAAAATTGTTTGCACCATTAACTTTTTTTTTGCACACTATGTGGAATAAGTAACTCCAAGAAATGGCTTCCTATAATCATCCACAAGCTTCTTACTCCTCTCAACTGGAATTTTGGACTCTTCTTTTGTGAACTGCTCCAGGTCTCTCATGTTTGAAGGTGTCTTCTCGCAACAGCAATTTAAGATCTCTCCACAGATGTTCAATGGAATTTAGATCCAGATTCATTGGTGCCACTTCAGAACTATCCAGCACTTAATTTCCATCCATTTCTGGGGTCATTATTGTCCCACTGGAGGACACATTACCTAGGACACAAACCCAGATTTCTGACACTGGGCACTATATTGATACCCAAAATTCTTTGGTAATCTTTGGATTTCATGATATCTTGTACACAGTGAAGGCACCCAATACCAGAGGCAACTAAACAACCCCAAAATATCTTTGAGCCTTTACCATTTTTGACTGTAGGTGAAACGCCCGCGAGGGGGCTTGCAGGGCTCGCACGGTCACCGGGCCGGTGGTATTCGGGGTAAGGCTGTGAGTGGCCCGACCCGGCTTCCGTGACCCCGGCGGGTTTCAATAAAAGGGAAAGTCCTACAGTCTATCCGGTGTGACAAGGGGGATGGAAGGAGGGTATCGGGGTTCCTGGGGAGCTTGTATTCGCTCACAGCGGCCACTGAGGTCTCGGCCTCCTCTGCCGCCACTCTCCCCCAGGAAACGGTAGGGGACGGGGATGGAGTGCTAGTAGCGCCACCCGTGGTATGCGGCCAGGTGTTCAGCCGCCGCTGCACAGTCTTTCGCCGGGGCAGGTGTTAAAGGCAACCAGATGGAATCGCTCCCCACGGTTGAAACGGGGGAGCCCCGGGAGGTTAATGAGCTTCCGTGACCCCGGCGGGTTTCAATAAAAGGGAAAGTCCGACAGTCAGTCCGGTGTGACAAGGGGGATGGAAGGAGGGTAACGGGATTCCTGGGGAGCTTATAATCGCTCACAGCGGCCACTGAGGTCTCAGCCTCCTCTGCCGCCACTCTCCCCCAGGAAACGGTACGGGACGGGGACGGAGTGCTAGTAGCGCCATCCGTGGTATGCGGCCAGGTGTTCAGCTGCCGCTGCACAGTCTCTCGCCGGGGCAGGTGTTAAAGGCAACCAGATGGAATCACTCCCCATGGGTGAAACGGGGGAGCAATGGGAGGTTAATGAGACCCAGGGCAACACAGTCCTCAAGGACACCGGGGGCACAGGGCGGCGGCATTACTCACACCAGTCACGGAGTGAGGGTTCCAGTTTCTCTTTATTTAAAGTCCGTTCCACATCGCACCCGGGTGATGGTCCTCGCCACCTATAGCCTCTGTTCGGTCCTGGGCAGGTAGGAGGAAGGAGTCTGGTGGGGTGATCTTGGGGTCCCTCTCTTTCAGTGCGTTAATGCTATCCCCGTGGCATGGAGCATCTTGGGGACTCGCCGCCATGCTGTCTCTCACTTGCCCGGTAGCGTAGATATGACCGCCACCAGGTACAACACTCTCCAAAGATCCCCAGTCCTCAGCTCCATTCCCTTCCTCAGATGTTATCAGCCCTGGTCTCGTGGCATCTGCTCAGCAGGAGCTGCTCTCTGTGGAGGTCTGCACTCTCTTGCAGCCTCTGACGCTCTGACTAAAACTTCAGTCTGCTTTGCACTAAACTCACACATTCAGGGCCCCCCTCCCCTTGGGTTGTCATGGGGACCTGCACACCTGCTCATTAAGGAGACAGGATAAGTCATGCAGGCTCAAACTACATGCTGAAGAATTTTTAACTCCTTCCTGCCAGTGTGTGTGGACTCTTCTCCTCCTGCCCAGGAAAAATGGGGTAATATTTAATACCCTGTAACAACCCGGTTGCAGGGGCGTTACACTGGTAATGTGTTCTTCTCTTTGTAGGCCTCATTATGTTTTTGGTAAATAGTAGAATGATGTGCTTTATCAAAAACCTCTATCTTGGTCTCATCTGTCCACAAGACTTTTTCACAGAAAGATTTTGGTCTACGTACAGTTTAACAAACTGCAGTGTAGTTTTTTTTTATCTCTGTGTCAGCAGTGGGGTCCTCTTGGGTTTCCTGCCATAGAGTTGTATTTCATTGAAATGTTGATTGTTTGCACTGATACTGATGCACCCTGAGTCTGCAGGACAGCTTGGATTTCTTTGTAATATGATTGTGGCTCATTATCCATGATCTTGCATGGCAACCTTTCATCAATTTTTCTCAGCCACCCACAGGGAGAGATTAGCTACAGTGCCATGGGTTGTAAACCTCTTGATTATATTTCACACTGTGGACAAAAGGAACATCAAGATCTCTGGAAGATGGGCTTGTAGCCTTGAGATTAATAATATATTTCAACAATTTGGGTTTTCAAGTCCTCATACTGTTCTCTTCTCTTCTCATTCTGTTCTCCATGCTTAGTGTGGCACACACAATGCAAAGATTGAGTCAACATCTCCCCTTTTTATATGGTTTCAGGTGCGAATTTCATATTGCCCACACCTGTTACTTGCCTCAGGTGAGTTTGAACGAGCATCACATGCTTGAACAAAGTTGTTTACCCACAATTTTAGAAAAGTGCCAACAATTTTGTCAGGTCTATTTTGGGGTTGTGTGAAATTCTGCCCAATTTACATTTTTTTTCTATGATTTTTTTTTGTTGTTCCAATATACACAATGGAAATGAACATGTGCATGGTAAAACATGTGATGCAATCATTTTTTGGGAGAAATACATTTTCTAGAACAAATTCAAGGGTGCCAACACTTTCGGCCATGACTGTATTATATATAAAGATGTTGTACTTTTGACTACCCACTTGCTGTCAGATTTTGTCTCTGTCATGACCTCTTGTTCTCAACCCAGTGCGAGGACCCTTCTTGCCTTCAACATGCTCCAGCGGCTGATTCTGTGGCCCCAGCTCATGAGGCCTTGTGTAAGTCGAGATCCCTGTACAGGTGCTGAAGGGTGAAGGCAAGGGCAACCTCTGGGATCAGGTAAACAGAGTGGATTGTGCTAAGCCCATCCGTCCGTGGACGCTCTATTAACAGCTCCTATCAGTCCACAAACAGTGTAATCAGGACAATTATATGTTTATTGGGGTCTACCGACTCCCAATGGATCGGCTCCTTCATTTGGTAACCTTAAGCTGGTGTCACACTAAACGACAGCGACAACGACGTCGCTGTTACGTCACCATTTTCGGTGACGTAACAGCGACCTTGTAAGTCGCTGTTATGATCGCTGCTTAGCTGTCAAACACAGCAGAAGCAGCGATCATAAGGTCGCTGTGCTACATGTTCAGAGAGCAGGGAGCCGCGCTTAGCGCTGGCTCCTTGCTCTCCTCCAGCACACATCGGGTTAATTAACCCGATGTGTGCTGCAGCTACATGTCACAGTTCAGAGAGCAGGGAGCCGCGCTTAGCGCTGGCTCCTTGCTCTCCTGCAGCACACATCGGGTTAATTAACCCGATGTGTGCTGCAGCTACATGTCACAGTTCAGAGAGCAGGGAGCCGCGCTTAGCGCTGGCTCCTTGCTCTCCTGCAGCACACATCGGGTTAATTAACCCGATGTGTGCTGCAGCTACATGTCACAGTGCAGAGAGCAGGGAGCCGCGCGCACTGCTTAGCGCTGGCTCCTTGCTCTCCTTGCTACAGTATACATCGGGTTAATTACCCGATGCATACTGCAGCCACATGTCACAGTGCAGGAGCCGGCACTGGCAGCTGCGGTAAGCTGTAACCAGCGTAAATATCGGGTAACCAGGGAAAGGTCTTCCCTTGGTTACCCGATGTTTACGCTGGTTACAGCTTACCGCAGCTGCCAGTGCCGGCTCCTGATCGCTTCATTTCGTCGCTCTCTCGCTGTCACACACAGCGATGTGTGTGTCACAGCGGGAGAGTGACGACCAAAAAATGAAGCTGGACATTCAGCAACGACCGGCGACCTCACAGCAGGGGCCAGGTCGTTGCTGGATGTCACACACAGCGACAGCGACGGGACGTCGCTGCAACGTCACAGAAAATGGTGACGTAGCAGCGACGTCGTTGTCGTCGTCGTTATGTGTGACACCAGCTTTACCTTTCACGCAATGTTATCCTCTCAAGAGGATGTCCACACATCCTTGAGCACCACAAACACTAACTTCAATATGAACTAATGAAATACTATCCACGTTGTACAATACCATAATATATTTGTCAAATTAACTATTTGGGGTCAGGATATAGCAAAACTATAAGCAAACTGATAATGGAGAAGGTAAATTATTCCTGAAACACGCATAGTGATAATTATTTGACACGTATCTCAAATCTGATCCAAATAATCATTAACCTTGGACCTAATTTCATTCACGCTATTTGCATAAATTAACTGTTAAACAAGTTACTTGCTAAAAGAAATGCAAATTAGCAATATCACCTTAGCTATGAAAATACATAACTATTCTTTCCCAGACAAAATAAAAGGGAAAAAAACTTTTTTTTTTTTTTTTTAAATAAGAGTTTCTTATCATAATTATTCTTTTGGGGAATCAGTATGACTTAGGGGTACTTTGCACGCTGCGACATCACTAGCCGATTCTAGTGATGCCGAGTCACCTCGACGCGCGCACATTTCATTGCCGTCTTCTTCAGAAGAAGACGGCAATGAAACGTGCGCGCGTCGGGGTGTGGGCGTTAGGGTTAGGGTATGTGTTTTTTTTTAGAAATAATACATGGAATGTTTAATTGTTTTTAATGAATATCAATAAAAATTATATATTTTTATGACCTTTGTTCGGTTTTTCTTTTCGGTGACTTATATTTATATCCGAATGGTCCTATTGGTCCAGTATACCCTCACATTGAGTATAATCCTATTATTATATAATATCACTGGTGGTACCATATTTATTGATGTGATATGGGTATTATTCTTTAACTTTTGGTGTGGTCCTCGCTGATGCATAGAGTGAGGTGATTCAACACTGGATTATGGATTTATCCATTGGTGATAATAGAGAGGCAAGATATGGGTGAAAGGGCTTTCCTTGGCAATGTGTTTCTCAACAAAAGGAATCACTCTCTTAAAAAAGTTTTCTTAAAGATTTATAGCAAATAAAGTATATTCTGAACTGTTAAAGCCTCATTGATATAACATTCTTGGTTTATCTAATATATACATTATGCTCTACATGTTTCTAATATCAATAACTCCTCTATAATTAAAACAAAGTCTAAAAATATAATCCCACAGTTGTTAAACACCATGTTGTAGATTGCCAGTTTTAAAGAGTAAAGGGGGTGTTACACACAGCGATATCGCTATCGACATCGCTGGTGAAAGCACCCGCCCCCGTCGTTTGTGCGTCACGGGCAAATCGCTGCCGTGTGGGGCACAATATCATTCAGAGCCGTAACACGGGACTTACCTGCCTAGCAACGTCGCTGTTGCCAGCGAACAGCCTCCTTTCTAAGGGGGCGGTTCGTGCGGCGTCACAGCGGCGTCACTAAGTGGCCGCCCAATAGAAGCGGAGGGGTGGAGATGAGCGGCACGTAACATCCCACCCACCTCCTTCCTTCTGCATTGCCGGTGGCCGCAGGTAAGCTGCAGTTCGTCGTTCCCGAGGTGTCACACGTAGCGATGTGTGCTGCCTCGGGAACGACGAACAACTTGCGACCTCAACAATCAACGATGTTTTAAAAAGTAACGACGTGTCAACGATGGACGATAAGGTGAGTACAATATTTCCATCGTTAACGGTCGTTCCTTGCTGTTACATGCAACGACGTCGCTAACGATGCCGGATGTGCGTCACGGAATCCGTGACCCCGGCAATATATCGTTAGATCCGTTGTTGCGTGTAACGGGGCCTTAACTGTTGTGTTAATTGTTATTACTAAGTCATTTTGATCTCAAATATAATAATAAATCTTAAGGAACCAAACACTGAGAATAATAAAGCTTAGGTGGTACTTTATTACCTCAAAATACATTAGTATTAAATATTAATATCAAATGAATGATCCTTTGTCTTCGGTCGGTGATTCTGTGATCTCTGAGAGAGCTGCTGCCAGACTCCTTTGGCAGTGGCTTTTCTTCCCAGGAACACAAAGATCAATTACTGGAAGTCCAATATGCTGGATCCTTTTCCCTCCTGCCATAATCTGCTGGGGAAAAGTTGGCAGACACCCCCATACACATAAAACTGCCAGTCTTGCCAATATTTGTGGGCTCAGCTTAAAAAGGTTGACTCCTACTTTTACATTGATGGTTTATCCTAAGAATAGGTCATCAATGTTTGATTGGTCAGAGTCTAACAGCCAACACCCCCGTCAATCAGCTGCTCTCGGTCCCGGCAGCGGCAGCAAGCAGCTGGAAATGCTCAGTTCCGGAGCTGCTCCGTCTTGTGATAGTGGCTGAAGCTGGGTACTGCACATCCACCTTCCATTCAGATTAATAGGAGGTGGATGTGCAGTGCCCGGCCACAACTGCTATCAGAAGAAGGAGCAGATCCGGAACTGAACATTTCCAGCTGCCTGCTGCCGCCGCCAGGACCAAGAGCACCTGATCGCTGGCAGTGCGGGGTGCCGGACCACGGCCAATCAGACATTAATGACCTATCCTAAGTATAGGCCATCAATGTAAAAGTAGGGGCCAACCTCGTAGGTGAGGGAGTCGATATTCAACTTTGCTTGGCTTTTCTGTAACCTCCATAGAAGTGCTCTACATGGAGAGAGTAATGCCCATGCATGCCTATCTACCCTATTCATTCACCATCATTATGCGACAGACACCTCATAAGGGAAGATTGAATGGGAAGACCCTCTCTTCGATGTATTTGTGGGTCCATTGAGACGTCAGATATGCGAATAGATGGGGATACCCCTTTAGTATATGGTCAAATGCGTTTGCATCTAACAAATTGTAATATCCATCGGATGCCGTATTAAAGTTGTATTCTTACATGTTTTACAATATACTTAAATTAATATGAGGCTGTGAGGAGACATTAAATCCTGTCTGCATTATTTTATTATCTGTAATGTTTCTACAATTTTAGATTTAATGTAATTATTATAATTGATATTTTCTTACACAAAGGTGAAGTCTGTAATCAATCAGATTCCTGAGGGGTGGTGAGAAGTAAAATCTGAATTATTGCAATACAGTAGTCTGATCTGTGTAGGACTCTAGAAGAAAAGCTAAAATCACAGAGGAAGTGCGACCAGAGGGTAACGGCAATGAAACATTATAGATATTGCCCAGGAATAAAGAACATGTTGATTTATGCCTTGATTGATTTTCCTCTTAAAGTGTCTCTTATTAATAAATTGTACAATTGATGACTGTTTAATTTAAAGGAAAGGAAACCGCAAATGAGTCTCTAGGAGAAGTTATATTAACCATAAATAAATAATGAGAAATGGAAAAATATAAAATACACAATACAGCCCTTCCCGTAGCCTTAAAATAGTTATCAGTCTTGAAAAATCAATTTTTATTGGAAGTTTTCCTCAACTAAAGGGTGTTCATACATTGTTCTGCTGCGGAAGCCCCAACAATCAGCGGTAATCTGCGATGGAACCTTCCAGTGAGCGATCACCTTCTCTGCAGTGCCTCCACAGGACAGATAAAGTATTACTGCATTCCTATAGGAATCAATAGGGTGTCTGGGAATAAAATTGAAATGCGGGCTCCTCCAGACGGGCAGAGCTCTTTGGAGCTGTTTTCTACTCTGGCTATTATTTTTACTGACATATTTTCTGATTTTTGCTTCTAACCCTGTTGGTTCTGGTAATGCTTCAATCAGTTCACATCACCTCTAGCAGAGAAATATGACCAGGAGATTTTGTACTATCCAGAATAGGATTATTCTTTATTCTTGGAAAATGGAGAATTCTCAGGAATTTATACAAATTGTCTCTTCAGAGAGGAAGTAGACGAAGTCTAGTGCCACCTATTGGAAGTAGCAATCCTAAAAGTCAAAAGTGACCCTTTAACAAGTTTTGTCATATAACTTAGGATTTATGCCAGATCAGAACTTTATTTTGCAGACATGGTGTTTTGGGATGATTGCCCCTCATCACTGCAAAGTATGGATTGCAGTTATAAGTCTCCTCACTGGCATGCCAGATTGGTGTGTCAGTCTCCGCCAGGAGAATTTTTTTCCCCTCAGACCTCGTCTTAGCTTCTCATGCAGCCAGATAAGATCTCATACTTTGCACTGACGAGAGACAACCATCCCAAAACACCGTGTCTGCAAATTGAGTTTGTCTACTTCCTCACTGAAGAGACAATTTGCATATTTCCCATAGGATCATTGCAGCTATAAGTTTCCTCATTGGCATGCCAGATTGTTGTGTCAGTCACTGCAAGGAGAAAAGTTTTCCCCTCAGACCCAGGAATTTATAGCAATCTAAGGATTCAATGAGGTTAAACCAACAGTCTTTAGATTTCAACTGAAAATCATGTTTTGAGAAAGTAAGTGGTTTTCTGCTTTTAACAAAATCTCAGATCGTACTTCCCCCTAAATCAAGCTGGTTTTCATTATTTCCACTCCTGTGAGTCCCTTAGCTATTAATTATGGAAGAAATACAAATCTTTGTCTATGTTCCTTGCGGAACTTAGAAACACCCAGAACCAAGAGACCTTGTCTTCTGATAGCTCACAATCCCGTAATAAGTTCTGTGACAATGGACGGCTTTAGGAAAACCTTAAAGGAAACCTGTGAGCTGATTAATGCTGCCCAAACCACAGGCAGCATAATTCACAGACTGACATTATTATTGCAGACAAGTATGTTTACTATGAAACACTGTGGTTTTGGGAGGTGAGGTGTTATTTTTAGGAAGCTTTATTGATATTACTGAGGGGAGTTTAGCTAATTGGAAGTATATATAATAGAAATCTCTAAATTTACAATGCTTGGACAGAAATGTACTTTTGAACTCACTGAAGACACAGATGTAGCAGTACTTACAAATCAATTGCTAATGAAAAATTGGTGTAAAAATCAATACCTTCAAGTCCCACCTTAATATAATACAAGCACTTTGACCCTACCCATAATGACTAACATCCACAAAAATGTTGAAACAAATTAAGCCTTTAAATGCTTTATACCAGTCAGCTTGCAAAAATGATCCTTATATCAATCAATGGGCAGCATTAAAGTGGTATAGCAGGGAGAGGTAATCACAGAGAATTGGAATTCCCCAACCGGGCATGTCTATTCAATTCTATAACGAACAGGGAAATTATTTTAAAATACATAACATTGTGGAATTGCCACATATATTAAGTCTTAGTAGCTCCAAAAGAAGAGTTATGCTGTTAAAAGGATCTGGCAGCTCTTCTGACAAGTTTGTTAAGGTAAACACTGGTTGTTTATACGAGTAGATTGAACATCCTTTACAGGTAACGTTTGACTTCGGGGTTGCCGATAATAGAGCAAGAGGAATGAGCATGGTGCTCAGTGGTTAGAACTGTTGCTTTGCAATGCTGTGGTCTTGGGTTCAAATCCCACCTAGGACAACATCTTTAACCAGTTTGTATGTTCTCCCCATGTTTGCAGGGGTTTCTTCCCATACTCGAAATACGTAGTGATAGGGAATTTAGATTGTGTGCCCCAATGAGTAAAAAGATGATCATGTCTGTGCAATTAATGGTGCTATATAAGTGAATAAAATGCTCGTCATTGCACTGGTTGCCCAAATATAATAGTATCCAAATCAAATTGCTTGTTCTCACCCACAAAGCTCTCCACAGTGCGGCAACCCACTACACCTCCACCCTCATCTCTGTCTATCGCCCTACCTGTTCTCTATGCTCCGTAAACAACTTTCGACTAACATCCACACTAATCTGAACCTTCCACTCCCGGCTTCAAGATTTCTCCCGAGCTGCACCAATCCTCTGGAACGCTCTACCCCAAGAAACTGGGACGAAGCACAACTAGCTCAGCTTCAGAGGTTCCCTAAAAACACATCTTTTTAGGGTGGCCTATCACCCTTCCCAATCAAAGTTAATTCACATAGTCCCGCCACTATTTCTCAGAACATAACTCTCCATCAAACTCTACCGCACCCAAAAGCATCACAAAGATTGGCTGATGACTGTTTCAGGCAGCCTTTGAAATAGCTGGATTGTCTTTGTAAATAAGCACTTGTACCTTGTCCTCCCTCCACCTCATTGTAGATTGTAAGCTCTTTTGAACAGGGTTGTCTTTATTTTTGCCCTAATTATTGTATCTTCTATAACTGTTACTTGCTTGTATATGAACCTCTGAATTGTAAGGCACTGCGGAATATGTTGGCGTTGTAGAATTAAAGATTATTATTATTATTATTAATAAAATAAATACATATTACTCTTGAGCATCTTTTCTTAAAACTCTGCATTATTCTGTCCCTTGATGATTCTTTTTGAAAATGTAAATTTGGGGATTCTATTAAATCTTGTCAACACAGTGAGTCTGATAATCTTATCCCTGATTGGACAGTGTCAGAATGTGTTAGGACACGCCTCCAACTGGTAACGCCCAATCAGCTGTTAACACTAGAAATCCCAGAAATTTCGAGCATCCCCCTGAAGCCCCGAAAGAGGGTCAAATGACCCTTAGTCCAAACTGAATAGAAGTAACTAGAAACTAAATGGCTAAACTCAATGGAAAACAACAACCTCCTGTGGTGCGACAGTAATGGCCTTAATTACAGAACAAAA
This sequence comes from Anomaloglossus baeobatrachus, assembly GCF_048569485.1. Taxonomy (NCBI): domain Eukaryota; kingdom Metazoa; phylum Chordata; class Amphibia; order Anura; family Aromobatidae; genus Anomaloglossus; species Anomaloglossus baeobatrachus. The sequence continues at coordinate 877,534,419 of NC_134353.1, read as the reverse complement.
GACGGTGATTATAGGTGTTAGCTAAAATCCTTCAGGTCATTCGACTCGTCTCTGGGTTCCAAAGGTAGAAATGTTAAATGACCCCTCTCTGGGACTTCTAGTGTTAATTTATACATACAGTACATTCCCAGGAGGAATAACAGAAGAATCACATTAGAATATATGCTCCAGGATTGTTATATTTAGAAGATACAAGTATTTAATATAACAGGCATTTTAGGAGTGATGATGGGTCCTCTTTAAATATTAATAAACCTATTGTACAGGTACATAGTCCTCTAACCACGGTCATGCACACAAACATGAGATAAAACCAGACGCCACAATGAGCCATGAAGTTTATTATGCAGACACTGAAATAGCTTAATGCCTTTATGTTGCTGTTTCACAAAACGTATCAGTCTAAGTGTTCTCAACGGTAATTGTGATTCTTATCAGCCATTGGCTTTACGGGCTCTGCATTACCTGATGAAATATGAAGAATGCCCGCATGCATTATTTATGGTTGATTTATGAACGGGCTATTGAATGTAACCCAGTCAGATGATTTATCTGTGCCGCTGTCTGGTTTACTAGTCAACATTCGCGTCGATTTGCCAGTTTTATTGGATTGTTTTTTCTCTTTTCCACAGCCTTTAAATAATACAGCAATTTTTTAATGGAAGATGATGCATTATAACTCACCCAGATCTGCAGCTTGATTCTTTTTTCATTTTTGAAGACAGTCTTCACCTTGAAATCTATCCCAACCGTGCTCACAAAAGCGGACGTGAACGAGTCGTCGGCATAGCGAAACAAGAAGGACGTTTTGCCAACGCTGCTGTTTCCGATGATAAGTAATTTGAACATATAGTCAAAGTTCTGATCAGAAGTGTCTTTCTGTCCATATCTGGAGTCCTGTACAGACGCCATCTGGAAGATAAAGAGTTGTACATGTTACGATGAGGTCTTCTTTTGTAAACACTGTATTATCCATTGACCAATCTTAGCCCGTTTTGGGTAGACTCAGCAAGGCATGTTTCTCTATGCAATTTTGATATTTTTCTTTTTTTTTGTGAATCTATTAGCTAGAATGTTGGTCAGGAAAATTTCACTGCACCCCAACCCTTTTTTTCCCCACAGTAAAGAATGTGAAAAAATGGAATGACTTTATCCACTGCTAGGACAACCCCTTCTGATTCCACATATTTCCCCCAGGTACCTCCATGGCCGGCGCGGTTAAACCTGCTCGCATTCATAGTCACACGAGCCCCACATCTAATCAGCACCGGCTTCTGTATCCCTGCATTCGGTTCACGGGAGTAACCAACAGGAAGTGAGTGGCAGCTAAAGCGCTGACTTCCTGTTGATTAACTCATTTGTCCGAAGGTGGGGAAACAGAAGCCGGCGCTGGTTGGACGTGGGGCTTATATGACGGTACAACCTCATATGAGCCACGGGAACACGATTGCGAACTCTGCTGGAACCGCGCCAGCCACAGCGGTGAGTATTGGCTAATTAACCTGGGGAAACAAGTGGAATTATGTGGACAACCCCTTTAATTTATAACCTGTCACTTGCCATAACAATCCAATTTTCTTTACCTAATGTAAATGCCATTGTTATCCTGAATCTGTTTTTCTTTTGTTCCTGCACTTCTACATTCCTTAGATATGGCCTTCAATTCCTTGTATACAAGCCTATTCTTATTAGGCTGGAATTCCATTTCCATATGACTTGCGCAAGTCTTGCATCGCATCACCTGGCATGGCCGCACTCTCTCTTGACAGGAGCGGATCGACTGCATGTATTTCCATGCAGCTGAGACACTCGTGTCCGGAGAGCGTCAGGCTGTGCCGGTAATGCGATGCGAGACTCTTGCAAGTCATACGCAAGTAGAATTCTGGCCTTAAGAAGACAACCACATAAAAGAGTTGAAGACCACGCTAACAAGTTTAGAATTACCTACACGAAAGAGAGGACAATATCTCAGAGCAGAAAGTTGTAAGAACTAACTGATTCCGCAGACCAGCGGCAATTACATGAATAAAACACACATTTATAGCAAATCACAGGCTCTCTTTAAGTACACCATGCAAAATAACTCCGAAAATAAAGTATTCAGTATAATCTCTTGGATAACCTATAAATTGTGGATATAATACTAAAAAGACAAAGTTTCATGGCAAAGACAAGAGAGCTGTCTGAGAAGACCAGAAATGCTATTATCACCAAGCACAAGCAGTCTAAAGGGTGCTTTACACGTTGCGATATCGCTAGCGATGTCGCGTGCGATACCACCCGCCCTCGTCAGTGGCATGATATCTGGTGATCGCTGCCGTAGCGAACATTATCGCTACAGCAGCGTCACACGCACATACCTTGTCAGCAACCTCGCCGTGACCGCCGAACAATCCCTCCCTCAAGGGGGAGGTGCATTCGGCGTCATAGCGACGTCACTGCGGCGTCACTAAGCGGCCGGCCAATAGAAGCGCAGGGGCGGAGATGAGCGGGACGTAACATCCCGCCCACCTCCTTCCTGGCGCATTGCTGGAGGCAGATAATGAGATGTTCGTCGCTCCTGCGGCGTCACACATAGCGATGTGTGCAGCAGTGCAGGTGCAGCAGGAACGACGAACAACATCGTAACGGCAGCAGCAACGATATTAAGGATATGAGCGACGTGTCAACGAGCATTGATTTTTCACGTTTTTGTGCTCGTTGATCGTTGCTCATTGGTTTCACACGCTGCGATGTCGATAATGGCACCGGATGTGCGTCACTAACGACGTGAACCCGACGATATATCGTTACCGATATCGCAGCGTGTAAAGCTCCCTTTAGAGTGCAAGGTAAGACCATATATAAGACCTTGGTATCTTGGCTTCAATAATTGAAGAAATTTGCTACTCATTGAACAGTTAATAAATGAGGAAAGAGGAAAATTGTGAGAGTGTTGGATCGCTACCCATATTAATGAGGATTAGTCAACAATGTTGTTTTGGACAACTACTTTGGATGCTAAGTAGTCTATATTAAATGTAATTTATTACCCTAAATGATGTGTATCATGGCTGTAAACCTTTATAAGGGTCCAAAAACTTTTAATAACAAGAATTCTAGATATCTCATTCATGTAATGAAATATTTGTTCAGAAATAAATACAATTTGCACTCAATTATAGTTTACTAAAAATAACAATTGATGGAACTAAATGAGAAATAATCAGTATCGCATCACATTCAATTTTTGACGTTATCTATTTCCCGGAATACTCTTGACATATGATAAATAACGTGTCAGAATATCATATTACTTGTACACTGATACTAGAGTTGCTCAAAAGGGAAAACACATTGCTAGTTGAAGATACCATGCTACCAGTAAGACACTAAATTATGCAAGCAATGAAAAAAATAAAGATTTTATTTGTGCTGAAATAAGAAAGATGAGCAAGTGAAAATGTAGACCATAAGACAGAACAAGTATGGAGAAAGAGATAGAGGAGATGATCATGGTACAATACTCAAGGTTACGGAAGAAGTACAAAACTACAAAGAACCAAAAACCCTGTTAAAAATTAACTTTTAATGGATAAGCTTAAAAAATAGTCCAAATTAGAAGACACACATGAATGAATTAAAATTTGCAGCAAGGTACCATAATAAGTCAGGAGGCAGTAACAGTTAACAGAGAAAATTAGTTATAATAAATTGCATATCTAATAATATATGTAATTCCCTACATGAGAAAGCTATAAGAAAAATCAAGGAGTGACCAAATTATCACATTAACATGTAGTTAACCCTTTACCGGGGTTCATCAGGGGACATAGACAACCAATACTCAGAGGTCCCAGGACTAGCGACTCCAAGAAAGACAGCCGTGCCAAAGCCTGAGGATGATACCAGAGGTATATCGGCTACTGGGGAGAAATGCGTCGGGACGCCATGGTATTGGTTGCTATTGAATACGACCATTCAGATAAGAACCTGTAATTTTTAATACTTTTGGTGATAGCTGCTACAGTTTGAGCAGGGTCACTTTAGGGCTGCTCTAGGGCTTCCCGACGGTGAATGGGGGCGCCCAAAACAGTTAAGGTGTCATACCCTCCATTGCTAGGTAGGGACTTCTAGGGCTCATTAGGGTCAGTTGGTGAGGATTATTTATAGACTGCCTAGCAATTGGAAGTGGTTACCCCTCTCTTTTGAAAGCTTTAATTACATGTTAATGTGATAATTTGGTCACTTCTTGATTTTTCTTATAGCTTTCTCATGTAGGGAATTACCTAGTGCATATTATTATATATACGATTTATTATAACTAATTTTCTCTATTAACTGTTACTGCCTCCTGACCTATTATGTTACCTTCCTGCAAATTTTAATTAATTTATGTGTCTTCTAATTTGGGCTATTTTTTAAGCTTATCTATTATTAAAAGTTATTTTTTAACAGGATTTTTAGTTCTTTAAGGTTTATATCGTGTGTATATATATATATATATTCTGTGGTAATCTTGCTGCAGCTTAGGGAAGAAGTACACTCATGGCCAAAAGATGTAACGTTTTCGGGGATGGGAGGAAGGGGCTATATGATGCAGGAGGCATCTATCACAGGGTGTGATGGGATAACCAGGGACTGGGGCTCCTAAACTCGCCATCAGACTAGGGAGGCCCTAACTGTCCCTGATCCCAGAGATATGTCTAACGATGATGATGTCTGTGCCGCCTTCCTAACCCTGCTCTTGAACAGCCCTGATCTAACACCTCCCCTCTGCCTCACCCCAGGGGAGGACCAGGACAGGAGTGGTAGAACCCACAGATAAGGACAAACAGGGGAAACCAAAACTCGATCACACAGCACACTCACTCAAGAGGTATTAGGAACAAGGAGGAAAATAAGAGCAGGGAGAAAATAACAAGATGACGAGAAAACTCCACAACAAGACCATGCGCAAAGTAATATAATCACCAGCAGGACTGGGATACAACAGCTAAAACTATAGTCGGCATGGGAAGACAAGCTCCTCTATCTTAAAAAGGAGGGGAGTGAGTATGATAGGTCTCTCATAACATGTGATCTAAGAGGTAAACAGAAGGCTAGCAGAAATTAACTCCTGCAAGCCCGATCAGTAATGACAACACAGCTGGTCAATGTCCGAGCTTGTCTGAGTAACTCAGAAGCATCAAAGGAGGCGCAGTGAGGAGTGTCAGACTCTGCAGTGTGAACAGCGTCAGATGCTGCCATGACACTCGATGACTTTAGAGCCAAACACCATGTGATAACATCATGACCGACAACTCTGTAGTAGTTCAATAATAAAATGAATCATCAAAAATACAAATTACCAAATAATTGTGCACACAGTGTAGTGGTACACCCCGGTGTCACAGAGTTGTCACATCCCCACCAGATTCCGCTCCTGCAACTTCTGCTCCGATCGCCAGACGACGCCATGTTCCCACCATGGATAGTGCTGGTGATGGAAGAGGAGTCGGTGCCCGTGGCTCTGCGGAGCACAGGCTCCGCTCATCCACTAGGCTGGGTTTCCCTGGAACCTGCAGTATCACTGGCTGACTGTAGGTGGCGTGTCTTCCAGCTGATGTTGCCAACATTCACCTGCAGCCAATGGGAAGACACCACACCCTTCTTATTTCCCCTCCTGTCACATGACCACTGCCAGAGATAGTTCTGTACTCCTGGCTCATGTTCTGTTTGTATTGTGATTCCTGTGCGCTGACCTTTGCTTGTTGTTAACTACCCTCCTACCTGTCGTTTTTGTACCCTGCTGCCAGTTCCGGATTTGACCTCTGCTTTGTCTCCTCACTACGCACTTGCCTGCCGATTCTGTTCCTGTTTTGCATCTCCTGGTTTTTGACCCTGCCTGACAACCACGGACTACAGCCTGCCACAGGTAGTGATCTATGCGGCTCTGTGTAATTCCACATCCCTGTATAGGGGTTAAAGGGTTGCAGAGTTCTTGGGTTCCTGCTTTGTGAGCGGCTTTTCTCTAGACTCCCCTTATAGCCAGTCTGAGTCTGTGGCTACACTCAGGCATTACAAGAGTATGATAATACCCAATTGTCAACTGATTTAATTGTGGGAGGAAGAACATAGAAAAAGGCACAAATAAAATAATTTAAAAAAAAAGATGCTCCTCAATTATTTTATAAGGAATAGAAATAATTTACTAAAACAGACATATATTATATAAATAAAACAGAGGGCCCACTATAATATACTACATAAACAACAACTTTGAACATGTATCCATGTTCAAAAAAGAAGTGACAATATAAATAGATTAAAAATGAATTTTTATTGAAATATAAATTAAAATCATACAAAATATACAATAGAAAAAACAGCAAGAAAAAGTGCAAGATGATAAATACAGTACTAAGGGTCATGGACTGGATATCACATTTAATTATACCATAAAAATTCCATATATACACATTTCATGGGAATTTTTAAATAAATAAATAATTGCCACCTGTATTGAATATATATGGCCAAATAATATCAGGCAAGGATTGTCTCAAAGGAAAGATTTTCTCAAAACTAATGCAATTAAAGTGCCAATGTGCTGGGGGGAGGGGATATGAAAGCCACCAAAATAAATAGAATAAATCTATATATATAATTGCCTTATTCTGTCTGTCTGTCTGTCTGTCATGCTTCAAAATTGTGTCCTTCCGTTGACATTGTGTCCTTACGGTGACACAAAGCTGATTGGCCGCTGGGCTCGCCATGGCCCCGCCCCCCCACACCAATTGGCCGCTCGCCCAGGCTGCGCCCCCACACGGATTGGCCAACCGCTCGCCCAGCCTCCGCCCCCCCCACAGATTGGCCTCTCGCCCCGGCACCCTGCAGGCATTGGCAATTCGGCCACGCCACGCCCCGCCCCCCTCACGCAACGCACGTTAGCTCTGGCCCCGCCCACCTCCCCCCGCGCATTCCCCGAACTGACAGGGCTGTCACGGAGGTGAGTACTGTACTCCCCCCCCCCCCATTCCCCGAACTGACACGGCTGTTAAGGGGGGTGAGTACTGTACTCCCCCCCCCCATCCCCCATCCCCCGCTCGCACGGGAGTGGTGTGGGCTCCCGTGCGAGCGGGGGACGGGATACGTTGGCATGGTTACAAGCGCATCGAGGTCCTGTAGCGGCGGAAGATCCACAAGCACACACACACACACACATCAGCTCACACTCACTCTCACACTCACTCTCACACACACCTCACACACACCTCACACACACATCACATCGCATCCACACACTCACAGCATCCGGCGATATCCCTTGCTTCTCGGCCTCAATACTGTGCTGTTGTGACCTTCCAGGACCTGACGGAGGATCACATGGCCAGAAGCATGTGGTATCTCCGGATGTTGTGACTGTGAGCGCGTATGTGCGATATCGTCAGTGTCTGTGTGTGTGAGTGTATGCAATCGGGTGTGTGTGAGTGTCGGGATCGGGTGTGTGTGAGTGGATGCGATCGTGTGTGTGAGTGGATGCGATCGTGTGTGTGAGTGGATGCGATCGTGTGTGTGAGTGGATGCGATCGTGTGTGTGAGTGTCGGGATCGGGTGTGTGTGAGTGTATGCGATCGTGTGTGTGAGTGGATGCGATCGTGTGTGTGAGTGTCGCCAGAGGAGCACGGCGTGCTGGAGGAGGCTGGGAGCAGAGAGGCTGATCTTGGGGAAGGCTGGACGGAGGCTGGGAGGAGAGAGGCTGATCCTGGGGAAGGCTGGGAGAGGGAGGCTGATGCTGGAGGAGGCTGGGAGCAGAGAGGCTGATCTTGGGGAAGGCTGGGAGGGGGAGGCTGATGCTGGGGGAGACTGGGAGGGGAAGCCTGATGCTGAAGGAGGCTGGGAGGAGGAGGCTGGGAGGAAGGAGGCTGGGAGGAGAGAGGCTGATCCAGGGGAAGGCTGGGAAGGGGAGGCTGATGCTGAGGGAGGCTGGAAGGAGAGAGGCTGATGCTGGGGGAGGCTGGAAGGAGAGAGGCTGAGGCTGGGAGGAGAGAGGCTGATGCTGGGGAAGGCTGATGCTGAGGGAGGCTGGAAGGGGAAAGCTGATGCTGGGGAAGGCTGGGAGGACGGAGGCTGGGAGGAGAGAGGCTGATCCTGGGGAAGGCTGGGAGAGGGAGGCTGATGCTGGGGGAGGCTGGAAGGAGAGAGGCTGATGCTGGGGGAGGCTGGAAGAAGAGAGGCTGATGCTGGGGGAGGCTGGGAGGAGAGAGGCTGATGCTGGGGGAGGCTGGGAGGAGAGAGGCTGATGCTGGGGAAGGCTGGGAGGAGAGAGGCTGATGCTGGGGACAGAGAGGAGAGGCTGATGCTGGGGACAGAGAGGCTGATGCTCGGGACAGAGAGGCTGATGCTGGGGACAGAGAGGCTGATGCTGGGATGAGAGAGGCTGATGCTGGGAGAAGAGAGGCTGATGCTGGGGACAGAGAGGCTGATGCTGGGGACAGAGAGGCTGATGCTGGGGACAGAGAGGCTGATGCTGGGGACAGAGAGGCTGATGCTGGGGACAGAGAGGCTGATGCTGGGGACAGAGAGGCTGATGCTGCGGGCAAAGAGGCTGATGCTGCGGGTAGAGAGGCTGATGCTGGCGCAGCATGGCAGATGGAGCACGTTTGGGAGTGCGCAGCATGGCGGATGGAGCACGTTTGGAAGTGCGCAGCATGGCGGATGGAGCACGTTTGGGAGTGCGCAGCATGGCGGATGGAGCACGTTTGGGAGTGCGCAGCATGGCGGATGGAGCACGTTTGGGAGTGCGCAGCATGGCGGATGGAGCACGTTTGGGAGTGCGCAGCATGGCGGATGGAGCACGTTTGGGAGTGCGCAGCATGGCGGATGGAGCACGTTTGGGAGTGCGCAGCATGGCGGATGGAGCACGTTTGGGAGTGCGCAGCATGGGTGATTCAGCACGATGGGGAGTGCGGAGTATGGCGGATGGAGCACGTTTGGGAGTGCGCAGCATGGCGGATGGACCACGTTTGGGAGTGCGCAGCATGGCGGATGGAGCACGTTTGGGAGTGCGCAGCATGGGAGATGGAGCACGATGGGGGGTGTGCAGCATAGGGGATGGAGCACGATGGGGAGTGCGCTGCATGGGGGATGGAGCACGATGGGGAGTGCGGAGTATGGCGGATGAAGCACGTTTGGGAGTGCGCAGCATGGCGGATGGAGCACGTTTGGGAGTGCGCAGGATGGGAGATGGAGCACGATGGAGGGTGCGCAGCATAGGGGATGGAGCACGTTTGGGAGTGCGCAGCATGGCGGATGGAGCACGTTTGGGAGTGCGCAGCATGGGAGATGGAGCACGATGGGGAGTGCGCAGCATGGCGGATGGAGCACGTTTGGGAGTGCGCAGCATGGGGGATGGAGCACGATGGGGAGTGTGCAGCATGGCGGATGGAGCACGTTTGGGAGTGCGCAGCATGGCGGATGGAGCACGTTTGGGAGTGCGCAGCATGGCGGATGGAGCACGTTTCGGAGTGCGCAGCATGGCGGATGGAGCACGTTTCGGAGTGCGCAGGATGGGAGATGGAGCATGATAGGGAGTGCGCTGCATGGGGGATGGAGCACGATGGGGAGTGCGCTGCATGGGGGATGGAGCACGATGGGAAGTGCACACCTCCCCCCAACACACACACACACACACGCGCGCGCGCACTGCACAACACACCACACACACACACTGGGAACCACAAACAACTGCCCTACACAGACACCCACACACAGACAACGCTGCACACACAAATATACGCACATACCGCACAACACACACATTGCACAAAACATACCTCCCCCCAAAACACACCACACACACACAAACCGTGCAACACACACACACAACGCTACACACACAGCGCTCCACAAACAACGCAACACACAAACAACACTGCTCTCACCCCCCATCACACCCAGACAACACCCAGAACATGTACAGCGCCCTACACAAACACTTGGTAACTACACACAACAACATCTACATATATATATATATATATATATATATATATATAACAAAAATCATACATGAACTACACAATACGTAAATTCTAGAATACCCGATGCGTAGAATCGGGCCACCTTCTAGTAGGTATATAAATAATTAGATGTTCATATCAAAATTCAAGCAATAATTTAAGCGGCCATCCTATAGAATACAACACTCCCAACCATAAATATATACAGACACATAATGGCAATTTCTAGGGCAAAATGTTAAAGACAATATATTTACCAAGATATATAGGTGGTATAGTAGACAGTCCACAGCCCCTCACTCCGACACGTGTTTCGCCCTGTTGCTTTATCAAGGAGCTCCTATTCTATCCTATTCTATAGGATGGCCGCTTAAATTATTGCTTGAATTTTTCCTTTGAGACAATCCTTGCCTGATATTATTTGGCCATATATATTCAATACAGGTGGCAATTATTTATTTATTTAAAAATTCCCATGAAATGTGTATATATGGAATTTTTATGGTATAATTAAATGTGATATCCAGTCCATGACCCTTAGTACTGTATTTATCATCTTGCACTTTTTCTTGCTGTTTTTTCTATTGTATATTTTGTATGATTTTAATTTATATTTCAATAAAAATTCATTTTTAATCTATTTATATTGTCACTTCTTTTTTGAACATGGATACATGTTCAAAGTTGTTGTTTACATTGTATTGAAGTGCTACTCTATTTAGGATTAAATGTTGAGAATATAATATACTACAGTAGGAACAGTATTAAACATTTGCAGTGTAAAGGTGTCTGTTCTCCTGTTCATGTTCAGGTACTTAAGCCCAACACTAGTGTAGTCATATAGTTGGGCTGCTGCAATTCTCCAACTCTCAGGAGATAAAATACATTGAAAAAATGCTCCATCATTTGTACAAAAACAACAAATTGGAAAAAGATGCACTGCCAGGAACATCCAGATATAGGAAGGTGTATCAAAAATTTATTCCAAGGCGATCTGTTTCGAGAATAGTAAGTTCTCTTCATCTGGTCCAGAAAACAGGATAAAAAAAGAAACACGAACTACAATAAATTGACAAAAAACAATAAAAACCTTAGATTTCTCTAAACATATTTTAAGTACTAAGGAAATCAGATTGCTAGAAAAAGGTTTGTCTTTTTCCCCTCAATGCCAAGTGCAGGAAATTGATCCTTAGTCACCATTTTCCACTCTCCCATGATAAGAAGACTGAACAGGGGTCATGCTAACCAATCACTAGTCATTTTAGACCATTGGATATACGGTACAACTTGCCTCGACATTCAATCCTACATACAATAGGTCCCCATACACTGAAACATTTTTCTCCTTAGTTTCTAATGACCTAACAAAAAAATCTGACATGCCACAGAAATAGAGTTTTCACAATATCACCAAAGACAAAAATCGGCCCCTAAAGGAATTGCCCAGATAAAACAAGTTATTGGTAAGGGACAAACTGCAGAATGGAGAATTATGCCCCGGCCATCACTCCTTTAAAATCTCTATGGGAATGTTGAATAAAGTCAAATGCAGCTCTTGGCAGCCCCATAGGAAATGAATGGAGGTTTGAGCTGAGAATGAGCACTTCCGCTCAATTCCAATCGGAATTCAACTGCCCCGTTCTGCCGATCAGTGGAGGTCCCAGCAGTCATAACTCCAACACTCAATAAGTTGTCACTTATTCTGTGGATAGTGACAGAACATCAGTGCACACAGCTCAGCCATGGAAATTTGGAAAGAAAGTCCTAAAACTTTGGACAAAAACTCCAGAAAGTAAAGGCCGCTTTACACGCTGCGATCTCGCTAGCAAGATCGCTGGCGTGCGTACCCGCCCCCGTCGTTTGTACGTCACAAGCAAATCACTGCCCGTGGCGCACAACATCGCTTGGACCCGTCACACTACTTACCTGCCTAGCGGCATCGCTGTGACCGGCGAACCGCCTCCTTTCTAAGGTGGCAGTTTGTTTGGAGTCACAGCGACGTCACTAAGCGGGCGCCCAATCGAAGCGGAGGGGCGGAGATGACCGGGATGAACATCCCGACCACCTCCTTCCTTCCTCATTGCGGGTGGCCGCAAGTAAGGAGATGTTCTTTGTTCCTGCGGTGTCACACATCGCGATGTGTGCTGCCGCAGGAATGACGAACAACCTGCGTCCTGCAACAGCAACGATATTTGGGAATGGAGGAGCGTGTCAACGAGCAACGATAAGGTGAGTATTTTTGCTCGTTACCGGTCGCTCGTACGTTTCACACGCAATGACGACGCTAACGAGGCCGGATGTGCGTCACGAATTTCGTGACCCCAACGACATCGCGTTAGCGATGTCGTTGCATGTAAAGCGGCCTTTACAGTCATACACTAAAGTGTTGGCACCCTTGAAATTATTTCAGAAATTGAAGTATTTTGACCCAGAAAATTATTGCAATTACATGTTTTGTTATACACACGTTTATTTCCTTCGTGTGACTACAACAACACAAAAAAAAACAAAAACAAAAATAGAGAAAAAAAAGTAAATTGAACATAATTTCAGACAAAACCCCAAAACGTAATCTTTGGTTGTACAGTCTTTGGAATACATACCTGCAATCAATTGCTTCTATAACCATCAGCAAAATTCTTACACCTCTCACCTGGAATTTGGACTCTTCTTTTGCAAACTGCTCCAGGTCTCTCATACTTAAAATACTCTTTTCCCAACAGCAATTTTAAGATCTCTCCAACGGTGCTCAATGGGTTTTAGAGCCGGACTCATTGCTGCCACTTCAGAACCCTCCAGTGCTTTGTTTCCATCCATTTCTGCATGCATCTTGTAGTATGCTTAGGGTCATAGTCCTGCTGGAAGACCCATGACCTAGTACGGAAACCCAACTTTCTGATACTGGGCACTACAAATCCTTTGGTGATCTTCAGATTTCATGATGCCTTGCATACAGTCAGGGAACCCAGTGCCAGAGGCAGCAAAACAACTCCAAAACACCTTTGAGCCTCCACCATATTTGACTGTAGAATTATGTTCTTTACAAAAAAGCTCTATCTTGGTCTCATCTGTCTACAAGTCGCTTTCCCAAAAAGATTTTGGCTTACGTACATTTTGGCAAACAGCAGTCTGGCTTTTTTATTTATCTGTGTCAGCAGTGGGGTCCTCCTGGGTCTCTTGCCATAATGTTTAATATAATTCAAATGTCAATGGAGGTTTGTGCTGAGAGTGATGCACCTTGAGCTTGCAGGACAGCTTGAATTTTTTTGGAACTTGATTGGGGCTGCTTATCTGCTATACGGATTATCGTGTGCTGCAACCTTTCATCAATTTTTTTCTATCGTCCACGTCCAGGGGGATTAACTACAGTATCATAGGTTGTGAACTTCTTAATTAAATTGCGCACTGTGGACAAAGGAACATCAAGATCTCTGGATATGGACTTGTAACATTGAGATTGTCGATATTTTTCAACAATTTTGCTTCTTAGGTCCTTAGACAGTTCTCTTTTCCGCTTTCTGTTCTCCAAGCTTTGTGTGGCACACAGCCACACAATGCAAAGAATGAGTCAATTTTTCCCCTTTTTCTCTGGTTTCAGGTGTGATTTTCATATTTCCCACACCTGTTACTTGTCACAAATGAGTTGAACCAGCATCGCATGCTTGAAGCAAAGTTGTTTACCCACAATTTTGGAAAGGTGACAACAATTTTGTTCAGCCCATTTTGGGGTTTTTGTGTGAAATTATGTCCAATTTACCTTTTTTTCCTCAGTTTTTTTGTATTGCTTCAATATACACAAAGGGAATGTATAACAAATCATATGTAATTGCAGTAATTTTCTGGGAGAAATACTTCATTTTCTGGAACAAGTTCAAGGGTGCTACACTATCGGGTATAACTGCACTTGTTGTACAGCTATAGTACTGAGGAAGATGAGTATAATAGTCTGAGAACAATACAGAGATTCAATTGACAGGGGGAGAGAGAAATTTGAGAGGGGCCAGCAGGAATGCCATTGGCATTGATCAGTGATATGGTGAGGTTGGCATTTGTCCTGCTGCATTTGAATTACAGTGCCTACAAGTAGTATTCAACCCCCTGCAGATTTAGCAGGTTTGATAAGATGCAAATAAGTTAGAGCCTGCAAATTTCAAACAAGAGCAGGATTTATTAACAGATGCATAAATCTTACAAACCAACAAGTTATGTTGCTCAGTTAAATTTTAATACATTTTCAACATAAAAGTGTGGGTCAATTATTATTCAACCCCTAGGTTTAATATTTTGTGGAATAACCCTTGTTTGCAATTACAGCTAATAATCGTCTTTTATAAGACCTGATCAGGCCGGCACAGGTCTCTGGAGTTATCTTGGCCCACTCCTCCATGCAGATCTTCTCCAAGTTATCTAGGTTCTTTGGGTGTCTCATGTGGACTTTAATCTTGAGCTCCTTCCACAAGTTTTCAATTGGGTTAAGGTCAGGAGACTGACTAGGCCACTGCAACACCTTGATTTTTTTCCTCTTGAACCAGGCCTTGGTTTTCTTGGCTGTGTGCTTTGGGTCGTTGTCTTGTTGGAAGATGAAATGACTGAAACCAATGTCCCCACTGCCATGAGATCTTCCCGGAGCTCCTTCCTTGTTGTCCTTGGGTTAGCCTTGACTCTTCGGACAAGCCTGGCCTCGGCACGGGTGGAAACTTTCAAAGGCTGTCCAGGCCATGGAAGGCTAACAGTAGTTCCATAAGCCTTCCACTTCCGGATGATGCTCCCAACAGTGGAGACAGGTAGGCCCAACTCCTTGGAAAGGGTTTTGTACCCCTTGCCAGCCTTGTGACCCTCCACGATCTTGTCTCTGATGGCCTTGGAATGCTCCTTTGTCTTTCCCATGTTGACCAAGTATGAGTGCTGTTCACAAGTTTGGGGAGGGTCTTAATTAGTCAGAAAAGGCTGGAAAAAGAGATAATTAATCCAAACATTTGAAGCTCATTGTTCTTTGTGCCTGAAATACTTCTTAATACTTTAGGGGAACCAAACAAAATTCTTGTGGTTTGAGGGGTTGAATAATAAATGACCCTCTGAATAAACTTTTCACAATTTAAAAAATAACATTCTTTTTTGCTGCAGTGCATTTCACACTTCCAGGCTGATCTACAGTCCAAATGTCACAATGCCAAGTTAATTCCGAATGTGTAAACCTGCTAAATCTGCAGGGGGTTGAATACTACTTGTAGGCACTGTACATATTTTTTTTCTTAATTCTTCATGAAATAGAAAGTGGCAAGGCAACACAATTATTTTCAAAGAAAAACAAAATCTGAACTCAGTGTCAGTCAGAGACATGGCGCATACTTTTCACAAACAACATTTGTTTTTGTGACGGGGTATGTACTGATGGAAGAGGGGCTCCTACGCTGGCATTCAGACTTCAGATCCTGCACTGTACCTTATCTCGGAGGTAGGCTTGATGGTAGCCAGTTCAGAGCCCCTGCCATGACCCTGACTCCTGTCCGAGCCCTGATCTTACTCCCTCCAAACTGGGAGCGGGTTGGAAACACGGAAATGTAACGGACAAGGGAAAACAAAACCTTGTACACAGGGCACTCAAACACAAAGGAGACACAATATGTGCACAAGGGAATAAAGCAAAGGGTAGGATATAAATGCACAACAGGGGAATTTCACACCACGCAGATTAGCAACTGTAGATCACCATGAACTGGATAACCACAAAGACCGGGATCGCTGAAGCTATCTTCGGCGGTACCTAACACACTCCCCAGCCTTAAATAGGAAGAGACTATCTGTGGATGGTAATCATCAACCTGACTCACAGAAGAGTTGCAATGTGAACAGAGTCTGATGCCATAGCTGTAATTCGCGAGTGTGGATCCGGAGAGTGCATGACTCTTTTTCAATCATTTTTATGGAGGGGAAATAATTGTTATTAAATTGTTATTGTCTATGGTACAAATTGTGTGTGTCACAATGTTTTTCTTTTACACACCTGTTTTATTAGTCAAACTTTACATCAATACATGTCTCACAAATACAGCTCCATGTTGTAAGACGCTGTGCCTAAGTAAACACTGCTTTTGTTATGTCTTTTATTTGGAAAGGGGGGGGACAATTTTGTTAGGAAAAAAAATAAAATCTAGATATTTAACTGTGCAAATCTGTTTTCCTAACACCTATTCAGTAATCCAGTTTTACACACATACAGTACAAGCCAAACCAATACTGCAGCCTGTTGTTGCATAACGCTTTTTGGATGTGTTCCAACTGTACCTACTTAGCAATTTTTATATTGTCATTTGAGTATAAAAGGAAGATTAAAAAAAAAAAAAAAAAAACAGGAAAAAATCTAAAAATATCTAAACGTTTATCTGGGCCTAACGATTTTGCATATCATTACTAGCCAAATTTGACAACTGTACGTGCCCCACCAGTACTGAAGTCTGTTGCTACATTTTGGACCTCAGGCCAAGATAGGTGAATTCTTAGTAGGTCCCTGTGCTCGGAAAATCCGTTGTTTTTTCCTCTCCTTGGACTTTTCAGTGGAAAAATAACTAGGAAGGATACATTTGTGACCATCTTTTACTTTAAAGGGAATTTATTAGCAGGTTTTTTCTATGTAATCTGAGGGCATCATGAAGTAAGGGCTAACACCCTGCTTGCATCATTGTGGGAGCCACCTCAACACATTTCACCAACGTAGAGTTCTTAAATCCCTCAAATCCAAGGAGAGAATTGTTATACAGAACACTGACAAAGGTACAGTAAGTAATAGTCCTATTGAATAATTCCTCTTATATTAAGGAAGCTTTAAGGATTCTAAATGACAATACATATTATATTACATTACAAATAGGGATGAGCGAACCTGAACTGTAAAGTTCGGGGTCCGTACCGGACACCTCGTGTTCGCTGCTCAAATTCAGACATGGAGTTCTTACAGAAGTCCGTGGTCAAGTTCGGAAGCTGTTTGTATGGTTAATAAAGTTTGTTGAAAGGCTGCAGCGCAGCCAATCAACAAGTTTTTCAACTGTGGGTACTTCCACAGCCATCTCAGCCATGTTGAGTACTGAAAATGGCTGTTGCATCGAGTGATCAGGTCTATATAAGACCCGGTGACGCGATGCTTGGCACACACTGTCCTCTTGAAGTTGACAATAACAAAGTCCACCCCCCACAACATATTACACACTTGCACCTCTTACTTCCTTTCATGGGGCACTAAAGGGTGTTTTAGCTTTGTTTAACAAATAAGTAACTAATTTAAAAAAATGGCATGGGTTCCCCCCATTTTTGTTAACCAGCCAAGGTAAAGCAGAAAGCGTGAGAAATTCTGTGCCCGACGCTGACTGCAAGTGACCTATGAAACCTCGTTCTCAAACCGAGGCTCCATAGGATTCGATGGACGTCGTAAGACATTACACCATTAGATTACGTTGGAACTTCAAAGGTTTTTTTAAATGAATAAATGAAACTATTTTTTACATGTATATGTGTTTTTAAACTGGATACTTACCCAGTTAGTAATAGCGGTGTTTGATAGACGCCTCTCCATTACTAACCCTTGGGTTTGATGCAAACTGTCAATTCACTGCTGACATCAACCCCCAATGTATTACCCTGATTGCCAACGTACCAGGGCAATTGAGAAGACTCGGGCAAAGTGCCAGAATTGGCACATCTAATTGATGCACCACTTCTGTGGTGGCTATGGTCTGCTATTTTTAAGCTGGGAAGGGTCAAATAACCATGGGCTTTCTAAGTCTAAGAATACCAGCCTCCTGGTGTCTGCTTTACCTTGGTTGTGTATCAAAAATAGGGGGGACCCCACACTGTTTTAAATTATAATATAATTATTTAACTAAAGGTTTGCCGAACCCATATTGTAGTATTCTGATTTCATGCAAATTGTTGCAATAAAAGTCACATTTGGTAGAAAAAATTCGTAAAAGCTGGTGAATTCGAATTTCAAAATTTTCGGTCATCTCTAATATTGGCTTGATTTAGTGTAACCAAATTTTTTGCACAGCTGCTATATTATTAAAGAAACAGGTCATGGTGGAAAGACACCAAACAGGTGTATGGAGGGAGCGTGAAATATCATGGCAAAACTGAAATAAAGATATTTGTTTAAGTGGGTAAAAAAACAAGCTTTTTTTTTTAAAGAATAGACACAACTTCAAGTGAATAGCTGATCACTGATTAACTGGGCAATTTGCTGATTGGAAAATTTTCCGATGACAAGGCAATTTTCCATTTTTCCACTTTTGTCTTTTCCTCCCACTCTTCCAAGAACCATAATTATTTTATGTCTCCATCCATAAAGCCACAAGGACTTGTTTTAAGTTTTGTTCTATACTTCGTTATGGAAAGTATTCAGACCCCTTTAAATTTTTGACTCTTTGTTTCATTGCAGCCATTTGGTAAATTCAAAAACGTTCATTTTTTTTCTAATTAATGTACACTCTGCACCCCATATTGTCAGGAAAAAAAAAACAAAAATGTAGATTTTTTTTAAATTTATTAAACAAGAAAAACTGAAATATCACATGGTCATACGTATTCAGACCCTTTGCTCAGACACTCATATTTAAGTCACATGCTGTCCATTTCCTTGTGATCCTCCTTGAGATGGTTCTACTCCTTCATTGGAGTCCAGCTGTGTTTAATTAAACTGATAGGACTTGATTTGGAAAGACACACACCTGTCTATATAAGACCTCACATCTCACAGTGCATGTCAGACCAAATGAGAATCATGAGGTCAAAGGAACTGCCCAAGGAGCTCAAAGACAGAATTGTGGCAAGGCACAGATCTGGCCAAGGTTACAAAAGAATTTCTGCAGTACACAAGGCTCCTAAGAGCACAGTGGCCTCCATTAAATGGAAGAAGTTTGGGACCACCAGAACTCTCCCTAGACCTGGCCGTACAGCCAAACTGAGCAATCGTGGGAGAAGAGCCTTGGTGAAAGAGATAGAAAAGAACCCCAAGATCACAGTGGCTGAGCTCTAGAGATGCAGTAGGGAGATGGGAGAAAGTTGAACAAAGTCAACTATCACTGCAGCCTCCACCAGTCGGGCCTTTATGGCAGAGTGTCCTGAAGGAAGCCTCTCCTCAATTCAAAACATATGAAAGCCCGCATAGGGTTTCCAAAAAAACACATGAAGGACTCCCAGACTATGAGAAATAAGATTCTCTTGTCTGATGAGACGAAGATAGAACTTTTTGGTGATAATTCTAAGCGGTAAGTGTGGAGAAAACCAGGCACTGCTCATCACCTGCCCAATGCTATCCCAACAGTGAAACATGGTGGTGGCAGAATCATGCTATGGGGGTGTTTTTCAGCTGCAGGGATAGGACAACTGGTTGCAATTGAAGGAAAGATGAATGCGGCCAAGTACAGAGATATCCTTCGCTCTCCCCTCCGTCTGACAAATCTGACATCTAGAGGAAGTCAGAGAGCAGATCTCATTTCCCCTGTGAACCTTGGGAATGCCTATATATATATATATATATATATATATATATATATATATATATATATATATACACTGTACACTGTGTGCTTTGTTAAACAAAGAGGTCATAGCTACACAGAGCCGCCATCGGGGGATTACTGCCATTACTGCTGTATGGTGCCCAGGAGTGGGAGCATCCAAGGGCACACATCCAGCTGAATGTATATTAATATATTGTTATTTCATCAAATACAAATATCTGGTCTTCTTGAAATGTAATCTGTTAAGTCTTATTTTTCTATCTCTTTTCGTTTTTTTGCTGATAATGGCTTTTTTCTGTTTTCATCTTTTCCTCTAAGGGTGATTTCTGGATATTTGGTTTACTTACATGCTGGAAAGAGCCTGGAAGGGTTTTGTGCCCTGTGGTTTAGTTACATTTTTAAAATAAATATCTGCATTACTGGTACTTTACCATTTTATTTTTCTTTGTGCAACTCAGTTAATGCTCAATAATGAAAATTATTGTTCATGGTTTGACATAATTATTTACAAAATATTATGGTTGACTTAGTATTAAAAAGCAGTTCCAAGGAATTATTTTTTTTTTAATAATACAGTAATAATTAGAGTCCATTGATTGGCTGCAGAGGTCCCATGTGCTGCAGTCGTGATGTCACTGCTGCAGCCTGTCAGCCAAGACTGGGGGAGCAGCAGAGCTGTAGTATTGTACTAGGGCAGAGAGTAAAATCTTTGTTATTTTTCAATAGTGGAAGCCTATTGGGCAAATAATTTATCACTATCAAAAATTATACATCGGGTAGGAAAATTTTTCGTAACAATTCTGGTGAAAGTGTAGCGGCAGCCATAATCCAAAAATAGCTGTTGTAAAAAATGTAACTGGATTCTAGGAATATGGTTCTCATTAACATTCATGACTCAGCTACGCAAGATGTCACCTCTTCACCTTGCTGATCACTGGTAAAATTGTTCATTGACATTATGTGATTGATTTCAGCACCACACATGACGTCTGATTGATTGTGAATACTGATGAAAAGTCCGGATCCGCGCAGTTTCAAAGATACACTTGTGCCGGACCCGGGCCCAGAATTCCAGGTGTCTAATCCGGATCTGGCACTCGAAAAATTAAAAAAAAAAAGAAAAATAAGGAAAATAAGAATTAAGTGAGAGCTTCATACTTACTGAGACTCCATCATGGTGTCACACTGCTTCCAGGTCGCGCATTCACTTCCGGTGCCACACATTAGGCTCATCGCATATGCACTGCTTTCCCCGCCCACTGACATTCCTAGCATCTGTGATTGGTTGTAGTCAGACATGCCCCCAGTCTGATTGCAACCACTCACAGGCGCTGTCTACGGGTCAGTATCATGGTATAAAAATAAATAAGTGAATAAAATTGGCGTAGAGTCCTCCTGTATTACGATAACCAGCACACATAAAGCCCATGGCTACAGGCTGCAGCATCCAGCCCTGCGCTTATCTTGGCTGTGTATCAAAATAGGAGGAACCGCATGCAGCTTTTTTTATTAATTATTTAAATAAATAATTTTAAAAAACAATGTGCGGTCCCCCCAATTTTGATACCCAGCCAAGTTAAAACCTGACAGCTGGGGGCTGGTATTCTCAGACTGGGGAGGTCCATATTTATTGGACCACCCCCTCTTCCCAATTGCCCCACACAAAGTGTTTAGTGCTTGATAAAAACAGTGAGGTCTATGGAAAGTCCCAAAAGCATATTGGTCCTATAGTCAATGATACAATTAGCAGAAATAGATAGGACCATATTGGTATTCACGTAGAGGCTAGCTGTTTAAAACTCGTAGTCAAAACTAGCCATCCAAAGGTTTAAGAAATGTTGACACTGTGTGGGGGATAGTTTTGGTGATGGATAACCTATTCTGTGATAGGTAAGGGCATAAAAGGCGTAGTCGACATGGAGCGGGGTCACCACGAACTTTAGGGTGTCAACCTCTGCTGTCAGGTAGGGAGCAGTGTAGGGTGAGTTTCCCCTTTAATCATCCCAGGCCAATTCCTACGTCAAACTGCACTTTTTGCCCTCACTACCTAAAAATCTCGGTGGTATCTAATGTGTGTGCTGTACATGTCGCGGGCGGGGGTGCGCTGCTTGACCGCGCTCGCGGCTCGGGTCCGGCTGCTGCTGCTCGGTGGCTTGAGCGGTGGGCCGGATCCGGGGACTCGAGCGGTGCTCCTTGCCCGTGAGTGAAAGGGGAATAGTTTCTGGGGTTTGGGAAGTCAGTCCGTGACGCCACCCACGGTTGTGGTGAGGTTGGGAGACCACCGTTGCTCTGGATGGGGATCCCGGGAGCGGTGACAGGGAGCAGCCGAGATGTTTCTCTCCCCTCCATGGGTAGGGGGTTGTTGGTGGTCCCGGGGCCCGGTGATGGTGACTGTAAGGTGGATGGCGGGGTTTGGCGAGGTGCAGGGTCGCGGGGGCGGCAGCGCAGTGCCAGGCAGCACGGTGGTACTCACTCAGCCAATAACGTAAATGGGGTCTCTGGTAAAACAAACGGCTGGATGGACGGGTCCCGCAGCCGGCTGCGATGGTCACTCCCGGTAGGTTGGCGGTGACTGTCTCTCCCTGCACCTGTGATGTGTTGTCGGCTCCGATGGCTTCCCACCGGTAACCCTCTCCCCAGCGGTGTATTTGCCAGAGGAGCCCCTTTTTGCCCGCAGGCTCTGGCCCTGGGAACTCTAGCTGTGGCGGTAGCTGTATTTCCCTTCACGGTTGAGAGGTTGCCTTCAGTCGGGTCTTTACTGCTGAGGAACCCCGGAGGTTTCCGTCGCTGACGGATTTGACTGGTTTAATGGCGACTCCAAGCCTGGTCGGGGTCCGTAGGCCCTGCCGAATGGTGCTGGCTTCTCTTCGCTCCCCGGTTCGGTACCGGCGGGCCACCGCCCGTCCCCGGTCCTCACGGTTGTGCGTTAATCGGCCTCGCCTGCAGACGGTCACCACCGTCTGCCAACCTTGCTCTTCAGTGCCCGGGCCACGTACCCGGACACGGTCAGTCTGCTCTCGCTCCTCCACTACCACTTCTCGCTCCTCCACTTGCACTCTCCCTAACGCAACTCTCTTCCTTTCCCGCCTCCAGGACTGTGAACTCCTCGGTGGATGGGGCCAACCACCTGGCCCCGCCCCACCTGGTGTGGACATCAGCCCCTGGAGGGAGGCAACAAGGATTTGTGTGTGTGACTGATGTGCCTAACCGGGGTGTGGGGTGTGTTGTTGCAGTACCTGTGACGTCCTGGCTTGTCCAGGGCGCCACATACACAGCACATTTGTTTGTGTTTGGATTGTTTTTAAATTGATTCCTAATAAATTATTATATTTTAGAGGGTTTATTTTGGTGTAAGTATACTCCAAAAAGGACCCAAAATCCTGCCAGGGCTTATTTTTGGGGTAGGTCTTATATTTTGAGAAACAGGGTAGTTGATAAGTTGAGGATACCCCTTTAAGAAGATCTAGCTATAACAACTTGAGAGAACTATATATACTATAGAGGGTCTCCCAGCCCCGCTTCATCAGTGACTTGTTTTGAGGCGGCTTGCTATTAATATTCCATTAAAAGCTAGAAGACATCTTCTAATTATGTATATTTTCTTGATTAGCATGTTTGAAATCCCAATGACAGTAATTTTCAGGTTTTCAGGTTCTTCAGTATCCTCTTATCCAAAACATGGTACTTTTAATTAATACCTAAATGTCACATTGAATAATGTTATCATTTAAGTAGAAAACCTCAGCTGCGTATCTAAGAGTCAATTTTCTGTAGTGTTCTTAAAAAATACTAAATGCAGTTCATTTTTAAAGTTGTTTTCTAGGGAATGACACAACATTCAAGTTTTCCACTTCTCTCAAGGTGTTATAGCTAGATTGTCTTAAAGGGGTTGTCACTACTTGGAAACTTATCAACTATTAACAGGACAGGAGATAATACTTGCTGATCACTGGGGGTCAAACTGCTAGGACCACCATGGCTTCTGACAACCGGGCCCCCAAATGCCTTGTTAGAACAAAGTGGTAGTCGTGCATGTGAGAACACACTTGATTCATTACTTCATTACTTAACTATCTTCTGTATCCTAATGGGGGGGGGGGTTTAGAGATCCCCAATATCAGGATCAGTGATTAGTCATTCCAAGAAAGGTAGATAGGGATCCAGCTTCAAAAATGAATAAAAAAATTATAGCAAAAGTATTAAACCGGTGTAGAAAAATACCGCAAAAATAAGAACGCTTTAAAAAATAGAAGTGCTAAAGGGGTTGTCCACTACTTTTACATTGATGGCCTATCCTTATGCCGGCGTCACACGGTACGATATATCGGGCGATATGTCGGCGGCGTCACGTCGTAAGTGACGCACATCGGCATTGTTTGATATATCGTAGCGTGTGACAACTACGAGCGACGGTGAACGAGCAAAAATACTCACCTTATCGTTGCTCGTTGACACGTCGCTCGTTTTCAAAAAGTCGTTCCTCCTTCTGTGCGCCGGTTGTTCATTGTTCCCGAGGCAGCACATATCCCTCCGTGAGACACCCCGGGAACGATGAACACAGCTTACCTGCGTCCCGCCGGCAATGTGAAAGGAAAGAGGTGGGCAGGATGTTTACGTCCCGCTCATCTCTGCTTCTATTGGCCGGCCGCTGTGTGATGTCGCTGTGACGCCGAACGTCCCTCCCCCTTCAGGAAGAGGATGTTCACCGCCCACAGCGACGTCGTTCAGCAGGTAAGTGCATGTGACGGGGGTAAACAACTTTGTGCGCCACGGACAACAAATTGCCCATGACGCACAAACGACGGGGGCGGGTACGATCGCTCGTGCGATCGCACGATAGATCGTACCATGTGACGCCCGCATTAGAGCAGTTGATTGTCCAGGATCTGACACTTCGCACCACAGCCGATTAGCTGCTCTCGGTCCCAGCGGTGGCAGCAGGCAGTCGGAAATGACCAGTTCCAGAGCTGCTCTGTCTTCTGATAGCAGCCATGGTCGGGTACTGCACATCTGCCTTCTATTGATTATAAAGGGAGGTGGATGAGCATCATTTTTTATCAGTTAAAATGCAAAGTAAATGAAAAAAATAACATCTAAATCAAATATTTGGTGTGGTCTATCTGCCTTCAAAACAGCATCAGTTCTTCTAAATACACTTGTGCAATGTCAGGGATTCTGTAGGGTTATAGTCAAGTGTATGAGCGTAACGCCTGCCTGGAGCCACAGACTCAGACTGGCTGTAAAGGGAGGCTAGAGGAAAGCTGCTCACAAAGCAGGACCTCGATAACTCTGCAACCCTTTAAACCCTATACAGGGATTTGGAATTACACAGAGCCCCAGAGATCACCACCTGTGGTAGGCTGTAGTCTGTGCTAGTCAGGCAGGGTCAAAAACTAGGAAATGCAATATAGGAACAGAATCAGAAGGCAAAGACGTAATGAGGAAACAAAGCAGAGGTCAAATCTGGGACTGGTAGTAAGGTATAAAAACAACAGGCAGACGAGTAGTCAAAAAACAAGCAGAGGTCAGCGCACGGGAATAACTATACAAACAGAACAGGAACCAGAAATACCCAACTATCTCTGGCAGTGGTCAGATGACAGGAGGGGGAATAAGAAGGGTGTGGTGTCTTCCCATTGGCTGTAGCTGAATGATGGTTAACTTCAGCTGGAAGACACACACCACCTACAGTCAGCTAGTGGTACTGCACCGACTCCTCTCCCATCACCAGCACTATCCACTGCGGGAACACGGCGTCACCTGGTGATCGGAGCAGAATTCACAGAAGCGGACTTCGGGGGGGACATGAGTTATCAGTTTTACCAAACAGGTGATAATCGTCACCATTTTCCTATGTAGACTGAAACAGAAACAGTCGTGTGGGAGACAAAGCTGGGTGAGGAACAGTCAAACTCTTCTACAAAGGTGAGGTTGTGGTTTACAGTTTCATGTCACGGTCATACACTACAACAAGACTGAACACAGAAACAAGACACAAGGTAGGTATACTGCATCTACAAGGTCTCTCCCAGGCAAAGATTTAAAAAGTGTAAACTTGTGAAATCTTTTTTTTGTTTCTTTATGTAATGTTTCAACAGGTTAATGTGTTTTGATCAGGGCTCTGGGAGCATATAATCACTTCTAGGGCTCCTTGTTTTTGTTTACTCTGAAAATAGTTCTTAATTATTGTTACTACTAAGTCCTTCCACTTGCACGTGGATGAACGAACTAGGGGAGATGTTAACCACGGGTGCCTATACAAATTAGGAGTACCCCAAACCTGACCCTGTTTTGTCCCTGCCTGAGTGCGGAAGTTGGCACCCTGAAGTTACACAATGGCACCCTCACTCAACGTTGGCTGTCCCTGAGTGGCCTTAACTGCACCCTAAACTATAAACTCAGTATAACAAAAAAGAAGGCCACAAAGGCAGAGGGTGAGAAACAGGGCTAAAGATGTGTTTACACAGTCGTACACAGAAGATGGAAGAAACTGAAAGAAGACCAAAAAGACCTACGGATAAAGTGGAACCCCTCCAACTCCCAAATGAAATAGAATGGGAGAATGCTAGGAAGGGAAATACACAAACAAACCACAGAGTAAAGCAAAAGTTATAACATGGAAAAATTATCCTGAGCAGAAGAGCTGAGATTGTAAACATCCATCAACCTAGGAATTTAGCCAGTACTGAAGCATGTGCATGGGAGTATAAAGAGTCCCTCCCAAGATGTGACAGTGCAATCAAAATGAGGAAGTGAACACATCTGAATAAAAATTCACTGACAAGCAAAAGGGTACAAATGTTTTGAACTTTTGACTTTCCAGGTTCCATATACACCATCTTCGAACGTGAGACTACCTTCATTTTATAGACAATCATCTTGGCTATCTCATACATAAAATTGCCTTGCAACTATTTAGCATATGATTAGAAATGCAGATTCTTATGTCATTTCATTATTACTGTTTTACTCCTGGTGGTAGAAAAAAATATTTTTCTTCCTGCATATTAAAAATTACAACCTGGTCTCACATTGGCTAATAGCTCAGTTTGGTATTAGTTTGATTCCCAAAAAAATGGTCACTGGTTCAAATTGAGGAGCAGCCATGAGGAAGCTTTCCCGACAAAAGAGAAATAGTATCATCCAGCTCATCAATAGTGGTCTCTCAGCTAAAAAAATTGCCAAACTGCATCATATGAGGCCATGACAGTTGGAAGACTAAGAAATAAAGTCCGCCCATCCATTCAAAAGCCAAGAGGTGATGTCCAGGAAAAATATCATAGTCATCAAGTTGGCTCATCACAAGGTCTATTAGTTCTTGAGGGAGAAACAAGTGGAGGCGGCTTGTGTGCTTCATAATAGTGAGATCACAGATGTACATGCAAGCACTCTGCTACACACATTACACAAGTCTGGAATGGTGGGTCAAATATCTTCAATAAGAAGCATCAGCTCGAGTTTGGAAAGATGTACGAAAAGTGTATAGTAGAATATTGAAAACGGGTGATTTGGAGCGATGAGATAAAAGTCAATATACTAAATTCTGACGGATGTAAATGGATCTGGAAGAAACAAGGGAAATAGGGGCTAAAGGAGCGAAAAATTGAAGGAACTGTCAATTTCCATGGAGGATGCCTGATTTTATGGGGTGGTTTCACAGCCAAAGACATTGGATACTTGACCAGAATCGATGGTGGTCTCAATGCTGAGCTATATGTGAGTTTCCTACAAAATGAGTTACTTTGCACACTTGAGTTCTATTGGTATGAAAAGGATGACATAGCGTTCCAGCAGGACAATGACCTCTAGCATATGTTTTAAGACTATAAATCTGAAAATTGTGCCGTGCATTTGTATACAGCTCCTTGAGTCAATACTTTCTAGGACCTTCTATTGCAGCAATTATTGCTACAAGTCTTTTCGGGGATGTCTCTACCAGCTTTGCACATGTAGAGGCTCACATTTTTGCCCATTTTTCTTTACAAAATAGCTGTCGCTCAGTGAGATTGGATGGAGGCGTCTGTGAACAGCAAGTTTGAAGTCTTGCCACAGATTCTCAGTGGGATATAGATCTGAACTGTGACTAAGCCATTCACACAGACGACGACTGGGCCATTCACACACATGAATAGCTCTAGTAATATGTTTAGGGTCATTGTTCTGCTAGAAGATGAACTTACGCCCCAGTCTCAAGTCTTTTGAAGCCTCTAACAGGATTTCCTCAAGCATTGCCCTGTATTTAGCTCCATCTATCTTACCATCAACTGTGACCAACTTCCCTGTCCCTGCTGAAGAAAAGCCTCCAACAGCATGATGTTGCCACCAGCATGTTTGACAGTGGGGATGGTATTTTCAGGGTGATGTGCAGTGTTAATTTACAGCCACACATAGTGTTTTGCATTTAGCCCAAAAAAGTCTACTTTGATCTGACTAGAGAGCCTTTTTTCACATGCAAAGTAGGGGTCATGGTTAGCATGTCCTACAAAATATTGACTAAGAATTATATATTTAAAACGTAGAAAACA
Organism: Anomaloglossus baeobatrachus; assembly: GCF_048569485.1. Taxonomy (NCBI): domain Eukaryota; kingdom Metazoa; phylum Chordata; class Amphibia; order Anura; family Aromobatidae; genus Anomaloglossus; species Anomaloglossus baeobatrachus. The sequence goes on along the minus strand of NC_134353.1, from coordinate 877,506,399 downwards.
ATGTGTGTCACCCAGGTAATGGGGTACTCGGTCCCGGGCAGTTCACTATTTAGGGATGTCACTTTGGTGGCCGTTGCCGGGTCCTGTGCCCTGGGGCCTTTTTGAAAAGGGGTTTATATACATGGGAGATGAAAGTCATTTATGTGACGCCACCTGCGAGTTGCGGTTAATAGGATGGAACCGCCGCTGCTTAGTGGAATTACCCCTGGGCTGATGGTGATGGCAGCTATGGTGGTAGGCCCTCCGCAGGAAGGGCTGAGCCAGGGGATTTGAGAGATAGGAGCTTTGCACTTTACAATGAAGGAGACCACACCGGGGTTGTAATGAACAGTCTCCACTCACTTTAACCTGTGGACGGCTGGTTCAGGTCCCTGTATTCCAGTGCCAGTTTAATGACTCGGTTGCTCCGTCCCCAGCACTCTCAGTGTAGTTGGGACCCCAAAGCCTGGAACTTTGGGGGTCCCCCAGCTGTGATACAGCGGTCTGTCCGTTCGGCTGGCAGTGTGGACCCTGTGGGGAGGTATGTGTCCGAACCCCGATCCTTCCTTTACTGCTGATGCCCCCAAATCTGTAGGTTAGTAAGGCCCTTGGAGAGCCCTCACCATGCAGGAATTTGCCAGGCCATGTGAAACTGTAGCCTGACCTAGGACCCTGTGCCCCGTGCATGCTTGGTTCCAGTGGTGCTCCCTCGTTCCGTCTCTGGCAATTTCTCTCTGTTCCAGAGGTACTTGTTTGCTCCTATTCTGGTAACCTATTCCTGTGCCCCCAGGTCACCGTTACACAGACCCAGCTCGAGGCACGTCTGCTCCCTTCACTACATTCTCACAAGCTGATCTCCCCTCCCACCAGGCTGCCTAGTTCCCTAGTCAGGCTCTGCCCACTGGGTGGCCCTCCCCTTATTTAACTAGCAGTGCCCCCTGGTGTGGAGTGGTAACTAGGATTTTGGTGTGTGCAGGTGTTACTGGCACTGGTGTTCCAGGTCCCAGAGGGTAGGCCCTGCATCCTTGTGGGGATGCAGTACTTAGTAGTGCCCTGAGTGGCTCAGGGGCACTATACATTTATCATTTCTTTCAAATTATACGTGTTGGTATATCACATAAAACCCCCTTAAAACACATTTAAGTTTGTGGGTTAATAAAAATATCACGGGTTATCAATATTCTATCAATGCACTATATATGTGTATATATACATATATATAACCGATAAAAATCCAACAATAAAGTACTGATTCGATAACAGATAAGGATAGCCATTCACATTCACTAGATTTTGGCTAAATGCTCCTTTAACTGATAGCTACTCTTCACAATTCCCCATACATATGTGCACTCAGCTTGGCAGTGTCTACATGTATTGTGAATGGGTAGAGAGGAGTAAGCAGATACTAGAAATCTTGCCGAGAGTGAAAGAATTAGGCATTGAAATCCAACAGCCGGATTCTTTTTACCTTTGACATCAGGGAGAAATAGGAGAAAGCCAAACATGAGATGGTTTTCTGGTCCGGCAGAAATCGATGAGTTTTGCCGACATTCATCTATTGTGTATGGTTAGCATAATAGGGTATAATATATTAACCACACAAATTTAGGATACTTATAGGGTGCGGAAGGTTACAGATGTTCCCAGACCTTGATGCCTGATGGTCCTACTGAAAGCCTAACTCAAGACCTCTAACTCAAGCCAACTACAGTAAAAAAAATAAATGGAAATGAGCCGTAACTGCAATCTTCAGTAGGAGTCTGCTTTGAATTCTGTGCCCAGGAGACAATATTTATTTTAATCGCTATGAAAACTCCATGGCATTATTCCCCGTTGAGCACACATCGGAAGACATAGATGACCACATCTCCACATTGATTTGTTTAACCTTTTTGAGAAAGGAAACTTCTGGATTTAAGGAAGCTACCAAAAGAAAGGTGTTGATGCCCGCAGGCTGTGAAGGGAACTGCACTTTTCGGTTAAGACTAAAGGGCCCGTCACACACAGAGATAAATCTTTGGCAGATCTGTGGTTGCAGTGAAATCATGGACATATTGTTCCATTTGTACACAGCCACAAACCTGGCACTGATTGTCCACAATTTCACTGCAACCACAGATCTGCCACAGATTTATCTCTGTGTGTGACACGGCCTTAAGACTGTGTATTGGCGGTGTTCCAGGGATGGACTTTGTATGTGCTATGTGTGTGTGGTAGTACAGAATAGAAGAAGGCACACAGATGACTGGTTAGGAGGAACATTTTATTCCCTACAACACTCCTCTACTATATTTTCTTTTCCTTGTACCATTGTCTCAAAAAGGGAACCCGACACTAGTTCAGACAGCATGTATCAGAGTCTGGCTTCATGATTGTAGTCAGGTATGTTCTATTCTGAAATGCTGCAACCTTTCAGAAAAAACATAGTTTGGAAAGCTGGCCAGGGACCAAAGGGAGAGACGAGACTAGTCCAGTGCGTCTCCCATGCAGCGTCTCCCAGCTGATTGACAGGTCTCTCCTGTACAGTCAAGGAAGAGACCTAGTAATCACCTGGAGAGTGGTGGGGGGAAGACAGCCGGGGGCTGCAAAGGACTAGTTATATCTATTCTTGTAGTCCTTTGCTGTAGACATGAGCGGTTCCGTGGAGGTTAGGGTCGCCTGCAGCCAAGGAGCCGAGCCTCCACAGGTTCGAGCTTGACCCCGGAGCAAGTAATTGATTGGCAATTTGAGTATCCACCCACATAAAGCCAGCCATAAGCAGATCACTTCCGGCGGATGGTAGGCTGTCTTTTTCAAAAAATTTTTGGGTTGCACACTACATGCAATCGTGCTGATGTTACCCCCAGTGCGACCTGTTGAAACACTACAAGCGGCTCAGACAGGGCTGAGCACCAAGCGTTCCTGAGCACAGCGTTGCTTAACACTAGAATTCCCAGGAATTTCGAGCTCCATAGGGTTCCAATGGTAGAAATGTTAAATGACCCCTCTCTGGGACTTCTAGTGTTATGGCATCCAAACCCTGAACCCGAACCTTGATTTTTTTAAGTTGGTGTTCTGTTCGAAAATTGAACCTCCACGAAACCGGTTATCTCTACTTGGCTGGATTTTCAAACTATGTTTTCTCCCGAAACACTGTGGTGATTCAAAGTAAAAAAAATACTTTGCATTCAGGTGTTTTTGTTGTGTTCTCTGTAGTTTATACTATAGTGACAGCTAGTTCATGTTTTTAATGTAGACACAGGGAGCAGTTGTCATTAAACTCATAGCTCCTCGGCTTCTTTACTGTCTAGCAGCTCCGGACTTCTTGCCAATTCCTTGACAACTGGTTGATTGCAATCTTGTCTTCTTTTGCATGAACTGCTTGATTCTTCCTGACAGGCCTGAATGATCTATGCCCTGTCTCCCTGCTGTTATTTGCCGCTGCAATCAAGAGTTATCACTGAAGATCTCATGATAGAGCTATGCTATTTGCATAGGGTGACATTACTTAAGCGCAACTACAGTAACTTAGGCATAACGTGAACATTTATCATACAGTGAAGACTGGATTGGCATTTCATAAATATAATCTGGCCATAAAATGTATGCTACATTGGGGCAGGTAAGTAGATAGAGAGCACTTACCTGCCCTGCTGTCAGCCCCTCTCCCCCGGCTCAGAGTGGTCATGTGACTGCTCCTGCCGCGATTTTGCTGCTTCCGGTCATTTCATGTCAACATGGGCAGGGCCATGTTGACATGCAAATCTGGAAACAGCATGTTGCCTCCCTGCTGGGCTGTACAGTGCGTGGAGTCCCCGCCCCCTTCCCTGCACCCTCCCACACATTCCCCCGCACCCCCTACTCTGCCCACAACCTCCCCCTGCACTTCTGTGGGGTCCGTGACCTGGGGGAGGGGCCTGGCGGTGGCTGCCGTGGTGTCAGCGCCAGCACCGGGCCCCTGCTCAGAATTGCACACTCAAATATACCGGCATCACAGAAGCCGGTATATTTGAAAGCGGTGATGAGAAGGAGCGTTGCGCTTCTCATCACTGTCCCGCTGTCTGTGCTCTCTTCAGCACAGCGGTGACGTCACTACTGTGCTGATATGTCCAGAGCACAGACAGCGGACGAACGTGCAGGAGCGGCGGGGACCGAGGACGGGTGAGTATGTACTCCCTACATGTGTTCCCCATGGGGGTAGGGGGGGGTCAGTACAGAGCGCCGTGCCTGATGTGTGTATGCGGTGCAGAGCCTGATGTGTGTATGCTGTGCAGAGGAGTTGCATATGGGCCTGCAGACGGTTACTCAGCGGGACGGTCCGGTCCCTCAACCACGTCGCCGTGCCGGGCGCGGGGGGTTCCTCGTTGGGAGTTGGGTTGTTCATCTTGGCAAGCGTGCCTTCCAGGAACCCAATATCGTTGCAGAGTCCTGGCGTCCCTGCTTTTATAGCCGCAGCTACATGCGTCCAGCCGCCATCGCGTCCCCCTTAGCTCTTTCCGGCCCCTCCTCTCTCGGGGCGGGGTTTCGGCCTTCGCGCCTCTACTGCTCGAGAAGACGCTCGAGCGGGAACTTTTCGCGCCAAAGATGGCGGCTTCTGAAATTTTCCTGCCAGATACCTCCGGCGGTAACAAGGCGCACCTCTACCAAATGGCAGAGCGGTAAGATCCTGTTCGTGACGCCAAGTTGTCGCGGGCGGGGAGGAGGGTGTCAGCACACTACGCTCACCCCTTCTGCTCGGGTCCGGCGGCCGCTGCTCAGTGGTGGCTCGAGCTGTAGGCCGGATCCCGGGGGTTTCTCGAGCGGCACTCCTCGCCCGTGAGTGAAAGGGATTTGTTGGGTGTGGGGATTGTTTATAGTCCGTGACGCCACCCACGGTTGTGGTGATTTCACCACCGCTGCTCAGTACGGGGGTCCCGGGGATGGTGATGCGGAGCAGCCAGGTGTTGTGTTGCCCCTCCGTGGGTAGGGGTCGGTGATCCCGGGGCCCGGTGACGGTTTGGGAGGTGCAGGGCCTGGTGGGCGCAGGGACGCGGGGGCAGCGCTGTGCCTTGCGGCACTGGGGTACTCACTCAGCCTGAGACGTTGACACAGTTTGTACGGTAAACCAAACGGCTGGTAAGACGGTCCCATGGACGGCTGCAATTGCTCTCCCAGTAGGTGACGGTGATGTCCCTCTTCCTTGCACCTTGTGTACTTGTTGGTTGCGATGGGTCCCCACCGGTAACCCGCTCCCCGGCTTCAAGCTGGGCCGGAGGAGCTCTACTCTTTGCCCGCAGGCGCTGGCCCTCAGAAACTGGTGCCCTGGCGGTGGCGGTGTCTCTGTTGTACAGGTTGGGCTGTTGCCTTCACTCGGGTCTTGGTTGTTGGGGGATCTACGTCCCCTTCACTGACGGATTCGGCAATTTACGGCGACTCCAAGCCTTGCCGGGGTCCGAGAGGCCCCTGCCCTGGTGCTGACTGTCCTTCGGAACACTGCTCCAGACCACCGGGCACACAGCCTACGGGGTCCTTCCAGGAACTTCCAAACGGTCCCCCTCCAGACAGTCACCGCCGTTGCTGACCTTGCTGACCTGCCCTGCACTTAGCTGGACTCTTCAGGCTTTTCTCTCTCTGTCACCACTCTTGCTTTCCTCCTTTACCACTTTTCTTCCTTCACTTCCACTTAGCAGTTTACTCCTTTCTAGCCCTCAGCTAGACTTCACTCTTGCCCTGCCTGGGCTAATCTCTTCCCGGGCTCTAACTGCCTGGTTTCTCCCGCCTCCAGAGCTGTGATCTCCTTGGTGGGCGGAGCCAACCGCCTGGCCCACCCCCTGGTGTGAATCATCAGCCTCTGGAGGAAGGCAACAAGGATTTTTGGTTCAGCTTAGATGTGCCTACCTGGGATGTAGGGTGTGGTGGTGTGTGACCTGTGTCCCTTGGCTTGCCCAGGGCAACACATATGCTGTGCAGAGCCCGATGTGTGTATGCGGTGCAGAGCCCGATGTATGTATGCGGTGCAGAGCCCGATGTGTGTATGCGGTGCAGAGCCCGATGTGTGTATGCAGTGCAGAGCCCGATGTGTGAATGCAGTGCAGAGTCCGATGTGTGTATGCGGTGCAGAGCCTGATGTGTGTATGCGGTGCAGAGCCCGATGTGTGTATGCTGTGCAGAGCCTGATGTGTGTATGCGGTGCAGAGCCAGATGTGTGTGTGGAGTGCAGAGCCCGATGTGGGGCTGTTATTTGCAATGCTGTAGTGATAACAGGTCAGGTGCTGGGGCAGAATATACTGACAGGGAATGTGTGTGCAGGGGGCGAGGCTGGACACTGGGGTGGGGCTGGACAGTGAGGCCGGGCGGTGCCAGCTCTGACTGGGAGGTTTGGCACAGGAAGTGGTCAGTTTGCTTGTGCTGAATGTAAACAGAGAGCTGCAGAGAATAAAGGGTGAATTCAAGAGGAACAAAAGTTAGAAAACAAAAAATAACAATGTAGGGGTGTTTTATATGACAATACAGCACAGATTAGCTTAAACTCAAAAAATGTTGTTATGTCGGACAACCCCTTTAAAGGAAATCTGTCACCAGATTTATCCTCTATAAATTGTGGGCACCACCACTGAGCTCTTATATACAGTACAGTACTCCAGATTACTGTATATAACAACCCAGGCCGCTGTGTAGAATGTAAAAAACACTTTTATAATACTCACCTAAGGGGCAGTCTGGGTGGCTGCTCTCCGGTCCGGCGCCTCCTCTCTGCTGCGATCTCTGTCCTTCTTCTTCTGAGGCCTGTGTGCATGATGCGTCCTATGTCATGCACACTAGCCGACAGTGAGGTCCTGCGCAGGTGCACTTTGATCAGCCCTCTCACCAGATTTGGCGACTATAAGCTGCAGCCACCACCGGTGAGCTCATATACAGCATTCCAGATTACTGTATATAAGAGCCCAGGCCACTCGGTATAACATAAAAAGCACTTTTGATAATACTCACTTAGTGGGGCGGTCCCGTCCAATGGGTGTTTCTGCTCTCCGACTTCCCATTCCAAAACCATTGTTGATAATATAAAGTTGGACCCTTCCTGCAAGTATGTACAAGGGATTTCTCATGTTTTGAAATAATTACCCTCTATTTATAGCAGGGGTCCCCAACCTGTGACTCGGGAGACACATGTGGCTTGCGAGCCCATGATGTGTGGCTTGCGACTGTCTGCAAGCTAGGTGAATTTGTACCAGGTCTTGCAAACAGCTATGAAGAGCAGGTCTTCAGATGTTGGCATTTGTGAGTAGTCCCACACAGAAGAGCTGATGTGAATGGAGGTAGGAACCCCTGGATATCAGTGTACTCAAAAGTAATCCTAAAGCTGTTAGATTGGGTTGAGGTCAGTGGCCTGAATAGTCACTCAAGTTCCTCCACACAAAATCTGTCAAACCATAATTTTTCAGACTTCCTTGTCAAAAATGTGTCACAAATTGTGAAAATGTTGAATGGCCATCACCCACAAAAACTGCCTGTTATCCCTTCTCCACTAAATTTTACTCTAATCACTGCGCTGTCTGGTAGGTAGTGTCCACCAAAACCAGATTTGAGAATAAAACCCTCCTACATAATTCACGTTCCCCCATATACACTAACACTTGGCCGAACGCTCCTGTGTTCTCTCGAAGATTGACCATTGGAAACGCTGGGTCTGTCTCGCTCCTGACATGATCTGTTAGGGAAGAGTTGAAGGTCCCCATATACATTAGACATTCGGTCAAACCTGCCGATATTGAAGGGTTCGAAAGACATTAGTCTAATGTGTATGGGGGTCTTAAGATAGCGCAATTGTGAAACCTAAATTATGTTCCAGAATCCAGTGGTGACATGCTGCATACCCTTCAGCTGATTCCTGTCATAGCACCTGGTGATTGTAAGCTGGTGTGTCACTGCTCGGCCATCTCATTGCAATGCACAGTGTGGAGCTCGCTGGTGACTGATGCAATACAGGATGGGTGATTTTTACAAGCCATATGCTCTACTGGGGTAGATCTAGCAAATTTAAAAATAAATGTATTGATTATTATCAAAGGTTTTATTCTAGGATAGTGCCATTTTTAGGCTACATTCAAACGAGCATATAAAATTGTCTTCATGTCATTCAGAAAAATTAATCATTTTTTATTTGTAAGGTCTTCAGTATGTCATCTTTATATCATTCATTGTCATACATCAGCAGTGAATAAAATTTACAAGACCGAATACAGTTTCCTATGTTAATAATTGCAGTGTATCCATAAAAATTGCATGCTATATGAAAGATTTGTATGGGGTGCACATTTTTTGCTCCCACATAATCCAAATATACAGAGAAGGCACTAGAACATCAGGCAATTGTCACATGGTGTTTTACTCTAAACTCATCGAATGTCATGGCTGCATCTGACGCTGTTCACACTGCAGAGTCTGACACTCCTCACTAGGCCTCTTTTGAGGCTTCTGAGTTACACAGACAGGGTTGGGCATCGACCAGCTGTGTTCTCACTAGTGATTGGGCTTGCAGGAGTTAATTTCTGCTAGCCTGCTAGTTACCTCTTGAATCACATGTTGTGGGAGACCTATCACAGTCACTCCCTGCCTTTTTAAGATGGAGGAGCTTGTCTTTCCATGCTGACTATAGCTTTAGCTACACTGGTCCGTGTGCTGTTGTATCCCAGTCCTGCTGGAGATTGTATCACTTTATGGGTGAAGTTGTTGTGTAGTTGTTTCGTAGTTTCGTTGTTTCCTCCCTGCTCTTATTTTCCTCCTTATTACTTCTTGTCTAATACCTCTGTGTGAGCGTGCTGATTGATAGAGTTTTGGTTTCCCCTGTTTCTCCTAATCTGTGGGTTCTAGCACTCCTATTCCGGCCCTCTACTGACACCTTCAGATGAGATAGAGGGGGTATTAGATCAAGGCTGTCCAGGAGCAGGGCAAGGAAGGTGGCCCAGACATCCTCACCATTAAAGCTATCTCTGGGATTAGGGACAGCTAGGGCTTCCCTAGGATGAGGGCCAGTTTAGGAGAGCTGCTCCCCGGCTATCCCATCACGCCCCCCGACAGCTATGTTTTCGTCCATGTAAAAAATGGTCATCTGAACAGCCCCACAGAATAACATTGAGACGTGTGCTGTTTGTGTGACATCATTTTTTGGATCGCACGTGAGCCGAACATACGGTTGTGTGAACGTAGCGTCAAAGTCATGAGCTCCTTATTACCTCCCATAATAATACCAATGTTCATCAAAGAAAATTGTGTGGCAGTGTGGTTGGTTTATATCCACCACCACCACCACCAGTATGTGTAAGGCCATGTGCACATGTTGAATATTTGGTGAGTTTTTTACCTCAGTATATGTAAGGCCTCGTGCACACGTTATTTTTACTGAGGTAAAAAAAAATCACCAAATATTCAACATGTGCACTTGGCCTTACAGATACTGAGGTAAAAACGCGAAAAATACTCAACATGTGCACGTGGCCTTACAGATACTGAGGTAAAAACGTGACGTGAGAAATACTCAATGTGTGCATGTGGCCTTACAAATTCTGAGGTAAAAAGCTCTCCAAACACTGAGCGAGTGCACGTGACCCAATGCTTGGCTCACAGCTGTGTCTCCCCACACTGCCCGCAGTGATAATACAACACATCTTGGTTTAATAACATATACTCCCATAGGACTGAATGACTTTCACAGCATAAGCAAAGGAGATTACCATGGAATGTGAATGGCGGACAAAAACACACATCTTTTCATTCTTGAAGACGAGTTTTACATGGAGATATTCAAGATAATATAGATATTATGGGAAACACACCACATATGCACCATCTAAAGAAAGTAATAAGCTCCAGGCAGAACATCTTCTGAGTCCTGGCATGTCCTTCAAATACAAAGAAGCCATAGATTTTGAAGGGGACCGGCGTAATGCTTAATTTCCCCTGTTGTGGCGCTGTAGGGAAATTGAAGACTTGCTGCTTAGTCCCCAACAGATTACAACTGATCAATGGGGGCTGAGAACACGGGACTATCCTAACAAAAGGGATTTCAGATATAATTTGTGATGGTTTTGAAATTGGATAGAGTGAAATATTGGGTATAACTGTAATCACAAGGATAGATAGATAGATAGATAGATAGATAGATAGATAGATAGATAGATAGATAGATAGATAGATAGATAGGGAAAAAAAGAAAAGACTGGCAGCACTTCCAATAGTGTGAACAGGTGCGTATCTGTTCATGATGAATAATACAGTTGCACACTGTAATGGCAGACTAATAAAGACAAAATAAGAATTTCTTCTTTGGCATATTAGAATGGCCATTGTAAAGCTACGTTCACACATCAGTTTTTTCCATCAGGCATAATCCGGAAAAAAACGGATAAAACGGATCCGGCGCCGGATCCGTTTATCCCCATTGATTTGTATTAGCACTGGATTGTGCCTGATGGCCTTGCGTTGCATCCGGCTTTTGACGTATCCGGCGTAATTACTCAATGCGGCGGCGAGATGGAATATCTCAGTCAATGTTTTTTGTCTCTGAAAAAAAACGTATTGCGCTGGATCCGGCACGATACGGCGTGATTTACAATGGAAGCGTATGGATGCTGGATCTGGTGCGATGCAGCAAAAAAACGGATGCAGCCGTCGGATCCGTTTTTTTAAACTGAGCATGCTCCAATTTATTGTAAAAAACAGATCCAGCAAAAAAAAACAAATGAAATGGATGCAAAAACGGATGCGACTGATCCGGTATACCAGATCCATAAAAAAAAAGTTTTTGCATATTCTGCACCGGATCCGTTGCATCAGGCTGACGCCGGATTGTGCCTGATGCCAAAAAACTGATGTGTGAACATAGCCTTATACGTGCCCAGCAGGTTACTTGCTGATCTCATGTAGGTTTTTAAGGAGCCTAGACATGTGCAGTGTAGAATAGGACCCAGCAATGTAGGTTGGCCATTCTAATATGCCAAACACCTCTAAAATATTCTTATTTAGTCTTTATTAATCTGCCATTATAGTGTGCAACTGTTTTTTTTCTCTTAGCCATAGATAGATAGATAGATAGAGGGATAGATAGATAGATAGATAGATAAATAGATAGATAGATAGATAGATAGATAGATAGATAGAGGGATAGATAGAGGGATAGATAGATAGATAGATAGATAGATAGATAGATAGATAAGTAGATAGATAGATAGATAGATAGATAGATAGATACATAGATAGATAGATAGATAGACAGATAGAGGGATAGATAGATAGAGGGATAGATAGATAGAGGGATAGATAGATAGATAGATAGATAGATAGATAGATAGATAGATAGATAGATAGATAGATAGATAGAGGGATAGATAGAGGGATAGATAGAGGGATAGATAGAGGGATAGATAGATAGATAGATAGATAGATAGATAGATAGATAGATAGATAGAGGGATAGATAGAGGGATAGATAGATAGATAGATAGATAGATAGATAGATAGATAGATAGATAGATAGAGGGATAGATAGAGGGATAGATAGATAGATAGATAGATAGATAGATAGATAGATAGATAGATAGATAGATAGATAGATAGAGGGAGAGACAGACATGGTCATGAGATGATAATCATTGATCAGACTTCTGCTACACTCAGTCATCAGGGATGGTTAGTTGATGAACTCACTTTGCTATATAATGCAGCTCATTGGATTAAGTAGCTAAAATAATGCAAAGCACATTGCCACAATCTAGCCTCCAATAAATACCTGACACTATTACCTGAAGATACTGAAGAGCACTTCATCTCTAATTTAATCTCTGGTAATGAATCCCAAATTCATCGCTTATACATCAGATACAGACATTATAGATATTTAGGACCTGTCACTTCATCTGGCTGGTAAGTAAAACGTATGTGTTATTGTGTCCCTATACATAGTAGTATAGAATGTTTTATTATTTACAGACTGTATAAAATGCTGAGCATCTATACATATTGTATAGGTAAAGAACATTGAGAGGTGATCGATAGATAGATAGATAGATAGATAGATAGATAGATAGATAGAGGGATAGATAGATAGATGGATAGATAGGTAGGTAGATAGATAGATGGAAATATAGATAGATAAATAGATAGATAGAGGGAAAGATAGATGGATGGATAGATACAGCAAATAGATAGGTAGGTAGATAGGGGGATCATTTGATAGATGGATGGATATAGATAGTGATAGATAGATAGATAGAGAGAGGGATAGATGGATGGATGGATGGATAGATACAGCAGATAGATAGGTAGGTAGATAGGGGGATCAATTGATGGATGGATATAGATAGTGATAGCTAGTAGATAGACAGATAGATAGATAGATAGATAGATAGATAGATAGATAAATAGATGCATAGACAGATAGGTAGATATAATAGATACAGCAGATAGATAGTTAGATAGTTTCATAGATGATGGCTATAAATAGATAGTGATTGATTTTATATATATATATATATATATATATTATTATTATTATTATTATTATTATTATTATTATTAAAAGGTATCAACCACTGAGGACTCTCTGTTCTTTTAAACAATTTTTTTATCTCTACTGGCTAACACGGTACAAAGATATATTTTACTAGTTCCATGTAGAATCACAGACACCATAATGCTGCACAACAGACCCAGCTCTGCTACATCTCTCCCTGGAATCCATTTGTTTTCCACAGCTCTAGTTTAGAGACAATTCCAGCCTTATCCCGGTGTCTGCTTTGAAGTTCTTTGCACCCAGGGCACATTGGTGGGAGCTTCGTCCATTTTCAGCCCCAGATTGTGCAGCCCTGCCTGTATATCTATGTGCTCAGGGTATGAGGCTGTATATATATATATTATAGGGGCTGATCAGCTCACTATGGGGATTGTGTCACTGACCTGCATTGGGGCTTCGTGTCTCATTCTGCCTCAGGCTCTCCCTGTGCTGGATCCAATTGGAGCAATGTCCCTGTCCTGTCCGTGCAGCTCCAGGCGCCCTGCACACTGAATGCTTCCTGATGGGCTGGAGATCAGCACCAGGAGCTGTCCACTGCCTTCATCTACTCCTCCTGGCAGCGCCTCTTTTGGGGATTGTAGTCCTGGAGCCTCCTGCCTTCCCTAGTGCATCAATGTGGCATATGCTGAGATAGAAACTACAACTCCCACAATGCAGCAGGGCTCAGCTTCCATCTGGCAGCCTTTCTACACTGGAAAAGTGAAAGATGCAATTGCCCCTGTAATGATGTAGATCCCAGGATGTGCAGGGAGTGAGGATGAGGAGAGTCACAGCTCTGCTCTCTCACCATGGCCATTGTGACTGATCTTACCTTTCCATACAACTCCATGTAATTGTGCCAGGCTCCTGTGACTGCTCTCCTGGGCTTAGTGCAGACTATGAATGGGAAGGAGGTGTCTGCTCAGCAGCTGGAGAGGATCAGGCAGGGAGGACAAAGGCAGCAGCACTGCTCTCAATAACCACAGGAAGTGTCTGCTTAGAAGGCACACAGTGCTGGGTGATCACCACTGTCCTCTGCAGACGATCCACTGCTCTCAAAACCATGAGGACCCAGCCACATTCTTGGGGTCCAATGTAAAAATCCTACAGTACATATGCCTCAGTTGTCTAAAATCTCCGGACTAGGCATAGCCTCTACAGCCGGATGGTCACACTGACCTAGCCATTCATTCTGCTTCAGAACATCTATTTAAAGGGACTCGTCATCAGGAAATTCTTCATTTAGATTTCAGCATCTCTGATCAATTAATTAAAATTGCACTGAAGAAAAGGTTTCCAAAAAGCCCAATTAGGTAAGAAAAGAGAGCGCAAAAAACACATCCCCCCCCTCCCCGCTGCCCCCCGACTGACTGACACTCATGATTCTGGCGAGGAGAGGAAGGAGGGATGAATGTGACTCCTCACAGCTCTGCTGGGCAAATGATTGATCTCAGAGAAGGACCAAGTTTCCATCCCCTGATTAATATTTCACAATTGCACTCACTAGTTCAGTGACATTTGAGCAAAATGCACTAAGACAAGTTCATGAGATAGATTCTCTATAATGGTAATAGGTGAGCGGAATATAGTAAGGTGTTAAGAAGGGGGTCAGACTTAGTTGGGTCTCTACCCTACACATTATATTTAAGGGTTAATCTAATGATACTGTCACGGGTGTGTCGCGGTTGACAGACAGCCTTGTGGTGTCCCGGCTGTAGAAGGTCGCGGCATTTGGCTGCACAAACTGCTCCTTGATATTCCATTCTTTCTTCTTTGGAGTTCTTTGTATTTTCCCTGTTAGGATTAACTCTTTCTCTTTTGTACACTGTAGATATATGGTAGTTCAACTGCAAATCCTTATCCCCACTCCCTGTGTCTTTATATAGTTACGCCCGGGTGGTGGATCCTCTGGACCGTGCCCCTGTCACCTCCGGTGAAGCAGCTAGAGCTACCCCTAGACTGGGATAGTCCTGCAAGCCTACCAGAGGGACCAGGGACACGGTTGCCAGAGCAGAAGGTGGGGCAAGGGCAGAGTCCTTCTAGAAGCAGGAATGAGGAAGTCCTTGAGGACACAGAGTTCCTGGTGCCAGGTAAGATGCCAGTGCCCAGGTACTGGTGCCAGGGAGAGTCGGCAGATGTGAGCAGAGTCCAACCAGAAGGAGGCAGGCGTCACCGGATGAAGCCGAGGGTAGGAAGCGGGTTCAGGCTGGAGAAGATGGTGGAGTCTCAGCTGACAGTCCCCGTAGGACCACTCGGACAGGTTGTGGCCCAGGCCAGGATAGTTTGGCAGGACAGTCCCCGCAGGACCTCTCGGACAGGTTGTGGACAGGACCAGGTTAACTTGGTAGAACTGGTTCTGTGGAAGACACAGTGTTAATGCAAGCCACAGCAAGCGGGACCTGGACTCCTAGCTATAGAACTCGTAGAACAGGCAACACCCTCCAGGCAGGAAGCTCCTAATATACCTGACCCTGACTGATGCAATATCTTGTTAGGGAGTGCTGGGTCTATAAGAGGAGGTCAGTGACCGCGCACGCGCCCTAATGTGCATGCGCGACGCCCGGGAGCCGGAGGCCAGAGCAGGGAGCGGTGCCAAGGAGGACGTGTGGCTGGAGGCAGGGGACCCGGGGACCGGAGCGGTGAGTGAGGAACGACGTCGGGACCCGGGGAGCGTGACATATACCTGCATTTCCCCTTGGTTTGTTGCCGTTGATAGAGTTTACGCATTTGCTGTCCTGATTGTAAGCGGTTGGCTTGAAATTTCCTGTCAAAACACGTATGTTGCTGTCATTCTGCCAAAGTCATAATGCAGATAAGTTGTCCATTTGCAATCCCCTGTTTGTTTTTCCTTTTTGTTCTGTCGGTCTTGGTTGGGTTGACTAGTGCTCATCCCTTGAGGTCACTACCTAGGGCCTATTTGTGGGTCAGCCAGGGCCCAGCTATCCTGATCAGCGTATCACCCTGATCAGGGTGCAAAACGTATCTAGGGAGGGGCCAGAGGTAGGTTTAACCATCTCCCCCTTCTGTAGAGACAAGGTTTCCCTCTCCCCCACCATTTCACCATTCAGTATCTATGGCCCCTTTCTGGGTCAGCCAGGGCCTTGGTATCCTGATTGGCGTATAGGTGTAAAACCTATCTAGGGATGTCAGGGGAGCCAGGGGCCAGCAGTAGGTTTTACTAGGAGGTCACCATCTTCCCCCTTCTCTAGAGGCAGCGTTTCCCTCTCCCCTGCTCTTTCACCATTCACCTGTAATTCCCCCACACCAAGCGAGACAGGCATGCCATCACTTCCTCATCCTCAGAATGAAGGGCTTCCAGAGATAAAGCTTCCGTCCATTTTAACAAAAATATATTATTTCAGAATCATTTTCCATGTTTCCGCTGCCAATCAACCTATTGTAAGGAAAAATATAACAGTAGTAATATTACATTCGGATTTGTCTGACATTCACATGATTAACTGTACAAAAAGCCATAAAATCTGTGAATTCTTCTTACAGGTCGAAGGCTGACAGAAAGTCAAAACCAAGAGGGGTATTGATGGGACTTCTGAGACTATCATTCCTGGCACCTTGGACTGGTGTGCACAGGCTTCAAAGAATGGGCAGATGGTCCTATGTAGTTAAGCTGGACATGCCCCATTTAAATCCTTAATGACCGGGCGATTTTATGTTTTTCATTTTTTTCTCCCCTTCTTCCGAGAGCCGTAACTATTTTATTTTTCCAATAATCTTGCCATATGAGGGCTTCTTTTTTGCGAGTTGTACTTTTAAATGAAACTGTGAGTTTTACTCTATAGTGTACTGGAAAATGGCAAAACAATTCCAAGAGCGGAAAACTCAATACAAGTCTATGAGAGTCTCTGTCTGTCTGTCTCTGTGTGTCTGTCTCTGTCTGTCTGTATCAGTCTCTTTGTCTGTCTCTGTATCAGTCTCTGTCTGTCGCTATCTCTGTCTGTCTGTCTCTCTCTATCTCTGTGTCTGTCTGTCTCTCTCTATCTGTCTGTCAGTCACTTTCCTCCTGTCTCGTTGCAGGTCTGTCTCTTTCCAGGTCTGTCTCTTTCCCCGCCTGTCTCATTCCCCATGTGTCTCGTTCCTCGTCTATCTCGTTCCTCGTCTGTCTCGTTCCCCGTCTGTCTCTTTCCCCGTCTGTCTCTTTCCCCGTCTGTCTCTTTCCCCATTCTGTCTCTTTCCCCATTCTGTCTCTTTCCCCGTCTCTTTACTTGTCTCTTTCCCCGTCTGTCTCTTTCCCTGTATCTTTACTTGTCTCTGTCTCTTTCCTTGTCTCTTTACTTGTCTGTCTCTCTGTCTTTTTACTTGTCTGTATCTTTCCCTGTCTCTTTACTTTTCGGTCTCTTTCCTTGTCTCTTTCCTTCTCTCTGTCTCTTTCCCCGTCTGTCTCTTTCCCAATCTGTCTCTTTCCCAGTCTGTCTCTTTCCCAGTCTGTCTCTTTCCCAGTCTGTCTCTTTCCTTGTCTCTGTCTCTTTCCCTGTCTCTTTCCTTGTCTCTGTTTCTTTCCCTGTCTCTTTCCCTGTCTCTTTCCTTGTCTCTGTCTCTTTCCTTGTCAGTGTGACTCTTTCCCTGTATGTATGTCTCTGTCTGTCTCTTTCCCTGTCTGTCTGTGTCTGTCTGCCTGCCTGTCTGTCTCTTTAACTGTCTGTCTCTCTCTGTCTCTTTCCCTGTATGTCTCTGTTTGTCTCTTTCTGTCTCTCTCTATCCGTCTCCCCACCGACATCTTATTACCTCACACATAAACTTTTAATACTAACAATTTCCTTTGATCCTATAGCAACCACTCACAGCTCCTATGAATAACCTAATAGCTCGCAGCTCCATTGACTTTAATGGAGGCAGGTTTTTTGGAGAGTAACTGTAAAGCATGGGGTTAAATTTTCCCGTCAAAATATAGTCTATGACGTTCCCTGAGTCACATAGGGTGTCTGTGCAAAATTTCATGATTGTAAATGCGACAGTGAGGATTCCTTTAGCGGACATACACACACACACACACACACACACACACACACACACACACACACATACACACACACACACATACACACACACACACATACACACACACACACACACACACACATACACTCAGCTTTATAAATTAGATTGTATGTGTTCACCTTTTTTTGTTTGTTTGTTTGTTCACCATTGTGAGAGGGATTTGAGATTTCTGAATATTTTTGGCTGATTCATCAGTTCTGACTTTTTACAAAAATCAATCTTGTCCACCCCCTGGAGTGATATTGTTTGCTTCTGAAAAAATTAAGCAAATCTTTAGCTCTAAAAGGCATAAAAAAGTAAAAAACAAAACTAAAGAGTAATTTTTTGAGAAAAAATAATGAACCACCTACGCAATATTGAAGAATTTGATGCAAAAAGCATCACTGAATACAACAGCACAAAACAAATCACAAAAAGAAAGCGCAAATGGGAATCTGGTCCATATAGTGCAGGAGCCAAGACCTAGATGGAATCAGAAACATTTTCTAAAGCTAGCCACGACAATGATATCAAAGTGGTATAGTATCATGTGACAATGAAGCTAGTAATTGTTACCTATGGCTGTCTCACAATTCTGCTTAATTAATTACTGACTGCCACCATAAGCATTGGCGATAAATCTGGTCTTACTTGCACACTCATTAATTTTTAGTCTAGACTAATGACCCAAGCATTAGGCTGGCCTAAGTGTTGTCCCCATTATACAATAGTGTCATGAGCTGCCAAAATTATTTCCCAATTAATCTTAAAGTTTTCACAATAAGGCTGGGGCCACACAAGCCTATGGCATCAGATGCGAGTGCATCGAATGTGATATGCTAGCTTTTGCTGTGCTGTGAGTGTAAAGAGTACTTTACACACTGCGACATCGCTAGCGATTTCTTTAGCGATATGAAATTCTAGATCGCAAGTGCGATCTTTTGGGATCACACATAGGTCATTTAACGCATGTGCGCACTTGCAATCTAGAATTTTACATCGCTAATGAGATCGCTAGTGATGTCGCAGTGTGTAAAGTACCCTTAAGCCAAGTGTCATGCCACTGTGATGCGATGCTGCGATCTGATCACAACTGTGAAGGAGAAGGAGGGATTAATCCCCCCATCTCCTCCATTGCCAACTGATGCGATTATTGCACTGCACTCTGGTGTCATCCGAGTGCAGTGTGATGTTTCACTTGCACCCATAGACTTGTATGGGTGCGAGTGAACACGGATCGGATTCCACCCGCAGCATGCTGTGACTGTTTTCTCGGTCTGATTAGGGCTGAGAAAATAATTGCAGATGGGAGTTAGGCTATGTGCGCACTAGAGATGTGAAGTTTCTCGAGAAAATCTTCTCGAGAAACTTCTGGGAGTGAAGATTTGCTGAACTCCGGAAAAAATCCGCGGCAAAACCGCATGCGGATTTGCCGCGGATTTGCCGCGGAATTGCCGCGAAATTGCCGCGAAATTGCCGCGATTTTCCCGCGGGTGGTTCCCTGCGGATTTTTGCAGGCTGTACTGCAGAAATCCGCGGGATACCTGCGGATTTAATGGACATGTTCATTTTCTCAAGAAAGTTTCTCGAGAAATTTCCGCACCGAAACTTTCTTGAGAAAAATCCGCACCAGTGCGCACAGCTTTTTTTTTTTATCATAGAATTTCATGGGAAATGTCTGCACAAAGATTGCAGACATTTCTCAAGAAATTTCCGCGGCAAATCCGCGGGTAAATCCGCGGGTATTTTGCTCTAGTGCGCACATAGCCTAACACCATAGAGTAACGGGTTCGGGTGGAATGCGATTTTTTTATCGCATTCCACTAGGTCCGTTTTACTCGCAGTGTGTCTTAGCCCTATGTCTTGGTGTTGGAGCCATTCTTTCTCATCACCTTACACAAAACCCAAGTTTGGCGCCTGCCCTCCCCCACGGAAGCAACAAGGATAACACTTGAGAACAAAAATCAGTTAATTTCTCTCAGATGGTAGCAGTCACATAGATGTGTGAATATAACCTTAAACTCGCACTTACTTGTTCACATTGCATATGTGGTAATGGAGACAGAATGTAAACTAGTGCATCTTCACACATTATTTAGAAAACTTTTAACAGATAAATTTCTACTATGAAAAATATTCCAACCCACGGAATATGTTTATTCATTTGCCCATTTACTCCCAGGTAGCATTGAATACTAAGAGACACTGGTCAGTGCCTTCAATAAATTGGTATCGCTACCTTGACTTAAAAGGGTTGAAAGAAATGTGAAAATGAAAAATTATTTGTTCCAGAAATAACGTGTCCCGTGTTGCAGCAAAGCGCATGTCACTTCCATAGATGTGAACTACAATACCAGACCCGAAACATAGACTGGTGCAGCAAATGGAAAAAAACCTTTAAATCTAAAAATGGTATCCCATGGACATGACTCGTATGCGTTATAATAGTCAGATGACAGACATCCATGCAAGCAACGCGCAATGCACATTACATGAGTCTGGAATGGTCGCCCGAAAGAAGGTGAAGAAGCCTCAAACTAAAATAGTCATACAGTGCCTTGTGAAAGTATTCGGCCCCTTTGAATTTTTTAACCTTTTCCCAGATTTCAGGCTTCAAACATAAAGATAAAAAAAATTATATTATGGTGAAGAATCAGCAACAAGTGGGACACAATTGTGAAGTTGAACGAAATGTATTGCTTATTTTAAACTTTTATAAAAAATAAATAACTTAAAATTGGGGCGTGCAATATTATTTGGCCCCTTTAAGTTAATACTTTGTAGCGCCACCTTTTGCTGCGATTACAGCTGCAAGTCGCTTGGGGTATGTCTCTATCAGTTTTGCACATCGAGAGACTGAAATTCCTGCCCATTCTTCCTTTGCAAACAGCTGGAGCTGAGTGAGGTTGGATGGAGAGAGTTTGTGAACAGCAGTTTTCAGCTTTTTCCACTGATTCTCGATTGGATTCAGGTCTGGACTTTGACTTGGCCATTCTAACACCTGGATACGTTTATTTGTGAACCATTCCATTGTAGATTGTGCTTTATGTTTGGGATCATTGTCTTGTTGGAAGACAAATCTCCGTCATAGTCTCAGGTCTTTTGCAGACTCCAACAGGTTTTCTTCAAGAATGGTCCTGTATTTGGCTCCATCCATCTTCCCATCAATTTTAACCATCTTCCCTGTCCCTGCTGAAGAAAAGCAGGCCCAAACTATGATTCTGCCACCACCATATTTGACAGTGGGGATGGTGTGTTCAGGGTGATGAGCTGTGTTGCTTTTACGCCAAACATATCGTTTGGCATTGTGCCCAAAAAGTTCAATTTTGGTTTCATCTGACCAGAGCACCTTCTTCCTCATATGTGCTGTGTCTCTCAGGTGGCTTGTGGCAACAACACTTTTTATGGATATCTTTGAAAAATGGCTTTCTCCTTGCCACTCTTCCACAAAGGCCAGATTTGTGCAGTGTATGACTGATTGTTGTCCTATGGACAGACTCTCCCACCTCAGCTGTAAATCTCTGCAGTTCATCCAGAGTGATCATGGGCCTCTTGGCTGCATTTCTGATCAGTCTTCTCCTTGTTTGAGATCACATTTTTTGAGGGACGGCCAGGTCTTGGTAGATTTGCAGTGGTACGATACTCCTTCCATTTCAATATGATCGCTTGCACAGTGTTTCTTGGGATGTTTAAAGTTGTGAAAATCTTTTTGTAACCAAATCCAGCTTTAAACTTCTCCTCTCCACAACAGTATCACAGACCTGCTTGTTGTGTTCCTTGGTCATCATGATGCTATCTGCGCTTTAAACAGAACACTGACACTATCACAGAGCAGGTGCATTTATACGGAGACTTGATTACACACAGGTGGCTTATATTTATCATCATTAGTCATTTAGGACAACATTGGATTATTCAGAGATCCTCAATGAACTTCTGGAGTGAGTTTGCTGCAATGAAAGTAAAGGGGACGAATAATATTGCACGCCCCAATTTTCAGTTTATTCTTTTTTACAAAAGTTTAAATTAAGCAATACATTTCGTTCAATTTTACAATTGTGTTGATTTTTCACCATAACATTAAAATTTTTATCTTTATGTTTGAAGCCTGAAATGTGGCAAAAGGTT
The DNA here is from genome assembly GCF_048569485.1 of Anomaloglossus baeobatrachus. Taxonomy (NCBI): domain Eukaryota; kingdom Metazoa; phylum Chordata; class Amphibia; order Anura; family Aromobatidae; genus Anomaloglossus; species Anomaloglossus baeobatrachus. Next base: position 877,484,790 of record NC_134353.1, on the reverse strand, counting down.
GAAAAATTCAAGGGAGCCAAATACTTTCACAAAGCACTGTAAGTAGCGTCGGCTTGAGTTTGCAAAAATATACAAACAGTGGTCACTAGAAGATTGGAAATGGGTGATTTGGATAGATGAGACGAAAGTCAAAAGACTACGCTCTGATGGATGCAAATGGATCTGGAATTAACAGGAAATTAAACGAAAAAGTGGCTAACGGATCTAGAAATTGAATGAACGGTCAGGTTTGGTGGAAGAAGCCTGATGATGTGGGCTGTTTCATAACCAAAGGCAGGATCGATGGTGGTCTCAATGCTGAGCTATATGTGAGTATCCTCTATAAGATGAGTAACTTTGTACACTTGAGTACTACGATTATGAAAAGGAGAACATAATGTTCTAGCACGACAATAACCTGAAGCATACTTTGAGATTGGCGAAGAAATGGTTCAATGACAAGAAAGTAAAGGTGCTGGATTGGCCCCACAGTCCCCAGACCTCAATCAAATTGAATACTTGTGGGTAGAGTTGAAGAAAAAGCTGTATATATACCCAATAGAGTCGACCAGTATGCACCAACATTGGGACCATGTAAAAGAGACCTGGGATCAGATTTCAGTCGAGACTTGCTTGAATTTGATTGAGAGCCCAGCCGGATTTAGGCAGTGTTGAAAGCCAAGGGTGGATTTAGAAAATACTAACAAAATAATAAAAAATAAAATTTGGATTTTTTTTTTAGGAGCAAAACAGTAACAATGTAGTAACATGACAAGAATGTGCATAACTAATCATATGCTAAATGTTGCTAGTCAAGTTTATGAATGAGATAAGCAAGATAATTGTCTTTAAAATGAAGGTAGTCTCATGCTCAAAGCTGTAGTGGATGGTGATGTATGGAGCCTGAAAGTCCAAAGTTCAAAACAAAAGAAAAAAAGTTAGAAGGAATAAACTGGGCATAATTTTTCTCCAAACGGTGAGGAATAATAGACGCTTAAACAAGCATGAGACCAATTCGCAGCTTGTTTGCACCTGTTCAGGTAACTGACGTGGTCTTCTTCAGTATGGATCTACTATCCGGGGTACACTCAAAAAGATCCAGAATTATACAACTGCAGATGCGAAGAAAAAATGAGGCACTCACCGGTCTGTAGATTTTTCAGAATGCTGTTTATTCAGGCATAGGGGGAGGGTGCAAGTCCGTGTACACAACATCCTTGCACCCTCCCCCTATGCCTGAATAAGCAGAATTCTTAAAAATCTACAGACTGGTGAGTGCCTCAATTTTTCTTCGCATCTGAGATTCCTGCTAGAAGACCCATGACCTAGGACACAAACCCTGCTTTCTGACACTGCGCACTACAAATTTGTGACCAAAAATCCTTTAGTAATCTTCAGATTTTATGATGCCTTGTACACAGTCAAAGCACACAGTGCGATAGGCAGCAAAACAACCCCAAAACATCTTTGACCCTCTACCATATGTGACTGTAGGTAGTGTGTTCTTTTCTTTGTAGGCCTTAATCCCTTTTCACTAAACAGTAGAATTGTGTGCTTTACTAAAAAGCTATATCTTGTCTCATCTGTCCATAAGACGCTTTCCCAGAAGGATTTTGGTTTACATATATTTGGCAAACTGCAGTCTAGCTGTTTTTATGTCTCTGTGTCATTAGTGTGGTCCTCCTGGGTCTCTTGCCACAGCATTTAAATCAAAGTCAATGGATAGTTTGCACTGACACTGATGCACCCTGAGCCTGCAGAACAGCTTAAATTTCTTTGGAACTTGATTGGGGCTGCTTATCCACCATCTGGGGTATCCTGCATTGAAATCTTTCATCAATTTCTCTTTGACATCCACCTCCAGGAAAATTAGCTATGCTACCATGGATTGTAAACTTCTTGATTATGTTGCGCAACATGGATAAAGGAACACCAATATTTCTGTAGGTGGATTTGTAACCTTGAGATTGTTGATATTTTTAAACAATTTTAGTTTTCGAACATTTTGATTCTCCAGTCCTCAGACAGTTCTCTTCTCCTCATTCTGTTCTCCATGCTTAGTGTGGCACACACAGATACTGTACACAATTCAAAGATTGAGTCAACTTTTTCCCTTTTTAACTGGTGTGATTTTCATATTGCCCACACCTGTTACTTGCTATAGGTGAGTTTGTACGAGCATGATATGCTGGAAACAATATTGTTTACACACAATTTTGGAAAGGTACCAACAATTTTGCTTGGCCCATTTTTGGTGTTTTGTGTGAAATTATGTCCAATTTGCCTTTTTTTCTTTATGTTTTTTTATGTGTTGTTCCAATACACCCAAAGAAAATAAATGTGCATAACAAAACACGTCACAAGTGCAATAATTTGCTGGCAGAAATACCGGTACTTCATTTTCTAGAACAATTTCAAGGGTGTCAACACTTTTAGGCCATGACTGTAAATGTATGTAGATAGATAGATAGATAGATAGATAGATAATAGGGGGATATATAGAGGGATAGATAGATGTATATATAGTATCTTGAATATACAGTGTTCTCCAAATGCATCTAGTCTAACCCCCCAAAAAGGTGGCTGATTACTGGCAGTAAGATTGCGGCACTAAATATTGCTCTTCTAGCTTAAGCCTAAGAGATGAAACAGTCTAATCAGCTTGTAAGTATAATGTATCTCATGAATGCATAATCAAGACTAAAATCAGCAGACGTAAACCGAGCAGAAATTAACAAAGCAGGAGTGAAATTGTGGATTTTGGACTAAATCATGTTATCTAATGAAGGTGAAATAATTTTTTAGTCTAATAGAAATTAACAAACATTGAAATCGGAAACTCATACCCAAAGCCATTCTGTGGGTTACAATGGAATATTGTGTTTTTAGAAAGGCATTGAAGGGGTAACTATTCTTATTACTACTATTATTTTTTAGAATTGGACATAATGGCATATGTTTGATTAATTGAAATTTAAAGAGGTTTTCCCAAGAAGAAACAAAATTTAATCAGTAGATCTTGGAATAAAAATAAGCTGCACAATTGGATGTGTTATGAAAAAAATGTTCCTGCGCTGAGATAATCTTATATATGTGCCCCTGCTATGTGCTGTGTGGTAGAGCCACTCTCTCAGCAGTAGGGGATGGATGCAGGAACTCCTCACGTGTCGATTTTCACCTGGTTTATTAGCATCAGTCACAATCCAGGTGGGACAGCGTCTACAATAAGGCTAAGTTCACATTTCCGTTGTTTTGCATCAGTCACATGCGTCGCTTGACGCATGTGACTGATGCACTGTACAACGGATGACAAAGAACAGAATTCTTTGTCGGACTCCGTTGTGTGCGGGGGGCGGAGCGTGAGGGGGCGAAGTTTGGGGTGGGCGGAGCTGAGCGAGGCCGTGGCACTGAGGACGTGTATGTGTGTGTGTGTATGTGTGTGTGTGTGTGTGTGTGAGTGTGTGAGTACATGCTGAGTGCAGGAGGGGGCGAAGCCGACCGGGGAAGTGTCCGGCTCCCTCCACAGCCAGGGTAAATATTGGGTATAAACAAAGCACTTTTTGCTTGGTTACCCGATATTTATCTTGGTTACCAGCATACACCGCTTAGCGCTGCCTCCCTGCACACGTAACCAGTGTAAATATCGGGTAACTAACCAAAGAGCATTGCTTGGTTACCCGATGTGTATCCTGGTTACGGGTGCAGGGAGCCAGAGAGAGCATGCACAGCAAAATCCTACGGATTGCGCTGCTCAAAAAACATTACAGGCTGGTTGCTCCCGCCCGGCGGTCAGTTAAAAAACGACTGATCACGACGCGGATGCAACGCAGCATCATCAGTCGCAATCCGTCACTAATAGAAGTCTATGGGGAAAAACTGGATTCCTGCAAAATATTTTGCAGGATACCGTAATTCCTCAAGGCCACGGATTGTGACTGATGCAAAACAACGGAAGTGTGAACCTAGCCTAATTGAGAATCTCTCGATGACACCCCGGCTAGTAGAACCTCTGAAGAATCCGCTCCTGTGTTTTATCTACCCCCAGGTGACCACCCAGGATATGAGAATGGGCCATGTCTAACACCCGGCGTCTATAAGGCCCTGGTACCAATGGTTGCTCAATTATCTCACCTCTCAACTGGGTAACCCGATATAATAATTCCCCATTTACTGCAAAGTGAGGGAATCTGGTGTCAGCCCCCGGCTCTTGAGCAACCCCGTTTATGACAGTCACATTTTCAAATGCCCCCTTTAGTGTCAGGTCCTTCATTTGCACAGTCCCAAAGTTCGCTTCGGAAACGGCCAACTCCGGCATGTCAACCTCCTGGGACTCGACGTCGTCCTCATCGTCCACCAATACACATAGGGGGAATTCATCCGCCTCCAACTGAAATGAAGTCTTATCATTGAGGACTAACTGTCCTTTATCTGAGACACAGGGTTCCACCCCTTTACTCCACAACTCCCAGAACAAAGCAAAGTCTCGCCCTGTTATTACTGGGTGCAACAGATCTTTTACCACTCCAACCTCATGAGACTCTGACCCACAAGTTGTTTTTATAGTCACAGCGGCCACAGGGTAGTCCTTGGCATCCCCATGAATACAGCGGACACCCACCCTCTTCCCAGGAATCAGCTGGTGTGGAAGTGTGTCCCTCACGAGGGTCATGAAACTCCCGGAGTCTAACAGTTCCACTATTCTGGTACTAATTATTTCTGCAAGACATGCCTGTGGCCCCTCCCTGGGTTGACTGTCCACACTGCAGGCTGGGTACGCATAATAGGAAGAGCAACGACCCATGCTGCAGTCCATCGGCTCAGTGGTCAAGGGACAACGGGCAGCAATGTGACCCAGTCCCTGGCACCTCCAACAGATAATATTACTGACTGGGGTTTTTTGCATGCCTCCACTTGCCACTTGGGACCTTGGATTCCCCACTCCTGTGGCTCTTGTACCCTTCTTTTTGGTGTCGCTCCCTGAAGAAACCCCCCAATAGGGAAATGGTAAGTCCCGTGGCTTCCCCCGGGAACTCTCTTCCACCTGGTACCTCTCCACCAGTCCAACCAGGTTGTCAGCATTCAAGGGGTTTTCCTGGGCAACCCACATCTGCACTGGCTTCGGAAGGGAGTGAATAAACCTGTCCCTTACGACTTGCTCCACCATCTGCACTGGGGTGGAGGACTCTGGCTGCAACCATTTTTGTACAGGATGCAATAAATCAAACATTTGCGAGCGAGGGGGTTTCTCGCCATGATATGCCAACTGGTGGACCCGTTGTGCCCTAACAGTCATAGTCACACCCAGGCGTGCCACAATTTCAGCCTTTAGTTTGTCATACTCCTTAGCGTCCTGTAAAACAAGATCATAATAGGCCTTTTGTGGCTCTCCACTTAAATATGGCACCAATACCTCCACCCACTGCTCCGGCGGGAGTTTTTCTCATTCAGCAACTCTCTCAAACACAGTCAAGAAGGCCTCAACATCATCCCACAGAGTCATCTTTTGCATAGCTCGCCTTACTGCCTTCTGGACGTTAGCATCATCACCTGGACTGGTCGCTCTGCTACGAATTACCTCTGCTAGGACGTCTATCTGCTTCTGCTGTTGCTCCCGTTGCTGCTGCAGCTGCTGTATCAACAGCTTGTTCGTCTCTTGCTGGGCTAGCTGCTGCTGCTGTATAAACAACCTGTTCATCTCCTGCTGGGCCTGCTGCTGTTGTTGTTGGGCCTGCACCAGGTGTTTAATCAGGTCCTCCATGGTGTCTGACCGTGTTTCCTGGCTCATGGCTGCCTTCACCCAGGACATCCAGCTCCTCTGTAGCAGGCATAAACGGCCCCGGGATGCCTGCCCGCAGTTTGTGTGACACCTTGGACTAGTCAGGTCATCGCAGGTAGTCACACACACACACACACACCCCTCCCAGAGTAGGTGACAGCAGCCAACCAAGAAACCCTTGTCACCACCCTCCAGGTTTGATGTCCACACCAGGGGGGCAAAGCCAGGTGGTTGGCTCTGCCCACCAAGGAGTTCACAGGCCTGGAGGCGGGAAAAGACACAAGTTCTAGTGCAGTGTAAAGAGTAGCCTTGACAGTGAAGGAGGGAGGTTGAGTTCAAGGGCAGACCTGTGACCAGGCCTGCCAACAGTCTACTCAGGTGGCTGGGTCAGAGCCCAGTCACCTTTGGCAAGGAGGCAGACGGTGGTGGCCGCCTGCAGGAGCTGGGATTACAGCCGGTGGAAAAATAGGGACCGGGGTCGGGCGGTGGCCCGCCGGTACCGAACCGGGGAACCGATTGGAAACCGGAGCACCAGGAGGGGTACTCAGACCCAGTACAAAGCCCTGAACCGACAGGGCCGAATCAAATCAACTGATTGAGGACTGGAAATAAGGACCTATCCCACACAAGACCCGTTAGAAGACAACAGCCCAACCATACAGGGTAAAGCCACCGCCAAGTCATAGAGACCCAAACGGCCATCTGCGGGCAAACAGGGCTCTTACGACAATCAGCAAGCCGGGGAGTGGACTACCGTTACTTAGGCATAGGCCCCGTTCATCATCCCGTTTGGTTTACCAGAGACTCCAGTGTATTGTGTCATAGTGAGTACACCAGTGCCTTCGGGCCGCGCACCGTGCCGCACCGCACCAGCATACGCCCGCACCCGCTCCCTCATCTCAGCACCTCCCTCGGGCCCCCAGGACCATCACTCCCCTACCCACGGAGGGGTCAACACCAAGCTGCGCAACACTGTTCCCGGGAGGCCTAGTTAACAGCATCGGTGGTGTCCATCTATTCATCACAACCCGTGGGTGGCGTCATGAACTTACATCCCAAACCAAACCACCGCGGCCCCGGCCGTGGAACTCCCCGTCGAGTCCCTGCGTGTAGCGCCAACCCCCTTGCAGAGCGACGAGACCCCCGGGTCCGTGAGGAGCTCGAGCCACCACCCACCATACCAGCACGGATCCGAGCAGCTCGGCGGTTGCAGCCGAGCCTGCGGGGCGGTACACATAGTCTCTTCTGGCGTCACGAACAGGATAGAACCATCCACTTACCTGTGGAAGTGCGCCTTGAAATTGTCGTTAGCGGTGTCCCGTTGAAAATTGCAGAATCCGCCATCTTGGGAGCGAAAAGTTCCCGCCCGAGCCGTCTTCCCTGAGCAGAAAGGGCGCGAAAAGCAAAACCCCGCCCCCGAGAGCAGAGCGGTGCTGAAAGCAAGTAGAGTGCCCGGAAAAGACCAAGGGTGGGTGGGTGAAGATCCAGCCTCATGTGACTGAGGAGATAAAAGGCAGGGACTCCAGGACTCTGCCACCCGTCTGGTTCCTGGACAAGCAAGTAACAACATGTCCGCCCGTCTGAAAAGCCCGAATCCCCGGAGCCCGCGCCCGGAACAGCGGCGTGGCTGAAGACTCGGATGACACTGCTGTGCTGCCGCAATCGAGCCCAAGTGTGTCTCTTGCTGGAGCAATGGACAGCTGAAATGGAGGAGCTGGCCGCGGTCGTGCGCGCATGGAGTAGAGACCATTTTAAAGGAGCTGGTAGGTGACCCACGCCCCTATGTCCCTGAGGGACCGGCCACTGCGGCTGAGGGACCCGGCCTGCCCCCGGCCCCTATATGGCCTCACCCGTCGCCCGTGTCAGCCGCCGCCACTTCCCCGCTCGGCCCGCTGCCACCGGTATCGGTAGCGGAGTCCGCAATGCTGCCCCGCGAGGGCCCAGATGCTAGAGAGACTGTCGGCCGACAGGAAGTTGCAATCCCTGCAGGGGTTGAAGAGGCGGAAGACCTGGAAGTACCGGTAGCGACCCCCCGTGTGACAGCTGGCGGTGACCCACCTGAGACCGAGAGGGCGTTGGCCCCGGCTAAAATGGAGATGAGGCCCGGTCCATGAGACCCCGCCACCGTCGCCTGGAGTCGGATGATAGCGGCTCAGGGGCCGACACGGAGCCGGTCTCAGAGGATGAGGCCATTGGTGCTGTCGACATGGAGGCTACCTACATCCCGCGGAAAGGTGGGAACGGGTACCGGATGGCCCTCTCCCGCCGCACCTGCTGTGTGCTGGAGCTGTACGAGGACGAGGTAGAGTCTGCCTCAGAGGATGAAATCCCTCGCCCCCAACCAGATGAAAATGAAGCTACGGAGTAAAGGCACCGGACCCCGGCTGCCAAAGTGAACAGTTCCCGTTGGGACCATACTGCCCGTCCCCGTTGGGACTTTGTTTTTCCCCGTTTACAAAAAGACATGGCTGAGAACTTGCAGGCCACCCAAAAACTATTGGGCTTGTAAATAAATCCCCCCCCTTAACTTGCCTTCCATTTTTGCAGCCTCCGGAGAGGCAGACTGGAGGATGGGCCTGCGGGAGACAGATGGCCGAGGCCCGCCACCACTAAAACCGGTGGCCATCCTCCGAGTCAGGGGTCCCCTTGGACGTGGGGCCTCTGAAAAGACAGGCAGTTGTGAAACCCTGCACTCGTCCCGTTGGATAACACCTGGGCCCGTTCCTGGACTGGGGAAAAGGGGTACTGCCCACTTCTTAGGGGCAGCATCAAGGTTCAGGTTGTTTGGGTGGGTGATTGAAAGACCCTGTCCCTTTTCCCGTATTAATAAAAATGTTTTTGTATTCGTAACGTTCAAGTATGTGCCTCCCGTAAGGGAAGATCTGAAAAGTTGATATTTGAAGTTTGTACAACCGTTAGTATACTTGTACTGTGTTCCCTTTTTTTATCTTTCAGAAAACAAAAATAAACCAGTGATGGACGGGCAGCCCGCAGACGGCCTGCATTAAACCAAGGGGGAAGGTGACGCCTTGGACTAATCAGGTCGTCCCAGGTAGTCACACACACCCCCCCCGAGTAAGTGACAGCAGCCAACCAAGAAACCCTTGTCACCACCCTCCAGGTTTGATGTCCACACCAGGGGAGCAAAGCCAGGTGGTTGGCTCTGCCCACCGAGGAGTTCACAGGCCTGGAGGCGGGAAAAGACACAAGTTCTAGTGCAGTGTAAAGAGTAGCCAGTGAAGGAGGGAGGTTGAGTTCAAGGGCAGACCTGTGACCAGGCCTACCAACAGTCTACTCAGGTGGCTGGGTCGGAGCCCAGTCACATTTGGCAAGGAGGCAGACGGTGGTGGCCGCCTGCAGGAGCTGGGATTACAGCCGGTGGAACCGTAGGGACCGGGGTCGGGCAGTGGCACGCCAGTACCGAACCGGGAAACTGATTGGAAACCGGAGCACCAGGAGGGGTACTCAGACCCAGTACAAAGCCCTGAATCGACAGGGCCGAGTCAAATCAACTGATTGAGGACTGGACTTAAGGACCTATCGCACACAAGACCCGTTAGAAGACAACAGCCCAACCATACAGAGTAAAGCCACCGCCAAGGCATAGAGACCCAAAGGACCAGCGTCTGCGGGCAAACAGGGCTCTTCCGACAATCAGCAAGCCGGGGAGCGGACTACCGTTGCTTAGGCATAGGAGTCAAACATTCATACAAAGAGGTGCAGGAGAAAGGCGGAAACCACCAACCTGACAAGGGAGAAGCTGCAGCCGGCTGCGGGCCCCGTTCATCATCCCGTTTGGTTTACCAGAGACTTCAGTGTATTGTGTCATAGTGAGTACACCAGTGCCTTTGGGCCGCGCACCGCGCCGCACCGCACCAGCATACGCCCGCACCCACTCCCCCGCCTCAGCACCTCCCTTGGGCCCCCGGGATCATCACTCCCCTACCCACGGAGGGGTCAACACCAAGCTGCGGAACACCGTCCCCGGGAGGCCTAGTTAACGGCAGCGGTGGTGTCCATCTATTCACCACAGCCCGTGGGTTGCGTCACGAACTTACATCCCAAACCAAACCACCGCGGCCCCGGCCGTGGAACTCCCCGTCAAGTCCCTGCGTGTAGTACCAACCCCCTTGCAGAGCGACGTGACCCCCGGGTCCGTGAGGAGCTCGAGCCACCACCTACCGTACGAGCACGGATCCGAGCAGCTCGGCGGTCGCAGCCGAGCCCGCGGGGTGGTACATCTGCACCACTTGTGGTAGAGCCACTCTTTCAGCAGTAGGGGATGGATGCAGGAACCCCTCACGTGTCGATTTTCACCTGGTTTATTAGCATCAGTCACAATCCATTGACAAAAAGACAGCACTTCTTCCTCCAGCACAGGAAAATACAGAGCCAAACAGAAGACCATGAGTGTGTCCAGAGGCCTGGCTTTTACCTCTGGGACCACACCCCAAGGTGGAGATATGGTGAACAGCCATCCCACCCACCTCTTTAGCTGTCCACAACAAACCCGGCCCAGGTAATACAAATTAACCCTCTCAGCACCTAATGTGCTGCAGTACTACATCTGGGTTCAGATCACTGATCGCAGCAGTCGCAGCGACACATATCTCCCCTCACCATTGATCACATCACAGCTGTGTAATCGCCGTGTCTGACCGTACAGGGACATGATCTGATCATAACACATCTCTTGGGTCGGGGACAACGCAAAAGAGTATATAGATAGCACGGAAGGGTATCACAGCTGCTGCTTTCTGTAAGGGAAAACATTTCCCTGCCTGTTTAAAAACTTGTTTTAGTTCATAGAAAGAATCAGATTCGATCCCCTGCTGTGCTATCAATGTGCAAGCATCCTCCCCAGGCCCAGGAGATGTGATATGATCAGACCATGTACCTGTATGGTCAGACACGGCCATTACACAGCACATAATGTGACGCCCTGGCAAAACCAGGTAGTCACACAGTATAGGCCCCCGCATACACCATCCCACACAGGGTTACACACAGCCGACCAGAAACCCTAGTCACCCCCCAGGGTAGGAAAGGCACACCAGTGGGCGGGACCAGGTGGATGGAGAACGCCCACCTAGGGGTCTGGAGAACCCCGGGCGGGAAAAAGTAGTCAGTTAAGAGTTGACAGTTAAGAGTTGAGAGTTGAAGTGGAGTGGAGTAGTTGAGGAGGAGAAAGTGAAGGCTGAGACAGAAAGGAAGGCGTCGGGGTTGGAGCTCCGGCATGCTGACTAGGTGGCAGACGGTGGTCTGTCTGTCAGGACATGGGAAGACGGCTGCCGGAGAGCCGAGGTGGACTGGGACAGGGTTGGAGCCCGCCGGTACCGACACCGGAGAACCGACCCGGAAACCGTGCACAGAGGGGTACTTGGACCCTGAAGCCAGGACCGGAACCAACGGCCTAGCTAATTAACCAATTGAGGGCAGGATTCTATAATCCTGGTCCTGTCCCAACCAAAGTCCCAAAAGCAGACAACCACCCACCGCGGGGGATAGGGCATCCGCCAGGGCCCGGTAGAACCCAAGGGTCAGCGTCAGCGGGCAAGGCTCCCAACAAAAGGACCAGGAGCGGACTCCCGTGTTTCACACCGGGAAGTCCACCACACCAAACACAGAGTGCAGAGAAAAGTGACACAGACCACCAGCGCGGGTGTGGGACTAGAAAATACACCCGACCGCAGCGGCCGGCTACCAGCACTTTGGTTTACCATTGAACTTGTGTGATTCATTTAATTGTGAGTAAACTAACAAGCCGGCGCGCCGCCCCTGCAGTCACCACCCTCAGCACAGAGACACTGGGCCCTAGGGCATCCATCCCTACCCACGGAGGGGATAACATCCAGCTGCCATCCCATCGCCCCCGGGTGCCCCACAACAGCAGCGGTGGTGTCACATTTCACCACACAAAGTGGGTGGCGTCATAGACAGTTTACAGCAAATCCCACACAAATATGTCCCCTTTTATTTGAAGTGTCCGCGCGACCCCCGAGTCCGGTAGAATCCCTCGAGTCACACTGCGGATCCAGATCCAAGCAGCCCGGCTGCTGGCACGGGGGCGGCACAGCTCAAAACCTGGTGTCACAAACAGGATTGTAACCCATCCACCTACCTGGTGGAAGTGCGCCTTGTTCTGGACCTTATATGTTTTGCTTCAATAAAAGTCATGTTTATATATAAATAGCTGAGTGTGGATATTTTTTGCTAAGCATCTTTTTTCCTCTCATGTTAAAATTCATTTTTTTTTTTTCATTTTTTGTTAGCATCCCTCCATTTATTTATATTCATTTCACTGTGATGCCCACTACTTCTTTCTTAACAAAGTGTTGCAAGGAGCAGTATGCAGGAAGGAGGGATATTATACAGAGGAGCAGTGTGTCGGGGGGGATACTATATACTGAGATAGTATGTGTGGAAGATATATAGTTGGGCAGTGTGTATGGGGGGATATTATACAGAGGGCAGTGTGTGGGGGGATATTATACATAGGGGCAGTGTGGGAGAGATATTATGGAGAGTAGTGGTGTAGAGGGTGAATTATGGAGAGAGGTGGTGTACAGTGTGTATTATGGAGAGGGGCGGTGTAGAGGTTGTATTATGGAGAGGGGCAGTGTAGAAGGTGTTTTATTGAGAGGGGTGATGCAGGGGGTGTATTATGGAGAGGGGCAGTGAAGAGGATGTATTATGGAGAGGGCAGTGAAGAGGGTGTATTATGGATAGGGGCTGTGTAGAGTGTGTATTACGGAGAGGGGCGGTGTAGAGTGTGTATTATGGAGAGGGGCGGTGTAAAGGTTCTATTATGGAGAGGGGTGGTATAGAGGGTGTTTTATTGATAGGGGTGATGTAGGGGGTGTATTATGGAGAGGCGCAGTGAAGAGGGTGTAATATGGAGAGGGTGGTGTTGAGGGTGTATTATGGAGAGGGCGGTGTTGAGGGTGTATTATGGAGAGGGCAGTGTAGAGAGTGTATTATGGAGAGGGCGATGTAAAGGGTGTATTATGGAGAGGGTGATGTAGAGGGTGTATTATGGTGAGGGCCGTGTAGAGGGTGTATTACGGGTCCCCGTGTTTGCGTGGGTTTCCTCCGGGTTCTCCGGTTTCCTCCCACACTCCAAAAACATACAGATAGGGACTCTAGATTGTGAGCCCCAATGGGGACAGTATTGCCAATGTATGTAAAGCGCTGTGGAATTAATAGCGCTATATAAATGAATAAAATTATTATTATTATTATTATTATTATGGAGAGGGCGGTGTAGAGAGTGTATTATAGAGAGGGCGGTGTAGAAGGTGTATTATGGAGAGGACAGTGTAGAGGGTGCATTATGGATAGGGGTGGTGTAGAGGGTGTATTATGGAGAGGGCGGTGTAGAGGGTGTATTATGGACAGGGAAGGTGTAGGGGTGTATTATCAATTTTCTGAAGGAAATACTTCATTTTCTGGAACAACTTCAAGGGTGCTAACACTTTTGGCCATGACTGTGTGTGTGTTTATATGTATATAAGTTTTTCCAAGAGTGGCGGGGAAACTGTGGAAGGTTTGAAGTGTGGAGGCAGAGCTGGGGTGGAGTCTGGGCGGACTCTCAAGGAGACCTGAAAATGTTTGCCAGTATGGGGCCCTGAAATTCCTAGTGGCAGCCCTGCCTATCAGACAGTTATATTTTATTATGTGGATATGACATGTGTCTCACTTGAAATAGCCCTTAAATCCTTTGGCAAAATCCAACATACAATTATAGCAAATATGTGCATGCTTGCATGAAACAGGCTCAGGAACTGGGCCCACGCCATACAACATGTCTCACAGCTGTATTACCCTTGGTGACAGCTGCAACTGGGGCTATCTCCAATTGAAAGCGTAACAGCTTTCCAACATTGTCGCCACCTGTTCAGTCTTGATCACCCCTTCCCCATCCCCCCTTTCCCCGCCCTGGTGACTTTGGATTGTTTACCTCTTAATGTCTGTCTACACAGTACTGAACAAGTCCTGTGAATACAGATTAGATAGCACTTACCCTGCTTTCATCTCCGAACCCAGTGAAGATGTGATTGCTGGATGGAGGAAGGGAACAGGAGGTGCTGGGTCTGAGGAAACCCAGACAACTTTGCTATGTAGCCAGGATGCTGAAGTTCCATTGTAGCTGGGGCTAATACAGAATACACGGGGAAATCTGAAAAAAGAATGAATTGGTGTATTAAAATGTTCCTGCAAAGGTATTTTAAGATCTTATGGGAGTCACAGTGTATAAAATAAATGAATAAATAAATATAGAAAAAAATGAAAAATAAAAAAATACACTTCTGGTCTAAATTGCTGCTTCAAGAGCTGCAACAACACCAGTTTCCATGTTAGTCGGTTTAAAATAATGAGGCCCGGTGTGTTTTATATTTCTGTTTGCCATAGCAGAAGTTCCTACATTATAAATGCAATATATTCATGGACTTTCCATGACTCGAATCTCTCATTGCACACAATTTTCCTTCCGGAGAGTAGAAAAGCGTATGTCAGCAGTAGACATACAGTATTACTGATACAATCCGAGTTAGATTTATTACCCATCAATGATGTACTTAAATCAGGGATTTAGTCGTCATTGTGAGGATTAATCAAGGAATAGACATTGGGAGGACTGATTACCCATCTATATAAATCACCTTTGTGCTATAAATCGCCGGCATGCCTCTCTGTATCAAGTCTAACCGTAGGCTAATTTATTTTAATTACGTCGTAGGAAATATCGGACTAGATTTGCCTCTGTTCTTTCTAACACATGCTTACGAGATGTCAGAATTTTTATGATTTGCTGTTACTAAGCAACAATAACATAGAATACAAAAGGGAATTCCAAATGTAATAGATATCTATTATCACTATGAAAAGTCTCAGGAAAACATTACAAACACGGCCCAAAAATCTAGCCATAACTAAAAAAGGCCACAATAAAAATAAAACAATGCTTGAGCATCTTTTCTGCATTGTATGTTCCTCTGTTGTTCCTCCAAAAAGTGTTCCACTTTATAATTGATTAAAGTACTACTAAACCACTACTATAACATTGTTAACCTTTGTTGCTGTGAATTTTTCTGAATTTTTTTTTATTATATCTTTTTTATTGAAAACTAGCTGTTATACCTGGCGTTGCCCGGGATAGTAACAGTCCCTTTTCCTGTCTCTATCCCGGTCCATTTCCCTGTCTCTGTCCCGGTCCCTTTCCCTGTCTCTGTCTCGGTCCCTTTCCCTGTCTCTGTCTCGGTCCATTTCCCTGTCTCTGTCCCGGTCCCTTTTCCTGTCTCTGTCCCGGTCCCTTTCCCTGTCTCTGTCCCGGTCCCTTTCCCTGTCTCTGTTTCGGTCCCTTTCCCTGTCTCTGTTTCGGTCCCTTTCCCTGTCTCTGTCCTGGTCCATTTCCCTGTATCTGTCCCGGTCCCTTTCCCTGTCTCTGTCCCGGTCCCTTTCCCTGTCTCTGTCCCGGTCCCTTTCCCTGTCTCTGTTGCGGTCCCTTTCCCTGTCTCTGTCCTGGTCCATTTCCCTGTATCTGTCCCGGTCCATTTCCCTGTCTCTGTCCCGGTCCATTTCCCTGTCTCTGTCCCGGTCCATTTCCCTGTCTCTGTCCCGGTCCCTTTCCCTGTCTCTGTCCCGGTCCCTTTCCCTGTCTCTGTCCCGATCCCTTTCCCTGTCTCTGTCCCGGTCCCTTTCCCTGTCTCT
This sequence comes from Anomaloglossus baeobatrachus, assembly GCF_048569485.1. Taxonomy (NCBI): domain Eukaryota; kingdom Metazoa; phylum Chordata; class Amphibia; order Anura; family Aromobatidae; genus Anomaloglossus; species Anomaloglossus baeobatrachus. The sequence goes on along the minus strand of NC_134353.1, from coordinate 877,469,324 downwards.
GTCCCGGTCCCTTTCCCTGTCTCTGTCCCGGTCCCTTTCCCTGTCTCTGTCCAGGTCCCAGTAAATAATAGGGTTAGTATTCCCATAAAAATATAATAATATTTCATCCAGTACGCATACTGGGATAACATAGCTTGTAAATACAATAGATTTATGATGAGCATTTTTGTGAACTCCTTTATCAGCAAATGGGAAGATGAAAAGTGCAGTAAGATTAACAAGTTTATTTTTTAGGTCTTCCAAAAAGTACCAGTGAATATTTCAGATTTTTTGGGGGGAAAATGTAACTCCTCTTTTTGTAGTTTAGCATTTAAATTTAGTGTAGGGACTTGCAAGCAGGCGGACCCTTGACAGTGGGTTGCGTGCATCCGTATTTTTGCCAAAATATCAACTGGTACCTCATATATATATATATATATATATATATATATATATATATATATATATATATATATATATATATATATATATATATATATATATATATATATATATATATATACAGTGCCTACAAGTAGTCTTCAACCCCCTGCAGATTTAGCAGGTTTGATAAGATGCAAATAAGTTAGAGCCTGCAAACTTCAAACAAGAGCAGGATTTATTAACAGATGCATAAATCTTACAAACCAACAAGTTATGTTGCTCAGTTAAATTTTAATAAATTTTCAACATAAAAGTGTGGGTCAATTATTATTCAACCCCTAGGTTTAATATTTTGTGGAATAACCCTTGTTTGCAATTACAGCTAATAATTGTCTTTTATAAGACCTGATCAGGCCGGCACAGGTCTCTGGAGTTATCTTGGCCCACTCCTCCATGCAGATCTTCTCCAAGTTACAGTTAGGTCCAGAAATATTTGGACAGTGACACAAGTTTTGTTATTTTAGCTGTTTACAAAAACATGTTCAGAAATACAATTCTATATATAATATGGGCTGAAAGTGCACACTCCCAGCTGCAATATGAGAGTTTTCACATCCAAATCGGAGAAAGGGTTTAGGAATCATAGCTCTGTAATGCATAGCCTCCTCTTTTTCAAGGGACCAAAAGTAATTGGACAAGGGACTCTAAGGGCTGCAATTAACTCTGAAGGTGTCTCCCTCATTAACCTGTAATCAATGAAGTAGTTAAAAGGTCTGGGGTTGATTACAGGTGTGTGGTTTTGCATTTGGAAGCTGTTGCTGTGACCAGACAACATGCGGTCTAAGGAACTCTCAATTGAGGTGAAGCAGAACATACTGAGGCTGAAAAAAAAGAAAAAATCCATCAGAGAGATAGCAGACATGCTTGGAGTAGCAAAATCAACAGTCGGGTACATTCTGAGAAAAAAGGAATTGGCTGGTGAGCTTGGGAACTCAAAAAGGCCTGGGCGTCCACAGATGACAACAGTGGTGGATGATCGGCGCATACTTTCTTTGGTGAAGAAGAACCCATTCACAACATTAACTGAAGTCCAGAACACTCTCAGTGAAGTAGGTGACTACTTCAGTAGTAGTAGTATCTGTCTCTAAGTCAACAGTAAAGAGAAGACTCCATGAAAGTAAATACAAAGGGTTCACATCTAGATGCAAACCATTCAATTCCAAAAATAGACAGGCCAGAGTTAAATTTGCTGAAAAACACCTCATGAAGCCAGCTCAGTTCTGGAAAAGTATTCTATGGACAGATGAGACAAAAATCAACCTGTACCAGAATGATGGGAAGAAAAAAGTTTGGAGAAGAAAGGGAACGGCACATGATCCAAGGCACACCACATCCTCTGTAAAACATGGTGGAGGCAACGTGATGGCATGGGCATGCATGGCTTCCAATGGCACTGGGTCACTTGTGTTTATTGATGACATAACAGCAGACAAGAGTAGCCGGATGAATTCTGAAGTGTACCGGGATATACTTTCAGCCCAGATTAAGCCAAATGCCGCAAAGTTGATCGGACGGCGCTTCATAGTACAGATGGACAATGACCCCAAGCATACAGCCAAAGCTACCCAGGAGTTCATGAATGCAAAAAAGTGGAACGTTCTGCAATGGCCAAGTCAATCACCAGATCTTAACCCAATTGAGCATGCATTTCACTTGCTTAAATCCAGACTTAAGATGGAAAGACCCACAAACAAGCAAGACCTGAAGGCTGCGGCTGTAAAGTCCTGGCAAAGCATTAAGAAGGAGGAAACCCAGCGTTTGGTGATGTCCATGGGTTCCAGACTTAAGGCAGTGATTGCCTCCAAAGGATTCGCAACAAAATATTGAAAATAAAAATATTTTGTTTGGGTTTGGTTTATTTGTCCAATTACTTTTGACCTCCTAAAATGTGGAGTATTTGTAAAGAAATGTGTACAATTCCTACAATTTCTATCAGATATTTTTGTTCAAACCTTCAAATTAAACGTTACAATCTGCACTTGAATTCTGTTGTAGAGGTTTCATTTCAAATCCAATGTGGTGGCATGCAGAGCCCAACTCGCGAAAATTGTGTCACTGTCCAAATATTTCTGGACCTAACTGTATCTAGGTTCTTTGGGTGTCTCATGTGGACTTTAATCTTGAGCTCCTTTCACAAGTTTTCAGTTGGGTTAAGGTCAGGAGACTGACTAGGCCACTGCAACACCTTGATTTTTTCCCTCTTGAACCAGGCCTTGGTTTTCTTGGCTGTGTGCTTTGGGTCGTTGTCTTGTTGGAAGATGAAATGACGACCCATCTTAAGATCCTTGATGGAGGAGCGGAGGTTCTTGGCCAAAATCTCCAGGTAGGCCGTGCTATCCATCTTCCCATGGATACGGACCAGATGGCCAGGCCCCTTGGCTGAGAAACAGCCCCACAGCATGATGCTGCCACCACCATGCTTGACTGTAGGGATGGTATTCTTGGGGTCGTATGCAGTGCCATCCAGTCTCCAAACGTCACGTGTGTGGTTGGCACCAAAGATCTCGATCTTGGTCTCATCAGACCAGAGAACCTTGAACCAGTCTGTCTCAGAGTTCTCCAAGTGATCATGAGCAAACTGTAGACGAGCCTTGACATGACGTTTTGAAAGTAAAGGTACCTTACGGGCTCGTCTGGAACGGAGACCATTGCGGTGGAGTACGTTACTTATGGTATTGACTGAAACCAATATCCCCACTGCCATGAGATCTTCCCGGAGCTCCTTCCTTGTTGTCCTTGGGTTAGCCTTGACTCTTCGGACAAGCCTGGCCTCGGCACGGGTGGAAACTTTCAAAGGCTGTCCAGGCCGTGGAAGGCTAACAGTAGTTCCATAAGCCTTCCACTTCCGGATGATGCTCCCAACAGTGGAGACAGGTAGGCCCAACTCCTTGGAAAGGGTTTTGTACCCCTTGCCAGCCTTGTGACCCTCCACGATCTTGTCTCTGATGGCCTTGGAATGCTCCTTTTGTCTTTCCCATGTTGACCAAGTATGAGTGCTGTTCACAAGTTTGGGGAGGGTCTTAATTAGTCAGAAAAGGCTGGAAAAAGAGATAATTAATCCAAACATGTGAAGCTCATTGTTCTTTGTGCCTGAAATACTTCTTAATACTTTAGGGGAACCAAACAGAATTCTTGTGGTTTGAGGGGTTGAATAATAAATGACCCTCTGAATAAACTTTTCACAATTTAAAAAAAAAAAAAAAAAAAATAAAAAAAGAAATAACATTCTTTTTTGCTGCAGTGCATTTCACACTTCCAGGCTGATCTACAGTCCAAATGTCACAATGCCAAGTTAATTCCGAATGTGTAAACCTGCTAAATCTGCAGGGGGTTGAATACTACTTGTAGGCACTGTATATATATAATTTTTTTGCACTTACTGTATATCTTTATACAGGATGCAGCCAGGCCCATTAATGTAGGCCTTGTAAACTAGGGTCTCCGTTCCTGTGTGGTGCACGTGCTTATTCAGCACTGTGTAAACAGACATTGAGAAGGTAAAGAATCCAAAGGCACCAGGGGCTGGGATATGGGGGGAGGGGGGGTTTGGGGGAGTGATCAAGACTGATCAGGTGGCGACAATGTTGGAAAGCTGTTACACTTTCAATTGGAGATAACGCCAATTGCAGCAGTTGTGCCGCCCCTGTGCCAGCAGCCGCCGCTGCTCGGATCCGGACTTTCCGGGGTGGTGGCTCGAGGGTCTCCGGACCCGGGGGTCTCGCGGACACGTCAAATAAAATGGGGGACGTAGATGTACGGGTTAGGCCGTAATAGGTTTGTGACGCCACCCACGGTGTGTGGTGAGATGGGACACCACTGCTGCTGATACGGGGCACCCGGGGGAGATGTTGTGCAGCAAGTTGTTAACCCCTCCGTGGGCAGGGATGGTGGCCCCGGGACCCGATGGCTCTGGTGCAGGGGGAAGGACGACTGCAGGGGGTGTTGGTGTACTCACTTTCAGTGTAACACGCAAGTCTCTGGTAAACCAAGATGGTGGTGGCCGGTGCCGCGGCCGGTTGCGTTAGGGATCCCCCACCCAACTGGTGGTCTCTATCCTTTTCCTGCACTGTTTAAGTAGAAAAGACTTCCCAGTATGAAACGTAGGAGTCCGCTCCCGGCTGAATGTGGCTTAAGGAGCTGTGCCCGCAGACGCTGGCCCGTGGGATCTATGGGCCCTGGCGGTGACCTCTTATCCCTAATCGGTGGGCTGATGTCTTCTATGAGGGACTTTGGGTGGGACAGGACCTCTAGTCCTGGCCTCAATCGGTTAATTAACCAGTTCCAGTAGGTTCTGGCTCCTGGCTTCAGGGTCCGAGTACCCCTCTTTGTACTACGGTTTCCGGGTCGGTTCCCCGTGTCGGTACCGGCGGGCTACAACCCTGGCCCAGTCCACCTCGGTTCCACCGAGCCGTCTTCCCATGTCCTGCTGACGGAGACCACCGTCGGCCTCCTAGCCAAGGCACCAGAGCTCCTACCCTGGTACCTGTCAATTTGCTTCAGGCCTGACACACAGGCCTGACCTCCACTCACAAGGAACTCTCAACAGAACAGACTTAGTTTCCCGCCCCCGGGCTGTCTAGACCCCTGGGTGGGCGTGTCCCAACCACCTGGTCACGCCCACTGGTGTGTCTATCTTTCCCTAAGGGGGGTGACTAGGGTTTAATGGTTGGCTGTGTGTTTCCTAGTGAGGGAAGGTGTTATGCAGGGACCTATTTGTGACTACCTGGTTTTGCCAGGGCATCACACAGTCACCAAGGTTAATACAGCTGTCAGCCATGTTGTATGGAGCAAGGTTAGTTCTTGAGCCTGCTTCATGCAAGTATTGCACATAATTGCTATAAATGTATGTTGGATATTGCCAAGGGATTTAAGGGTTATTTGAAGTGAGACACTCATGTCACATCCACATAATAGAATATAAATGTCTGAATTTCAGGGCCCCAGACTGGCAAAAATTAAGACTGTAAGCTAGACACTGTGCACCTACATGTGTGAACGGTGCCCTATACAAGCCATTTGTGAGCAATTTTAATACTAAGCAATCACTTCCTCCATGCATTGGCAGTGTGTGAGTGGTTGTTCCATCAGTGTTTTGCACCTGCTGCCTCCATATTTTTTAAGGGGTTTTGCTGCATCCTGTTAGTGCATTTGTCTCTGTGGCCTGGGCAGGTAAACATTGCAGCCCTTTGTTGCTGTGAATTTTTCCAAATTTTTTGGGGAAAATTTAATTCCTTTTTTTGTGCTTTAGCGTTTAAATTTAGTGTAGGGACTTGCAAGCATGAGGACCCTTTACATTGGGTTCAGAGCATCCATACTTTAGCCAAAATATCAACTAATACTATATATATATATATATATATATATATATAAAGCTGTATATATATAAAAATGTATATTTTTTTGCACTTATATCTTTACACAGGTTGCAGCCAGGCCCATTAATGTAGACCTTGTAAACTAGGGTCTCCGTTCCTGTGTGGTGCACTCTCATATAGTGCTGGGCAGCCCGCCTAGTCGAATTGTATGGACATCATCAATAGGCTGTAAGCCAGACACTATGCACCTACATGTGTGAATGGTGCCCTATACAAGCCATTTGTGTGCAATTTTAATACTAAGCAATCACCCCCTCAATGGAGTGGTAGTGTGTGAGTGGTTGCTCCATCAGTATTTTGCACCTGTTGCCTCCATAATTACTAAGGGGTTTTGCTGCATCCCGTGAGTGCATTTGATTCTGTGGCCTGGGCAGATAAACATTGTTGCCCTTTGTTGCTGTGAACCTTTCTGAATTTTTTGGGGAAAATATATTTCCTCTTTTTGTGCTTTAGCTTTTAAATTTAGTGTAGGGACTTGCAAGCATGAGGACCCTTGACTGTTATGAACTGGTAACCGTGGACGATCGCAAAAAATCCCATTAATCAAGATAAAACAAAACCACAAGAGTAGTTGGAAACTAAGCTGACTGCAATCCCCTATCTATTGGACAACACCTAGACACCTCGTCACTGCCGGAGAAACTTGCTACACCTCAAAGATAGAAATGAGGAATCCTAACTTGCTTAGGAGCAGTCCCCAAAGAAATAACAAGCCCCCAACATGTAAACGACGTTGATGTAAGAAAACACAATACACAGAAAATATAGATTAGCAAAGGTGAGGCCCGACTTACTAGATACAACAGGACAGGTCAGATAACTGATTACGGCCAGCAAAAAAACCCTGCAAAAAATACCAAACTCCTGATAGAAAAAAGATCTGAGACCACACGGTCTCTTCCCCACTGTATCAGGTACTCTTATGCCAGACACTTTAAACAGAACTGCAGATATAATGGGAAAAAACAAAATCACAGTACAAATAATTTTCTGAAGTGCAAATAATCCAAACATGAACAGGGAGCAATCTCCCTTTCCTGCTGGAGGAACTGCCCTGCTCACAAAAGCAGAGACAGTTCCTCACAAACAATAAACCAAAAACACAGACCAAAATGGAATAAGCAGAAACACCCTTAAGTGCAATTCCAGCAAATAAGCACAGAAACTAGTAAACTTACCTGGAGTAGATTCAGGCACAGAATAAATGGGAGAAACTGAAGGGAAAACTCCCAGCCATCTTCAGAAGCAGCAGGAAACAGTTATCACAGGTGGCTGCCAGGCACAAAATGCTCTTCTAAGTACTCTAGGCTGATCTGCAATAGGACTTCCTGGATTCCCAATTAGTTCTATCACCTGTTTGAGCCACAGATTCAGACTCAGCTTCATTACCATTCCTGGCCACCAGAGGGAGCTCCACACCAGCACCCACTCGGATGACATTCACAAAAGTAACCCCCCTTGAGGAGGGGTCACCGAACCCTCACCAGAGCCACCGGGTCTGTCAGGATAGGCATGATGAAAGGAATGAACCAATCTGTCAGAGTGAATGTCAGAAGCAAAAACCCAGGAATTGTCTTCCTGACCATAACCCTTCAACTTAACTCTAGAACACATACCTGGGGCCTCGCAGGCCTGCTAGGTCATTTGTTTTCTATGGTAGATTGAATTGCTTGCACGTTCTAGGGTTAACAAGGTACTGAAGCTTACGTCTATTAAGGCAGGAATACAAAATTTTCTCTACTTCATACTCTAGATCCCCATCTACCAACACAGGATCAGGAGGCGTCACCGTGGGAACTGCTGGTTCCACATGTTTCTTCAACAAAGACTTATGAAAAAATTGTGAATTTTAAAAGACTCAGGAAGAGCCAAACGAAAGGATACAGGATAAATAATCTCCAAAATCTTATAAAGCCCAATAAATCTTGGCTTAAATTTAGGAGAATAAACTCTCATAGGAATATTTTTGGAGGACAATCAACAGTCCTACACCGGTTGGCAAACCTTTGGGCATTCTACTGCGACTGAAACAATTTGTCCACTACCTGACCCAAATCTGTTGCATTCTCTCCACCACAGAATCAACTCCTGGGCAGGCCAATGCCTCAACCTGCCCTGAAGAAAACCTGGGATGAAAACAAAAATTGCAGAAAAACGGAGACTTGAAAGTAGCAGATCTAGCCCTATCATTGAGCGCAAACTCTGCCAATGGCAAAAACGAAACCCAGTCATCCTGAACTGCAGATACAAAACACCTCAAATAGGTTTTCAAGGTCTGGTTTGCTCTCTCAGTCTGACCATTGGTCTGAGGATGAAACGCAGAAGAGAAAGACAGCCCAATTCTTAATTTGGAACAAAATGCTCTCCAAAATCTGGACACAAACTGCACTCCTTTGTCTGACACAATATTCTCAGGAATACCATGTAAACGAACCACCTGTTGAATAAACAAGGACACCAACTCTGATGAAGATGGCAACTTAGGCAATAGTACCAAATGGACCATCTTAGAAAATCTATCACAAATAACCCAAATAACCGTCATTCTCTGAGACACAGGAAGATCCGAAATAAAATCCATAGCAATATGAGTCCAAGGTCACCTTAGTACTTTATACCACATTCATTCCAAAATAGCAGCCAAATTTGTCTCAAGGAAAAGGCCCTCCAATATAGATTCATATAATTTGAAATACTTCTATATCCTTTTTAGATTTTTAATTATTTTTTATTTTTTTTGTTTTTCTTTATTTTAGTTTACTTTAAGGTCCCCAAATATATTAAAGGAAGACAGGAGACCATAATGGTTGAAACAAATACTGAACCAATAATTTGTTTGCAGTCATCAGTAATTCCCCCCCCCCCCTTTTTTTCTCTCTCTCTCTCCCTGGTAAAGGTATTTAAATCGAGGTATACACCTAGGCGCCATCCCTGATGAAGAAGGTCTGAGACCCTTCGAAACGCATTGGATCGTGTGGTATGGTGCATCATTGCATTCATTTAATTTTTCCCGCTTCTATCCAGTGATGTCACTGACTTTGACACCACGCGAGAGTGTGACTGTGACTGTGTTTTCCGTCCGGAACCTCTAGTGCTCTTCCGGTTTTGCAACCGACGCTGACTCGATCCACGCGGCTTCCCCGCCGACCTAGCTTATCTGACGAGCTAACAGCTTTCCCAACGGACAGCAAACATCGGACGAACCATCACCTTCACAATGAAAACAGTGATTAGGTGAGAGCGCTCACGGCCGTAGCCAGGCACCGGCAGACCGCTTAAGGTCCCGTCCCTAAAAGTCCTATTTAGTCCTAGGGAACTTCACTCCACTACCTGAGAGACGTCTAATCTTGCAGTTTAAATTACGGAACAGACTTTTTTAAATCTCCTAAATTTTTCCAGTTTTTACTAGCCGACCAACGCTACAACTAGCTCAAGAACAATGGATCAGCATTTATGCAGGTAAGCCCTGCACACATGCACTGTGATCAGCAAGGTGTCTCCTTTGTTTTTGAGCCTTTTTTGTGCCTATACTCGATACTATATTTCCTCTGATTGAAACCCCTCAGCTTTTTTCATCACCATTTACATTTATACAAAAACTAATTTTTAGTTGATTTTTATATATATATATATATATATATATATATATATACACACATTATATATATATATATATATATATATATATATATATATATATATAATCTACGGTATATATATATATATATATATTTACTCTGATTTTTTTTTTTATTTATACATTTTTTAGCCTCTGTACTTTTTATAGGATCAGGTCCTATCGCAACAAATTCAGAGGAATACAACATATCGGGTATCTACCTCCATTACTATCAGGATTAATTGTACAATTGAACTATAAATAGATAACCTGCGATTTTCATTACTACAGGTTATTATCAACACTCCATCCATATAGGCCACGGATAGTGAGCCCTCCTGTGTTTCACATAAAGGTATCTGTACTCAAGCTGGTCACATAGATAATCTCACACGTTATATTATTTCCAGTAGATGATTTTACATTTTTTCTTTTTTTAGGAACCCACCCTTAACTCCACTTTTTCTTCAAATTATCTAATTTTAGTCAACAATAAGTGCTACCATCAGGTAATAAAATAAATCTTTCCGCTCCCAAGTTTTATATTACCTGCTATCCCGAATACAAATACACCTACCCCTGTTTGTCTCTTCTCTTGACAGGTTTCTCACACCTACCCAGTTGGCTCTTCAGTTCCACTCTGAGCCTCCATCTTAGTGCATTACCCTGAATGAATTTTATATTTATTTAATAAAACCTATATATTTTTATATTACCAGTATTATAGCGTATCATTTACCACATTCTCACCCATATCTAATTAAAAATAATTTACAATTATTTTTAAAGTTCAGGAAATTAGACCTATGCCCCGAGAAAAATTCAGGAACGGGAATATTAGGTTCTACAAAAGGAGTCTGTCTAAGATAAGCCGATATACCCTGAACCTCAGACGCAAGATGCTCAACACGATCAGACAACTGGTTAATAGCCATGCCAGCAAAAGATCTTCCACGGAATCCAAAGAATAAGAGGAAAAATATACAGGATAAAAAAAATTTTCTTCCTTCTGTTTTATGTGTGGCTGGTGATACTGTTATGAACTGATAACCATGGATGATCACAAAAAATCCCATTAATCAGGAAAAAACAAAACCACAAGAGTAGTTGGAAACTAAGCTGACCGCAAACCCCTATCTATCGGACAACACTAGAAGTAGCAGTGGGATGTTCCTAACAAACCTAGACACCTTGTCACTGCCGGAGAAACTTGCTACACCTCAAAGATAGAAATGAGGAATCCTAACTTGCCTCGGAACAGTCCCCAAAGAAATAGCAAGCCCCCAACATATAAATGATGGTGTTGTAAGAAAGCATAATACACAAATAGAAAATATAGATTAGCAAAGGTGAGGTCCGACTTACTAGATACAACAGGACAAGACAGATAACTGATATCGGCCAGCAAAAAAACCCCTGCAAAAAATACCAAACTCCTGATAGAAAAAAAGATCTGAGACCACACGGTCTCTTCCCCACTAGATCAGGTACTCTTGTGTCGGACACCTTAAACAGAATTGCAGATATAATGGGAAGAAACAAAATCACAGAACAAATAATATTCTAAAGTGCAAATAATCCAAATATGAACAAGGAGCAAGTTCCCTTTCCCGCTGGAGGAACTGCCCTGCTCACAAAAGCAGAGAGACAGATTCTCACATACAAGAAATCAAACACAGAACCAAATGGAATAAGAAGAAACACCCTTAAGTGCAATTCCAGCAATTAAGCACAGAAACTAGTAAACTTATCTGGAGTAGAATAAATGGGAGAAACTGAAGGGAAAACTCCCAGCCATCTTCAGAAGCAGCATTAAACATCCACCAATGGCGGCCGCCAGGCAGAAACTAATCTCCAAAATACACTAGGCTGATCTGCAACAGGACCTCCTGGATTCCCAATTAATTCCATCAGCAGTTTGAGTCACAGATTCAGACTCAGCTTCATTACCATCCAGGCCACCAGAGGGAGCTTAACACCAGCTCCCACTCGGATGACATTCACAACACTTGACATTGGGTTGCAAGCATCCATATTTTGGCCAAAATATCAAATAATACCATATATATATATATATATATATATATATATATATATGCATATATATATATATATATATATATATATATACACAGTACAGACCAAAAGTTTGGACACACCTTCTCATCTCTAGAACAACTATTAAGAGGAGACTTTGTGCAGCAGGCCTTCATGGTAAAATAGCTGCTAGGAAACCACTGCTAAGGACAGGCAACAAGCAGAAGACACTTGTTTGGGCTAAGGAACACAAGAAATGGACATTAGACCAGTGGAAATCCGTGCTTTGGTCTGATGAGTCATCTTTGGATCCAACTACTGTGTCTTTGTATAAAAGGTGAACGGATGGACTCTACATGCCTGGTTCCCACTGTGAAGCATGGAGGAGGAGGTGTGATGGTGTGGGGGTGCTTTGCTGGTGACACTGTTGGGGATTTATTCAAAATTGAAGGCATACAAAACCAGCATGGCTACCACAGCATCTTGCAGCGGCATGCTATTTCGTTCGGTTTGCGTTTAGTTGGACCATCATTTATTTTTCAACAGGACAATGACCCCAAACACACCTCCAGGCTGTGTAAGGGCTATTTGACTAAGAAGGAGAGTGATGGGGTGCTATTCCAGATGACCTGGCCTCCACAGTCACCAGACCTGAACCCAATCGAGATGGTTTGGGGTAAGCTGGACCGCAGAGTGAAGGCAAAAGGGCCAACAAGTGCTAAGCATCTCTGGGAAGTCCTTCAAGACTGTTGGAAAACCATTTCCGGTGACTACCTCTTGAAGCTCATCAAGAGAATGCCGAGAGTGTGCAAAGCAGTTATCAAAGCAAAAGGTGGCTACTTTGAAGAACCTAGAATATAAGACATATTTTCAGTTGTTTCACACTTTTTTAAGTATTTCATTCCACATGTTTTCATTCAGAATTTTGATGTCTTCAATGTGAATCTACAATTTTTAGGGGGGCTTTACACGTTGCGACATTGCTACTGATATATCGTCGGGGTCACGTCGTTAGTGACGCACATCCGGTGCCGGTAGCGACATCACAATGTTTAAAGCCTAAGTGCGACGATGAACGAGCGCAAAAGTGACAAAAATCACTGATTTGTGTCACGTCGTTCATTTTCATAATGTCGCTCCTGCTGCAGGTACGATGTTGTTTGTCGTTCTTGCGGCAGCACACATCGCTGTATGTGAAGCCGCAGGAACGACAAACATCTCCTTACCTGCATCCACCAGCTATGCGGAAGGAAGGAGGTGGATGGGATGTTATGTCCCGCTCATCTCCGCCCCTCCGCTGCTATTGGCCGGCCGTTTTGTGATGTCGCCGTGACGCCGCTGTGACGCCGAACGCACCTCCCCCTTGAAGGAGGGATTGTTCGGCAGTCACAGCGACGTCGCTGACCAAGTATGTGCATGTGAAGCTACCGTAGCGATAATGTTCGCTACGGCAGCAAACACCATATATCGCATGTACGATGGGGGCATGTGCTATCGCGCTGGACATCGCTAGCCAATGCTAGCGATGTTGCAGCGTGTAAAGCCCGCCTTAGAGTCATGATAAAAAAGAAAACTCTTTGAATGAGAAGGTGTGTCCAAACTTTTGGTCTGTACTGTATATGTCGCGGGCGGGGAGGGAGCCGTCGCTGCTGCGCTCTCACTGGCGCTCGGGTCCAGCGCTGCTGCAGCCTGCTGCTTGCTGCTCGCTGCTCGGTGGCTCGAGCGGTGGGCCGGATCCGGTGACTCGAGCGGCGCTCCTCGCCCGTGAGTGAAAGGGGATTGTTTTTGGGGTTTGGGAAGTCGGTCCGTGACGCCACCCACGGTTTGTGGTGAGGTTGGGACACCACCGCTGCTCTGGACGGGGATCCCGGGAGCGATCACAGGGAGCAGCCGAGATGTTTCTCTCCCCTCCGTGGGTAGGGGGTTTTGGGTGGTCCCGGGGCCCGGTGAGGTGACTGGAATGTGGACGGCAGGGTTTGGTGAGGTGCAGGGTCACGGGGGCAGCGCGGTGCCAGACGGCACGGTGGTACTCACTCAGCCAATAACGTACATGGAGTCTCTGGTAAAACAAACGGCTGGATGGACGGGTCCCACAGCCGGCTGCAGTGGTCACTCCCGGTAGGTTGGCGGTGGCTGCCTTTCCCTGCACCTGTAGTGTGTTTTCGGCAAGGATTTGTGTGTGCGACTGATGTGCCTAACCGGGGTGTGGGGTGTGTTGTTGCAGTACCTGTGACGACCTGGCTTGTCCAGGGCGCCACATATATATATATATATATATATATATATATATATATATATATATATATAAAATATATTTTATTTGCACTGATATCTTTATACAGGATGCAGCCAGGCCCATTAATGTAGGCCTCGTAAACTAGGGTCTCCGTTCCTGTGTGGTGCACTCTCATATAGTGCTGGGCAGCCCGCCTACTCTAATAGTATGGGCATCATCAATAGGCTGTAAGCCAGACACTGTGCACCTACATGTGTGAACGGTACCATATACAAGCCATTGTGTGCAATTTTAATACTAAGCAATCCACCTTCTCCATGGAGTGGTAGTGTGTGAGTGGTTGCTCCATCAGTGTTTTGCACCTGTTGCCTCCATCTTTATTAAGGGGTTTTGCTGCATCCTCTGAGTGCATTTGATTGTGTGGCCTGGGCAAGTAAACATTGTTGCCCTTTGTTGCTGTGAATGTTCCTGAATTTTTGGGGGAAAATTTAATTCCTCTTTCTGTGGTTTGGTTTTTAAATCATATGTGCAATTTGTAGACCCAGAACTTAAATGGGGCAGATCCATAACTCAGTATATAGAGACATGTTGACACATAGTCTTCCACTATGTTGTTGAAATGCTTCCTCCTGTTAATACGGCCTGTATCAGATGGTGGAGCTGGATGTTGTGGTGTGCTGAGGAATGTTTCCTACATTTAGGCTATGTGCGCACTGGGAAATGGAATTTTCTTGAGAAAATTCCGCATGCTCTCAAAGATTACCGCACCCGCGGTAAAAAAAACGCGGCAAACCGCACCCGAAAACCGCATCCGGTTTGCTGCGGTTTGCTGCGGTTTCACCGCGGTATTGTTCGCGGTATTGCCGCGGTTTTGCCGCGTGCGGGTTGGGATGTGCTTTATTGGATTCAATGCAATAAAGCACATTGAAAAAAAAAAGAAAAAAAAAGTCATTTAATTCTGAGATAGTAGATAGATAGACAGAAGAATAGATAGAGGGATAGATAGACAGACAGATAGAGGGATAGATAGATAGATAGATAGATAGATAGATAGATAGATAGATAGATAGATAGATAGAGGACAGATCGCTGCATTTCCCACGGTCGGCAGTGAGTTCACATTACCGGCCGTGGGAAATGACCGGTAATTACCTCTGCTGTCTGCTGCATTCATTCAGCGCTGTGTCTGTGACAGTCGCGGCTGGATGTAAGCAGCGCAGGACCTGTGGATTACGCCGGAGCGGTGAATTATGCTGGAGCTGTGGATTACGCCGGAGCTTTGCTGCGGGAGGGGTTAATAAAATGGTGAACGAGGCTTGTTTGTTTTATTTAAAATAAAGGATTTTTCGGTGTCTGTGTTTTATTCACTTTACTTACGGGTTGATCATGTCAGCTGTCACATAGACGCTGCCATGATCAAGCCTGGAGTTAATGGCGGTGATCCACCACCATTAACCCCTTGTATTACCTTGCTGCCACTGCTACACGGCAGCAAGAAGAGCCGAGGACACGCCGGTGCTGCCGCATAATGCATGCGACAGTGCCGGGGCAGCTGCGGCTGATATTCTCGGCTGCGGGAGGGGGAGTGAGGCGGGGGACATTAACCCTGCCCCTCTCCCTCCCCAGCCTGAGAATACCGGGCCGCTGCTGTGTGCTTACCTCGGCTGGACGGTAAATATGCAGCGGAGCCCACGTTCTTTGTTTTCTATATTTCCGTTTGATTTCTATGTGTGTTCTATGTGTCTGTGTCTATGTGTTCTATGTCTGTGATGTCTATCTGTGTCTGTGATGTGTTTGTGTTTACTCTCTGCACGGCTTCCTCTTCCTGTAATGACATCACTTCCCTGCAAAACCGCAGACAGGCGATGTACATTACCGGAGGTAAACCGCGAAATACCGCAGGGAATAACGCAGGAAAACGCAGTGAACCGCACAGAAGTTGCTGCCTGCGTTATTCCCTGCGGGATTTCATGATTAACATTGGAGTCAATGGAGTGAAATCCCGCAGCGATGTGCGGAAAAGAAGTGACATGCACTTGTTTTTGCTGCGGGATTCCCGCAGCAAAACATGCAGCTGTCAAATTCCGCCCAGTGCGCACAGGATTTTTTTTCTCCATAGGTTTTGCTGGTGATTCACTGCAGAGATGTTATGAACATTTTCTGCAGCGAAACATGCAGCAAATCCGCGGAAAATCCGCGGCAAAATCCGGTAAGTGCGCACATAGCCTTAGGCCTGGCTAACCCTAACTTCTGAGGCGGTGCCCCAGCTGCAATGGCAACTTCCTCCTCCTCCTCTGCCTTGTGCTTCCATGGAGCCCTGCTGTTAAGTGGGGATACCGTCAGAAGTGCATCTGCCAGTGTGCTTGATTTCCTGCATTTTCTAATTTAGGCTGCTTTCACACTACGTTTTTTTAACATCCGTCATGAATGTTTTTTTTAACGCAAAAACGGATCCAGTGCAAATGCGTTTTCATTTCAATGCATTTGCAATGGACTCACGTCAACATGCATTCACTTGCGTTTGCGTGCGTTATAGTAAGGATCCAGCGACTTACAGTTTTTTAACTTTTTTCAAAAACGCTACTTGTAGCGTTTTTGAGCTGCGTCCAAATACTGCAAATTGCTGGATCCTGACTAAACAGCATGCAAATGCATGTGAACGCTGGCATGCTGATAGACAAGATCCTGCTTGCTCTACTAAGCATGCCCATAACCAGCCTCGCGTGATCAGTCTCTCTCCACCTCCCTCTCTCCCCCTCCCTCTCCCTCCACTCTCCCCCACCTGAGAGCAGAGGACGCTCGTAACCAAGGTAAACATCGGGTAACCGCGGTCTTAGTTACCCGATGTTTATCTTGGTTACGTGTGCAGGGAACCGGCTCCTAGCAGCTGCAGACGCTCATAACAAATGCAAATATGGGGTATCCAAGCAAGTTACCCGATGTTTACCTTGGTTATGAGCCTCCACAGCTGTCAGATGTCGGCTCCCAGTCTTTCACGTTCAGTTCCCCTCACTCCCATTCACATGACTCCAATGCCCACCCATAAACTTAAAGTGACAAGATCCTGCAAAATAACACATGTGTTTGCATGCGTTTTTTTGCTGTAAAAGCAGGATCCGCTTTTGCAGCAAAAAAACGTTCATGACGCATGTAAAAAAAACGTAGTGTGAAAGCAGCCTTAGTGACTGATGCCAGTTAAATAGGTGGAGAAGGTTCATGCTTCCGACATGTTTTTCATTTTTTAAATTAGCAAATAATACTGATGACATGCAAAAGAACAAATGTAATTATTGAAATCATGTAATTGTTCAATTCTAGCAGTTGCATAAGATGCTTCCTTGAAAACCCAAGTGCCCCTCTTGTCCACAGGCTGTGTATGGTATGATTGTTCAGTCCAATTCACAACAATGTAGCCAGTCTGCAAGACCAGACAAAAAAAAAACCCATGGACAAGAATGGCATGGTTTTTGAAAGATTTTGCAATGCTGTACAACCCATTTAAAAAGCCAAAATCTGGTGACAGATTCCCTTTAAACTAAAACTAGCACCTTAAGCAGCACCTGTGCTGCACTTTATAAAGGTGCACATTACCCACTGACTCCCCCCCATAGACCCCAAAAATACCTTTATAAACTCTCCCGCCATGTATGTAAATTGTTTGGTATGGTCCAATGGGCCTCCTAACCTGCGCCTCCTGTCCTTCCTTTTGCCCTCTTATTGTGCTAATTGATGTGGATGATGCCTTGGACACCATCCATGTGGGCAGGAAAAATCTCCATATTCCACGTTCGCACAATTCCCTATGTTCTGTTGCGGGAGGCGCCAAAAATATAGGTGTCGATGTGAGTTCTCTGCACAGGCGTGAGAATTTGCCTGGCAATGTGGATGACGTCACTCGCATTATCCACATTGCTGGGCAAAATCTCGCGCCTGTGTGACACCCTGGCAAAACCAGGTAGTCACACAAGAGGCCCCCGCATAACACCTTCCCTCACAGGGTTACATACAGCCGACCTGAAACCCTAGCCACCCCCCTCAGGGCAAGACAGGCACACCAGTGGGCGGGACCAGGCGGTTAGGAAACGCCCACCTAGGGGTCTCGACAGCCCGGGGTGGGAAAACAGGCAGAACAGAAAGTTGAAGTCTAGAGTTCAAGTGGAGAGGAGTGAAGGCTGGGGCAAGGTGTAGCTCCAGCGGAGGTGAAGCTCAAGTTGACAGGCGCCAGGATTGGAGCCCTGGTGCCTTGGCTAGGTGGCAGACGGTGGTCTCCGTCAGCAGGCGACGGGAGACGGCAGTTGGAGATCCGAGGTGGATCGGGACAGGGTTGGAGCCCGCCAGTACCGACACCGGAGAACCGACCCGGAAACCGTGCACAGAGAGGTACTTGGACCCTAAAGCCAGGAACGGAATCAACGGCCTAGTTAATTAACCAACTGAGGGCTGTATTTTAGGTCCTGTCCCAACCAAAGTCCCAAAAGCAGACAACCACCCATAAAGAGGGATAGGGCAACCGCCAGGGCCCGATAGATCCCACGGGTCAGCGTCAGCGGGCACGGCTCCTCAGCTACACAACAAGCCGGGAGCGGACTCCCATGTTCCATACCAGGAAGTCCTACCCATGGAGGGGTTAACATCCAGCTGCCATTACATCTCCCCCGGGGTATCCCACAACAGCAGCGGTTGTGCCACCTTTCACCAAACACCATGGGTGGCGTCACGAACTGAATACGGCCAAGCCCGTACAACTACGTCCCCCTTTTCATTTGGCGTGTCCGCGTGACCCCCGGGTCTGGAGGATCCCTTGAGCCACACAGCGGGTCCGGATCCAAGCAGCTCGGCTGCTACAGGCGTAGGGGCGGCACACCCCAAAAACTGGCGTCACAAACAGGATTGTAAACCATCCACCTACCTGGTGGAAATGCGCCTTGTTTTGGACAGTCAGCGGTGATCCGTTGCAAAATTTTGAGAAGTCGCCATTTTGCCGCCATTTTTAGGCGCGAAAAACCACAGCCCAGCATCTTCTTCACCGAGAAAGGGTGCGAAGCTGAAGCCCCGCCCCCTGGGAACGTGGCCGGAAGGAAACAACACGCTGAAGCCAAAAACGAAACTAACCACCGGCACGAGGGAGTGCTTGCAAAAGACCAAGGGGGGCGGGCAAAGAGTCTGCAGCACGTGACCCGAGGAGATAAAGGGCAGAGACGCCAGGACTCTGCTACCCTTTTGTTTCTGGATACCAACGGAGAAGGATGGCTGAACAGTCTGGCAATCCAATTGTGGAGGAACTCGTGCCCGGAACAGCTGACTGGGTGGAAGCCCAGACAGACCGCATGTGCCACAGAATCCAGGTCCAGGCCAATTTCCTGCTAAAGCGATGGACGGCCGAGATGAGGGAACTAGCTGCAGCCGTTCGGGCCCGTGAAATGGAGGCAACCTCGGAGGAGCGGGTAAGCGACCCACGCCCCTATGTCCCACCAGGACCGGCCCACCAGGCCGAGGAGTCTGCCTGTCGGTCTGCCCTCGTCCGCCACGCCACCTCCTCGCTGCCCGTACCTGTGGCCGATACCCCGCTCGGTCCGCTGCCTCAAGCAACAGCAGCGGTTCCCGTCCCATCTGCCTGTGAGGACCCGCCAGCAGAATCCTCAGACTGCGAGCATGCCATTGCCTCGGCACCCACACCAGCTCCACGCCAGACTAAAGCCGGTCCCGGAGAAGGCAGCGCACTCAAAGACGACAGCCCCGGCAATCTGCCTGACCGCAGCAGAGGCGGCGCCCGACCGGAAGTCAGCATCGGCAGAGACGCCGACCGCTCCCCAGTTCCCGGACCCGGCTGAGGCACAGCCGGGATGAACTTGAGGGGCAGCAGAACGGGCCATGACGCAGCGGAGCCCTCCATTGCAAGTGACGCCGGTCGTAGCCGGCACGGAGGGTATCCGGCTGGGCCCTGCCCCTGCGCAAGAGGAAGCGGAGTATGGAACCAGTACCCTGTATTGGCAGCGGCACCAGCTAAAGAAGGAAATTTCTGCCCAGGAGAAGAGGAAGGCGGAGGTGTTATCCCGGACATACACCGAAAAAGACCACCTTCTGTAGTTCACCTTCCGGGTGCGGGGCCCAACGTACCAAGGGCAGGTCCGGCACTTTACGGCCACCCGGATTGAGACCTACAACCCGGGGAGTTGGTCTCCTACACCCGGCATTGCGGAGAGAGGGGATGGTTCGCCCTCGACGTGCGGAAGTGGGTCAAGATGGGTGCCCACCTGCACATCCGCCCTTCTCCGCCATCTCCACCTGATTAAGAAGTTTAACGTAGCAAAACTCCGGCTACACCAGTTGTGCAAGTCCCCGTTAGGACCGTTCACCTATGGAAAAGTTTTAAAAATGGACCACGGTCGTGAACTGGCAGGCCAACCCAAAAACTATTGGGCCTTGTAAATAATCCATGACCACCCTTCTCATCCCGCCGCAGTCTCTGGAGAGGCTGATTGGAGGAAGGGCCTGCGGTAGAGTAGGCCAAGGCCCAGTCACCATAGAGACCGGTGACTACCCTCCAGGCCAGGGGTCCCTGGACTTGGGGCCCGTGACAAAAGAATGCCGGGTAAGGAACTTTTTACCCAGGCCGTGCGGGTGACACCCGCACCTATTCCTGGACTTGGTCAAGAGGTGCGCACCAGTGCTTAGCGGTGGCACCAGGGGGCAGGTTGTTTTGGGTGGGGGTGTGGTGAGAAGTGGCCCGGTCTGTCCCGTCCCGTTTTAGTTGTGTAACGTTTAAGAAAAGCGCCTCCCGTAAGGGAAGAAAAAGAGAATTGTATAAATGTTATTATCCTTGTAATCCCTGTTTTTTTATCTTTTCAGTTGCTGTTAAATAAATGCTGATGGTTGGACAGCCCGCGGACGGTTTGTATTAAACCAAGGGGGAATGTGATGACCTGGCAAAACCATGTAGTCACACAAGAGGCCCCCGCATAACACCTTCCCTCACAGGGTTACATACAGCCGACCTGAAACCCTAGCCACCCCCCTCAGGGCAAGACAGGCACACCAGTGGGCGGGACCAGGCGGTTAGGAAACGCCCACCTAGGGGTCTCGACAGCCCGGGGTGGGAAAACAGGCAGAACAGAAAGTTGAAGTCTAGAGTTCAAGTGGAGAGGAGTGAAGGCTGGGGCAAGGTGTAGCTCCAGCGGAGGTGAAGCTCAAGTTGACAGGCGCCAGGATTGGAGCCCTGGTGCCTTGGCTAGGTGGCAGACGGTGGTCTCCGTCAGCAGGCGACAGGAGACGGCAGTTGGAGATCCGAGGTGGATCGGGACAGGGTTGGAGCCCGCCAGTACCGACACCGGAGAACCGACCCGGAAACCGTGCACAGAGGGGGTACTTGGACCCTAAAGCCAGGGCCGGAATCAACGGCCTAGTTAATTAACCAACTGAGGGCTGTATTTTAGGTCCTGTCCCAACCAAAGTCCCAAAAGCAGACAACCACCCATAAAGAGGGATAGGGCAACCGCCAGGGCCCGATAGATCCCACGGGTCAGCGTCAGCGGGCACGGCTCCTCAGCTACACAACAGGCCGGGAGCGGACTCCCATGTTCCATACCAGGAAGTCCTACCCATGGAGAGGTTAACATCCAGCTGCCATTACATCTCCCCCGGGGTATCCCACAACAGCAGCAGTTGTGCCACCTTTCACCAAACACCATGGGTGGCGTCACGAACTGAATACGGCCAAGCCCGTACAACTACGTCCCCCTTTTCATTTGGCGTGTCCGCGTGACCCCCGGGTCTGGAGGATCCCTTGAGCCACACAGCGGGTCCGGATCCAAGCAGCTCGGCTGCTACAGGCGTAGGGGCGGCACACCCCAAAAACTGGCGTCACAAACAGGATTGTAAACCATCCACCTACCTGGTGGAAATGCGCCTTGTTTTGGACAGTCAGCGGTGATCCGTTGCAAAATTTTGAGAAGTCGCCATTTTGCCGCCATTTTTAGGAGCGAAAAACCACAGCCCAGCATCTTCTTCACCGAGAAAGGGTGCGAAGCTGAAGCCCCGCCCCCTGGGAACGGGGCCGGAAGGAAACAACACGCTGAAGCCAAAAACGAAACTAACCACCCGCACGAGGGAGTGCTTGCAAAAGACCAAGGGGGGCGGGCAAAGAGTCTGCAGCACGTGACCCGAGGAGATAAAGGGCAGAGACGCCAGGACTCTGCTACCCTTTTGTTTCTGGATACCAACGGAGAAGGATGGCTGAACAGTCTGGCAATCCAATTGTGGAGGAACTCGTGCCCGGAACAGCTGACTGGGTGGAAGCCCAGACAGACCGCATGTGCCACAGAATCCAGGTCCAGGCCAATTTCCTGCTAAAGCGATGGACGGCCGAGATGAGGGAACTAGCTGCAGCCGTTCGGGCCCGTGAAATGGAGGCAACCTCGGAGGAGCGGGTAAGCGACCCACGCCCCTATGTCCCACCAGGACCGGCCCACCAGGCCGAGGAGTCTGCCTGTCGGTCTGCCCTCGTCCGCCACGCCACCTCCTCGCTGCCCGTACCTGTGGCCGATACCCCGCTCGGTCCGCTGCCTCAAGCAACAGCAGCGGTTCCCGTCCCATCTGCCTGTGAGGACCCGCCAGCAGAATCCTCAGACTGCGAGCATGCCATTGCCTCGGCACCCACACCAGCTCCACGCCAGACTAAAGCCGGTCCCGGAGAAGGCAGCGCACTCAAAGACGACAGCCCCGGCAATCTGCCTGACCGCAGCAGAGGCGGCGCCCGACCGGAAGTCAGCATCGGCAGAGACGCCGACCGCTCCCCAGTTCCCGGACCCGGCTGAGGCACAGCCGGGATGAACTTGAGGGGCAGCAGAACGGGCCATGACGCAGCGGAGCCCTCCATTGCAAGTGACGCCGGTCGTAGCCGGCACGGAGGGTATCCGGCTGGGCCCTGCCCCTGCGCAAGAGGAAGCGGAGTATGGAACCAGTACCCTGTATTGGCAGCGGCACCAGCTAAAGAAGGAAATTTCTGCCCAGGAGAAGAGGAAGGCGGAGGTGTTATCCCGGACATACACCGAAAAAGACCACCTTCTGTAGTTCACCTTCCGGGTGCGGGGCCCAACGTACCAAGGGCAGGTCCGGCACTTTACGGCCACCCGGATTGAGACCTGCAACCCGGGGAGTTGGTCTCCTACACCCGGCATTGCGGAGAGAGGGGATGGTTCGCCCTCGACGTGCGGAAGTGGGTCAAGATGGGTGCCCAACTGCACATCCGCCCTTCTCCGCCATCTTCACCTGATTAAGAAGTTTAACGTAGCAAAACTCCCGCTACACCAGTTGTGCAAGTCCCCGTTAGGACCGTTCACCTATGGAAAAGTTTTAAAAATGGACCACGGTCGTGAACTGGCAGGCCAACCCAAAAACTATTGGGCCTTGTAAATAATCCATGACCACCCTTCTCATCCCTGGGGGAGAGAGGGACAGAAGTGTGCAAACAAGAGGGATACTCCAATTTATATAGAAAGGTTATCTTTATTACAAAATGGACACAGGAATACACACTATTAAAAACACTTAAAAGGCATACAGCCATATATGTCTACTAATCCAATCCTCCGTTGAGGTTTTGGAAAACCCCTGCTACCCAAGGGGAAACAATGGTGTGACACAGGGTAATACAATATATACAAGGAAACCGCCAAACAGTTTAGGTAACAATAATACATGTATACCATACAAGACCACATAGAATTACAAATGGTACAAAGAGCATATTATAATTTGCAAGATCATATAAAATTGCAAAATGGAATTAGTACCCAAAGCATATTTTTTATATATATATATGCGGTTACATTATATTAAACAGAGCCACCATTGAAACCATAGGGGACTCTGAGAAAATTCCCCAAACAAGGTTTCCCATAGGAATAACCTGTAGGTATAAAGATGTAAAGCTCTAGTCACCAACCATTGTCAGATTACCCATAAAGTAGAGTAGCAGTGGATATAGTCCCCACGCGTATCGTCACCTACTGGGGTGACTTCATCAGGGGTGGGTTCCCTGTATCCACAAGGTACAGGTTTTAAATACCTGGAGATCCGAATATCAGCTGTGATGTTTTCAAATTGCGCACCTCAGAAGCACACGGCGTCCCGGAAATGGCTACTGCGCATGCGCGAGATCATACAGAAAGGAAGTATTAGATAACGGAGTACCGCGCATGCGCGGGACTCCGAAAAGATGGCGGCCGCCATAGAAAGAGACATATTTTGAGAATCATAATAGATTTGATAGAAATGTATTATAAGAAGATCGAAACGGACAAGGACAGGAAGGCAGTCCATCCTCCACAAGTTATACCTCTTAGGGGTCCGTATAGGGAGCTGCATGTATATACAGGTGCACCCATACATGTGTGCACATACCACAGAATGCATATATATATATCGCACAGGGCAACATACCCATCACCCCACCCATAATAGGGCACACTTTTAAAATCATAATAGATTTGATAGGAATGTATTATTAAAAGATCGAGACGGACAAGGACAGGGAGGCAGTCCATACTCCACAAGCTATACCTCTTAGGGGTCCGTGTAGGGAGCTGCATGTACATACATGTGCACCCATATATGTGTGCACATACAAACAGAATGCATATACACACATATATACCACACAGGGCAACATACCCATCACCTCACCCATAAGTAGGATTCATATACCACTAAAGAGTACAGCCCTGGGTATCCTATACACAGCTAAATTATATAGCCCTAGATATTCCTGCACAGGGTCCCCATGGTAGGCACACACACACGTACACCCCAATGAGCAACCATAGCCCCTTATCATAAGGCCTCATGATCCTCACATGTAGATCACATTGCCCGCCCCGCCCCCCCACACACACCACCAACCACCCAGCGCGGATGGGGGAGGGGGGGGGGGAGGCGCACATAGGCACTATCTCTGTTTGTAAAAACCGGTAAATAGCAGTTCCTCATTTAGTCCTCCGGGTGCCAGACTATTTAGATTGTAAATCCAAGTGGATTCCCGTCTAAGCAAGTCCAATGTCAAATTCCCTCCTCTAACATTAGTCCTTAAACCTTCTAGTCCAAGAATCTTTATCCCAGATGTTTTTCCATTATGGTGTTGTAAAAAATGTGCTGCTACCGAGGAGAGGGTCCTGCCTTTCTCAAGGTCCGTTCTGGCTGTATTAATAGTGGAGATGTGCTGTTGAATTCTTCTCCTCAGCTCTTGTCCAGTCTGTCCTACGTATATCTTGGGGCAACTGCAGATTAAGCCATAAATTAGATTTTTTGTCCGACAATTGAAATATCCTTTGGGTTTCTGTGGAGATGAGAACATATTGTGAAAAATAGGATCTTTTGCCAACATCAGAGGACAGATATTACAGTTACCGCAGGGAAAAGACCCCTCCAGCCACAGCCATATGTGTGTATATGCATTCTGTTTGTATGTGCACACATATATGGGTGCACATGTATGTACATGCAGCTCCCTACACGGACCCCTAAGAGGTATAGCTTGTGGAGTATGGACTGCCTCCCTGTCCTTGTCCGTCTCGATCTTTTAATAATACATTCCTATCAAATCTATTATGATTTTAAAAGTGTGTCCTATTATGGGTGGGGTGATGGGTATGTTGCCCTGTGCGATATATATATATGCATTCTGTGGTATGTGCACACATGTATGGGTGCACCTGTATATACATGCAGCTCCCTATACGGACCCCTAAGAGGTATAACTTGTGGAGGATGGACTGCCTTCCTGTCCTTGTCCGTTTCGATCTTCTTATAATACATTTCTATCAAATCTATTATGATTCTCAAAATATGTCTCTTTCTATGGCGGCCGCCATCTTTTCGGAGTCCCGCGCATGCGCGGTACTCCGTTATCTAATACTTCCTTTCTGTATGATCTCGCGCATGCGCAGTAGCTATTTCCGGGACGCCGGGTGCTTCTGAGGCGCGCAATTTGAAAACATCACAGCTGATATTCGGATCTCCAGGTATTTAAAACCTGTACCTTGTGGATACAGGGAACCCACCCCTGATGAAGTCACCCCAGTAGGTGACGATACGCGTGGGGACTATATCCACTGCTACTCTACTTTATGGGTAATCTGACAATGGTTGGTGACTAGAGCTTTACATCTTTATACCTACAGGTTATTCCTATGGGAAACCTTGTTTGGGGAATTTTCTCAGAGTCCCCTATGGTTTCAATGGTGGCTCTGTATAATATAATGTAACCGCATATATATATATAAAAAATATGCTTTGGGTACTAATTCCATTTTGCAATTTTATATGATCTTGCAAATTATAATATGCTCTTTGTACCATTTGTAATTCTATGTGGTCTTGTATGGTATACATGTATTATTGTTACCTAAACTGTTTGGCGGTTTCCTTGTATATATTGTATTACCCTGTGTCACACCATTGTTTCCCCTTGGGTAGCAGGGGTTTTCCAAAACCTCAACGGAGGATTGGATTAGTAGACATATATGGCTGTATGCTTTTTAAGTGTTTTTAATAGTGTGTATTCCTGTGTCCATTTTGTAATAAAGATAACCTTTCTATATAAATTGGAGTATCCCTCTTGTTTGCACACTTCTGTCCCTCTCTCCCCCATAAATGTATACTAAGTGTGCTGAGGTGAACCCATTTACCAATTTAGGGTATTATTAACTCTGTTAGGTGGTGCCCTCCCCACTCTTTTGCACCCTTCTCATCCCGCCGCAGTCTCTGGAGAGGCTGATTGGAGGAAGGGCCTGCGGTAGAGTAGGCCAAGGCCCAGTCACCATAGAGACCGGTGACTACCCTCCAGGCCAGGGGTCCCTGGACTTGGGGCCCGTGACAAAAGACTGCCGGGTAAGGAACTTTTTACCCAGGCCGTGTGGGTGACACCCGCACCTATTCCTGGACTTGGTAAAGAGGTGCGCACCAGTGCTTAGCGGTGGCACCAGGGGGCAGGTTGTTTTGGGTGGGGGTGTGGTGAGAAGTGGCCCGGTCTGTCCCGTCCCGTTTTAGTTGTGAAACCCTAGCCACCCCCCTCAGGGCAAGACAGGCACACCAGTGGGTGGGACCAGGCGGTTAGGAAACGCCCACCTAGGGGTCTCGACAGCCCCGGGCGGGAAAACAGGCAGAACAGAAAGTTGAAGTCTAGAGTTCAAGTGGAGAGGAGTGGAGGCTGGGGCAAGGTGTAGCTCCAGCGGAGATGAAGCTCAAGTTGACAGGCGCCAGGATCGGAGCCCTGCTGCCTTGGCTAGGTGGCAGATGGTGATCTCCATCAGCAGGCGACGGGAGACGGCAGCTGGAGATCCGAGGTGGATCGGGACAGGGTTGGAGCCCGCCAGTACCGACACCGGAGAACCGACCCGGAAACCATGCACAGAGGGGATACTTGGACCCTGAAGCCAGGACCGGAACCAATGGCCTTGCTAATTAACCAATTGAGGGCTGGATTTTAGGTCCTGTCCCAACCAAAGTCCCTAAAGCAGACAACTACCCACAAAGAGGGATAGGGCAACCGCCCAAGGGTCAGCGTCAACGGGCACGGCTCCTCAGGTACACAACAAGCCGGGAGCGGACTCCCGTGTTCCATACCGGGAAGTCCAACACAAGCAAAAACAGTGCAGAGGGAAAAGACGGCGACCACCAGCCCGGGTGGGGGACCAGAGTACAACCGGCCGCGGCGGCCGGCCATCAGCACCTTAGTTTACCAAAAGACTTGCGTCATTTATTCAACTGTAAGTAACCAAACATCCCCTGGTACGTCCGGGCGCGCAGGCCCCCTGCCATCGCCATCCCCTGCACAGAGCCACTGGGCCCCGGGGCAACCATCCTGTCACGCTCCCCGGCTCCCCGGCCACGCTCCCCTGCCATGCTCCCCGGCTCCTGTGCCACGCTTCCCCGCTCCCGTGCCACGCTCCCCGGTCCCCTGCTCCACAGCCTCCATGCTTCCTCACCTGCATCCTCCAGGCAACCCGGTCCCCGCTCCCGGCACCCGTCTGCGACGCTGAGCCAGCCCGGAACTCCTGCCTCCTGTGCACCGCTTCCTGCTCTGGCTTCTGGCACCCGGGCCTCACGCATGCGCATTAGGGCGCGCGCACGGTCATTGACCCTCTCTTAAAGGGCCAGCGTCCTCCAACAGGATATTGAAGATTCAGGTACAGGGTATATAGGGGGTTCCTTTCCAAGTGGGTGGGGCCTGTTCTTCGTGTTTGCTAAGCTAGGAGTCAGGTCCCCCTGTGCC
This sequence comes from Anomaloglossus baeobatrachus, assembly GCF_048569485.1. Classification (NCBI taxonomy): domain Eukaryota; kingdom Metazoa; phylum Chordata; class Amphibia; order Anura; family Aromobatidae; genus Anomaloglossus; species Anomaloglossus baeobatrachus. The sequence goes on along the minus strand of NC_134353.1, from coordinate 877,441,365 downwards.
TTGTCCCATACTTACCTATCTCTCTTGTAGAGCCGCTCCTGTCTCGCCAACCGGTCCTGACGGTTCCAGAACTCCGAACGGTGACTGTCCGCCATCTCGTCAGTCCCTACCATCTCCGATCCCTGGATCCGTGTGGTGACCGACCTCCCCGCTCAGCTGGTTCCGTATTCTGCCTGACATCATCCCGGCCTCCGAACCTGAGCTCCGTCACCCGGACTACCTTCAGAGACTCCGTGGTCCCAGGGACTTCTACACTCCACTCCTCTGAACGGACTGTCCTGCTACCCGTAGTGCTCCGGCTACCGGGCACCTTGCCCTCGGTGGGGTGCTCAGTCCAGTAGATCCACCTCCTGGGCCTACCCGTCATCCTGGTCCTAACAGTAAGAACAGGCCATGGATCCCGCCGAAGCACTAGCGTCCCAGCTGGCCGGATTGCAGCAGGAACTGGGATGACAACGCGAGACCCAATCCCGCATGCTAGCCTTCATGACCTCAGTGGACACCCGTCTGAATACGCTGCAAGCAACAGCCACGTCCCTGGCATCACAGTCCATGTCCACAGCTCCCGTGGCAGCTTCCCTGGAAGCCTCTAAACTCCGCTTGGCCTCTCCACCCCGGTATGCCGGAGATCCTAAGACCTGCAGAGGATTCTTGAACCAGTGCTCCCTCCACTTTAAGCTGCTTCCGCATCTGTTTGCCTCCGATCAAGCCAAGGTGGCGTTTGTGATGTCCCATCTAGAGGGTGAGGCACTGGCCTGGATGAATCCCTTGTGGGAGAAGGAGGACCCTGTGACTACTAACATCCAGGAGTTCCTGCAGGTGTTTAGAACCACCTTTGTTGAACCCGGACGTGCCTCCACGTCCGCCTCATCACTCCTCAGGCTACGTCAGGAGACCTTGACGGTGGGTCAATATGCAATCCGCTTCCGCACCGTGGCCTCTGAATTAGGGTGGAACAATGAGGCCCTAACTGCCGCCTTCTGGGAAGGACTCTCCGGTCGTATTAAGGACTAGCTGGCCGGCCATGATGTTCCTTCTACCCTGGATGCCCTGATCGCACTAGCCACCCACGTGGACCTCCGATTTCAGGAATGATCCAAAGAGGTGACCCGCGAGAGACGTCCGATACGGCATTCCTCTCCTCCGCAGAAGCCCGCTGTACTTCAGTCGGCGGCGTCGGGTGTCTCTGTCCACGAGCCCATGCAGATTGACCGTTTGCGGCAGTCCGAACAACGCCGAGCAGAACGGCTCGCCAAGGGCCTCTGCTTCTACTGCGGAGAGGGCAAGCACCTGCTACGTTCCTGTCCAGAGAGGCCGGGAAACTCCAAAGCCTAGGGTTGGTAGGAGAGGCCACCCTAGGGACTGGGACTCTCTCAGACCCAGTTACGTGGACTATTCAAGTGACAGCGGGAGAGACGCGGTTCACGGCGGAGGCGTACCTCGATTCCGGGGCAGCAGGCAATTTCATCCAGCAGGCCACGGTGGACAAGTACCAGGTGCCTGTTACTCCACTCGACAAACCCCTCGTGATTGCCTCTGTAGACGGGAGACCCCTCTCTGACACCATCTCTTGGATCACCAAGCCTGTAGTACTATGTATCGGTGCCCTGCACACCGAGAAAATCACTCTCTACGTCCTCCCGCACATGTCTCATCAAATCCTGCTGGGACTCCCCTGGTTACGGACACACGAACCGTCAGTCAGCTGGCGTGCTGGCGAAATTACCCGATAGGGTCCCTCTTGCCACGAGAACTGCCTGAAGTCCATACAGCCCATCCGACGACCTCCGATCCCGGAGTCCCTACCAGGACTGCCTTCGGCCTATTGGTCCTTCGCGGACGTCTTTGATAAAAAAGAATCAGAGGTACTGCCGCCACATCGTCCTTACGACTGTGCCATCGACCTACTCCTGGGAACCACACCACCTCGAGGATGGATATATCCTTTGTCCCCTGCTGAAACAAGGGCCATGTCTGCCTACATCACTGAGAATCTGGCAAGGGGATTCATCCGGAGATCCTCCTCTCCTGCTGGAGCAGGCTTCTTCTTCGTTAAGAAGAAAGAGGGCGACCTGCGCCCCTGCATTGACTACCGGGGATTGAATCAAATCACCGTAAAGAATAAATACCCCCTGCCGCTCATCCCCGAATTGTTTGATCGGCTTAGAGGAGCTCGTTTGTTTACCAAGTTGGATCTTCGTGGTGCCTACAACCTGGTCCGCATCCACTCTGGGGACGAATGGAAGACCGCATTTAACACTCGCGATGGGCACTACGAGTATTGTGTGATGCCCTTCGGCCTGTGTAACGCACCGGCAGTCTTTCAAGAACTAGTGAACGACGTGTTCCGGGACCTTCTCTACGTCTGTGTGGTGGTATATTTGGATGACATCCTGGTCTTCTCTCCGGACCTCCGGACCCACAGAGAGAATGTGCAACTGGTACTACAAAGGCTTAGAGAGAATCGCCTGTACGCCAAGTACGAGAAGTGTGTCTTCGAGCAGTCTTCTCTTCCCTTCCTGGGTTACGTAATCTCCGATACCGGCCTGCAGATGGACCCGGAGAAGGTCTCTTCCATTCTCAACTGGCCCCCTCCTTCCGGACTGAAGGCAATTCAACATTTTCTTGGCTTTGCGAACTATTACCGTCAGTTCATCCCTCACTTCTCTGCCCTGACTGCGCCTCTCTCTGCCTTGACGAAGAAGGGGGCTAATCCAAAGGACTGGTCACCTGCGGCCGACGCCGCGTTTGGCTCCCTGAAGCGGGCATTTGCTTCCTCTCCTGTGCTCCACCGTCCTGAGTTAAACCGACAGTTCACCTTGGAGGTGGATGCCTCCTCCTCTGGGGCCGGGGCAGTGCTCATGCAGAAGTCCTCCACCGGGAAGATGGTCACTTGCGGTTTCTTCTCCAAGAGCTTCTCAGCGCCTGAACGCAACTACACCATCGGTGACCGAGAGCTATTAGCAGTCAAACTGGCTCTGGAGGAATGGTGCTACCTTCTGGAGGGAGCAGTGTACCCCGTAATCATTTACACGGACCACAAGAGCCTGGAATACCTGCGGTCTGCTCAGCGACTGAACCCACGACAAGCCAGGTGGTCCTTGTTCTTTGCCAGGTTCGATTTTCAGCTCCATTTTCGGCCCTCGGATAAGAATGTGCGAGCAGATGCCTTGTCCAGGTTATTCGTGCCCATGGAACAGGAGGAGGAGACATCCCATCCCATCATCTGCCCAAGTAAAATCATTCCGGTGGCTCCTGTCTCTCTGGCCCAGATACCACCCGGGAAGACCTATGTCTCTGAAACTGACAGACAAAAAGTCTTGCACTGGGGCCATGCCTCGAAAATAGCCGGCCATGCTGGTCAGAAGAGAACATGGAGTACAATTGTACGTCACTATTGGTGGCCATCCCTTCGCACGGACGTCGCGTCTTTTGTCTCAGCCTGCTCCTCTTGTGCCCGGAACAAGACGCCCAAACACCTGCCATAGGGTCGCCTTCTGCCGCTGCCAATTCCCTCCGTTCTGTGGCAACACATTGCAATGGACTTTATTACAGACTTGCCCTTGTCCTCCGGACACACGGTCATATGGGTCGTGGTTGACCGTTTCTCCAAAATGGCTCATTTCGTCCCTATGGATGGACTGCCCTCTGCCCAGGAGCTCGCTGACGCCTACATACAGCACATCTTCCGGTTGCATGGCTTTCCCTCACACATTGTGTCTGACAGAGGAACACAGTTTACCTCGAGCTTCTGGAGGGCTCTCTGCAAACATCTGGGAGTGGCTTTGGACTTTTCTTCGGCCTACCATCCTCAGTCGAATAGCCAAGTGGAACGAGTCAATCAGATCCTGACCTCCTTCTTGCATCACTACATTAACACCCATCACGACGATTGGTCCACGCTCCTTCTTTGGGCTGAATTCTCCCATAACCATCACGTCAGAGAGTCCTCCTCCAGCTCTCCCTTCCATGTCGTTTACGGACTTCAGCCTTCCGTCCCATTACCTGTATCCTCTACCTCGGATGTCCCTGCTGCTGATACCGTAGTCCGTGACTTTTCAACAATTTGGGACTCTGTCAAGACATCCCTTGGACGCGCTTCCCTGCGGATGAAGAGACACGCAGACAAGAGGCATCTGGATCCTCTGTGTTTCTCTCCTGGAGATCTGGTCTGGCTTGCTTCCAAATATGTCCGATTGAAGCTACCATCGTTCAAGCTGGGTCCTCGATACATCGGGCCGTTTAAAGTCATCAGCAAGATCAATGAGGTCTCCTACAAGCTGCAGCTCCCGGCCACGATGAGGATACCCAACTCCTTCCATGTCTCCCTGCTCAAGCCGGTTGTCCTTGGTCCCTTCTCCGCTGATGCCAGTTCCGCTCCTCCTCCTATTGCTGACGATGACATCTATGCGGTAAGGGATATCGTGGCCATGAAGACCGTGCGGGGCCGACAGTTCTTCCTGGTGGACTGGGCTGGGTATGGTCCTGAGGATAGGTCCTGGGAACCCCGGGAGAATGTGGGTACTCCCCTGATACGTGCCTTCCTGTCCCGGTTGCGGGGAGGGGGGCGTGGGGGAGGGGGTACTGTCACGCTCCCCAGCTCCCGTGCCACGCTCCCCGGCTCCCCGGCCATGCTCCCCGGCTCCCCTGCCACACTCCCCGGCTCCCGTGCCACGCTCCCCGGCTCCCGTGCCACGCTTCCCCGCTCCCGGGCCACGCTCCCCGGTCCCCTGCTCTACAGCCTCCATGCTTCCTCACCTGCGTCCTCCAGGCAACCTGGTCCCCGCTCCCGGTGCCCGTCTGCGACGCTGAGCCAGCCCGGCACTCCTGCCTCCTGTACACCGCTTCCTGCTCTGGCTTCTGGCACCTGGGCCTCGCGCATGCGCATTAGGGCGCGCGGTCATTGACCCTCTCTTAAAGGGCCACCGTCCTCCAACAGGATATTGAAGATTCAGGTACAGGGTATATAGGGGGTTCCTTTCCAAGTGGGCGGGGCCTGTTCTTTGTGTTTGCTAAGCTAGGAGTCAGGTCCCCCTGTGCCTTGTCCCGTATTCACCTATCTCTCTTGTAGAGCCGCTCCTGTCTCGCCAACCGGTCCTGACGGTTCCAGAACTCCGAACGGTGACTGTCCGCCATCTCGTCAGTCCCTACCGTCTCCAATCCCTGGATCCGTGTGGTGACCGACCTCCCCGCTCAGCTGGTTCCGTATTCTGCCCGACATCATCCCGGCCTTCGAACCTGAGCTCCGTCACCCGGACTACCTTCAGAGACTCCGTGGTCCCAGGGACTTCTACACTCCACTCCTCTTAACGGACTGTCCTGCTACCCGTAGTGCTCCGGCTACCGGGCACCTTGCCCACGGTGGGGTGCTCAGTCCAGTGGATCCACCTCCTGGGCCTACCCGTCATCCTGGTCCTAACACATCCCTACCCACGGAGGGGTTAACATCCAGCTGCCATTACACACACCGTGGGTGGCATCACGAACTGAATACGGCCAAGCCCGTACAACCACATCCCCCTTTTCATTTGGCGTGTCCGCGTGACCCCCGGGTCCGGAGGATCCCTCGAGCCACCCAGCGGGTACGGATCCGAGCAGCTTGGCTGCTACAGGCTACTCGCTGGTTTGCCCAGGTGCATCTATGTTTTCGGCTCTGCCCGCAACAAAGCAGAGCAAATTGCATCTACGCGAGCCAAGAGTATGGAGATTTTGCCTACCTACATGGATGGCGTCTGAGGAGTCATCCATATCAATCAGCACAGGGAAAAGGTGAAAGGAGGGACAGGAGGCGCACATTAGAATGCCCATTGGACTGGAGCTGACAATTTACAAAGAGGGCAAGAGATGTTATAAAGGTATATTTGGGGTCTACAGAGGGGGTCAGGTGGTATTGTGCACCTTCATGGAATGCAGCACAGGCGCTGCTTAAGGTGCTAGTGTTAATTTAGAAGGTCACAATCTAGTGACTGGTTCTCTTTAACAAAGGTGTCTTCTATTAGAACTACTCAGTAATGAGTAGGGGTTTGAAGTATACACTACAGCAGTATTTAGTTCATTGCCATGCATTAAACAAACAGAAATACTTGGATGGAAAAAATAATTAATTGGATTTCTTTGATAAGTAGTTTGGAATTGGAATAGTACATCATGTAATGGCTCTGAAATGCTGATTTTGTTAAGTGCCCTGAAGAACTATACTGTGCTTTTGTAATTCTTTTATGACTTCCATTGCAGAAATGCACTAGAATACTCAGAAATCCAAATTCCATGTTTTATCTAAATAAGATATATAATGCAGGGGCAGGCTGTCACATGGAGATTTGTACAAACTTGCCGACTGTCATGGCTGCTTCGGGATCTGTTCAGACTACTGATTCTGACACCCCACCCTATAACTGCTCTGGTGTCTGTGATCAATGCATCCAGATTCAGACATTGACCTGCAGAGTGGTGGTTCGTAGGCAGGATAGCAAGAAGTAATTTCTGCTAGTCTGCTTGTTAGTCTCCTTTGATCACATGTCCCCCTCTAATATATGCTGGCTAGATCCTTCCTTCTATTCTAGCTATACTTTAGCTGGTCTAATGACGTGTTGTGATCCAGTCTATCTGGTGATTGTGGTACTTGCTGCTGAGTGTGGTTGTGGAGTTAACCCTTGTTATTTGTTATTGCTACCTTTCTGCACTTGCATCTCTCATGAGTCTCTCTTTGTCTATTCCTGTGTGTGTGCAGTATGTCAGTTTTGTTTTTTCCTTATCTGTCTTTATCTGTGTTTCCATCTCACTTCTGCCCCTTCCTTCCATGGTGATAGGGGGGAATCAGATTAGTTCTGGCCAGGAACATGGCCAGGCATGGGACTCAGGCTTCTCCACTATCAGGAGTAACCCTGAGATTAGCGATAGCCTAGGATCTCCTAGCATGAGGGACAGTATAGGAGCCCCTGTCCCTCACTATCCGACAGTCACATCGTGACATAGAGATATCATTGGTGCAAACTGTGCAGTCGCACAGGGGCCCATTTCTATTTCTAAAGGAGGTGAGATTTTGAATTTTAATATACAGCTTTAAGAACTCACTAAAACCTAATTGTGGGCACACACCCTAACAATACTATTAGGGCTTGTTTTTGCCATTCACACTTTGGCATCATATAATGCACTACTCCAGCAATTGATTTATTTTCAGTGCTGGAGTGGCAGTTTAAATCTAAGCCCCCTGCCCTCTGTCATACAGTTAGGTCCAGAAATATTTGGACAGTGACACAAGTTTTGTTATTTTAGCTGTTTACAAAAACATGTTCAGAAATACAATTATATATATAATATGGGCTGAAAGTGCACACTCCCAGCTGCAATATTAGAGTTTTCACATCCAAATCGGAGAAAGGGTTTAGGAATCATAGCTCTGTAATGCATAGCCTCCTCTTTTTCAAGGGACCAAAAGTAATTGGACAAGGGACTCTAAGGGCTGCAATTAACTCTGAAGGCGTCTCCCTCGTTAACCTGTAATCAATGAAGTAGTTAAAAGGTCTGGGGTTGATTACAGGTGTATGGTTTTGCATTTGGAAGCTGTTGCTGTGACCAGACAACATGCGGTCTAAGGAACTCTCAATTGAGGTGAAGCAGAACATCCTGAGGCTTAAAAAAAAGAAAAAATCCATCAGAGAGATAGCAGACATGCTTGGAGTAGCAAAATCAACAGTCGGGTACATTCTGAGAAAAAAGGAATTGACTGGTGAGCTTGGGAACTCAAAAAGGCCTGGGCGTCCACGGATGACAACAGTGGTGGATGATCGCCGCATACTTTCTTTGGTGAAGAAGAACCCGTTCACAACATCAACTGAAGTCCAGAACACTCTCAGTGAAGTAGGTGTATCTGTCTCTAAGTCAACAGTAAAGAGAAGACTCCATGAAAGTAAATACAAAGGGTTCACATCTAGATGCAAACCATTCATCAATTCCAAAAATAGACAGGCCAGAGTTAAATTTGCTGAAAAACACCTCATGAAGCCAGCTCAGTTCTGGAAAAGTATTCTATGGACAGATGAGACCAAGATCAACCTGTACCAGAATAATGGGAAGAAAAAAGTTTGGAGAAGAAAGGGAACGGCACATGATCCAAGGCACACCACATCCTCTGTAAAACATGGTGGAGGCAACGTGATGGCATGGGCATGCATGGCTTTCAATGGCACTGGGTCACTTGTGTTTATTGATGACATAACAGCAGACAAGAGTAGCCGGATGAATTCTGAAGTGTACCGGGATATACTTTCAGCCCAGATTCAGCCAAATGCCGCAAAGTTGATTGGACAGCGCTTCATAGTACAGATGGACAATGACCCCAAGCATACAGCCAAAGCTACCCAGGAGTTCATGAGTGCAAAAAAGTGGAACATTCTGCAATGGCCAAGTCAATCACCAGATCTTAACCCAATTGAGCATGCATTTCACTTGCTCAAATCCAGACTTAAGACGGAAAGACTCACAAACAAGCAAGACCTGAAGGCTGCGGCTGTAAAGGCCTGGCAAAGCATTAAGAAGGAGGAAACCCAGCGTTTGGTGATGTCCATGGGTTCCAGACTTAAGGCAGTGATTGCCTCCAAAGGATTCGCAACAAAATATTGAAACTTAAAATTTTTTTTTGGGTTTGGTTTATTTGTCCAATTACTTTTGACCTCCTAAAATGTGGAGTGTTTGTAAAGAAATGTGTACAATTCCTACAATTTCTATCAGATATTTTTGTTCAAACCTTCAAATTAAACGTTACAATCTGCACTTGAATTCTGTTGTAGAGGTTTCATTTCAAATCCAGTGTGGTGGCATGCAGAGCCCAACTCGCGAAAATTGTGTCACTGTCCAAATATTTCTGGACCTAACTGTATGCTCATCTTCTAGAAGCTTTACCTTTTACCTATGCCAATCTGGTGTTGCAGCGCCATCTTGTGACTGTAACTTCTGACTGACTGGAAGTCAGAAGTTAAAGCGCACCAATCACCGGGATTTTCGTATATAAGCTAAAGCCAGTGCTATACTGGCACTCTCAGGCTGATTCTCTACATACCTGTAGTGGTCGGCTCGGATGTTTAGGTTTTGAAATCCAAAAAAGTAAAGTTTATAAAATTAGCTGATTGTTGAGTGACAGCAGCTGAGGATCAGATAATATCTGGGGGGGAGTAATTCATAGTTATCCCCTCCCCCTGTTAGAATTGGCATAAGTATTATACAAATGATTCATTTTGTCTCTTGCAGGACCTGTGTGAGGTCATACCCATGTTACCTGGTATCCAGCTTTGTTGGCTGAGGCCCCGCCCCTTCTGGTCACATGAGCATGATCTCACACAGGTCCTGCAAGAGACAAAGGGAATCATTTGTATAATACTTGTGATAATTCTAACAGACGAAGGGGATAACTATGAATATATTATTTGATCCTCAGCTGCTGTCACTCAACAAGTAGCTAATTTTATAAACTTTACTTTTTTGGATTTCAAAACCTATACATCCGAGCTGACCACGACAGGTATGTAGAGAATCATCCTCATAGTGCCAGTATAGCACTGGCTTTAGCTTCTATACTAAAATCCTGGTGATTGGTTCCCTTTAAGTCACAAGCTCTAAATACAAGTCTATGAGAGCCAGGACGAGACTAGAAAGAGTCTCTCATAGACTTGTATTGAGTTGTGACCTCTGGAAGGTGAGTTTAGACTGGGGGGCAGGGGACTTAAATTTAAAGCACAATTCCAGTGGTGCAAGAAAAAAAACGCTGGAGTGGTGCTTTAATTTACCATGTCCATATACAATGTTCAATGTTTGTTTGCTGTAAGTGAATGAAAAGCAATACTTCCTAGACAGCCTGGACTACATTCATTGTAGCAAACAAGCAGAAAGATTTGGTCAGTTGATGCTGATTTACTTGGCTCATAAAATATTGATAGATGTATACAGTTGTATTATCATATCAGCTAAGAGCAGAACTAGGGTTGCAGTCACACTGTGCAGTAAAATTGTATTTTCCTCATGTTCCTACATTGGATAAATTGAATGTTCTGGTCTGAAAAGAAAATGTTACTCACTCTTACCTACTGTAACCCACATGCATCCACTGCAGGGTTACTGTGTGGTCTTAGCCAGGACCAGAATGCAGTGATGTCTCACTCACAGGTCACCTGACTGACAAGTCTGGTGATTGACTGCAGCAGTCACTTGACTATTCAACAGAAACGACCAGTTACAGGCCTTAGGCTAGGTTCATATATCCGTTGTTTTGCATCAGTCACATGCGTTGCTTGACGCATGTGACTGATGTGTTGTACAATGGATGACAAAGAACAGAATTCATTGTTGGACTCCGTTGTGTGCTGGGGGCGGAGCGCGAGGTGGGTGGATTGCAAGGGGGCGGAGCCGAGCGGGGCCGTGGCGTTGAGGACATCAGTGCCGCGGGGACTGCAGGGCTGGGGACAGGTGAGTGTGTGAGTGTGTGTGTGTGTGTGTGTATGTGTATGAGTGTGTACACATGCGGAGTGCGGGAGGGGGCGGAGCCGAGCGGGGAAGTGTCGGCCTCCCTGCACACGTATCCAGTGTAAATATCAGGTAACTAACCAAAGCGCATTGCTTAGTAACCCGATGTGTATCCTGGTTACGTGTGCAGGGAGCCAGAGAGAGCATGCGCAGCAAAATACTACGGATTTCGTTGCTAAAAAAACATTACAGGCTGCGTTCCTTCCGCCCCGCGGTCAGTCGGGCGGAGGGTGCAACGCAGCATCATCAGTCACAATCCGCCGCTCATACAAGTCTATGGGAACAACGGAATCCGCCAAACGGATTCCGTTGTTTACCAGAGCAGCGGATTGTGGCTGATACAATTTAACAGAAGTGTGAACCTAGCCTTAGTAGTCAGGTAAACTGGATGTCATATATAGAAAGTGAAGTGATATACAGTCATTGCACCCTTGAAATTGTTCCATAAAATTAAGTATTTCTCCCAGAAAATGATTGCATTTTCACATGTTATGTTATATAAATGTTTATTTCATTTGTGTGTAGTAGAACAACACAAAAAAAAACAGGAAAAAAAGGCAAATTGGACATAATTTACACAAAAAAAAAAAAAAATCACACAAAACCTCCCAAATGGATTGGCCAAAATATTTGGCAATTTTCCAAAATTCTGGGTAAACAACTTTATTTCAAGCATGTGAGGCTTAGTCAAACTCACTTGTGGCAAGTAACAGGTGTGGGCAATATGAAAATCACACCTGAAACTAGATAAAAAGTGGAGAATTTGACTTAATCTTTGCATTGTGTGTCTGTGTGTGCCACACTAAGCATGGAGACAAGAAAAAGGAGAAGAGAACTGTCTGAGAACTTGATAACCAAAATTGTTGGAAAATATCAACAATCTTAAGATTACAAGTTCATCTCCAAAGATATTGATGTTCCTTTGTCCATGGTGTGCAACATAATCAAGAAAGTTTGCAACCCATGATACTGTAGGTAATCTCCTTGGACGTGGATGGCAGAAAAAAAGTTGATGAAATGTTGCAATGCAGGGTAGTACAGATGGTGGATAAGCAGCCCTAATCAAGTTCCAAAGAAATTCACTGTCCTGCAGGCTCCGGGTGCATCAGTGTCAGTGTGAACTATTTGTCAACATTTGAATGAAAGGTAACACTATGGCAGGAGACCCAGGAGGACCCCACTGCTGACACAGACATAAAAAGCTAGATTACAGTTTGCCAAAATATACTTGATTAAGCCAAAATCTTTCTGGGAAATCATCTTGTGGATAGATGAAACCAATATAGAGCTTTTTGGTAAAGTACATCATTCTACTGTTTAACAAAAACGGAATGAGGCCTCTAAAGAAAATAACACATTACCTACAGCGAAATAGGGTGGAGGTTTAAAGATGTTTTGGGTTTGTTTTCTTACCTCTGGCACTTGGTAAATTGACTGTGTGCAAAGCATCATGAAATCTGAAGATTATCAAAGGATTTTGGGACACAATGTAGTTCTCAGTGTCAGAAAATTGGGTCTGCGTCCTAGGTCATGGGTCTTCCAGCAGGACAATAACCCCAAACATACTTCAAAAAGCAGACAGAAATGGATGGAAACGGAGAGTTCGGAAGAGGCCAGCAGTGAGTGCAGATCTAAATCCCATTGAACATCAGTGGGGAGATCTTAAAATTGCTGGTGAGATTAAGCACCCTCCAAAAACGAGAGACCTGGAGCAGTTTGCAAAAGAACAGAGGTCCAAAATTCCACCAGTTTAGAAGTATAAGAAGCGTGTTGATGGTTATAGGAAGTGATTGATTGCAGTTATTTATAAGAAAATAGTGTGCAACCAAATATTAAGTTGAAGGTGCCAACAATTCTGTAAGGCCCATTTTGGGGATTTTACGTGAAATTATGTCCAATTTGCCTTTTTTCTGTTTTGTTGGTTTTTTTGTGTTGTTCCAATATGGACAAAGGAAATAAACATGTGTAATTGCAATAATTTTCTAGGAGAAATACTTGATTTTCTGGAATAATTTCAAGGGCACCATCACTTTTGTTCATGACTGTAAATCATGAGGACTGACCTAAAAATAGAGCATAATTGACACTATATAATGAATGATATTCAGTAAACTTCAAAGTTGTAATAAATGGATAAAAAACTGTATAGAAATAAAGTGCTAGTGCATAATAAATAATGAAGAAATCCAGAAATACAATAATTAATAAAATATAAATTCAGAATGGCAATTCAGAATACAAGGAAGGCCAGATCTATATAATAATAAGACAATAAAGGGCTACACACCCGAAGTGTCTATGAGCTCTTCTCATTATCTATCTCACCCTCCATTGTTTGTTTCGCACTTCCTCAGAAATAGAAGAATTGAAAACAGAAATAGAAATTGAACAGTATAAAAGACATTATTTCTAACAAATTATAAAAATGCATAAAAAAAAATGAAATATAAGTAAAAATATGTGTGAAACTTAGTAATGGTATGAATAGAAAAATAAAGAGAAAGTGATCTGGACCGTTAGGCGTGCTTTACACGTTGCGACATCGGTAACGATATATCGTCGGGGTCACGTCGTTAGTGACGCACATCTGGCGCTGTTGCCGACATCGCAGCGTGTAAACCCTAGGAGCGACGATCACCGATTGCAAAAACGTCAAAAATCGTTGATCGGTGACACGTCGCTCCTTTTCATAATATCGCTGCTGCTGCTGGTACGATGTTGTTTGTTGTTCCTGCAGCACCACACATCGCTGTGTGTGAAACCACAGGAACGACAAACATCTCCTTACCTGTGTCCACCGCCATTGCGGAAGGGAGAAGATGGGCGGGATGTTATGTCCCGTTCATCTCCGTCCCTCCGCTTCTATTGGGCGGCCGATGAGTGACGTCGTGGTGACGTCGCTGTGAAGCCGAACGCACCTCTCTCTTGAAGGAGGTATTGTTCGGTGGTCACAGCGACGTCGCCGATCAGGTATGTGCGTGTGAAGCTGCCGTAGCGATAATGTTCGCTACTGCAGCAATCACTATATATCAACAAAAACAAAAAAGTGAGCCGGAGTATGAGATGGTATACATGGAACTTGTGAGACCATGTTCACACTGGCCATGAGACAAAGAGAAACCAAGGAAAAAATTGTGAAAACATACCTTGCTGTAACTAAATAAAAGCATAGTGCATATAAACATAGGGTACTTAGTAAACACTGTTTTTGATCAAAAACAGCATAAAGCTATCCCACCAAACGTCAAGGTGTACCCAGTTGGGATAGTACCTACACTCTCTAATATTAAAACCTTACCATGGGTCTAAGATAGGCCTCAATGTGGCTAAGGGCTGAGAGCGACCGGGTCCCAACAGGACACACACAGTCAGGGGGATTCACAGAATGAAATGTCCAGCTCGCTGAGAAGGGGGCCACTCCCTGTTTGTACTGAATACAAGAAAACTACATAAAAACAAAACAGTGAGCCGGAGTATGAGATGGTATACATGGAACTTGTGAGACCATGTTCACACTGGCCATGAGACAAAGAGAAACCAAGGAAAAAATTGTGAAAACATACCCTGCTGTAACTAAATAAAAGCATAGTGCATATAAACATAGGGTACTTAGTAAACACTGTTTTTGATCAAAAAAAGCATAAAGCTATCCCACCAAACGTCAAGGTGTACCCAGTTGGGATAGTACCTACACTCTCTAATATTAAAACCTTACCATGGGTCTAAGATAGGCCTCAATGTGGCTAAGGGCTGAGAGCGACCGGGTCCCAACAGGACACACACAGTCAGGGGGATTCATAGAATGAAATGTCCAGCTCGCTGAGAAGGGGGCCACTCCCTGTTTGTACTGAATACAAAAAAACTACATAAAATTGCGGAAGGGAGAAGATGGGCGGGATGTTATGTCCCGCTCATCTCCGTCCCTCCGCTTCTATTGGGCGGCCGCTGAGTGACGTCGTGGTGACGTCGCTGTGAAGCCGAACGCACCTCTCTCTTGAAGGAGGTATTGTTCGGTGGTCACAGCGACGTCGCCGATCAGGTATGTGCGTGTGAAGCTGCCGTAGCGATAATGTTCGCTATGGCAGCAATCACCACATATCGTGCAACGGGGGCGGGTGCTATCATGCTCGACATCACTAGCAATTGCTAGCGATGTCGCAGCGTGTAAAGTCCGCCTTACTTTCCACCGTGGTACTGAGAGAGAGATAGAATAGCTCATAGCTAAAGTTAATGGTTAGTATTTCCACCTAACTGTGCCACATAAGCCACCCACTAGCGTACATACATTGTGAAGGTGTAAACTTCTTGTTTAATATATATTCTGACTACAAGTAAGGGCGACATTGACGCTTCCTTGACGAAAGTGGGTAGTTGTTGAGAATTTTTGTTTCTCAAAGCATTCAGTAATGAAATTTACTTAATCAGTCAAGTGTAAGTTTGAAACTCTGATCTTTTGCATTTTGATTTTTTGCATTACTTTCCACTCTCATCATCAGGGGGGAATTGGATGATGTCAGAAAAATCTCTACAAAATAACCATACCCCACTAGGGTAAAGCTGTCCTGGGGGAAAAAATGGTCAGACAGATGGAGGAACTTTAAAACAAGGATCTGGGAGGAGGGATGGTTGTGCAAAAAAAGAGAAAAGATAGAGTAGATAGAGAGAGTGAGATAGTAAGGATCAAGGCACGTTTAGGGGGCCATGCAAGAAACGTAGGGAGATGAGGGATAAGGAATGTGTTAATAGTATTAAATGTCTGCTGGCAAATGCAAGAAGTCTTGTAAACAAAATTAATGATTTGGAGACTCTTATGTCAATCATGGATTACGATGTAATGGGCATTATGGAAACCTGACTGGATGAGAGCCATGACTGGGTGACAGACGTTCATTTTTTGAAAGACAGGAAAGACAAAAAGGGTGGTGGGGTGTGTATATTTATCAAATCTAACGTAAGCCCTGTGTTCAATGATGACATTGGAGGGAACTGCAACACTGTAGAGTCAGTATGGGTAAATGTACATGGGGATAGCAGTAATGGAAAGCTTCTAATTGGAGTTTTCTATAAGCTTCCTAATATACTGTAGCTGAACAAGTAGAGGATGAAATGCTACAACAAAATGAAAAGGCAGCAAATAATAATAATTGGGTCCTTTTCATGGGTGATTTCAACTATCCAAACACTCAGTGGGACATAGACTCTTTGGGTTGTGCTAAAAGCTGCAAGTTCTTATCTACAATTCAAGACAATTATCTCTCTCAGATGGTAGATGAACCGACCAGGGGAGATAATTTGCTAGATCTGGTCCTGTGAAATAGACCAGATAAAATTTCAGATATACAGATCCGGGAGCACTTGTGCAGCACTGACCATAATATGGTAAGTTTCAATGTAATATTTAATAGAACATTTGAAAGGGGAAATGCTAAATCCTGCAATTTTAGGAAAGCTGATTTCAACAAATTAAGGGAAGAGCTTAATAAACTAGATTGGGATAATGTCATGGTCTCTGGGGATACCGAACATAAGTAGGACAAGTTTAAGGAAATACTACTAGAGTCCTGTAAATTACTTATACCCTCTGGTAATAAAATGTCCAAGAATAAAAAGAAACCAATATGAATAATAAGACAGTACAACATATAATAAAACAAAATAAAGGGCATTCAAAATCTTAAAGGCTGAGAATACCGTAATAGCATTTCAGGAGTATAAAATTCTCAATAGGAAATCTAAAAAAAGAAATTAAGCTAGCAAAATTAGCTACTGAAACAAAAACCGCCAAAAACATTAAAATAAACCCCCAAATTTTTATAAATACATCAATGCCAAAAGGGGAAAAAGGATGGTATTGGCCCCATAAAAGATTATAACAGGATAACTATAGAGGGCAAAGAAAAGGCTGAGATATTAAAAAGGCATTTTTCATCTGTGTTCACAAGGGAACTGACTGTTCCAGGGATCATTCAACAAGTCAAAAATCAAAGTAACTCCCCCGATATAACTAATTTAACACAAGACGAAGTACGTCTGCGTCTTAAGTAAATTAGAAATTGACAAATTTCTCCGGCCAGATGGCATTCATCCATGGATATTGAGGGAATTGAGCTCAGAAATTAAGAGACCGCTGTATCTTATCTTCTTAGATTCTTTTGTAACAGGGTTGGTATCTCAGGATTGGAGAATGGCTGACGTGCTACCGATGTTTAAGAAAGGTAAAGGGTGGATACAGGCAACTACCGTCCGGTAAGTCTGACATCAGTGGTGTGCACGGTTTTTGAGGTCATTTTAAGAGAGGACATACAACGATATATTAGAGAGAATAATTTAATAACTGATAACCATCATGGGTTCGTGAATAAGTCGTGTCTAACCAACATGTTGGGTTTCTATGAGGAGGTAAGTGCAAATCTGGATATTAGTAATGCAGGTGATGTGATTTATTTGGACTTTACAAAGGCATTAGATACTGTCCCACATAAGTTTTGTAATGAAGCTCCAGAAGCAAGGACTAGGGGAAACTATATGCATATGAGTAAGGAATTAGCTAAAAGAAAGGAAACAAAGAGTAGTCATAAATGGTACATTCTCTAAATGGGCTATAGTCAGCAGTGGGGGGCTGCAGGGATCTGTGCTAGGACTGATTCTTTTTAATCTCTTTATTAATGACTTTGTAGATGGGATTGATGGTAAAGTGCCAGTCTTTGCTGATGACACCAAACTATGTAGGATATTTAAAACTGACCTTGATAGTACAATATTACAAAATAATCTGGATTAGATGTCAGAATGGGCAGATACTTGGCAAATGAGATTTAATGTTGATTAATGTAAAGTAATGCACTTAGGATGAAGTATTCCTATAGCTGCATACACATTAAATTGAAGTAAGCTCAGGACTACAGAACAGGAGAAAGACTTGGGTATTCTGGTTGCAAGTAAGCTGAGCAGAAGTACTCAATGTCAAGCAGCAGTTGCAAAAGCAAACAAGATTTTAGGGTGTATAAAAAGAGAGATTAGATCCCGTGATCCCAACGTATTGTTACCCCTCTATAAATCACTTGTAAGGCCACATCTGGAATATGGGATCCAGTTTTGGGCTCCACATTTTAAAAAAGATATTCAGAAGTTAGAATCAGTTCAAAGGCGACTAAGCAGTTCAAAGACTAGACTACTACAAGGAATGGAGGCCTCACATATGATGAGAGGTTGGAAAAGTTAGATATGTTTAGCTTAGAAAAAAGACGTCTCAGAGGAGATCTCATTTATATGTATACATACATGTGTGGTCAATACAAAGGACTGGCACATGACTTATTTCTTCCTAAAACAATACTAAGACCAGGGGGCACTCATTGCGGTTAAAAGAAAGGCAATTCAGTCAAATTCAGTCAAATAGGGAAGGGTTCTATACAGTAGCAGTCAGTCTGTAGAATGCCCTACCACAAAAGGTAGTAATGGCAGACACTATAACAACTTTTAACAAAGGGCCGGATGATTTCCTCTGTATACACAACATTGTCGGTTAT
This sequence comes from Anomaloglossus baeobatrachus, assembly GCF_048569485.1. Classification (NCBI taxonomy): domain Eukaryota; kingdom Metazoa; phylum Chordata; class Amphibia; order Anura; family Aromobatidae; genus Anomaloglossus; species Anomaloglossus baeobatrachus. The sequence continues at coordinate 877,423,318 of NC_134353.1, read as the reverse complement.
AAATGATTTAGTGATGAAATATAATTGGTGGAGGAAGTTTGAACTAGATGGACCTAGGTCTTTTTTCAAACTATGTCACTATGTAATTGTGTAACTATGTAACTATGTAAGGAAGAGAAAACAAATCATAACTATTCTTTCCCTAGAGCAGAGGTCTCAAACACGCGGGCCGCGGGCCGCATGCGGCCCCTGAGGCTGCTTGTTGCGGCCCGCAGACCCCGTGACAATCGCGGCTCTATGCTGAGGGTCGGCGCCAGCAGGACTTTACTACATTTGAATCCATTTGCTGCGTCCTGGATGCAGCGGGTCATGATTGGCGGGGCCAGAAGTCTCCTAGGAGACCGCAGCTGCTAGTGCCCGCAATCAGGGTTCGGGCCGCTGCAGTCTCCTCACTGTGTTCTGCCTGGGGAGTACACTTTGGACTCCACAGCATGAATTTACATGCTGCGGCCACCGCAAGCCTTTTTCACTGCTGGTCGTACACGCACAGTGGGCATGGTATTTTTAAAAATCCCATCGACTCTGCTTGTACTGTAAATAGCAGGGTTTTGGACGCAGCTGAAGCATGCTGCATCCAAAACTCTGCAAACACTGATCGTGGGCACGCAGGCAACGGAGGAAAGGTGAGGAGAATTTTTTTTTGCTTATTACTAAAGTATGGGAAGAATACTACAGGGAAGGCCACAATACTACAGGGATGGCCACAATACTACAGGGATGGCCACAATACTATAGGGATGGGCAGAATACTACTGGGATGGCCACAATACTACAGGGATGGCCACAATACTACAGGGATGGGCACAATACTACAGGGATGGGCAGAATACTACAGGGATGGGCAGAATACTACAAGGATGGGCAGAATACTACAGGGATGGCCACAATACTACAGGGATGAGCACAATACTAAAAGGATGAGCACAATACTAAAAGGATGAGCACAATACTACAAGGATGGGCAAAATACTACAGAGCACAATACTACAAGGATAGCTACAATACTACACGGATGGCCACAGTACTACAGGGATGGCCACAATACTACAGGGATGGCAACAATACTACAGGGATGAGCACAATACTACAAGGATGCGCACAATACTACAAGGATGGGCAAAATACTACAGAGCACAATATTACAAGGATGGCTACAATACTACAGGGATGGGCACAATACTACAAGGATGGGCACAATACTACAAGGATGGGCACAATACTATAAGGATGAGCACAATACTACAAGGATGAGCACAATACTCCAAGGATGGGCACAATACTATAGGGCACAATACTACAGGGATGGGTACAATACTACAGGAATGGGAACAATACTACAGGGATGAGCATAATACTACAGGGATGGCCACAATATTACAGGGATGGGCACAATACTACAGGGATGAGCACAATACTATAAGGATGGGCACAATACTACAAGGATGGGCACAATACTACAAGGATGGGCACAATACTACAAGGATGGGCAGAATACTACAGGGATGGCCACAATACTACAGGGATGGCAACAATACTACAGGGATGGGCACAATACTACAGGGATGAGCACAATACCACAAGGATGAGCACAATACTACAAGGATGGGCACAATACTACAGGGATGGGCACAATACTACAAGGATGGGCACAATACTACAAGGATGAGCACAATACTACAAGGATGAGCACAATACTACAAGGATGGGCACAATACTCCAAGGATGGGCACAATACTATAGGGCACAATACTACAGGGATGGGCATAATACTACAGGGATGGGCATAATACTACAGGGATGGGCACAATATTACAGGGATGGGCACAATACTACAGGGATAGGCACAATACTACAGGGATAGGCACAATACTGCAGGGATGGGCACAATACTACAAGGGGCACAATATTACTGGGCACAATACTACAGAGCACAAGGATGGGCACAATACTACAGGGCACTATACTACTGGGCACATACTACAAGGATGGGCAGAATACTACTGGACACAATACCACAAGGATGAGCATACCAATATGATGGAATTCTCCCTTCAAAGCGTGTGGTGGGTTGAAGAGCTTCTGAAGCTGTATCAGTGGTGTTTGCCCACCATGATGATGACTTTGGCTGCACCAAGGCCATCCAACATGAAATCCTAACAGGTAATACTGCCCCCATCTGAGAGAGGTACCAGGAGATCCCACATCAGATGTACTGAGAGGTGAAAGTTCTATTGTCATAAAAGCAGCAAAATGCGGTGATTTGAGAGAGCTAGAGTCCCTAAGCTGCATCTATTGCATTGGTCGAAGAAGGATGGAGTACTGAGATTTTGTGTAGACTACCGCCAGTAGTCCCCCATCCTGGTGTATGTGGACTTTTACCAGCTTTGTCCTGTATACGGATTGAAGTCTTTTTGGTCTGAGGGCGATGTGGGCCCAGGTCCAGGAGAGAAGAGAATGACTGATCTCCTCCCCTAGCTGGTCGCTAAAGGAATCTGAGAAGAACCATGATAATTACAGCTCCTTCAAACTAGAGTTGTTAGACTTAGTGTGGGCCGTGACGGAGAAACTTGCACAGTACTTGTCAGGGTCGGAAGTCCATGTGCAGACAAATCAGCAGAAATGCACTTTTACTGTGAAATCCGGCGCTCTCTCGGGTCTCATAGGAAGTAATGGTTGTGTAACAGTTCATTAGTTGACCCCATGCTACCATGGCACCACCATGGCACCACCATATCGCATCAAGGGGCTGCCGATGGTGGAACAGTGCGATCCCTGCCTCGGCCATTTAAATTGCCCTGTCAGATTTTGACAGCACGATCTAAGTGGTTAGTAGACACGGGGGAGATGTTCCGCCCGCACATGTTAGTTGCACATGTCTGCTGATCGGATCAGCAGACATGTGCGAGGATTACTGCGGGCTCACCACCAGAGCCCATGGTAACTGGGGAAAACTATATATATATATATATATATATATATATATATATATATATTCAACAAAGAAAAGTTGTAAACCAGCTCACCTGTCCGAACTCATGCCCAATTGTATGCCTGTTTCTTCCTTGTTGCATGGTTCCGGAGAACATCCAGGCAAATATGGAACAAGCAAATGGATCCAGCAAATACAAGGCGACTCCAGGTGGCAGTAAAAAGATTATTTTCAACTTTATTGTGCACTGGTTAAAAATACCAGAGCTTTTGACAGAATGTTATAATGCAAGGTACACGCAGTAACTGACTACGCGTTTCGGCGGTAGCAACCGCCTTCTTCACGGTCCCAAACTAAAACCGCAGTTTGGGACTGTCAAGAAAGTGGTTGCTACCGCCGAAACACGTAGTCCATTACTGCGTGTACCTTGCATTATAACTTTCTGTCAAAACCTCTGTAATTTTTAACTAGTGCACAATAAAGTTGAAAAATAATCTTTTTACTGCCACCTGTAGTCGCCTTGTATTTGCTGGATCCATTTGCTTGTTTCATATATATATATATATATATATATATATATATATATATGTCCAAGGTCGTGAAGGGATTAATAGGTGGAAACTTACCCATTAGAGTGCGATCTTACTCAAATAACAGCTCTTCTAGTGTCCACAGCACTTGCAACTCCATTTCTATGGCAAATACAGTCATATGAAAACGTTTGGGCACCCCTATTAATGCTAACCCTTTTTCTTTATAACAATTTGGGTTTTTGCAACAGCTATTTCAGTTTCATATATCTAATAACTGATGGACTGAGTAATATTTCTGGATTGAAATGAGGTTTATTGTACTAACAGAAAATGTGCATTACGCATTTAAACAAAATTTGACCGGTGCAAAAGTATGGGCACCTCAACATAAAAGTGACATTAATACTTTGTAGATCCTCCTTTTGCAAAAAATAACAGCCTCTAGTCGCTTCCTGTAGCTTTTAATAAGTTCCTGGAGGAAGGTATATTTGACCATTGCTGTTTACAAAACAATTCCAGTTCAGTTAATTTTGATGGTCGCCGAGCATGGACAGCACGCTTCAAATCATCCCACAGATTTTCAATGATATTCAGGTCTGGGGACTGGGATGGCCATTCCAGAACATTGTAATTGTTTTGCTATAATTTTAGCACTAAGGTTCAGATACGGCTTTAAAGAAAGCAATTAAGTAATTTTATTACAAAGGTTAATATGAAATACAAACTTAAAGGAAAAGTATGATATTGCGTACACTTTTGTATATTCAGCATACAAAGATAAAGTACAGTTAAATACTTACATCACCAAGGAGTTTTGAACATCATCTGTCTAGAAGTCATCTTATCTCCAATAAGATACAGGGAGAAGGACTGCAAAATGCAACAAAGTTACTCCAGGTGATGGCAAGCTGGTTGCTTGCACTCAGGATTTGTAGGTAGTTAGAACAATCACCACCACAGACCAGAAGGAAATGAGGGAATTTAAGGACACAAACAAAATTGCTGATGAAAACAGCTGAAAGAGTGAGGAACTCTGCAGGGTCCTAAAGGGAAAGGGATAAACCCCAGGAAGAGGAGATACATAAAATACCATATACATCAAGCAGGAATAATAGAGGGTCAGGGAGCAGTAAGCGCAGCCAAACGATGTGACCTTCTATAGTCAGGCACTACAGGACAGTCTGTTGCCCGTGATACACCCGGTGACAGATGCGTATATCAAGTATTTTTTTTGTCATAACCAATTAATGAAATGAATGTAAGAGAACAGATTTGCCAGGAGTGATCACATTTTTTTTAATTAAAAGATCATCATCAATGGGGAACAATGGGTACACCTGAACCCTTAAACCTGTTGGTATCAACCTCTGTAGATATTGTTGAAGTGATGAATATCTATTGTAATCTTTGCTATGGCACAGATGCCTGAATCTAAATTGCAATCTTTATTGTCCAGCAGCCCACAAGCCCACAAATATGACTTTTATTCTTCATAGTTTTCCTTTGCAGCTTTTGAAATGTAGATTCGGTCAGTAGCTAGCACACGTAACATGAGGCAGCAAAACAAGTTGCTTTGATTGAATCTGATTTCGCTTTGTGCTGCTAAATTAAAGGCACTTTTATTTTCTGGTTCTCTGAGCTGGAAATGCGCTACATTAGTTAAGATAAGGAATTTTCATTCCACTAAGTGAATACATAAGAGCCAACTTTCTTTTTTTTTTTTTTGAGAGTCTTACAAATGAGGCTTTGCAGCATTTATTCAGATCAGATAACACTGTAAAATGAGGATTTTGGGGAACATATTAGGAAAGTTTGCATAAGTTCTTGTTGGATGAAAGTTAAAAGTTATTTTTTAGCTCATTAGCAAATTAGTGGGGATCATTAGAATAGTTGATTATGTGCATGAGTATGTTATGACCACAAATCTATGCCTGATTTGGGGTCCGCAAACGGAAAGTTTTTTCAAGATGGTCAAAAACAAGTTTTCTACTTGAAACCACTTGAGAAAAGCGATCTTTCATTGCAGATTTTTTTTGAAGAGTTTGTTTTAGTTCTTGAAACGTTATAGAAGTGTTAAGCTGCTTGCTGTGACCTCTGCCTGGAACCACAGTCTCAGAATGGCTGTCATGGACAGGCTAGAAGAAAGCCGCTCACTAAGCAGGATCCCAAGAACCCAAAACCCTTTAACCCCTATGCAGGGATTTGGAATGACTACACGGCCCCGGAGATCACTACCTGTGAAAGGCTGCAATCGCAAGAAGAGTAGTTGTCAGCAGGGTCAAACCAGGAGATACAGAAAAGGGACAAAATCAGCAGACAAAAGCGTAGTCAGGAATCAGGGTAATGTCAAAACCAGAGATGGTAGCGAAGTACAAAAGCGGCAGGCAGGAGAGTTGTCAGAAAGATGGCAGAGGTCAAAACACAGGGATCAATATACAGAGCAGGGCGAGAACAACAGACGAGCAGGATAAACTACACTCTATATGTGGCGGCAAACAGTAGATGGGGAATAAGAAAGCTTCTTCAGGAAGAAGAGGCGACATGGAGTATATGGATTTCGCCTCTCCTCCCTGAAGACGTTCTCGGACTAATCAGCTATTTAAAATGGCGAAACAGATGTTGGTAGGCTCAGGGGCTGTTTTCCATGGGAACACCCTGATTGGGGATCTTTTCAAAGCGTTACCTATGCTTGCACACAGCACCTTATTTTTATTTCATCCATTTACCACACTTTTGGATGACATCAAGGAGGTTCATGCATTATATCCTATGTATATACTGGATTACCATCATGCCAGATCATTTGTTGTTAATATGTGAGCATCTGCACAATCTGTACATTTTTCTTTCCCACTTGGGTTGTAACTAATTGTGCCCCACTTGGGTATTAATATATGTATACCATTATATAAATTGAATGTGCATTCCTTCCTGTTATCTACTCATGAATCTCATTGTATTTGGTGATTACTGTGGTGTTTTTTACATCTCTATGATCTGCTTTCAGTTGTTGTCCTCTCCATGCTGCTTTCATGTCTTTTTTAATTGGCTATCCTTTTTGATCCTGTAATATGTATTATCTCTTTGTATAAATCAATAACATTTGTTATTATACGTGCAATTCAAATACTCTGGTTCTCCTGGTTCTCTATAACGATGGAGGACAAAAAAGGGTCGGTTTCATGGACAGCTAATGAAAGGAAAAGTTTAGAAGGTTCTTTGAAACAACAAACCTTTTATTGGTGGTCCCTTATAGCCATGACGCGGTTCGAAAACTCATACGTTGTCTTCCTCAGGTGATAAGCATGGGTTCTCTATAACGGCATACATGTTTAACTGGCTTATGTGTTTGATTTGCTGTAATATTATGTGCACTTATTTCATATGTCTCTTTCTTGTAGACCGATTTTTACACACACCCATAGAGTTGTATAGGTGCGTATGGTCACTCAAGGTATGCTGCAATTTTTTTCTCTTGGTGAATGGGTACGGAACCATAGTATAGCATTAGGCCAAGTGCGATGCAATATGTGGTGCTTTATGTTTTTAACAACAAAGCCAGATAATATTAACGTATGGCTAAATATTACAATGGGAAAGACACACAGAAAGTAAATATATTCCTCTTGGGTGACACACAATTTAGTGCATTAAAAGATGGAAAAAATATGTAATTTCTTTATCATGATACATTACAGAGGAATAATTGTTGTTCCATACATTTTTAATATTAGATCGTCTTTGAGTCATGGAATTATCTTGTGTTGTGTGAAGCCGCATCATTCATTAGTCAGATTATTAGAAAACATGCACCATCTGTAGTTTATAGCGTACAGTAAAAAAAAAAAAAATGGCACAACAGCTTAAGGATGGAAACTGGCGCCAGGAATTTCATCTCATACAGACTGTGGAGAATCAGCACAAAATGAGGTATTCACTATATCCACCATAAATGGAATATCTCCAGTTCAATTTCTTGCCATTTACGTCTGATACAGCAGCCTGGGCAGCAAGTGCAGCGTGACTAAATATTCCCTGCAAAGCTTCAAGCCCTGTAGTCAGCTCTTTTGTATGCTGTGTCTATTTCCAGATTTCTTTGCAAAAGTTCTCAGTGTCCTGGACTTATTCGCATATCTAAAATTGTAGAGCACCTTTTCAAGGTACAAGGTATTTGTAACTATAATTGGCCAAGGTCAATGCAGGAAAATATTATTTTATCTTGAAAAGGATTTGCAAATGTTATTGGAAAATGAAAAATTGCTGAAAAAACATTTAACCCTTCTAACTTCGCAACAAAAAAAAAATGTTTTAGGCCCGTTTCACACGTCAGTGAAAAACACTGACGTTCTTCACTGACGTGTAAAACACGCACATGTCCCTCCGTGTTCCGTGATTTACGGCACACGTAGGTTTTCCATGTGCAATCCGTGATCCGTGATCCATGATTGCACATGGACATTACTCACCTGCCTTCATTACTGCTGTCCGTGGTGCTGAAGTCTCCGGCTCTGCAGCGTCCGCCCTCCGTTCTCAGCACCTACTTCCTGGTCGGCTTTTCCTGCTCTCATGAATATTCATGAGCCAGGCAGGAGCTGCCGAGAGCGGAGCAGGCACAGCGAATCGCAGGCAAGGTAAGTTGAAAATGTTTAATATTTAATATGTCAGTGATTTTCTGATACGTTTCACTGATAACACACCGATCCCACCAGAGTGTGGTCCGTGGGTCATCAGTGATGCCAGGAAAAAACTGACTTGTCTCCGTGCAGAATCACGGCCACGGGTGCACGCTGCACGGAGACAAGGTCAGTGAAAAATCACTGATGTGTGAGCAGACCCATTGATTATAATGGGTCTGCGTATGTCAGTGATTCTGGTACGTACAAAAAAAGGCACAAACGTACCAGAATCACTGACGTGTGAAAGAGGCCTTAAGAAGAGTTTTGATGTAGAGTAGACATGAGGGAAGTGTTATTGGGAAATCAGTTTTTATTGAAATCAAGTACAGTCAAATCACAAACATTCTTTGTCAAATCACATTTGGTATTACAAATCGCATTTCTAATAAACTTTTCATTAAGTGAATATTTCAACTGTCCTTGACCGAAATTCAATTTTATTATTAAAGACTTAAGCGGGCTTTACACGCTACGATATTGTTAATGTATTATCGTCGGGGTCACAGTGTTTGTGACGCACATCCGGCGACCTTAACGACATCGCAGCATGTGACACGTATGAGCGACCTTAGTCGATCGCAAAAGTGGCCAAAATCGTTCGCCACAGAGAGGTCATCCTGAATCAAAAAATCGTTAATTGGTTATTAGCGATGTTGTTTGTCGTTCCTGCGGCAGCACACATCACTATGTGTGACACCACAGGAGCGACGAACATCTCCTTACCTCCGTCCACCGGCAATGCGGAAGGATGAAGGTGGGCGGGATATTACGTCCCGCTCATCTCCGCCACTCCGCTTCTATTGGCCGGCCGCTTAGTGACGCTGCAGTGACATCGCTATGACACCGAACGCACCTCCCCCTTGAGGGAGGTATTGTTCGGCTGTCATAGCGACGTCACTGCACAGGTATGTGCTTGTGACGCTGCCGTAACGATAATGTTCGCTACGGCAGCAATCACACAATATCGCATGTACGACGGGGGCGGGTGCTATCGCTCTCGACATCGCTAGCCGATGCTAGCGATGTTGCAGCGTGTAAACCCCGCTTTAGTTTTAAAGAACCATAGAAGAGAAACCTAGAAAGAAAAAGGATATAAATCCAGAAAATATACAGAGGAAGAAATAAGAAGCAGAAAAGAAAAGCTGTTACATGGACAAGAATAGGATCACAAGAAGAGGAAGGGGAAGGAGGGGTCATGCTCACCTGGTCCGACATCTCATCTTACTCTCCCATACACCCACCACACCTCTCCACTACTGACACAACCATAAGCCCACCTCCAGTGACTCTCAAAAGACCATCCACGGCGACCACACCTCATTGGTCTTTTCTGTGTTTCCCACCATCTGAGCTACCACGGTCTACATCCTGCATATATCGTTAAGTTCTCATATCAGATCCACTTTAGATGGGGTCTCTGCTTGTCTCCAGCGTCTAGGAATCAAATTCCTAGCCGCTGTAAGCAGATGTCTCAGCAGGCCTCTCTTAAAGCCTGTCAACGAAACGTCTCCCAGAGAGAGCAACGCCAACTCCTTAGAGGGTTCTACCTGTCTAATCGACAGCTAATTGTGTAGATAGAACACATCTTTCCAGAAGCGTCGCACTCCTGCGCATGACCACCAAATGTACGTATGCTACTAGATACAGGAACAGTTAGGCAGGGATTAGCATTATGCACCCAGAACTGCTCGAGGTTCTGGGTGCATATTGGACCTGACAGGTTCCCTTTAAATAAATGTTTTCAGAGGGAATAAAAGGAACTGCAAATATTCTAATAATATCAAGTTGAATGATAAAATAAATTTTAGAAACAAAAAATTAATTCTAACACTTTTTACGGTATTGAAGCAAAGATTTTACCATTTTTCTCCTGGTTCTAATCTTAGATTTCAGGCAGGGCGTATAAGTCATATTTGTTCTTTTCCTCTTAATCCTTAAGTCTTTTCAGTATGTGTTAGTAAAATATGAATATGTAAAAAAAAAATGTAGGTCACGGCAGCGGCTGCCTCCGGACTCCTGACATCGCACATGCGTGTTATTCTAATGTATTAAATTGAAGTGACAGTCCTGTCTGTGTGCCTCAGCTTGGAGGTAAACTACACAGAGCATCTTACACACTGCGCTCAGGGAGGAGGCGGAATTATTCTATCACTGAAATTCTAGAAATGAAAGAATCTTAGAAAATAATGTAAATATGAAATAGTATAAACAGCAATTATGTAAAAAAAAAATGGTATCAGTAGTAAATTTATATACATGAAACATTGCAATCTGATGTATTGTATATATGACTTAATGTGTCCTATGCCACTTTGTAACAGAAATATTGCTACTATGTGGTTGGAGGCCAATATGATACACTGAGATATTTATACATGTGGGCCAATAGAGAGGGATTTGACACCAAATTGTTTCTATGTAGAGAACAATGAACCTGCACTCCACAAGCCGTCTGGGTTGGGAGTTGTGGGAGGTTGATGCTGTGCCACCCACACACCAATATAGCGGAGAGTGACTTGTGTTACACTAAGGCTCTGCATTTTTTTATGCGTTTTGCAGCGTTTTTTTATGTAGTCTTGTGACAAAAACGCTTTCTATTTTTATGCCAGCAAAGTCAATGAGAATTCTGAAGTGCTGTGCGCACGATGCTTATTTTTTTCCTTGCAGACTTGGGTGCAGAAAAAAGAAACTGCATGTGAATTCTTTGTGCGTTTTTTCCTACGTTTTGTAGCCCTTCCAGCCATTAATTTCACACAAAAAAAAGCATGGCTCAAAAACGCACCAAAAAAAGACTTGCATTTTTAGGTGCATTTTTGTGCCACAAGGCGCAGATTTTGGTGCAGAAAATTTCTGCACTAAAAGTTGAGCATGCATGCATACCATTACAGTCATTGTCAACATTGAAGCGCTATACGTTCCTCTCCAACATGATGTGGCCGGTACCAAGGTGGGGTGGTGGGGATGTGAGACGAAAGTTGTCTCATCCAAACCCACTCCACTGTGTCCTTTCCCTTGCACTCGGTAATGTAGTGGAGAGCGGCTCACGCTTGTTTGGCCTAGCTGCTCCTGCTTCAACAACCTGTGGTTGGCCGCTCCTGCATTTACGATCCACATCAAAGCACTGTACAAGGATGTACAGTGTTATGTGGCTGTACCCACACAGGGTGGTAGTGCTCGCTGACTTCAGTGAATACCAGTTAATGCTGCAATTGTGAAGCCCCTGAGGATTCAGTCGCCACAGAGTACTGCATCTCACTTAAGGTGCAGTACTCATCCCGGGTAATGAGAGGTTAATTGCTGGTGTTTCTCACATTCACAAACCACACAGTCAGGTGCTTTCCCACCGGGGGGATGGCCTGGGGTAGATAAGGGGGTGGCAATTATGAAGCATTGGACTTTCCTGATCACTAGGACAACCACCTGGGGGGTGGGCACCACTTAGGGAAAAAGGGAAGGAGCATCTTCACACTTAGGCAGTCAACCCTGGGCACAGCTTGGGGTGAGGGACACAGTTGGGACCTCGGTCCAATCTTCTTTTATCTCACACTTCTGGGAGTGCCATAGGACCCGCGGCTTGGAGCAGGTGGCTCAGCCCGGGTTATCTACAGCTACACGGGATTCAAGGGTCTGCGGAGAGTGCAGGAAACACCTGCAGTCCATTCCACATACCGGGATTGGAGGGACCCCAACCAGAAAGGACTCACAGTGGGAACACTGGCGGTGACCTCGAATTGCTCGGGATCAACTGGGACCATCAAGGCGATGACCGGCATCTCCTGGGTAAACCAGGACTATAGTAAAGAAATCTTGAACCCGCAGAGACTGTGTCCGCCTTTCCTTGCTGTCGCCCCGCACTTCGACGCCCGCCATCACTACAACCCTCATCATCCTCCCCGGGGCCCGCTCCACCTGTGGGGAGCAGAAACATCTTAGCTGCTATAACCATCCACTCCGGAGGACAGCGACAGCAGCGGCTGCTATTCTCTGGCCACGTACTGCAGGTGGCGTCATGAGACAATCCTCCACCATCATCACCCTTCCCCCTTTCTTTATTGTACGCCTCGGGGTCACGAAACCGGCAAGGGCCACCTGTGACATCCCAAGACCCGACATCACCGAGCCCGGCGATGAGTAAAGTTAACCCCTTGCCCCGTGGGTGCTACATAAACACTGAAGTATACACACGTGTTCAGTTGAGTTTTTGTTGCCACAAGATGATGGCTGAAAATTACAGCTATCATCTGCTGGGAAAGATGCAGGCTCAGCTGTCAAGTCAAGGAGCCATCATATGACATAAATAAGTAAATAAATAAGGGGTTAAAAGTTAAAAGGGGTTAAAAGTGCGACTGCCTGATTGTGATTGTTTTTTGGATATTTTATTCACTATATGGTAAAATTGATGTATCAGTATGATATGGTATGCCTCAGGTCGGTATGTGTTCGTGGACACCAAACACGTATAGGTTTACTTTTATCTAAGGAAGGGGTAAAAAAATTCATGTTTGTCAAAAAAATGGTACACTTTTTGCACCATTTTCCGCAATCCGTAGCATTCTCATTTTTCAGGATCTATGGCTTAGTGATGGCTTATTTTTTGCGTCTCAACCTGACGTCTTTAACGGTACCATTTTTGCTCAGATACTACTTTTTGATCGCCTGTTAATGCATCTTGCGACGACCAAAAAACTTAATTTTGGCATTTCGAATTTTTTAACCACTACGCCGCTTACCGAGCAGATTAATTGATTTTATATTTTGATAGATCGTTTCTGAATGCGACAATTCCAACTGTGTTTTTTTTTTTAACCCTTTAATTTTCAATGGGGCAAACGAATGGTGATTTGAACTTTTGGTGTTTTTTTTTATTATTTTTTTCACTTTTTTTTATTTTACTAGTCCCTTTAGGGGACTATAAGGATCAGCAGTCTGATCCCTTGTTCCTTTCTGTAGATCACAGCTGCAGAGCTGATATCTGCAGAAAAGCTGCTTTACTCTCACACATGGCGGTCTGCCGGGTGTAAGAGAAAGTGACTCATGATAGCTATAGGAGTCATCACATTACCCTTAAATGATTACATTACAATGATGTAACTAACCACCAGCTCGAGGGCACAACAAGGCACCATATATGTTTCACTAATTGATCCAATAGTTCCCAGTGATACTAACTTATTACCCCACCATCAACTTACCATTAACTCTATGGACTCCCTAACAACATAGCCACCATACCCCTGTTACCAACAAAATAATAACAACCCTAAACCCAGGAAACTATAGTTGTTACAACCAGAAGGGAGGACGTGTGGGAATCCAATTTTCCTGTGCCTAAACAAAATGACCAGATTACCTGACTTTTCACCATATTTATACTGCCCCCCCCCCCTGCTATCATACTCCTCCCTACCAACTTCAGTCTTTAGCAACCTGGACTACCTCATGACTTAATTTTTGTATGGCAATAGACCTACTAGGACTATTATAAGGTGTTCACATTAGAGCAAATTTACAAACGCATGCCTACTGTGTTGCCCCTGAGGCTTCAGTCGCCACAGGGTACTGCACCTCACTTAAGGTGCGGTACTCATCCCGGGTATTGAGGAGGTCGGTGAAGGTTCCCCATCCAAACATTCCATATATATACAGCAGGTTGCCCTCCCCACTGGGGACCGGGCTAGGGTTGTGTCTTAAGATTGCCACCAAACACTGGGGTTTACACCCACTAGTGACAGGAACTCAGGGATTGAAGGAGCAACCACTGGGGGAGAGGGAGGAGGACACATACAGAGAATCGTGCCCTGACACAAGTTGGGGAAGGAAGCAAGAGAGCTTACCGGTGGAATCTGTGGGACACGGGAGCAAATACGGTCGCTGAGGGGAGAGCTTGATTGCTCCCTCGGGACCAGCGCAGTTCAGGGTACAGAGCCTTAGGGTGGCATAAACTTCAAATTGCGCCACCAGAATCCACCGGACAGTGGGAATTCATGTCCCTCTGGCCATCACACGATCCCTGAGCACTGTAGCAACATAGAGCCCAGAGTTGTGATTATGGTCAGGCCCCAAACGGAGTCGCGCTGCCTGCAGATGGGAAAGGAGCTTTAACACTGAACAGGGGTCCCCAAGCACTTCAGGTCACGGGGATCCATACAGAAAAGTGCAAGAAGGAAGGGCCCACAATCCACAACATCAGCAGTGACCTCCAAATTATCCGGGATCGGCTGGGACCCATCACGGCAGAGACCGGCACTCCAAGGGTGACAACCGGACTGTGAGTAAAAGACCACAACCACTGAGTCAGCCCATCATTGCCGGTGGCAGTGCCCCGCGCTCTGGCGCCTACAGCCACTACTGCCCCCATTATCTTCCCTGGGGCCTAGCTCTACCTGTGGATAGCTGAACCATCCCGGATGTGACACCATCCGCCCCAGGGGACAGCACCCACAGCGGCAGCCAATCGCTGGCCTCATACCACAGGTGGCATCACGAGACTACTCCTACTTACAATATCCTCATCATCCCACCATCCTTTTCCACTTTCCCTTTCGTGAACACCTCGGGGTCACAAAACTGGGCAGGGCCACCCGTGACAACCCCCTGAACCTCCCCGGCCCAGTGATGAGCATTCCCCAAACCCCATGGGGTGCTCCACTAGTATCTGTAATGATAGTCCTGGGAGTGGACCCACTGGACCGTGCACCAGACTCCCCTGTGGCGCCGCCTCAAGCGAACCCCTATACAAGGACTGTTGGGCGTAACCCCAGAGGGCCTAGATGCACGGAAGCCGGGATCAGCAGAATTCACAGGATAAAGTCTTATAGATACAGGATCCGATCTGAACCAGGTACTGGTTAATGGGATCAGTTAGAAGTCCAGAACCGAAGAATGGTGCAGGTCACAGTGATTAGGCTGAAATCCAGAAGCGGAGACTGGTGGAGGTTAACGGGATCAGGCTGAAGTCCAGAACCGAAGGCTGGTGCAGGTTACAGGTATCAGGCTGGAGTGTGTGCTCAGCACGGTACTCCAGATCTCCAAGCAGAGACAGAGTTACACCAAGCACAGGCATAGAGGGACCTGAACAACTGGTACAAGAGACAAGCTACAGGGACGCGTTGAACAAGCACTGGCCATGGGGAATAGGAAGTCTTAAATACCCAAGGTTAATTAGTAGTCATATCCCGGGCAGCTGTGCTGGCCCTTTAAGTCTAGGTGAGTGCATGCGCGCACCCTCTAGTGTGCATGTGTGAGGCACATGTCCGTAAGTCAGAGCTGAGATCACAGGAGGAAAGGCAGGACGCTGCACCGCAGGTGGCTGCAGTGAGTGTGCGGTGCGGAGCCGGGACCAATGGGGAAAAGGTATGGACGAAGTAGCAGGAGAGCGGGCTCGGCGGGGAGCTGGGACCCCAGGGGTTGGAGCGACGGGTGGGGGGCGGCACGGTCGGACCAGGAGCGTGACAATATCGTATGTATTTCAAAGGAAATCATGTCAGGGCAAAGAAAGGTTGGGTGGTTGGGATTTCAATGCCCAATCTTCCTTTTGTTCACTGGTGAAATAAGCAACAGAGATGTCTGATAGTGACTTACTCACTATACCCCTCAGGAACTGAACTGAAGATACATGTGTATGGATGTACAACTGTTGTCAAAAGAGAGTATGGCCAACAGCTCCTAAATGAAAATGGGCAAGAACTTATTTAACATGGTTATATAGCACCATTAATGCCCACAGCACTTTTTCAGACATCACCATCACTTCAGAATTATTTTGGAGTATGGAAGAAAACCCTCACAAACACAGGGAGTACAAGCAACCTCCTTGAAGATGTTGTCCTTTGTGGGAATTGAATCACGGACTCAAGGCTACAGTGTCAACCACTGAGCCAACGCGTTGTCCCAAATAAAGTCAAAATAACATCTATGATGTTTAGATATATAATTCTTGTGATCCGTATGATATGATTGCTGTATTTCAGCTACAATTACTATAGTATAAGCTGTATGTAGACCATGGTCTCATTTTATACAAGAAGTAACCTGAAGTTTCCATCCCACACAGATCCTTAAACAAAGAGATTCGATTTCCAGTATTCTCACTCTATGTTCTCTCAAGCTCCTACAGTCCTGATGCATTATTTATCCCTAACTAATATTACAATGGATTTTTAACAGCAAAACATTAATTATTTAAGTGTTTATTGTAGACACATTGGTAATTACCACTGCTGCTCTGGTGGGACACGTAAACTACTGTTACTTGTATCAGTGTCTGACATTACTAGAGGTTTTCATTTTTAGTTGAAGGGCATAATATAGGACAGAGGTTTGATGGCCTGATCTGCCCCCTGATTATTTTGTAGGGCAGTATACAGGCTTATTTGGCATTCCTCAAAATCAAAAAAAATCAAAAAACGTATCTAAAAATTCTTGGTTTTGGGTCTTTTTTGGAATTGCACTGCCTTTATTGAAACATCTTTTAATAATTTGTAGGAATTTTTTGTTTAATCTGCTTTATCAGTAATTTTCACAAATAGCAAACATGCTGAAGAAAGGATGCCACCAGGTCTACAAAATTTTACTTTTTTGTGTTAAATGCATGATATAGACTATTTCCCATGGCAATTTGTCCCTTGATTCCAAATCTGCTTTCAGATTTTTTTTTTTGTCAGACAGGGATTTTGAGTAATACTTATTTACATTTTGTAAATTTTTTATCTTTAACAGAAAATACTTAATGCAAATGTTTGTGTTTTTTATTAAAATTGTTCGATTTTCTTGAAATTTTAGCTGCATGTACAGTTAGGTCCAGAAATATTTGGACAGTGACACAATTTTCGCGAGTTGGGCTCTGCATGCCACCACATTGGATTTGAAATGAAACCTCTACAACAGAATTCAAGTGCAGATTGTAACGTTTAATTTGAAGGTTTGAACAAAAATATCTGATAGAAATTGTAGGAATTGTACACATTTCTTTACAAACACTCCACATTTTAGGAGGTCAAAAGTAATTGGACAAATAAACCAAACCCAAACAAAAATTTTTTATTTTCAATATTTTGTTGCGAATCCTTTGGAGGCAATCACTGCCTTAAGTCTGGAACCCATGGACATCACCAAATGCTGGGATTCCTCCTTCTTAATGCTTTGCCAGGCCTTTACAGCCGCAGCCTTCAGGTCTTGCTTGTTTGTGGGTCTTTCCGTCTTAAGTCTGGATTTGAGCAAGTGAAATGCATGCTCAATTGGGTTAAGATCTGGTGATTGACTTGGCCATTGCAGAATGTTCCACTTTTTTGCACTCATGAACTCCTGGGTAGCTTTGGCTGTATGCTTGGGGTCATTGTCCATCTGTACTATGAAGCGCCGTCCGATCAACTTTGCGGCATTTGGCTGAATCTGGGGTATGAAAGTATATCCCGGTACACTTCAGAATTCATCCGGCTACTCTTGTCTGCTGTTATGTCATCAATAAACACAAGTGACCCAGTGCCATTGAAAGCCATGCCATCACGTTGCCTCCACCATGTTTTACAGAGGATGTGGTGTGCCTTGGATCATGTGCCGTTCCCTTTCTTCTCCAAACTTTTTTCTTCCCATCATTCTGGTACAGGTTGATCTTGGTCTCATCTGTCCATAGAATACTTTTCCAGAACTGAGCTGGCTTCATGAGGTGTTTTTCAGCAAATTTAACTCTGGCCTGTCTATTTTTGGAATTGATGAATGGTTTGCATCTAGATATGAACCCTTTGTATTTACTTTCATGGAGTCTTCTCTTTACTGTTGACTTAGAGACAGATACACCTACTTCACTGAGAGTGTTCTGGACTTCAGTTGATGTTGTGAATGGGTTCTTCTTCACCAAAGAAAGTATGCGGCGATCATCCACCACTGTTGTCATCCGTGGACGCCCAGGCGTTTTTGAGTTCCCAAGCTCACCAGTCAATTCCTTTTTTCTCAGAATGTACCCGACTGTTGATTTTGCTACTCCAAGCATGTCTGCTATCTCTCTGATGGATTTTTTCTTTTTTTTCAGCCTCAGGATGTTCTGCTTCACCTCAATTGAGAGTTCCTTAGACCGCATGTTGTCTGGTCACAGCAACAGCTTCCAAATGCAAAACCACACACCTGTAATCAACCCGAGACCTTTTAACTACTTCATTGATTACAGGTTAACGAGAGAAACGCCTTCAGAGTTAATTGCAGCCCTTAGAGTCCCTTGTCCAATTACTTTTGGTCCCTTGAAAAAGAGGAGGCTATGCATTACAGAGCTATGATTCCTAAACCCTTTCTCCGATTTGGATGTGAAAACTCTCATATTGCAGCTGGGAGTGTGCACTTTCAGCCCATATTATATATATAATTGTATTTCTGAACATGTTTTTGTAAACAGCTAAAATAACAAAACTTGTGTCACTGTCCAAATATTTCTGGACCTAACTGTATGTTTCTTTTTAGATCGCAACAGTAGTCTGCGAGCATTTTTGGGCTACATTTCTCTTTATAACATCCTTCAAGTAGCTCAATGTCCTTATGAACCTGCACCCCATCCTCCTTACTGGTCACTCTACATGAGACTCTTGCCCCGACGTCTCAGGAGTTTCTGCACAAAAGAACTGGGCTGACTGTGTATTGTGAGGAACGTTTCACTGGCACTATCAGCCTTCCCTCTCTCATTCTTAGAGTTGAGCGCGGTTCGCGGTTCGAGGTTCTCCAGTTCTAGGCTCGAGTGATTTTAGAGCCTGTTCTAGATCGAACTAGAACTCGAACTTTTTGCAAAAGCTCGATAGTTCTAGAAACGTTCGAGAACGGTTCTAGCACCAAAAATCAGCTAATTCCTAGCTGGCTTTCCACTGTAATAGTGTAAGTCACTCTGTGACTCACACTATTATGAAATTTCAGTGTATAGTGTGCGGGAACAGCGCCTTCAGATCACTGCTGCGATCGCCATTTTTTTTTTTTTTTCTTGTCTTCCTTCCCTAAGCGCGCGCGTGTAGTGGGGAGGGCCAGCATGTCAGCCAATCCCAGACACACACACAGCTTGGTGGACTTTTAGCCACAGAAGCAACGGCATGTGTGATAGGATGTCCATGTCACATGTCCCTGCATTATAAAAACGAGTATCTGCCCGTCCGGACGCCATTATCTCTTCTGCGTCCTTGGTGTCAGACATCACTGACGCAGCTCCGTCCTTTGTCCTATCGCCGATACTGCTGTATGCGCTCCATACACAGCGCTGGACAGCTTAGGGATAGCACTTTCTATCAGTCCTTTTAAGGGCTCGTACCGGCAGGGTCAGAGCCATAGGTGACAGGTCCTGAAAACAGAGTTTAACAGCTACACAAGATGACAGCGTCTGTGTAGCTAAGGTCAGGGATTTCCTCACTGCATTTCCCCATTAGGAGGGAATAGAAAGGCAGGCTTCCATTCCTCTACCCAGAGCCCCACAACCCTGGCACTGTACCCTCCTGTCCTCTGCACACTCCAACTCATTATAACTAAGCCATTATACTAGCAAACACTGAGTGTACCTAGTGTCATCCTAAACGTGGCTATTGGACTTCTGTATAGTCCCAGTAGTGCACAGATATTTGCAGCACGTCTGCCTGCATTGCACACTCAAACTGATAGTTACTAAGCCATTATACTAGCAAACACTGAGTGAACTTAGTGTCATCCTAAACGTGGCTGTTGGACTTCTGTATAGTCCCAGTAGTGCACAGATATTTGCAGCATGTCTGCCTGCATTGCACACTCAAACTGATAGTTACTAAGCCATTATACTAGCAATTTATGCTGCCAGTTTAAGGGCCGTAGTTGCATTGTCAGGGATATTTATTCTTTAATATTCTGCTGTTAAGAAAGCTAGACCACCGCTGCAATCTACACCACCTCTCAATTTTTACTACCACATTTTCAGTGCACAATCTTGTCGCAATCAACATGAGTGGCAAAATGACAGATGCTGGTGGAAAGGTGAAGAGGCGTGGTGGAAAAGGAAAAAAAGGGTTTGTCCGTGGGGAAGGTGGCAAAGCTCCATTATCATCTGCTGAAGATAGACCATCTACCAGCAAAAGTAAGATGTCTACTACTTACCGTGGACAATCCGATGTGCTCCCTTTTTTACGGACACGAACAACAGGAAAAAAGGTAGATGATGGCCAAAAAAGGAAAATGCTTGAATGGATCTCAAGTGGTCCAACAAGTGCCATCTCAGCCACTTCAAGTACCACATCCAAAAAACACCAGTCCTCTGAGTTGTCATCCCAATCAAACTTGCTTTCTCCCAGCTCTGAAGTCTCCATCAGCCCTGCACAGTATGGTGGAACTAAGATGGCTGAGTCTGCAGAGCTGTTCAGTCACACTATAGCCTGGGAATCAGAGGTCTGCTCCCAAGCTACAGTGAGTACAGAACAGGAAATGGTCTGCAGTGATGCCCAGAACCTTTGTGACTCTGATTCAGGCCATGAGGACCAAGTTTCTGAGCATAATGTTGACCCTTTGTCACAAACTGTAACACCTGTGGTTATAGACAATGAGGAACATACTGATGAAGATGAGACGCAGATACCCGATCAGGATGACAACTTAAATATTCGGTCAGGGCAAGAAGAGGCTCGGTCTGAGGGGGAGGGGAGTGCAAACACAACAATTGATGATGAAGTTCTAGATCCCACCTACTGTCAACCCACAGTCAGGCACTCGAGGAGGTCAACAGAGGTGGTGGAGGAGGATGCAACTGATGACGAAGTTACCTTGCGCCTTCCTGGACAGAGTCGGAGTACTGGTAGCACGTCTACAACTGCATCCTCAGCCACCACTCTGCCTCTGAGCACTAGTCGGGGTGGATCAACAGGTCACATGCTCTCTAAGCCTTGCCTAGCCTGGTCCTTTTTTGACATAGCAAAAGATCGCCCAAATTATGTGATCTGTAAAATTTGTCATGGTTCTCTTAGTAGAGGTCAAAACCTCATCAGTTTGACAACTTCTTCCATGAATGTCACATGAATAAATATCATATGTCACCGTGCTGCAATGCAATACAAAGAGAAGCCCTGCGTCACTGAAAAGATAGGTGCTCTGAGGTAAAAAAAACATACAAAAAGGGAGATAACCCCGGCACACTACCGCTCCCAAAAAGGCAATGATACATTAATTTGTATGCAAAAAAATTGTTTTATTGACAAATTTATTCAATATTTCATCACATGTACTTGGTCCAAAAATTATAATTGACGTTTCGGCTGGAGGCCTTTGTCAGTATGGACTTTTTTATCTAATAGTGACAAAAAAACAAATCAATATCACATATACATTTCAGAACTTATGTACAATAACATCCAACATCATTTGATCAGAATAGACGAGGATAGTTAATACAAGGCAGAGATACTATGAGACACATATGAGGGAACAAAGGTATCGTCTGTCAGTATAGGTCACATAGATCTAATTTTATTAGAATATTTAGTACTTTCAAAAGAGAAAGGTATTCTTTAGAAAAATAATTATACGCAAAGTTACTACTAGGAGTGAGGACGTGCGAGTGGCTAAGCAAATGGAGGACCGACCAGGCATGGATCAAGAAAATAAGAGAGTTGGCAACAAGAAAATGGTAAGAATAGATGAGAGATGAAGGGTACAAGAAAAAGATGGAGGACTGGAGAAAAAGAAGGGAGAAAACAAAGAGCAGGGAGAAAACAAAGAGCAGGGAGAAAACAAAGAGCAGGGCGGAAACAAAGAGCAGGGAGGAAACAAAGAGCAGGGAGAAAACAAAGAGCAGGATAGAGATGAAGAATGATAAGAACAGGAGCACAGAAGGTAATATGGGGTAAATGTGTAGCACACTCACCATATACTTATAGATATAAGTGAAGATATATGGCAGTTAAGCCGCAAAATAACATGTGGAAAGTCTCTCAAAATCCTGGACACCACGTCTTCAATGAGATAACGTATATTGGGTAGTATTGTCATATATGGTATAACCAATCGTCTGAATCGTGGATAAATTCTGGTTTCATATAAGAAAAAAGGAAATAATATATGTAAGATCATAAGGCCCGGCTCATAGGCAGGATGTCAGAGTGACTGAAATCATGTGATTGTGAGAGACAGCGTTTAGGGAGGGTTCGCAGGTGCTCCATTTACATGCGTGGTAGTGACTAGGAGAGGTGATCTATCCAATGGTGCCATATGGAGCAGTGCAATTATCCATGAAAGTGATGGTGCTCGCTATCCATAGTAACTAGCGTTTCTGCAAAAAAGAGAGACATAATCAGTATGGAAATGACAAATGTAAACAACAATGTAAATGATACATATTCGTATACATGGCTTCAGAGATACCTCTATACCACTAAACTATGGTATTGAAAAATCATATTAAAAGATCATATTAAAAATAAGGAGTGTACATACATACACACACATACATATACACATATGTATCACACACATGTATACATATATATACGTGCACACATGCACACACCTACCAACCCACATACATATACATATCAATGTATATATGACAATAAATGAACTGTAATGGAAGTCTCATCGTTCCTCAGTAGATAGACCAACACAAAACAGTATATGGGAATCATTTAAGTAACTGTCTCGTATTTACGGTTCATGCCAAAGGGTTCAAGTGTACCCAGCCGGTGTATCCACATTGCCTCTCTATCACGTAAGCGTTTAACCCTATTTCCACCCCTACGTATGGTGTCCACCTGGTCGATGACTTGAAATCTGAGTTGGGATATTCGGTGTCCTGCTGTCACAAAATGGTGGGGTATGGGCAACAAGGTGTTGCCACACCTGATATCAGATTTATGCCGACTTATGCGGTCCCGGATATGCTGGGTGGTTTCCCCAACATACCCGAGACCGCATGGGCATTTGATGTAGTAGACCACGTAGGTGCTGTCGCATGTGTGGAAACCCTTGATATGGAACAATCTTCCAGTTCTGGCATGTGTAAAAGTGTTGCCTTTAATGACATTGGCACATTGCGCACAGCTCAGGCATGGGAAAGTGCCTCTCTGTTGTGTGTCTAGGAACATTTGCCTTGGAACTGTCTTGATAGAACCAATGTCAGCACGCACAAGGTGGTTTCTCAGATTAGGTGATTTCTTGTGGCAAAACAAAGGTAAATCATGGAAAACCCCAATCTTGGGGTAAGCTGACTTAAGAAGGGGCCAATGTTGGCAGATGATTCTTTTAAGTAAGGGTTGGAAGGGGTGGTGAGTGGTGATACATGCTACCCGGTTTTGGGATTCGCTCTTACGATTGGATGTGGAACACGTAGCGTCAGCCACTTCCCGTGGATACCCCCTCTGAATGAATTTCTGACTCATCTCCTTGTGACGCATAATTTTCGTTTCTGGTTCGCTCACAAGTCTATCGACCCGTGTGTGCTGTGAGGATCGCTTCATCCATCCCAACTCACTCATGACAGGCATCAGATTAATTATCTTGACTGCATGGTCAATGTAGGTGACGATGGGCTCTTGACTACTGACATCTATGTAAAACCCACCGATAGGAATAGTCTCCTCTTCTATACAAGTAATCACCCCAGGCACGTCAAAAAAGCCCTACCTATCTCACAGCACACACGGGTCGATAGACTTGTGAGCGAACCAGAAACGAAAATTATGCGTCACAAGGAGATGAGTCAGAAATTCATTCAGAGGGGGTATCCACGGGAAGTGGCTGACGCTACGTGTTCCACATCCAATCGTAAGAGCGAATCCCAAAACCGGGTAGCATGTATCACCACTTACCACCCCTTCCAACCCTTACTTAAAAGAATCATCTGCCAACATTGGCCCCTTCTTAAGTCAGCTTACCCCAAGATTGGGGTTTTCCATGATTTACCTTTGTTTTGCCACAAGAAATCACCTAATCTGAGAAACCACCTTGTGCGTGCTGACATTGGTTCTATCAAGACAGTTCCAAGGCAAATGTTCCTAGACACACAACAGAGAGGCACTTTCCCATGCCTGAGCTGTGCGCAATGTGCCAATGTCATTAAAGGCAACACTTTTACACATGCCAGAACTGGAAGATTGTTCCATATCAAGGGTTTCCACACATGCGACAGCACCTACGTGGTCTACTACATCAAATGCCCATGCGGTCTCGGGTATGTTGGGGAAACCACCCAGCATATCCGGGACCGCATAAGTCGGCATAAATCTGATATCAGGTGTGGCAACACCTTGTTGCCCATACCCCACCATTTTGTGACAGCAGGACACCGAATATCCCAACTCAGATTTCAAGTCATCGACCAGGTGGACACCATACGTAGGGGTGGAAATAGGGTTAAACGCTTACGTGATAGAGAGGCAATGTGGATACACCGGCTGGGTACACTTGAACCCTTTGGCATGAACCGTAAATACGAGACAGTTACTTAAATGATTCCCATATACTGTTTTGTGTTGGTCTATCTACTGAGGAACGATGAGACTTCCATTACAGTTCATTTATTGTCATATATACATTGATATGTATATGTATGTGGGTTGGTAGGTGTGTGCATGTGTGCACGTATATATATGTATACATGTGTGTGATACATATGTGTATATGTATGTGTGTGTATGTATGTACACTCCTTATTTTTAATATGATCTTTTAATATGATTTTTCAATACCATAGTTTAGTGGTATAGAGGTATCTCTGAAGCCATGTATACGAATATGTATCATTTACATTGTTGTTTACATTTGTCATTTCCATACTGATTATGTCTCTCTTTTTTGCAGAAACGCTAGTTACTATGGATAGCGAGCACCATCACTTTCATGGATAATTGCACTGCTCCATATGGCACCATTGGATAGATCACCTCTCCTAGTCACTACCACGCATGTAAATGGAGCACCTGCGAACCCTCCCTAAACGCTGTCTCTCACAATCACATGATTTCAGTCACTCTGACATCCTGCCTATGAGCCGGGCCTTATGATCTTACATATATTATTTCCTTTTTTCTTATATGAAACCAGAATTTATCCACGATTCAGACGATTGGTTATACCATATATGACAATACTACCCAATATACGTTATCTCATTGAAGACGTGGTGTCCAGGATTTTGAGAGACTTTCCACATGTTATTTTGCGGCTTAACTGCCATATATCTTCACTTATATCTATAAGTATATGGTGAGTGTGCTACACATTTACCCCATATTACCTTCTGTGCTCCTGTTCTTATCATTCTTCATCTCTATCCTGCTCTTTGTTTTCTCCCTGCTCTTTGTTTCCTCCCTGCTCTTTGTTTCCGCCCTGCTCTTTGTTTTCTCCCTGCTCTTTGTTTTCTCCCTGCTCTTTGTTTTCTCCCTTCTTTTTCTCCAGTCCTCCATCTTTTTCTTGTACCCTTCATCTCTCATCTATTCTTACCATTTTCTTGTTGCCAACTCTCTTATTTTCTTGATCCATGCCTGGTCGGTCCTCCATTTGCTTAGCCACTCGCACGTCCTCACTCCTAGTAGTAACTTTGCGTATAATTATTTTTCTAAAGAATACCTTTCTCTTTTGAAAGTACTAAATATTCTAATAAAATTAGATCTATGTGACCTATACTGACAGACGATACCTTTGTTCCCTCATATGTGTCTCATAGTATCTCTGCCTTGTATTAACTATCCTCGTCTATTCTGATCAAATGATGTTGGATGTTATTGTACATAAGTTCTGAAATGTATATGTGTGATATTGATTTGTTTTTTTGTCACTATTAGATAAAAAAGTCCATACTGACAAAGGCCTCCAGCCGAAACGTCAATTATAATTTTTGGACCAAGTACATGTGATGAAATATTGAATAAATTTGTCAATAAAACAATTTTTTTGCATACAAATTAATGTATCATTGCCTTTTTGGGAGCGGTAGTGTGCCGGGGTTATCTCCCTTTACCGTGCTGCAATGCGGCCTAGCGGAGCGAACCATCCACCGCCTGCCCCTTCCAGTGCATCCGCGCGCTCTTCATCTTCTAGGACTGTGGGGACAGCTGTCACACCTGTTTTTCCACGCACAACTTCCACCACTGTAACCGCAACAGGCACTTTGCTTGGTAGGTCGTCAGTTGGTTTGGAAGGGGAAACAAGTGAGTGTGTACAGCTCTCTCAGACATCGATAGCACCAACGTTGGATGTAGGCAACATCATGTCTCCGCCTGCACTTTCCTCACAAACCTGCATTTTTCCAGGGACACCCTACTCAACACCGTCTACACACAGCAGCCAGATCTCTGTCCCTCAGATGTGGTCAAATAAAAGGCCATTTCCTGCGACCCATGACAAAGCTAAGAGGTTGACTCTATCCCTCTGTAAGCTCTTGGCTACCGAAATGCTGCCTTTCCGCCTAGTGGACACACAGGATTTTAGAGACCTTATGTCTGTCACTGTGCCCCAGTACCAGATGCCTAGTCGCCACTACTTCTCTAAGAAAGGTGTGCTCACGCTACACCAGCATGTTGCACAAAACATCACCGCTTCCTTGAGAAACTCTGTGTGTGAACGGGTGCATTTCACCACCGATACTTGGACCAGTAAGCATGGACAGGGACGTTACGTCGCTGACTGGGCACTGGGTAACTATGGTGATAGATGGTGAAGGGTCTGCTGCACAAGTCTTGCCGTCCCCACGACTTGTGTGTCAATCCTCTGTCTGTCCAAGTTCCTCCACTGCTTCTGCCTCCTCCACCTCATCTGGGTCCTCCACCTCTGCCCCAAGCCTGCCTGGTCAGGCCACCAGCGTTCTCACTGCGCAGAAGGAATCACGCACCCCTCATTACTATGCTGGCAGCAGAGCGCAACGGCATCAGGCGGTCTTTAGCTTGACATGTCTTGGGAATAAGAGTCACACAGCTGAGGAGTTGTGGTCAGCTCTGCGGTCCAAGTTTAATAAATGGTTGTCTCCACTCAACCTGCAGCCTGGTAAGGCCGTGTGCGACAATGCTGCAAACCTGAGTGCGGCCCTTCGCCTGGGCAAGGTGACACACGTACCTTGTATGGCTCACGTGTTGAACCTTGTCGTCCAGCAATTTTTAACACACTATCCCGGCCTAGATGGCCTTCTGACCAGGGCACGAAAACTGTCTGCTCACTTCCGCCGTTCAAGCGCCGCAGCTGAGCGACTTGCATCGCTCCAGAAGTCTTTCGGCCTTCCGGTTCATCGCCTGAAATGCGATGTGGCGACACGCTGGAATTCAACTCTCCACATGTTACAGCGACTGTGGCAGCACCGCCGAGCCCTGGTGCAATACGTCATGACGTATAGCCTGGGCCAACGAGATGCAGAGGTGTGGCAGATCACCCTGATGGAGTGGTCTCAGATCAAGGACCTATGCACCCTTCTGCACAGTTTCGACATGGCGACGAATATGTTTAGCGCTGACAATGCCATTATCAGCATGACAATTCCAGTCATTTACATGCTGGAGCACACGCTAAACACTATTCGGAGTCAGGGGGTGTGACAACAGGAAGGGGAGGAACTACAGGAGGATTCATATGCGCAAGGGACAACAACATCACCAAGGTCCAGACATTCATCATCACCAACGCAGCAGGCATGGGACCATGGGGGACAGGGATCAACAAGGGCGCATAGTAGCAGGCTAAATGTTGAGGAAGGTGCAGGAGAACATGAAGAAATGGAGGACGAACTGTCCATGGACATGGAAGACTCAGCAGATGAGGGAGACCTTGGTCAAATTTCTGTTGAAAGAGATTGGGGGGAGATGTCAGAGGAAGAAAGAACGGTTAGCACCTCTATGCCACAAACACAGCGTGGACTTGGTCCGCATGGCTGCGCAAGACACATGAGTGCCTTCTTGTTGCACTACCTCCAACATGACCCTCGTATTGTCAAAATTAGAAGTGATGATGACTACTGGATTGCCACACTATTAGATCCCCGGTACAAGTCCAAATTTTGTGACATAATTCCAGCCATAGAAAGGGACGCACGTATGCAGGAGTATCAGCAGAAGCTGTTACTCGATCTTAGCTTGGCTTTTCCACCAAACAACCGTGCAGGTGCAGGGAGTGATTCTCCCAGTTGTAACTTGACAAACATGGGACGGTCTCGTCATCTTCAACAGTCTACCCGTACCAGTAGGACCGTATCTGGTGCTGGTAACAGCAATTTTATGGAATCTTTTCATAATTTTTTTAGACCCTCCTTTGCAAGGCCACCAGAGACAACAAGTCTGACACATAGTCAACGGCTGGAGAGGATGATACAGGAGTATCTCCAAATGAACATCGATGCCATGACTTTGCAAATGGAGCCTTGCTCCTTTTGGGCTTCAAATCTAGAAAAATGGCCAGAGCTCTCCAGTTACGCCTTGGAGATTTTGTCGTGTCCAGCTGCCAGCGTTGTCTCTGAACGTGTATTCAGTGCTGCTGGGTGTGTGCTGACAGATAAGCGCACGCGTCTGTCCAGTGACAATGTGGACAGACTGACGTTCATCAAAATGAACAAGTCATGGATCCAGAAGGAATTTACTACCCCTGTGTCATCCTGGGGAGAGTAAATACTTGTGGATTTGGAATGTGCTTGATGCAAATCAAAACATCCTGTTTGCAACTAGGGCACAAGTGCTGCCACTGATAAGGTGTCTGTGTGGAGCCCAATTTTTGGAAAAAAAGGGAGACTCCGCTTGGAGTAACCCTTGCTTGCTGTGTTTTTTAAAAATGATCCAAGATGAACAGAGCTGGGATCAGGAAAGACTTTGCTACCAACCCCGGTGTCATCCTGGGGACGGTTAAGAATAGCGTATTTTTGAATGTGCTTGATGCAAATCAAAACATCCTGTTTGCAACTAGGGCACAAGTGCTGCCACTGATAAGGTGTCTGTGTGGAGCCCAATTTTTGGAAAAAAAGGGAGACTCCGCTTGGAGTAACCCTTGCTTGCTGTGTTTTTTAAAAATGATCCAAGATGAACAGAGCTGGGATCAGGAAAGACTTTGCTACCTACCCCGGTGTCATCCTGGGGACGGTTAAGAATAGCGTATTTTTGAATGTGCTTGATGCAAATCTAGCTGTGAAGTGTACAACTAGGGCACAAGTGCTGCCACTGAATGGGTGGGTGTGTGTGGGGCCCAATTTTTGGAAAAAAAGGGAGACTCCGCTTAGAGTCACCTTGCGGTGTTTTACATGATTTTAGAAGGGCGTGCCATGCCTATATCTGTGTGTTCTCCTCTTTTTCCTTGTCCAGCTCTTTTGTTTTCGCATGAGTATATGTCCTTGTCACTTTCCCATGTGTTTGTGTTGTGTTGTGAGTTGTTTGTCACCTTTTGGACACCTTTGAGGGTGTTTTCTAGGTGTTTTTATGTGTTTGTGATTGCCTGCCATTGTTTCCTATGCAGTTCGATTCGTCGAACGTTCGACGAGCCGAACTCGAACGGGACGTCCGTTCGGCGAACCGACCTAGAGCCGAACCGCGACCGGTTCGCTCATCTCTACTCATTCTCTGGCTCCCCGACTCTCTCTCCTGGCGACTCCTTGTTTCTTACCACCATACGGAAAGGGACTTTCAGAAGTCTCCTTACCACCAGCCCTGAGCCTTGTGATTCAGACGTCCAGAAGTTCTCATGCCTAGGAGTTTAGGATTCCTGCCCGACCAGCACCGAGCACACATGGACACACTACACTCTCTCTCGCCTTAGCTCTAACTAACCCTCAGATGGAGTCTCTCTGCTCCCCACAGGACCTGGCTCCACCCCTGTGGCTTATTCCCCCAGCTTAACTATTTCATATCCCTCTACCATCTGTTCCTATAGGTACCACCTAAACCGAAAACTAGATGGAAACTTTTCCCACAAACATTATTATTGTCAACGTTTTGTACTTTACCCATCAATATATACCGTATGTACCGCCCCGCTGTTAGTCAGGCTGCTCGGATCCGGGATTGTGGCTCAAGGAGGGGGGGGGGCGGACACGGATTGGCAGACACTTTGATCCATATAAAGGGGGTATTTACAGGGGATAAGTTTGTGACGCCACCTGCAGGTGGCGGTAATGGGAGTACTGCCGCTGCTGTAATGAGTACCGGGGCAGATGGGGTTAAGCATCCAGATGTCAGTCCCTCTGCAGGTAGGGAAGGCCCCGGGCTCATGGTGTTGGTAGTTATTTGGGAGAGCAGGGTGCAGGGGACCAGGGTACTCACTGTGGGTAGTCATGGTGCTGGATGAGGTTTATAAAGGAGACACACACGCTGTAGGTAAACCAAAGTCTCTGAGTGCCGCTGGAGCCTGTCCAAGTACCCCAGTCCCACCGGTGTCACATAGTAATCTGGAGCCTGCCTTCGTGCACAGTTTTGTGTCCGTGTGGGTCCCTATAGCTTGAAGCTGTAAGGTCCCGTTCTTTAGTTTTTAAGTGCAGTCTGCTCCTAAAGGCTGGCACTTCAGTGGTTTGCTTTTTTTTGGAAAACCCTGTCCCCCATGGTGTGCTGATGCCCTTAGTCTCTGAGCTCTCTGGGAAGGTCCCTGAAGGACCCCTTCCTCTGCAGGCTAATTGTCAGGACATTGAATCGGCTCCTGACCTAGGGTCTTGTACCCCGTCGTGCTCGGTACTGGTCAGTTCTTTTGGAATTTATGGTGCCGACAGTCCTCCCAGACTATGTCCGTCACACCCTTGTCCAATGTCACTGCTACCGGTCCCCAACTCCTCTGGTCCCGGACCACTGACTGCAACCCAGCCTCGGTCTTTCTAGCTCCCAGGGAGCTAACACTCCAGCTCTTCTCACTTTGAGGGCTCTCTCTAGACTCACTTCATCCCTCCTACCAGTCTGCCTGACCCTTAGGTAGGTGGCCATTTTCCAGCTAGACCAACCCACTGGTGTTTCTGACAGGTCATGATGTGAGGTGTTGGTTGTCATTTGTGGTGCTGCTGGAGGTGAAACTGGTTTCTTAGGAGCTTGGAACCATGGGGGTAGGCCCTGCACCCTGGGTAAAAGGATTCAGTTCCCTGTATCACCCTGATGTATTCACGGGTGCTACATTCCCCCTTGGTTAAACATAGCTTGTCCACGAGCTACAGTGCACACAGAGTAATATTTAACTGGAAGTAAAAGATAACATGTTGAATATTAAATATTCTTCCCACGCAGGGGAGGCAATACACTTGAACATTTCAAACATGGAGAGTCCAACAGTGGAACACCTGGGAACACTATCGGTTGTAGCGGTAGCCGGGGACTCAGCCTACTCTGCTGAAGCCCCTTCCTACGGGTAGGCCCTGCACCCTGGGTAAAAGGATGCAGTTCCCTGTAGCACCCTGATGTATTCAGAGGCGCTACATATACATGAATATACTTGTGGCTTTAGGGGTAGAAATCAGGCCACCTCCACACATTCCCCCCTCTTTAAGCATGGTCATCATCGACCATACTCCCTGCAAGACAAAGTATAGCAGGCAACAAACACGTTAACTGTTTTAAGTCCAGAATCAAATAATTTGGTTTCTGAGGTTGGTCATCCTGACCCCAGTCCCAATCAGTTGGTACACTGGAACACAGAGTTCAGTTTGTTTTAGGAACAAGGGCCCGCAAGCCATCAAGAGCTCAAAGTTCATAGGGACTAATATGCAGGAGTTCAATCCCTGGGCACAATCCTTCAAATGTTGCAAACACCTATTGACCCGGCAGTCACATTGCGTCATCTCTAGGGGCTCTGGGCAAATGATGAAGTCCATGGGGACAGGGGAAAAGTCTATCGGACTATGTGCAAAGTCCATAAAGACAGGGTCCTTGGTGAAGGGTGTAGAACCCTTTCATAGTTCACAGTCCTGCAATCCAGCAGGGGGGGTAAAAGAGAAAAACCTTCGGTAGCTGATCACCAACATTAGGAGTTACTTTTACTGGTTGGGTCTTTAACCCTTGGCTCACTGTGACGCAGAATAGTCAATTAATCCATATGCAACTAGCACATTAAGTGCACTGCAGAACAATCTCCTTTTATCAGCTACACTGCAGGTACGTGGCATACTTAGTTCCTCAGGGGCTTCAGGGATTCCCCACGTTCTGCCCTGCTGCAGGGCCTTGGCTCCACTAGACCAGCTGCTGCCATCTGTATCACATCATCTGGATTCTGGACTTATTGGGGGACATTCTGTACCATCAGACTATCCAGCAACATTGCTTCCACCCCAAGGACCAACCACTGCTTTCAAGGCATTTACCCGAAACCTCTGTAGGTCAGAACTCCATACCACCACCCGTCTCTCTTAGGCTACTCTCCATGCCACACCATCTCTCTCACTCACCAACAATGGTGCCAGCCTGCTCTGCAGTGGGAATATCTTTTTGCTGGTCTACACCTTCCAGGAAGGAACCTCTTCCAGCTCTTCTTCAGTTCCGCCACCCCTTTCCCATCAGCTTGCTGAGATGGCCTCTCCTTTCACTGCGCCTATCTGATGAGGGCACTGCTAAACATGAGACAGCCTCTCCTCACAGGGCTTTTCGCGGGCCGGACACATCTTTGCGCCTTCACTAGGCCTCTTCTTTTCACTGTGCCATCATCCACTATCTTTGCCCATGGCACGGTCGCCATCTCTATTTGCACAGAAGCCTTCCCTGCATTCAACAAGATTTTTTAATGCATGGCTTCGTCCTGCTGAGTACACAAAATGTAGGGTGCTGGAGGGTGATAGTGGTGGGCGAGCTTTCACAGCCGTATCACACCCTGGCACACTACAGACAATACGTGCCCTCGACTGAATTGGGTGCAGTACACTTACTAGCTGCCTTCAGCCTCTTCTTTCTCAGGCAGTTTGCATGCAAATTAGACGACACTTGGTTTTGTTTTATATAAAATAACTTTTGCTCAATAACGATATTGTTCTCTGGAAACACATCACCATGGGTTCATATACATCAATGGTACCGTTTCAAGTTACAATACACTTCACTGGTTCTGTTTCAAGTTACAACCACAATACACTTCACTGGTTCCGTTTCCCTCACAGGGTTTGCATCACCTTCAGCGTCCCTTTACTCTCACACCCTTCAGAGTCCCCTTCTCCAGCAAATGGCAGCCTTTGAGCCTTAAAGCCAAGAGCTCCGCCTGACTTTTTGATTTTTTCAGATCACAAACTAAATCATTTAGACAACCTGGTTTAGTTTGGAAAGCTCCTCAGATTCATGGCCTAGAAAATCAGTATCTTCTTGTTCAACTTCTTCTTCAACCAAATCAGCATCTGAATATTTTTTCAGATCAAAGATGTTGGTGGAGTGGGGACTGGTAGATGTGAAACTCTGCTAATTGCTGAGGGAATGTGGATATTTCACTAAATTTCTTATTTTACTTGTTATTCCACTGTCACAGATCCCCTTCACACATCCATGTAAATAAAGCAAGTTTCGATCCATATGGCTACAAGTGTCTGTCATCTGTGTGACAACCGTGTGCTGGCCGTATGTCCATGTGACATCCGTGTGATACTGAAATGAATTACTTTTTATGTGTTGGAGGAGATGGAAGAAAAGGGTTTATCTGCGCTGCCAGAAGAAGATCACTGAAGATCAATGTGGATTAAGACATTGGATTTTATTGTTCTACGCGTTTCGGAGCTGTATAACCCCCTTCTTCAGGAGCAAAAATCAAGAATGTACATGGGATGTACATTATTGATTTTTCAAAACCAGCCAAGAGACAGCTGATCGCTGAGGGTTGCAGCCTGCAGCTGTACCTGTGCTTGTTATGAAAATTGAAGGAAGCCCACGTCATATTTTTTCTAAGATTAGTTAATAATTTTGCTAAATAGCTGGACAAGCTATCTAGCATCTCTATCTATATATCTGTCTATATATATCTTCTGTATATTTATTCATCTATTCTATGGTGCTGTCTATTCCATCTAATCTATCTATCTAGCATGTATCTATCATTTTGCTAACTTTTCACATCTTTTACACATAAAAAAACATTTATTTTTATTACATCCATATTTGACCCGTGCTGCTGGCAAAAAAACAAAACAACTGACTTGTCTACATATGGAACACACCGACAATGGACAATCAGGAGTTTCACAAGAACACATGGGCTGGGTGAAAATAAGGAGTGAAGCTCTCTATTGACATTCATTAGCTCTCTATTGACATTCATTAGTATGTGTGTGAACGTGCCACCAGTACTTGTGAAAATGGACACCACACTTATGGAAGACACAGAGGTGTGAAGGGGGCCATATAGAAATAGTGTTACTGTTGTTGTCGTCAGTATCATTAGATAGATGAATCAGCTGGCAAAATTTGTGGAAGAAAACTGAGACATTCGAGATATGATATCTTCAAAACTCCAAGTAAAAGGATCAGCACCTACCTAATGATACTCAAGACTTTGTTTGAATGCCTATGAGCTTTCCTGGATTAAATTTGCCAGCATATTCATTATCTTGAATGTCTATGAGTTTTCCTGCACAAATTTTGCCTGCTGATTCATCTACCTAAAGATACTGAAGACACTTTGTTTGAATGCCTATGAACTTTCCTGGACTAAATTTGCCCACTGACTTATTATGTGATGGTATTGAAGATTCTTGCCCAATGCTTTAGCGGGGTTTACACGCTGCGACATCGCTAGCATCGGCTAGCGATGTCGAGCGTGATAGCACCCGCCCCCGTCGTACGTGCGATATTGTGTGCTCGCTGCCATAGCGAACAATATCACTATGGCAGCGTTACACGCACATACCTGCTCTGCGACGTCGCTCTGGCCGGCAAACCGCCTCCTTTCTAAGGGGGTGGTTCGTGCGGCGCCACAGCGACGTCACACGGCAGGCGTCCAATAGAAGCAGAGGGGTGGAGATGAGCGTGATGTAACATCCCGCCCACCTCCTTCCTTCCGCATTGCCGATGGGGGCAGGTAAGGAGATGTACGTCGCTCCAGCGGTGTCACACACAGCGAAGTATGCTTCCGCAGGACCGAGGAACAACATCACTAATAAGCATTAAACGATTTTTTGTTTCAGGATGACCTCTCTGCGGCAAACAATTTTGACCGCTTTTGCAATTGTTTAAGGTCGCCCAAAAGTGTCACACGCTGCAATCTCATTAATAAAGCCGGATGTGCGTCACAACACCGTGACCCCGACGATAACTCATTAACGATATCGTAACGTGTAAACTCCACTTTATCATTAAAAACCAATGATAGATTTTTCTTATTATTTGAGTTTTTCGAGGTTTTGTATTTATTGAATTAGATGCGCTTTTTATATTTACGCATTTGTACTACATTTATATTTTCCTGTGTGTTTATTATTGTTATGGATATATAATGCGGACATATGTTGTGGACATACACAGATAAATGAATTTATGTTTTCATATACTTTTTTTGAAAGAGGTTTTGTTTTATATGCAATTTGTTTTTGTTCGTTTTTAACACGGATGTTACATGTACACATTTTATTCTATGGTGGTGCTCACGCAGCCGTGTTTTCACATGAACCATGTGGACCCGCAGGCACACACGGAGACGTGTCCGTTTTTTTCTCTGACAGCACGAGTGTCACATCAGTGTGACACGTACCGGAGAAAACACGTATCTTTGAAATAAAATTATTTCTATACTCACCTGTCTCCAAGCACTGCAGTCTTCTTAGCTGCTATCACTTGCTTTCAACCCCCGCTCATTATGCTCATTGCATATGCACTGCACCGAGAACCTGGAAGTAGCAGCATTGCCAGGGACATCAGCACTGGGGACAGGTGAGTATCCAGCAGTGTTTGTGTGCAGTAATGTCAGGAGGTCATCGGAGTATCCAAGGAACTCGGATGACCTCCTGATGACACTCCCGTGACAGGTACTTCACGGGTTCATCAAAGTTCATTGTGAACTACGATTAACCCGTGACATCACTACCACGCTCGCACATACATTGCTGAGTGTGCCCCTGCGGTGACCTGGGCTGATCTTATGAGGTCCAGGTCACTATAGGGAAGCACACACAGCAGTGTGTGTGTGCCTGCAGGGGCTGTTCTCACAATCAATGGGGAACGTTCGGTTTTCCATTGATTGTGCCAGCAGTATGGGATTGACATGGGCCCCCCTAATTGGATGGCGGACCAGGATTAGGGCCTTGACAGGGAAATAAATTGGAAAAGAGGGTGTCTCTTGTCTTTATTCATTGAATATTTTTCTCTTTTTATGTCTTTTCAGGTACGCTTTTGGGGAACATCGTGGGACCTCACCATGGATTACGGCGGACCTTTTGTATTTTTTTTTTTTTTTAAGACAAATAAATTGGTGAAGTAGGGCTGTAGTCAGTTTTTTTGTTCAAATAAACTTTTTTATTCTCCTTTCAACTACTGGGTTAGTAATGGAGGTGTTTGCTAGACGCCACTCATTAATAATACCAGGGCTTGATGCTAGCTGGAGCTGGCATCAACCTCACAAATGCTATTCCATTTGCCACTGCACCAGAGAAACAGAAAAGGCCGAGTCCAGCACCAGAATTGGCACATTCTGGGGCAGCTGTGGGCTTCTATTGTTAGGCTGGAAAGGGATAAATAACCATGGCCCTTCTCACCTTAATAATATCAGTCCCCAGTTGTCTGCTGCACCTTGGCTAGTTTTAGTAAAATGGAGGGGACCTCACGTAATTTTTAAAAAATAAAAAAATTAAAAAATAAGCGTGGGATTAGAGCTGATCGAACACCCCAAAAACCATGACCGGCGGATCACTGCCAGATTTTAAAAAGAGTCCGATCCGCTCCGGAATCCTGTCCTTATA
Organism: Anomaloglossus baeobatrachus; assembly: GCF_048569485.1. Lineage (NCBI taxonomy): Eukaryota > Metazoa > Chordata > Amphibia > Anura > Aromobatidae > Anomaloglossus > Anomaloglossus baeobatrachus. The sequence goes on along the minus strand of NC_134353.1, from coordinate 877,386,412 downwards.
GAAGTCAATAGGGACTGGAATCCGGATATTAAAAACGTTTGTGGAGGTGATAGGTGGGTAGGAGCGAGCGCTACATACCCACCGAGGTGCTGTTGTGACGCCCTGGCAAACCAGGGGGATAGGGCATCCGCCAGGGCCCGGTAGATCCCAAGAGCCAGCATCAGCGGGCAAGGCTCCCAACAAAAGTATCAGGACCGGACTCCCGTGTTCCATACCGGGAAGTCCACAAACACCAAAAACAGTGCAGAGGAAAGTGACACAGACCATCAACCCAGGTGTGGGACCAGCACACCCCTCCAAACGGCTCCCGGCATTCGGCTTTGGTTTACAAAAGGACTCTGTGTTTATTGACTCCACACATCAGTGCAGCCTCATCCAGCACCACGACTACCAACTGTAAGTTTCCTATTTTCTGCCTCCTAAAGACTGCTCCCTGCAATCCCTTAAAATACTCTAGGCCCTGGGACTACACCTCCCCTACTCATGGAGGGGATCCCACCTTGCTGCCCCGCTCCATCAACCCCGGAAACCTACATACAAGGCAGCAGCGGTGTCACCATCCCTCACCGCAACTCACGGGTGGCGTCACAGACAACTGCCCTGTAAATACCCCCTTTTCACTCGTGAGCGACGGACGGCTGCGCGAGCCCCGGATCCGGCTGCCACTTAAGCCCCAGCCACCGCCCGGATTCGAGTGCCTCGAGCGCCCCCCCCCCCCGGTTTTGATCTGTCCCCCGCCCGCAAAACTGTCATGGTGGCACACTCCTTCCGGGTCACACTTTACCCTTTCGGAGCTGACAATTCAATATTCACTACTTTGCCCGCCCACCGGAGCATGTAATTGGTTGTAGTCAGACGCGCCCCCATCTTGAGTGACAGCGTGTCAGCTGAGTGCAACCAATCACAGGCACCAGGACGGCCGGTGGGCGGGGAAAGCAGTGTATCCCTTGCAAGCACGACTCAGGCTTTTTTTTTTTTATTTAAATAAATAACTAAAAAAAAAACCGACTTGCAGTCCCCCCTAATTTTCATCCCCAGCCATGATAACGCCGGTATATTCTCAGCCCACAGCCACCCAGTATTGCCGCATCTATAAGATACCGGCCCTTCCCGTTGGCCTGGTGTGGTGCACAGGCCATCAGATACCTGCATCACAATCCTGTAAATGAATGTAAATAATCACACACAGAGAAAAATTGTTTATTTGGAATAAAGTACAAAATGCACCCTCCTTCACCACTTTATTAAGCCCAAACACCCTGCAACTCTGGCATAATCCACACAAGGTCCCACAATGACACATCCAGCTCTGCTACATGTCACAGCTAGCAGCCATAGAGAAGACTACCAGCTCTGAGTGTAGCCTTTGACTGAGCGATCACTGTCACAGGCTGGGGGGGCGCGTCAGCCTGCAACCTGCATCGCAGACGAGAGGATGGCCGGTGGGCGGGGAAAACACAGAAAGCTGTGTCTATGCGATGGACAGTACAGGAAGTGAATGCGCGACCTGGAAGCAGTGTACCGCCATGACACAGAATCTCAGTAAGTATGAAACTCTCACTTATTTCTTCTTTTGTTTATTTTTACAATAATTGTCGAATCCGGGTCCGGCACCCAGAGAGCGTTGAAACCGCGCGGATCTGGACTTTTACAGTACAGATCCGCTCAGCCCTACGTGGGATCCCCTCTATAACCAGCCAAGGTACAGCAGAGATCTGACGGTTGCAGCTGTACTGTTCCTGTGCTGAATATGAAAATTGGGGGAACCCCACATCATTTTTTTTTTTTAACTAAAAAATAAAAATGTTGCAAAACAGCTGGCCAAGCTACTGTAGCTGTCTCTATTGAACAATTCTATCTGTTCTTTCTTTCTATTTTATATGTTCTTTCTTATTTTCTTTCTTTATATCTATCTATTTTATCTGTTCTATCTATCTTTCTATATCTGCATATATAATTTTTCTGGCTTTGCACATCTTTTACACATTATAAAACCATTCATTTCAGCATCATGTATTTTTTACCGCTACCAGTCACACGGACGTCCCACATATGACACACAGATGGCCATACCGGTACGTATGGCTTGCACCTGTTTAAACACGGACGTCTGAAAACATGTAGACATATGTCATGATTAAGAGCAGTTTTCTGCTTGAAATGCATAGACCTCTGTCTACACCGCTGTTTTAACATTTTTCTTTTTTATGGATTTGGAAGTTTTGTTTTTCAATATAAGTTTATGCGGATGCTGGTAAGACGTTCTTCTTTTCACACTCTTGTAGAGGCACTAGTGACGATCTTCCCACCTGGCAGCCAGGACTCTGTGGAAATACAAGGCAGAGGAGGAAGAGGAAGTGTCCAATGCAGCTTGGGCACTGGCACCACCTTGGACGGAGAGTTATCATGGACGAAATGGGGAAAAACTTCCTCAGCATGCTACACCATCCGGCACCACCATCTGAGATTGCAGCGTTTCAACAACATAGTGGAAGAGTACGTGTCCGCACGTCTGTCTGTACTGAGTGGTGGGTCTGTCATATTTACTTCTGGATCTCCAAATAGGACATGTGGCCTTAGCTTGCCTTTTACGCCTTGTAGGTGCTGGCCTTCACTTGCATGGGATTCAGGATCCGGACTCAAGTCAAGTTCGAGAACCATGTTTTTAACTAAAGTTCTCCCTAGCCCGGTAAACTCGAACATTCACAGGTCTGCTCAACCCCATTCGCAAGGTCTTCAAATGGTCATGCTCTACTCTTTGTATCCTAAGGTATAGACATAAGGATACATTACCAAGCAGATTAGTGTAAGGAATTTTTCAGCCTGAAAAAAAAGTTAGTTTTCTTTTTATTTGGTGTATTTTTTAATGTGTTATTTTGTACCATATGTGTTTTTGTTCTTTCTATTGTTTTATTGATATTGTTTTTAAATCAGGAAAACCTCAGTAAATTACATGTGGGTTTCAATGTCCACTCTGAAAAAACACTAGAAAAAAACCCATAATTATTAGGGATGATCAAATACCTCAAATATTTGGCTTCGCAAATATTTTCCGACTATGTCGCCGCTATTCGACTATTCGCGAATATTCAATGCACAATGTAAGTCTATGAGAAACCTGAATAACAACTATTCTGAACTATTCGGGCTTCCCATAGACCTACATTGCGCATCGAATATTGGCATAGGGACGACCTATTCGGAAAATATTTGAGGTATTCGATCATCCCTAATAATTATAATTATGTACTGTACTGGCGTCTTTTCCCATTGAAATCAGATGGAAGTTTTCACCCAAGGAATGAAGACAAAGCATGAGTTGTATTTATTTCGTATTGATATGCAAATAGCTATCTAATTGGTATTATTTTTCATATATTCTTATCTCTATACAAAGTAATACTGCAAAAAAATTCTTTTGACTACATATTGTACCCAAGCTAGGTTGAGAACATGAACAAAAGGTTTTACTGTTAAATAACTGTAGTTTCCCAGCAATAAGATAAATGCAATAAGTAAGTGTCAACACTATAAAGCTTTGTCCAGCAGGTATCCGACTTCTAATCAATTGTCACATGAGCAGTAACGAGATTAAAAAGGGTGAGTTAATTTATCATTGACAATGCAAACAGCAGCACAACCCAGAGTACTGCCACTGTCATTTGTCTACTATTCTTCTTTCTTTTAAGGCCTGCCAACTTGATCTCAAGCCAGGGCTACTTAATGAATGCACTCATGTAGGAAGATCTAACTTATGCAAGCCAAGAAGTCCACTAGGGTCTTCGCCATCATCTTGATAGTATCAAGCCATCAGATCAATGGTCTTCCTCTTCGCCTTGTTCCTTATATTCGTCTGACCATGATGTCCTTCTCCAGTGCTTGCTATCTTTTTATGTGTCCCAAGTAGGTAAGTCATAGCATGGTGATCCTTGCTTCAAGTGACATGGCTTGATTCATTCCAAAATGTATTTGTTTGATCTTCTTGTCATCCATGGTATTGATAACATCTTTCTCCAACACTACATATGAAAGGCGTTGATTCTTCTGTCTAGTTTCTTTATTGTCCAGGTTTTACATCCATATGTTACCACAGAGAACACCAGACTATGTACGACCCGTATCTTCGTCATCAGTGAAATGTTCCTTGATTTGAGGACCTTGTCCAGTGACTTCATTGTCGATTTGCCCATAGCTATTCTCCTATTAACTTCCGGTGTCATCGCTGCATCTTGACTGATAATACATGATCGAATCATGCCCAGCAGTAGACATTATCTTTCTCTTCTTTGTATTGAGGAGACCCATGTTTGAGCTTTCCATCTTGATATTCCATTATAAGTCCTTAATTCCATCTATGCTTATTGCTATCAATATTGTATTGTTTGCATATTTAAGATTGTTAATGATTCACAAAGAAATTTTGATTCCTTCTTCTTTTTCAGCAAGTTCAGCCTTCCTGAAAATGCATATTTAAGAGAAATGGTGGAGAAGGATGCAGCCTTGTCTGACGCCTCACTCTACTTTGAACCTTGCCATATCACCATTTTCCTTACAAATTGTTGTTTCTTGTTCCATGTAAAGGTTCCCAATGAGGCTGATCAATTGGTTCGGCACACCAACATTTTTCATGTTATTCCAAATTTTCTGGTGATAAACACAGTCAAAGTCGATGAAAAGAAAATAGATCTTGTTATATTGTTTGGCCTTTTCGATCACCCATCTAATGTTAGCCATTACATCTCTTGTTCCTCTGTCTTTCTGAATCCTGCTTGTTCCTCTGGCAGCTCTTTATCAAAGTAAGGCTGTATCTTTGTAGGATCTTCAGTAGAGTTTTGCTGGCATGAGGTATGAGTGCAATAGTTCGATAGTTTCCATACTTGGTAGCACCTCCCTTCTTTTTATAGGAATAAACACGGATCTTGTCCAGTCTTCGGGCCATTTACCAGTTGTCCATATCTGTTGACACAGGTATGTAATGAGGTCAACTGCTGCCTCAGAAGACTTTATTAGTTCTGTTGGAATATTGTCATATCCAGGGGCTTTGTTTTTTGACAGAAGCTTTATTGCAGCCACAGTTTCGTCTTTTAAGATGTTTGGTTCACCATCATTTCCAGTCTCAGTTTCTTCCTGTTTCACAGAGTCATTTTTGTAGAGGTGCTCTGTGTATTCTTTCCATCTTTCCTTGATCTCTTCTGGCTCAGTTTGTTCCCGTTGATGTCTATCAACTTCCCACTCTTGGTTGAAACTTTAGTTGTATCTTTCTTATCTTTTGGTATGCTTCCTGGTCTTGCCCTTCAGATCTTCATTTTGTATCTCCGTACATATCTTTTGGTAATAAAGTTCTTTGTCTGCTTGAATGGCTTTCTTTAGTCTTTCATTGATGTTGTGTGGGACCAGCTTCTTACCTGATGCTTTTGCCATTCATCTTTCTTTGATGATCTTCAGGGTCTCTTCTGTTAACCATGGCTGCGGGGTCTCTTCTGCCTTTTCTTTATTGCCCTTCTGACTTTTTCAGTAGCAATAGTCTTTTTATGTGTCCATAATTCCTCATTATTACTTTAATCCATGTCCAGAGTTGTAAATTGGTTGTGCAGACCATCCTAAAAAACTTTGTCAAATTAAAGTTGTAAATAACCTATTGTCTAGTCCTTTGACACAGTTTGACTCTAATCTTTGCTGTCAAAAGTTCCTGATCAGTACCACAGTCGGCTCTTGGCCATGTTTTTGCAGTACTGATTGTCGACCTCCATCTTTGTCTAAAGGTGGTGTCACACACAGCGACGACGACAACGACGTCGCTGCTACGTCACCATTTTCTGTGACGTTGCAGCGACGTCCCGTCGCTGTCGCTGTGTGTGACATCCAGCAACGAGCTGGCCCCTGCTGTGAGGTCGTTGCTCGTTGCTGAATGTCCTGCTTCATTTTTTCCTCGTCGCTCTCCCGCTGTGAAGCACACATCGCTGTGTGTGACAGCGAGAGAGCGACGAAATGAAGCGAACAGGGAGCAGGAGCCGGCGTCTGGCAGCTGCGGAAAGCTGTAACAACTGTAAACATCGGGTAACCAAGGGAAGACTTTTCCCTGGTTACCCAATATTTACCTTCGTTACCAGCCTCCGCCGCTCTTGCTGCTAGTGCCGGCTCCTGCTCTGTGCACATGTAGCTGCAGTACGCATCGGGTAATTAACCCTATGTGTACTGTAGCTAGGAGAGCAAGGAGCTAGAGCTAAGCAGTGTGCCCAGCTCCCTGCTCTCTGCACTGTGACATGTAGCTGCAGTACACATCGGGTTAATTAACCTGATGTGTACTGTAGCTAGGAGAGCAAGGAGCCAGCGCTAAGCAGTGTGCGTGGCTCCCTGCTCTCTGCACATGTAGCGACATTATGATCGCTGCTGCGTCGCTGTGTTTGACAGCTAAGCAGCGATCATAACAGCGACTTACAAGGTCGCTGTTACGTCACAGAAAATGGTGACGTAACAGTGATGTCGCTGTCGCTATGTGTGAACCCAGCTTAACACATATGTAGTCAATCTGATTCTTAGAGGCCCCATTTGGTGATGTCCATGTGTACGTAAAGTCTACATTTGTGATTTTGTAAGAAGGTGTTCATAGAGGACAGTTGATTTGTCATGCATAAGTCAATGGATCGTCCTCGAGCCACGTTTCGTTAACCAAGTTTAAAGTTTCCAACAACAAATAAATGATAATGAGTAAGTCTTCTTTGTTTTGGCATCTTGTCTATTTCTTCTTGAACTTGATTGTAGAATAGTTCAGGCTCCTCTTCCTTGGCATCTGTTGGTGTGTAGACTTGTATAACTGTGACATGTATTGGGGCTCCTTGTAGACGTATTGAGATGACTATCACTGACTGCATTGTACTTCAGGACAGTGCCGGACAATTTTCGGTTGAGAATAAAAGCCACACTGTTTCTTCTTTGGTTATCATTGCTAGACTAGTAAACCCAAAATTTGTTTAATAGGGACACATACAGCAACAGGGGCTCAATAATGGGGTATTAGTAGAATGGGGAGGTTATGCAGGTTGAGCAACACCATCGGGCACGAGATCCAAGCGTGCTCTCTCCCTGCGCAGAATTTCGGTTTACAAGTTGTCAGTGTCAGCGTAATTGGACTGAGTGACCCTTTCCTCCCCAACGGCATCCCCCTCTCACCATCACCAAGCCACGGGGCATTATTCCCCTACCCACGGAGGGGTTAAACACCTGACTGCCATCCCACCGCCACCGGGCACTCCCAACAGCAGTGGTGGTACTCCACCTTACCACCCACCATGGATGGCGTCACAAACTCTAAACACAAAATCCCCTGTAAATACCCCCCTTTTATTTCGAGTGTCCGCGCGACCCCTCCCGGGTCCGGAGACCCCTCGAGCCACCGCGGATCCGGATCCGAGCAGTCTCGGCTGCTGACGCTGAGTACATTATAATCTATGCAGATGACATACGACTGGAGAAGTTGTCATGTCGGCCTGAACCAGATGGAAGAGACGGGAAAAGTGAATGACTTCATCTGAGAGAACATCAGCTGTAAGTCATCTATAACAGTACAGTTATCATAATCTCGTATATGTTCATCATAATCACAGATGCAGATTCTTTACTGGTTGATTCATTACTAAAATTTAAGAACAGTCTGGATGCTTTTCTTTAAAAATATAATATTACAGGTTATGTGTGTGACACCCTGGCAAAACCAGGGTGTCACACAAGAGGCCCCCGCATAACATCTGTTAGGGCCAGGTGGACGGGCAGACCCAGGAGGTGGATCCACTGGGCCGAACACCTTAATGAAGGCAAGGGGTCCGGTAGCCGGAGCACTACGGGTAGCAGGACAGTCCGTGCAAAAGAGTGGAATGGAGAAGTCCCTGGGACCACGGAGTCACTGATGGTAGTCCGGGTGACGGAGCTCAGGTTCGGAGGCCGAGATGTTGTCAGGCAGAGTCCGGAACCGATGGAGCGAGAGGACGGGTCACCACAGGGATCAGAGATGGTACGGACTGACGGGATGGCAGATAGTCAGCGTTCGGGGTTCGGGAATCGGCAGGACCGGATGGCGAGGCAGGAGCGGCTCTAGAAGAGAGATAGGTAAGTATATCACAGAGACACAAGGAGACCTGACTCCTAGCTTAGGAAACACGAAGAACAGGCCCCGCCCACTTGGACATTAAACCCATTTATACCCTGTACCTGTGTGTTCAATTTCCTGTCAGTGGACGCTGGCCCTTTAAGAGAGGGTCAATGACCGCGCGCGCGCGCCCTAATGCGCATGCGTGAGGCCCGGGTGCCAGAAGCCAGGGCAGGGAGCGGTGTATAGGAAGCAGGGGAGCCGGCCTGGAGCACGGCTGCCGACGGGCGCTGGGAGCGGGGACCGGGCCGCCTGGGGACCGCAGGTGAAGGAGGCTGGAGACCGTGGAGCGGGGGACGCCTGACAGAGGAGCCGGGGAGCGAAGCAGGGAAGCCGGGGAGCGTGGCAGGTGAGCCGGGGAGCAGAGCAGGGGACCCGGAGAGCGTGACAACATCAATCATCCCTCACAGGGTTACATACAGCCGACCTGAAACCCTAGCCACCCCCCTCAGGGCAAGAAAGGCACACCAGTGGGCGGGACCAGGCAGTTAGGAAATGCCCACCTAGGGGTCTAGACAGCCCAGGGCGGGAAAATAGGCAGATGAGATCAGATCAGATTAAGTCTAGAGTTCAAGTTGAGAGGAGTGGAGGCTGGGGCTAGGTGTAGCTCCAGCGGAGGTGAAGCTCAAGTTGACAGGCGCCAGGGTCGGAGCCCTGGTGCCTTGGCTAGGTGGCAGATGGTGGTAGGCGGTACCTGGACCCTAAAGCCAGGACCAGAACCAACGGCCTTGCTAATTAACCAATTGAGGGCAGGATTTTAGGTCCTGTCCCAACCAAAGTCCCAAAAGCAGACAACCACCCACAGAGTGGCAACCGCCAGGGCCCGATAGATCCCACGGGTAAGCGTCAGCAGGCATGGCTCCTCAGGTACACAACAAGCCGGGTGCAGACTCCCGTGTTCCATACCGGGAAGTCCAACACAAGCAAAAACAGTGCAGACCACCAGCCCGGGTGGGGGACCAGAGTACAACCGACCGCGGCGGCCGGCCACCAGCACCTTTGTTTACCAAAAGACTCGTGTGATTTATTCAACTGTGAGTAACCAAACATACCCTGGTACGTCCCGGCGCGCAGGCCCCTGCCATTGCCATTCCCTGCAACGAGCCACTGGACCCCGGGGCAACTATCTCTACCCATGGGGGGTTAACATCCAGCTGCCACTACATCTCCCCCGGGGTGTCCCACAACAGCAGCGGTGATGCCACCATTCACCACACACCGTGGGTGGCGTCACAAACTGAATACGGCCAAGCCCATACAACTCCGTCCCCCTTTTCATTTGGCATATCCGCGTGACCCCCGGGTCCGGAGGATCCCTCAAGCCACACAGCGGGTCCGGATCGAGCAGCTCGGCTGCTACAGGTGTGGAGGCGGCACAAGTGCACTAGATTCTGTGATTGGGCGCTAATCCAGGGAACTAGTCTGATTGACGTATGTGGAATCGGGAAGGAATTTTTCCCCTACTATGAAGCTTACTGTTTGGCCCATGAGGTATTTACCTTCCTCTAGATCAACATGTTAGCCTATGGGTTGAACTCCAAAGCAAAAAAAACTGCATCTCCAAATAAAACTTAGCAAGTGTGAACAGGTGCCAACTACATGAAACACAAATCAAAGGAGCACTCTGTAAGCGCCAAGAATTTTGCAAACATGGATGGACTTAAGTCTTACATCAACTTTACAAAAAAAGATATAAAAGCTATGTTCTGCAGGACGGGTATCTACCCAAAAAAGAAGGGTTAATGCAACAGAATATGCCAAGAGGAAAAGATGCCAAGGAAGGAGTGAGTCAAGCAGCAAGGCTTTGTACTTACACAGAGAATCTCAGCTGAACCCACAGCTGGTGAGACATGAAGGAAGTTGTTGATCAGTGAAGCTAGTCTATGACGTCAGCAAAGGCTTTTTACTGGAAATGATGTCTCCAGAGTACATTTCACCTGCAAATTGGGACATTTCGGCCATATGCCCATTAGTCTTTTGTTCAGATCATAATAGAGATGTTATTGGCAGTGATATAAGACTCCTAGCAAGCCTTAATCACATTTATGCTCTATTCACTCACAAGGAAGGCCGCGCATTCAGAACATTTATTAATAGTGGATGCTATTCTTGATAATGGTCATGTTTTTTTGTAAGTCACCAATATATAATATATTAAAAATTGTGGCCCGGACTAATCAATACTGGCACTTTTTATGCTCGACTTGATGAAGTGGTAGTGGAGTACAAGGTACCCAATTCATTAAGCGCCGTCCCCATGTATGCCTCGGCACAAATCAGGGACAGGAGCAAGATTTTTAGCATAATGACCGTGGTTTGGATGAGCAGAGGTCGACATGCCCCATCACACATCATCTCATGAAAATGGCAAAAGTCTCAAATAATATTCGTAGCCTCTGGGTGTGCAAACATTTTACCACTTTTCAAAGCCTTTTACACCATACTTCTGGTGTAAAAGCTTTGATGAATCAGAGCCATATTTTATACATATCTTTAGAGAGAGTGAGAGAGGTTGCCTTGTCTAAATATTACTGTACAACACTACACTCCCTGACAGAAGTTCTGTTGCTTATCCATGTTATGTAAAGAAAAGCTTATAACCTGACTTTAAATTCATCCATTGGTTTCATAAATTACTCTTTTGAAAGCTGAAACCCTCCAAATTTGGTTTAGGTTATGAAAATAAAGTTGCTGCAAAGCTGAAATATTGATCATTTAATGAACACAGAAAGGTCAGATTTTGGCAAGACAAAAGTTTTGTCGCCCACAGAAAGTAATGTGAAATTCAAACAAATAATTAACTTCTAATAAAACGATATGTTGCATAACATTGGTGAATGAAGTTGTGGTGCTATTAGAGCCATATTTAATATTTTGTGTGACTTCCATGAGCTCGAAGGACTTCATCCATGCGGTTCAACAATGATTCATACAATTTATTGATGAAGTCATCAGGAATAGCAAAGAATGCAGTCTTACATGCCTCCCAGAGTTCATCTAGATACTTTGGTTTTGACTTCCAAGCTTTCTCTTTCATCCTACCTCAAACATGCTCAATGATGTTCATGTCTGGTGACTGGGATGGCCAGTCCTTGAGCACTTTGATCTTCTTTGTCAGGAGGAACTTTGTTGTAGAGATGGATGAACGAGATGGAGAACCATCCTGCTGCAGAATTTGACCCCTTTTATGATTGGAAATGTAAAAGGTAGCTAATACTTCTTGATATTTTAGGTTATTGATATTGTCTTCCACCTTGCAAATGTTTTGCACACCCCCATTCTGAATGTAACCCCAGACCATGATCTTTCCACTCCCAAACTTAACTGTTTTCTGAATCCATACGGGCTCCAGTAGGTCTCCTGCAGTATTTGCAGAGGCTGTCGTATAATTCAACTGAAGATTCATCAGAGAAATCCACCTTCTGCCACTTTTCCAGCATCCATCTGTTTAGCAGGCTGTGGGACTTGGCAAATGCCAAACGTTTTTTTAACTGACTTTTGTTTAGTGCTGGCTTCTGGGCACTGATTCAACCATGGATGCCATTTCGAGACAGAATCCTACAAACTGTTCTAGTTGACACAGGGACTTGAGGTGACCAGGCCTTTTGGAGCTCTGCTGCAGTGGAAGAGGGGCTGGCTTTGGATTTTCTAACCAACAAACGTTCCTCCTGAGCAGTTGTCTTCCAGGGTCTGCCGGACCTGGGCTTGTCAAAAACATCTCCAGTCTCTTCAAATCTTTTTATAATTCTTTGTACTTGACGCTGAGACACATTAATGGTGCCAGCCACCTCTGCAATGGATCTGGTCTTCAGCCTCTTGATAATCAAGGTTTTGGTCACAGGGCGGAGTTTTTGCATGTTGTCAGAGGTCAAGGTGCAGTTCAACTGAAGGTCTGTGGTGCTGGGTTTCTTTTTATATAAACCCACTAATTAACCGATCATTTAGGGAGCACAGGTGAGGATGTAAACTAGGATTGGGTGCATTATATGACAAGGCGACAAAACTTTTGTCTTGCCAAAATCTGACCTTTCTGTGTTCATTAAATGATTAATATTTCAGCAACTTTATTTTCATTATCTAAACCAAATTTGGGAGGGTTTCAGCTTTCAAAAGAGTAATTTATGAAACCAATGGATGAATTTAAAGTCAGGTTATAAGCTTTGATTTCCATAACATGGATAAGCGATAGAACTTCTGTCAGGGACTGTACAGTTAGAGATATTAGTAAGGTAATGTATTTCACTTTGAATATTTCAAATAGATTGCTAAAATATTTAATTCTACACAGGTGGTGACCAAGCAGAAAATATGATCTACAACTAGACTAAAGAGGGCACCAGTAGATCGCTAAAACTGAAAAGACTCGTGGTAGGTCTCCATGTTTCTGTGCCCATTAAAAGGATTTGTGAGGTTTCACTATCGGCAAAGTGTAGCCCTGTGCAAAATAAAAAGTGAAGCCCAATGTTACTGAATAAAAACTATTATGAGAGGCCTAATATACAGGTGCATGTCAATAAATTATAATGTCATCAAAAAGTTAATTTATTTCAGTAATTCAATACAAAAAGGCAAACATATATATTATATAAAGTCATTACACACAGAGGGATCTATTTCAAGTGTTTATTTTTTATTAATATTGATGATTATGGCTTACAGCCAATGAAAACCCAAAAGTCATTATTACTACAAAACACCTGCAAAGGCTTCCTAAGCATTTAAAATGGTCCCTTATTCTGGTTCAGTAGGCTACACAATTATGGGGAAAACTACTGACTTGACAGATGTCCAGGAGGTACTCATTTGCACACTCCACAAGGAGGGTAAGCCATTAAAGGTCATTGCTAAAGAAGCTGGCTGTTCACAGAGTGCTGTATCCAAGCATATTAATGGAAAGTTGAATGAAAGGAAAACGTTTGGTAGAGAAAGGTGTACAAGCAACTGGGATAACTGCAGCCTTGATAGGATTGTTAAGAAAAGGCCATTCAAAAATTAGGGGGAAGATTCACAAGGAGTGGACTGCTGCTGGAGTCAGTGCTTTAAGAGCCACCACACACAGATGTATCCAGTACATGGGCTACAAGTGTCGCATTCCTTGTGTCAAGCCACTCATGACCAATAGACAATGCCAGAAGCGTCTTACCTGGGCCAAAGAGAAAAAGAACTGGACTGTTGCTCAGTGGGCCAATGTGTTGTTTTCAGATGAAAGTAAATTTTGCATTTCATTTGGAAATCGCGGTCCCAGAGTCTGGAGGAAGAGTGGAGAGGCCACAATCCAAGCTGCTGGAGGTCTAGTGTGAAGTTTCCACAAACAGGGATGGTTTGGGGAGTCATGTCATCGGCACTGTGTTTTATCAAGACCAAAGTCAGCGCAGCCGTCTTCCAGGAAATTTTAGAGCACTTCACGCTTCCCTCTGCCGACAAGGTTTTTGGAGATGGAAATTTCATTTTCCAGCCGGACTTGGCAACTGTCCACACTGCCAAAAGTACCAATACCCGGTTTAATAACCACAGTATCACTGTGCTTGATTGGCCAGCAAACTCACCTGACCTAAACTCCATAGAGAATCTATAGGGTGTTGTCAAGAGGAAGATGAGAGACACCAGACCAAACAATGCAAATGAGCTGAAGGCGGCCTTCAAAGCAACCTGGGCTTCCATAACAACTCAGCAGTGCCACAGGCTGATCACCTCCATGCCACACCGCATTGATGCAGTAATTCATGCAAAAGGAGCCACGACCTAGTATTGAGGCATTTACTGTACAGACTTTTCAGCAGGCGCCAACATTTCTGAGTTTAAAATCATTTTTTCAGTTGGTTTTATATAATATTCTAATTAACTGAGATAATGACTTTTGGGTTTCATTGGCTGTAAGCCATAATAATCAACATTAACAGCAATAACCACTTGAAGAACATCCCTCTGTGTGTAATGACTTTACAGTTAGGTCCAGAAATATTTGGACAGTGACACAAGTTTTGTTATTTTAGCTGTTTACAAAAACATGTTCAGAAATACAATTATATATATAATATGGGCTGAAAGTGCACACTCCCAGCTGCAATATGAGAGTTTTCACATCCAAATCGGAAAAAGGGTTTAGGAATCATAGCTCTGTAATGCATAGCCTCCTCTTTTTCAAGGGACCAAAAGTAATTGGACAAGGGACTCTAAGGGCTGCAATTAACTCTGAAGGCGTCTCCCTCGTTAACCTGTAATCAATGAAGTAGTTAAAAGGTCTGGGGTTGATTACAGATGTGTGGTTTTGCATTTGGAAGCTGTTGCTGTGACCAGACAACATGCGGTCTAAGGAACTCTCAATTGAGGTGAAGCAGAACATCCTGAGGCTGAAAAAAAAGAAAAAATCCATCAGAGAGATAGCAGACATGCTTGGAGTAGCAAAATCAACAGTCGGGTACATTCTGAGAAAAAAGGAATTGACTGGTGAGCTTGGGAACTCAAAAAGGCCTGGGCGTCCACGGATGACAACAGTGGTGGATGATCGCCGCATACTTTTTTTGGTGAAGAAGAACCCGTTCACAACATCAACTGAAGTCCAGAACACTCTCAGTGAAGTAGGTGTATCTGTCTCTAAGTCAACAGTAAAGGGAAGACTCCATGAAAGTAAATACAAAGGGTTCACATCTAGATGCAAACCATTCATCAATTCCAAAAATAGACAGGCCAGAGTTAAATTTGCTGAAAAACACCTCATGAAGCCAGCTCAGTTCTGGAAAAGTATTCTATGGACAGATGAGACTAATATCAACCTGTACCAGAATGATGGGAAGAAAAAAGTTTGGAGAAGAAAGGGAACGGCACATGATCCAAGGCACACCACATCCTCTGTAAAACATGGTGGAGGCAACGTGATGGCATGGGCATGCATGGCTTTCAATGGCACTGGGTCACTTGTGTTTATTGATGACATAACAGCAGACAAGAGTAGCTGGATGAATTCTGAAGTGTACCGGGATATACTTTCAGCCCAGATTCAGCCAAATGCCGCAAAGTTGATCGGACGGCGCTTCATAGTACAGATGGACAATGACCCCAAGCATACATTCAAAGCTACCCAGGAATTCATGAGTGCAAAAAAGTGGAACATTCTGCAATGGTCAAGTCAATCACCAGATCTTAACCCAATTGAGCATGCATTTCACTTGCTCAAATCCAGACTTAAGACGGAAAGACCCACAAACAAGCAAGACCTGAAGGCTGCGGCTGTAAAGGCCTGGCAAAGCATTAAGAAGGAGGAAACCCAGCATTTGATGATGTCCATGGGCTCCAGACTTAAGGCAGTGATTGCCTCCAAAGGATTCGCAACAAAATATTGAAAATAAAATATTTTTTTTGGGTTTGGTTTATTTGTCCAATTACTTTTGACCTCCTAAAATGTGGAGTGTTTGTAAAGAAATGTGTACAATTCCTACAATTTCTATCAGATATTTTTGTTCAAACCTTCAAATTAAACGTTACAATCTGCACTTGAATTCTGTTGTAGAGGTTTCATTTCAAATCCAATGTGGTGGCATGCAGAGCCCAACTCGTGAAAATTGTGTCACTGTCCAAATATTTCTGGACCTAACTGTATATAATGTATGCATTTCACTTTTTGTATTGAATTACTGAAATAAATTAATGTTTTGAGGATATTCTAATTTATTGAGATGCACTTGTATGATGAAGAAATTTAAAGTCTCCAGATCAAGTACAATAAGTAACTTGCTGTATCTACTAGGATTGGGGCGCTTAGGGACCAGAAAAGGGGCATGCAAAACATATGCAGTGGTGATCCTGTGTGCCACTACTGTAGTAAGTCACCTAACAAAAATTAGATCCCACAATGAAAAGATTTACAGCTCCTGATGTGAACCTGATTCAGATATTGCCAGAAACCTCTATGCTAAATTCAAGGAAACAAAGTGTTGTAATGACTGACGCTATTAGTCTCTGGAAATTAATTTAATAGAGTGATGAATCATAACTCAAGTTCTAAAGGACTGAAGGACAAACTGTGCGCTACCTGAAAGTCTGAAGGAATCTGGCACTATACGAGGCTGTTCCAAGGACTGAGTCTACAGCACCATTAACCATTCAGAAATGAACACAAAGGTCTGAGTTACTCACATACTTAGCCATGTATTCTATGATTTCTTGATCAAATTTTCTAATTTCAAAATGCTGTAATGTTCATAAACTTGAGAGTTAACAGGGCACATTCATTGTCTATGGGGCTGACTTTCAATGCTATTATGGCTGACACTTCGCTTCTAGCTTCTGTTTCGTTACCTTAGGAATTATAAACTCGAGGCCGTACTGCTAGGCGTCTTTTCCCAGGTCTCGTCTCCAGTTGATCACTCTGTCCTTTGGTCAATCCTTTGACCAGTCTCAAATAGATCACTCTGTACCTTGGTCAATTTTTCACTCTCCAGGATCTCGCTATCCTCTGCGTTAGTCTCCTCTCACTCTGGGGACACCCAAATCATGCGACTTTGTCCTCTAACCAGACCTTAGGCCTGTCATCACTGCAAGCTGGGCCCTCTCTGCACTCCTGGCAGCAAAAACTGTCACTGTCCCTTCACTCTAGCCCCTCCCACTCTGGGCTACTCTCAAACATTAACTCTAGCTTGCCCTACTGTCGGGCACAACGCACCTCAATATTATTAGCACGTCTCAATTTACTTTGAACATCATTAACATATATAAGATTATACATATCATATCTATAACACTGGTGTCTTCAAGGGGGGAACATGGGCAATCTGTCCATCTCTTTAACGCACTGTAGCCACATATTAGCAATCACACTATTCACTCTGAATCCAGACTTTCCAGAGTTCTACTGAGCCAAACTTAGAGCTGTACGATTCCATGGTGATCCTATACAGGGTTAGAAGTTCTATTGTTTAGGTTTTGTGGCCATAAGGCCTCTTTCACACATCAGTGATTCTGGTACATATGTGCTAGTTTTTATACGTACCAGAATCATTGACATATGTGTGGCGCCCTGGACTAGCCAGGTCATCACAGATAACACACAAACACCCCCACCCCCATCAGACAGTGACACCAGCCAAACAAAAACCCTTGTTGCCTCCCTCCAGTGTCTGATGTCCACACCAGGTGGGGCGGAGCCAAGCGGTTGGCCCCACCCACCGAGCAGTTCACAGGCCTGGAAGCGGGAAAAGTGTCAGTTAGAGGTTGGAGTTTGAAGAGTGAGGAGTAAACACTTGGGTGTCTGGGTTTGTGGCCCAGGCACTGACAGCAAGGTTGGCAGATGGTGGTGACCGTCTGCAGGAGTGGTGAAGCAACGCGGAACCGTAGGACCGGGGTCGGGCGTTGGCCCGCCGGTACCGACCGGGGAGCAAAGTGAAGCCAGCACACACAGGCAGGGCCATCGGACCCCGACCAGGCTTGGAGCCGCCGACAATAGTCAAATCCGAGTGTGACCGGAACCCCAGGGGTTTCCTAACAGCCAAAGACCCGATAGAAGGCAACCGCCCACACCATCAGGGTATACAGCTACCGCCCAAGGCTAGAGACCCAAGGGCCAGCGTCTGCGGGCAAACGGGCTCCTCCGGCATCCATACACCAGGGAGCGGATTACCGTTGGGGATCCATAGTGGTCAAACAAGTACATCAAGGTGCAGGGAAAGACAGCCACCATCACCTGTCCGGGGAGAGACACTGCAGCCGGCTGCGGGACCCGTCCATCCAGCCGTTTGGTTTACCGAGGACTTTGTGCATCTCTTACTGAGTGAGTACACCCGTGCCATCCGGCACCGCGCCGTGCTGTCCCTGCAACCCTGCACCTCACCAACCCTGCCTCCCCGTCACACCACCAGGCCCCGGGACCACCGACCCCTACCCACGGAGGGGGAAAACAACATCCCAGCTGCTCCCTTCCATCGCTCACAGGATCCCTGTCACCAGCAGCGGTGGTGCCCACCTTCACCACAACTCGTGGGTGGCGTCACGGACTAAATCCCCCAAACCAACCACCCCTTTCACTCACGGGCGAGGAGCGTCGCTCGAGTCCTCGGATCCGGCCTACCGCTCGAGCCACCGAGTAGAAGCCGCAGCAGCGCAGGACCCGAGGGTTGGCGAGCGACCAGCAGCGGCGGCGTCCTCCCCGCCCGCGACGTATGCAGAACCATTATAATCAATGGGTCTGCTCACATATCAGTGATTTTTCACTGACTGTGTCTCCGTGCGGCATAGCCGTGTGTCCATGTGCTCTGCATGGAGACATGTCCGTTTTTTTCTGGCATCACTGATGTTCCACAGACCACACTATGGTGTGGTCTGTGAAACACGTACCAGAAAAACTTGGACATTGAAAATAAAAAGCATTTTAAACTCACCTTCTCCAGCGACGCTTTGTTCTGCCTCTGCTCTCTGCAGCTTCCTCCCTGGCCAATTACTGTCATGCGTATTCATTTATGCAGGGACAGCTGACCCGGAAGCAGCTGCAGAGGTCAGACAGCGGCGGCCGGATGCTGCACCACGGAACTCTTCAGTACCACGGAAAGCAGGAGCGGGGACAGGTGAATTTATCTCCATGTGCAATCACGAAACACGGAGGGAGACATGCGTTTTTAACACGTCAGTAAAAATTGTCTGGTTTTCACTGACATGTGAAACAGGCCTAATATAGACAATAAAATGCTGCCATCTGAATCTGTTGTAACTGCTGCTCTGTCTATGTTACTGATTTATTTAATACCGCACTAGCACAAAATCTCCTTACTCAGTCTAAACCAAAAGATGATAAATGACTTGGAATTTAATTTTACCTTTCTTCTGTCCTAAAACTTTAATTCACTACATCCTTAAAAATTGTGACTCTGTTTTAAAGAGGAAGAAAAAGCGTTATATAGACACTGGGTGAGGTGATATTACCATATATCATTTTCCAAAAGATCAATGTATTCTGCAGTTCTGTACAATGCATTAGACTATTTAACCACATGCACTATAGAGATACAATGGAACCTTGGTTTACGATAACAATCCGTTCTGGGAGTGTGCTTGTAATTCAAGTTACTCATCTAGCAAAGCAACATTTCCCATAGGAAATAATGCAAGCTCAGACAATTCGTTCTACAACTTGATCAATGTCCCATCCTGGTCCCCTTTTGTGCCATTCCACACATGCACAAACACGCACAAACGCACACAAACACGCACATACACACATATATTATGCTCACCTTACCTTCCGTTCCATCGCCGGCCTCCCGGTTCTTGTAGTTCACAGGATGTGTATCGGGTAACCATCGCGACCGATGCCGGAGCTTCTGCTGCCAGAGCGCTAACGTCAAAGGCATGATCCACTTGCCTCTGATTGAGAAGCAGCTTACAGCGGAAGTTCCTCCATTGTCGCAATGGTTACCCGATACACATCCTGTACCGCAGGGGTGGGGAATCTCCGGCCCGCAGGCCGCATATGACTTTTTCTGCGGCCCGCGGGCTGATTCCCGGGAACTGTAGTGCTGGAGCGACAGCCGCATCTTGCTGGCTGCTGGCCCTTTAAGACCCCACACAGCGCGTTCAATGCTGAACGCTCCATTTCCTATACCTGAAGGACTACGTCCCCACGCTGGCACTGGCTACGTGAGGACGTACTTTGTAGGTGGGGTAGGCGTGAGGTGCGCTACAATCAAATAGAAGAGGATTGACTGCCCAATCATCCCCCATGTCTTACTGTGCCAGGCACCGCTCTGTGCCCAGCGGCGGCTCCTCTCTGTGCCCGGCAGCAGCGCTGGCTCCTCTCTGTGCCCGGCAGCTGCGGCGGCTCCTCTCTGTGCCCGGCGGCAGCGGCGGCTCCTCTCTGTGCCCGACGGCAGCGGCGGCTCCTCCTCTCTTTGCCCAGCGGCTCCTCTCTGTGCCCGGCCGCAGCACTTTCCATGCCCGCAGCCTCCCCCAGTTCTCTAAATGCCTCCAAGCTGCCCTAGGTAAGCCTGTGCCCCCATCGCTCTGTACCCCCAGTGCCCTGTGCTACCCTTTCTCCCCAGTGTTCTGTGCCCCCCCAGTCTCCCTAGTGATCTGTGCCCCCCCAGTGATCTGTGCCCTCCCCCCAGTCTCCCCAGTGATCTGTGACCCCCAGTCTCCCCAGTGATCTGTGGCCCCCAGTCTCACCAATGATCCCTGTGCCCTGAGCCTCTCCCAGGTCTGTCTGTGCCTCCAGCCTCTCCCAGCCTTCTCTGTGCCATCTGTGCCCCCAGCGTCCCCCAGGTTTCTCTGTGCCTCCAGCCTCTCCCATCGTTCTCAGTGCCCCCAGGGCTGTCTGTGCCCCTTTGGCATCCCCCAGGGCTGTCTGCCCCCAGCTATGTATATACAGTGCGGCCCCTGAAGGTTGGTAGAAATTCTCAAATGGCCCCCGGCAGAAAAAAGGTTCCCCACCCCTGCTGTACCAGCAAACTACAAGAACCAGGAGGCTGTCGATGGAACGGAAGGTAAGGTGAGCATAGTGTGTGTGTGTGTGTGTGTGTGTGTGTGTTTGTGCGGACTTCAAGAGTGGGTCAGAGCACAGTGAAAGTATGGAACCGGAAGTGTGTGTGGTGAATATTTGCTCGTACAGTAAAGCATGCTCATAAACTGAGTTACAAATTTACAGCAAGCTTTGCTTGTATAGAGAAATACTCGCACACCAAGTTACTCGTAAACTGAGGTTCCACTGTACTTCGCTATCCTCGATCCTGCAATGACGGGACATACTGTACAACATAATTCTGAATGAGCATTGTTAAGATAATGTTTACTTTGGTTTGCCTGTGTAAACAAGTACTTAAATGTTCACTGATCGGTAAACGTTTACTGATCAGTGATCAGTGGTTGTATTGTGTGACTGAAGGCTGATCGGGTAAAGGAAATTCCAGATTTTATATATAGTGGGATGCAAAAAGGTAACAATGTTTTGGACTTTTGACTTTCAGGCTCCATATCTCACCATCCTCTACAGCTTTGACTGTGAGACCACCTTCATTTTATAGACAATCATCTTGGCTATCTCATACATAACTTTATCTTGCAACTACAGTTAGGTCCAGAAATATTTGGACAGTGACACAAGTTTTGTTATTTTAGCTGTTTACAAAAACATGTTCAGAAATACAATTATATATATAATATGGGCTGAAAGTGCACACTCCCAGCTGCAATATGAGAGTTTACACATCCAAATCGGAGAAAGGGTTTAGGAATCATAGCTCTGTAATGCATAGCCTCCTCTTTTTCAAGGGACCAAAAGTAATTGGACAAGGGACTCTAAGGGCTGCAATTAACTCTGAAGGCGTCTCCCTCGTTAACCTGTAATCAATAAAGTAGGTAAAAGGTCTGGGGTTGATTACAGGTGTATGGTTTTACATTTGGAAGCTGTTGCTGTGACCAGACAACATGCGGTCTAAGGAACTCTCAATTGAGGTGAAGCAGAACATCCTGAGGCTGAAAAAAAAGAAAAAATCCATCAGAGAGATAGCAGACATGCTTGGAGTAGCAAAATCAACAGTCGGGTACATTCTGAGAAAAAAGGAATTGACTGGTGAGCTTGGGTACTCAAAAACGCCTGGGCGTCCACGGATGACAACAGTGGTGGATGATCGCCGCATACTTTCTTTGGTGAAGAAGAACCCGTTCACAACATCAATTGAAGTCCAGAACACTCTCAGTGAAGTAGGTGTGTCTGTCTCTAAGTCAACAGTAAAGAGAAGACTCCATGAAAGTAAATACAAAGGGTTCACATCTAGATGCAAACCATTCATCAATTCCAAAAATAGACAGGCCAGAGTTAAATTTGCTGAAAAACACCTCATGAAGCCAGCTCAGTTCTGGAAAAGTATTCTATGGACAGATGAGACAAAGATCAACCTGTACCAGAATGATGGGAAGAAAAAAAATTTGGAGAAGAAAGGGAATGGCACATGATCCAAGGCACACCACATCCTCTGTAAAACATGGTGGAGGCAACGTGATGGCATGGGCATGCATGGCTTTCAATGGCACTGGGTCACTTGTGTTTATTGATGACATAACAGCAGACAAGAGTAGCCGGATGAATTCTGAAGTGTACCGGGATATACTTTCAGCCCAGATTCAGCCAAATGCCGCAAAGTTGATCGGACGGCGCTTCATAGTACAGATGGACAATGACCCCAAGCATACAGCCAAAGCTACCCAGGAGTTCATGAGTGCAAAAAAGTGGAACATTCTGCAATGGCCAAGTCAATCACCAGATCTTAACCCAATTGAGCATGCATTTCACTTGCTCAAATTCAGACTTAAGACGGAAAGACCCACAAACAAGCAAGACCTGAAGGCTGCGGCTGTAAAGGCCTGGCAAAGCATTAAGAAGGAGGAAACCCAGCATTTGGTGATGTCCATGGGTTCCAGACTTAAGGCAGTGATTGCCTCCAAAGGATTCGCCACAAAATATTGAAACTAAAAATATTTTGTTTGGGTTTGGTTTATTTGTCCAATTACTTTTGACCTCCTAAAATGTGGAGTGTTTGTAAAGAAATGTGTACAATTCCTACAATTTCTATCAGATATTTTTGTTCAAACCTTCAAATTAAACGTTACAATCTGCACTTGAATTCTGTTGTAGAGGTTTCATTTCAAATCCAATGTGGTGGCATGCAGAGCCCAGCTCGCGAAAATTGTGTCACTGTCCAAATATTTCTGGACCTAACTGTATTTAGTATATGATTAATTATGCATATTCTTAGGCTGCTTTCACACTACGTCTTTTTAACATGCGTCCTGAACGTTTTTTTAACGCAGAAATGGATCCAGTGCAAATGCGTTTTCATTTCAATGCATTTGCAATGGACTCGCGTTAACATGCGTTCACCTGCGTTTGCGTGCGTTATAGTGAGGATCCAGCGACTTGCAGTTTTTTAACATCTTTCAAAAACGCTACTTGTAGCGTTTTTGACCTGCGTCCAACTTCTGCAAATTGCTGGATCCTGACTAAACAGCACGCAAACGCTTGTGAACGCTGGCGTGCTGATAGGCAGGATCCTGCTTGCTCTACTGAGCATGCACAGAAGCCAGCCCCGTGATCAGTCTATCTCTCTCCTACCTCTCTGTCTCTCTCCTCCCTCTCTCTCTGTCTCTCCCCCTCCCTCTCCCCCACCTGAGAGCTGCGGACACTCGTAACCAAGGTAAACATCGGGTAACCACTTATCTTAGTTACCCGATGTTTACGTTGGTAACGTGTGCAGGGAGCCCGGCTCCTAGCAGCTGCAGACGCTTGTAACCAAACTAAATATCGGGTATCCAAGCAAGTATTCCCGATGTTTACCTTGGTTACGAGCCTCGCAGCTGTCAGATGCCGGCTCCCAGTCTGGCACGTTTAGTTCCCCTCACTCCCGATCACATGACTCCAATGCCCGCCCCTAAACATCCAGTGACCGGTTCCTACAAAGTAACACATGCGTTTGCATGCGTTTTTTGCTGTAAAAGCAGGATCCGCTTTTGCAGCAAAAAAACGTTCAGGACGCATGTTAAAAAGACGTAGTGTGAAAGCAGCCTTAGCCTGTCACTGCATTGTTACTGTTTTGCTTCTAAAAATCAAAACTTTGTTATTATTTTGTTAGTATTTTATAAATCTGCTTTGGATTCCAGCACTGCCTGAATCCATCTGGGCTCTTGATCAGATTCGAACAAGTCTCGACTGAAATCTGATCCCAGGGCTTTTCTACACTGTCCCAATGTTGGTTCATACTGGTCGACTCACTTGTGTATATATACAGCTTTTTCTTCAACTCTACCCACAAGTGTTCAATTGGGTTGAGGTCTGGAGACTGTGGGGGCCAATTCAGCACCTCTGCTTCATTGTCATTGAACCATTTCTTCTTCAGTCTCGACATATGCTTTGGGTCGTCGTCCAGCTGGAACAGGACGAATGAATACCTTTTGCTGTGAAACAATTCTACATCATCAGGCTTCCTCCATTAAACTTGACAGTTCCTTCAATTTCTCGATCCATTAGTCCCTTATTCTTTTGTTTCTTCCAGACCACTTTTCACCCATAAGGGCCTAGTCTATTGACTTTTATCTCATCGCTCCAAATCATTCATTTCCAATCTTCTACTGTCCACTGTTCATACTTCTTTGCAAACTCAAACCAACGGCTTCTTATGATGATATTGAGGTCGAGGTGTCTTCACCTTTTTCGGGCCATCATTACAGACTTGTGTAACGTGTATAACACGTTGCTTGCACGAACATGGTCATCGCAATATTACAAAGCATATGAGCCACCTCTACTACCATGTTTGTTGCACTAGAACTGACAGACCTTGTGATGAGCCGATTTGTTGACTTCGATATTTTGCCTGGACGTCCAACTCTTGGCTTTTGAATGGATGGACGGACTTTGTTTCATATTCTTCCAACTGTCCTGGCAGTCACATGATGCAGTTTGGCAATATTCTTGGCCAAAAGACCGCTATTGATGTTGTTGAGCTGCATGATGCTATTTCTCTTTTCTTGGGAAATTTCTTCATGACTGCTCCTCTCTTCAAGCCAGTGATGGTTTGCTTGGGAATCAACCTAATAAAACACTGAGCTATTAAGGAATGTGAGAATAGGTTGTAATTTGTAATATACAGGAAGAAAAAAAATGTCACCCACCAAAAGCAAAACAGTAATGTAGCGCCCCTAAGGCTTCAGTCGCTACAGGGTATCGCATCTCACTTAAGGTGCAGTACTCATCCCGGGTAAGGAAGAGGTTAACCACTGGTGTTCATCACTTACACAAAACACAGCTTAGTAGGTAGCCAGCAACTTGAACTGGCTAGAGGTGGTCACCATGGCAATGGGACTTTCCCAGCACTAGTGAGTCATCAGGAAGGTGGAGGCAGCATGAGGGAAGTGAGAAATCACACAGACTTTAACCTGTGAGGCAATTGTGGATAAGGGCCATCAGGCGTGCATTGCATGGTGGTGGTCAGCCACCAGAAAAATGTAGCATAACTACAGCCATAACAGAGAAAAAAAAGCTAGTACGATCAGAAAATGGCATGCATCATATAAAAAGTCCTAATTCCCCCCTCTCTCTCTGTTTGGTTGTAGTTATGCTACAAATGTCTGGTGGCTGGTCACCACCATGCTATGCATGCCTGATCTTGGTTTGCAATATATTCCTCCTGTTGGTAGCTGTTCACATTCAGTTGCCTCACCCTTTCCACAGGCATTGCTAATTAAGCACCATACTTGGATCTGGTCCGCCTTTATAAATGGTTGCTGTCTGGTACTGGGAGGGTCAGTTCTGATATAGTCCTGGTATGTGTAGAGGTTGCTCCACATGCTGGGACCTGAGCTGGCCTTTATCCACAATTGCCTTTGGAGGCCGCATGGCACATGAAATACATAATATAGAATAGGACCCCCATATTTATATTTGCCGTGACGTTGGCAGGGGTGGCTCAAAGAATTGATCAATTATTTGCTAAAATCTCAATTCATATTATAGTACAGTTGGAATAAATCTGTGAATTTGCACTTTTTATATGATGCATGCCAATTTCAGATCATGTTGGCTCCCCTCTCTGAGTGCAAGGAAGGAAGGTCTCACACTCCACAACACCGGTGGTGGCCTCTGAATCATCCGGGATCAGCTGGGGCCCATCACGACAGAAACCAGCACTGCAAGGGTGATGACCTGACAGTGAGTAAAAGAACTTTGTCCGCAGTCCTGGTGTCATCCCGTCATTGCCGGCGCCATCGCCCCGCGCTCCAGCGCCAATGGCCGCTAACCCCCCACCCCCACCACCATCATCTTCCCTCGGGGCCTAGCTCTGCCTGTGGGGAGCTGGATCATCTGAGCTTTATTACCATCCGCCCCAGAGGAGAGTAACATCTCGCAGTGGCGGCTGATCATTGGCTGCATACCACGGGTGGTGCTGAAAAGCAAACCCCCATCATCCCCATATACCGGTCACCTTGCAGTCACATTTATGTATGAGATAGCCAAGATGATTATCTATAAAATGAAGGTAGTCTCACACTCAAACATGTCGTGGATGGTGAAATATGGAGCCTGAAAGTAAAAAGTTCAAAACCTTCTTACTCTTTTGCTTGTCACTGTGCATCATAGATTTTTAAAAGGTACCTCAAGGCTGATACATGCTGCGTAGTCCACATATGTAATTGTTCAGCCATGTATGCTTGTCTCTGAAAACCAGGGTTTTTTCAGATATAAACATTCTTTAAAACTCACCGATCACTGAGCTGCACAGATGTCAAGTCTAAAAGAGCAAATTTCGGCGGCTTCTCCCCACCTGCTCCATTTGAGCAATGGGTTTCTCCCTACATGTGTGTTCCTTAAGGGCATGCTGGCAATGAAAAGTCATAGGGCACTCACAGTTCCAACTAGTCACCTGTGTGGCTCGGTCCCCGAATGCTTTCAAATTGTATTTTTCTCCGAAATTCCACAACATTTAAATCATAAATCCAGTACCTGATAGATGCTGCCTTGTGTGCATGTATCAGCTGATAGGTTCTCGTTAAATACCAGCGCTATACATTGCAGATGTAATGTAATATCAACAGGCTCTTACTACTGCTACGTAGTACGCCATGCTTGCCCATATAAATAATGGGAAACTTTCCACAGTCTCAAAGCCACAAATAATCCAAGTGACGTAACTTAAAGCTCATGGGCCCCAATACAAAATCTCCAACATGCCCCCAAAATATTACTATTCTTCAATACTAATGGTCATTTTACATGGGCCCCCTAGGTTCCTGCGCATGGGTGCGATTGTAACGCCTGCAGCTACTATAGTTTTGCCCCTGCTCACATTGTTCATCATAACACAGTATTCCAGATGATGTCTGACCAAAGAGGAGTAAGGGGGGATAATTACTTCACGTGATCTAGCCTCTATGCTTCTCTTAATTCCTCCCAGAATTGTGTTTGCCATTTTGCTGCTGCATTATACTGTTGACTCATGTGCAGTCTGTGACTTATTAGTATATCCAAGTCTTTTTCCCACTTGCTGTTGTTTAGTTCTGTTCCTACCATTCTATATATGTTATTTTAATTTTTACTGCCCAAATGTAGAATTTGCATTTCTCCCTTTGATATATTTTACTTATTTCATTCACTTACATAGCGCCATTAATCCCATATCCCATAGCGCTTCACATATTTTCAGCATTACTCTGCCCATTGGGGCTCCCAATCAAAGTTTCTTATCCAGTATGCTTTTGGAGAGTGGGTGGAAACCAGAGAACCAAGGAGGACATCCATGCAAATATGGGAAGAACATAAAAACTCCTTGCTGATGTAGTCCTTGGTGGGATTTGAATCCAGGATTCCAGCACTAAACTACTGAGCCATCGTGATGCCCATTCTATTAGTCGCTGACCATTGTTCCAGCTTAATTAGATGCTTCTGAATCCCTTCTCTGTCTTCTTTCCCTCCAAGCCTTTGTATCATCTGCAAATTTGATTAGTTTACCTATAGTTCCCTTATCTAGATCATTTATAAACATTTTGAACAACACTTGGGCGAAGTAAGAACCTTGTGGTACCCGAGAAATACTCTTCCAATTGAATGTGCAGCCATTTATTACCACTCTTTGTGTACAATCACTGAGCCAGTTATGAATCCACCTAACAGTAGCCCTGTCAATCCCATTCTAGGTCATTTTTTCAAAAGGGATAGTATGAGATACTTTATCAAATGCTTTGCTAAAGTTGAGATATATTGTATCTACCACATTTCCCTGATCTATCCAGTCAGTGATTTAATCATAGAATAAAATTAGATTAGTCTGGCATGACTTGTTTGCTACAAACCCATGCCGGATCTGGAAAATTAGAGTAATCTTATCCAAGTACTTACATACATGCTGTTTAATAATTTGCTCAAATATCTTTTCTGGTATAGAAGTAAGGCCTCTTGTATGTAATTTCCTGGCTCCATCTTTCCATTTTTGAAGATAAAGGCAACATTTGGACTTCTCCTGTTCTCCAGGAATTTTCAAAGATTGTGGCTAGAGTTTATGAAATTTCCTCTCATGTCTCTTTCAACACCCTCTTGCAACCCATGGTCAGTGATAAATTTATGATCGCTGGGGGTCCAGCTTCTTCTCCTCCTATGGATAGTTGATAAAAGTTGCTTTTGTTCCATCTTCTTTAAAGCAAATTGGTTATATTTCTATGAGATCATATTTGCTTGCATTAGAGGCTGGAGTTAGGGATGGAACCAAAATTGTTTTTAATAACTGATGGTGTATTTTAATGTAAAAAGGCAGTGGACAGATTAAAGGGAATCTGTCAACAGGTTTTTGCCACCTAGTCTGAGAGCAACATATTGTAGTCAGAGATCCTGATTTCAGTGGTGTGTCACTTACTGGGCTGTTTAGTGTAGTTTTGATAAAATCACTGATTAATCAGCAGGAAATTATCATTGGAGGACTACTTGGCATGCTGCATGTAGTCCAGCATATTCATGAGCTCTGTATAACTGCTAGATCTGCAGCAGAGAAACATTGATTTTATCAAAATGACAGCAAACAGCTCAGTAAGTGACACATCACTGAAATCAGGCTCTCTGTCTCTACATTATGCTGCTCTCAGGTGAGGTAGCAAAGACCTGGTGACAAATTCCCTTTAAAGCTACTGAATGAATCTAGAAAACTTGAAATGTATCTACTGAAGAACCTCTTTTTTTTAAAACAGAAGGATCATTTAAAGGGAATCTTTCAAGAGGCTTTTTTTTCCAAATCTGAGAGCGACATGATTTATAGACAGAGATCCCAATTGCAATGATGTGTCACTTACTGGGCTGCTTGATGTAGTTTTGATAAAATCACTGTTTTTTAACAGGATTCTGAACAGGAAAAAACTGAAAAACAAAAGGTACAATAGGGTCTTATCCTTCGAGAAAACCAGGGTAGAAATAAGCTAAGCACGTTCACCTGTTAAGGCTGTGAGAGAGTCACAATGCCCAAAGCAAACTCAATGAACCAGGCTGCAGCAGTCCTCTGAGATATCAAATGTAGACTGGAGGAGCAGGAGGAGGCATTACTGCGCTGCCCATAACAGGGAAAATACAAAAAACATTTTTTTTTGTATAATAAAAGGAGTAACTTTATTTCTACGCATTTCAGGAGTCTGAGCCCCCTTCATCAGGAAAGGAATCTGATGCACAGCAAAAAAAAGCGTATCAGAGTGATTACTTTCAAGAAGAAGGGGGCTCAGACTCCTGAAAGGCGTAGCAATAAAGTCACTCCTTTTATTATAGAAAAATGTATTATACAATTACTGCGGGCAGTGCAGTAATACCTCCTTCTGCTCCTCCAGTCTAGATTTGTTTTTTAACAGGTGAATATCATTAGACTGAACCTGCTGCCATGCAGTCCTACAAATTCATGGGTTCCGTATAGCCACGCCCTGTTACTGATGGGCAGATTTCTGCCTATGCACAGTGCACACAGAAAGCAACCACTTAGTCTTGTGGGCATGGTTATACAGAGCTCAGCATTCAGAGAACTGCTAGATCTGCAACAAAAAATAAGATTTTAGCAAAACCACAGCAATCAGCCCAGTAAGTGACACATCGCTGAAATCAGGACTTCTGCCCCTACACTATACTGCTCTCAGATGTGGTAGCAGGAATATGATGACAGATTACCAAGTACTTATTTCTATTAAAGGGAAAGAAGACAGAACTTTCTACAAAAATGAGTGATAGGCAATGGCATCGTCGATGTAGCTCCGCTCTTTATTGCAATCATCAAGTTGTGACATCAAAAAGTGATGGTTATACAAATATCACTTATAAGCCTGTCAATGGTAAATTTTTACTGATGTACTTTAAATATTTCTTCTAAAATTTCTGCCTGTTGCTTAGAAGTAGGATTTGTAAACAATTCTCATTGAATAATGTTTATCTTTTCACTCAATTCGAATGGAAAATGAATAATTCATAGAATATCCCATCCAGATGGAAACTGGAGACAATCTATGAGTAATATATCTACAAATTAAACAGTGGCATAACCCTTACGGTGCACGCTTTTCCATTAGGAGACATTGCTTTGGTAGCAGAAACGATTCTCCTGGCTGAAGAATAAGCAGCTTGTGCGTCACAAAAAGTTTATTTTCACAACTCGTCTGAAGAAAGAAAATGAAGCAGCAATCAACTCTTCCAGTCTCTATTATTAACCCAGGAAGCGAGAAGAGTCTGCAGGCAAGATTTCCAATATGGTGTATTATTTCACTGCCTGATGCCAAGTTCATCGCGGAGATTGTGCAGTGTGGTATATAATGAACTCATTACTTTACAGGTGCACTATAATCTCCCCAAATCACCACCCATAATTATACCTGAGTGTTCTGTGTAATCTTCAGCTGCACTACCAATATGCACTGCTCAGTCTGCTCGTAGCCTGGCAGTTTTCGGGCTAGTTCTCCCGCCTGGAGAAGGGAGCACCAGCTCTTGTTTAAAAGGTTTCCAACTCCATGCATATGATAATGAGGATAGATGTTTCTATGAAGACTTGATGATGTGTCCTGTTATGTTTCTGTCTGTTAAAAAAACCTTCAATACAATTCTCCTATTGTTAAAGGGAACCTGTCACCAGATTTGGCAACAATAAGCTGCGGCCACTACCAGTAGGCTCGATTCTAGAATTCTAGAATGTTGCATACAAGTGCCCAGGCCGCTGTGTAGAACGTAAAAAACACTTTTATAATACTTACCTAGAGGAGCAGTCCTGTCCAATGGGTGTCACTTTTCTCTGGTCCGGCGCCTCCTCTTTGCTGCGATCTCCGTCCTTCTTCTTCCTAGCCCGGTGTGGTTGACGCGTCTACGTCATCCATGCAAGCCAACATTACAGTTCCTGTGCAAATTGTCTCTCCAGGAAAGGAGACAAACTACCGCCACCTATTGGAAGTAGCAATCCTAAGAATCAAAAGTGGCCTTTTAACAAGCCTTTTCATATGACCTAGAATATATGCCAGATCAAAGTCCCAATTTGCAGACACGGTGTTTCGGGGTGATTGCCCCTCGTCAGTGCAAAGTGTGGGTAACTGATCTGGCTTATGAGAAGCTTTGTGGGGACCACGGGGGAAGACTATTGTCCTTACGGAGACCTGGCAAACCAGTATGGCTGTCAGTGTTGTTCCTGTGCAGATGCACTTTGAGCTACCCTGCTGAAGATAGATCAAAATAATGTAATGCTCAGGCGTGAGGAAAGATTAAAGATGCGTGCATGCGCATTACAATACTTTGTTCTGCCCTGAGTAGGGCAGAACAAAGTGCGCCTGCGCAGGACCTCAATGCCAGCTAGTGTGCAAGACATAGGACACGTCATGCACACAGGCCTCAGAAGAAGGAGGACGACGATCGCCGTAGAGAGGAAGCGCCGGACCAGAGAGCAGCGACACCCATTGGACCAAACCGCCCCTTAGGTGAGCATTATAAAAGTTTTTTTTTATGTTCTACAGTGCACTAACATACAGTATTATGGAATGCTGTATATAAGAGCTCAGTGGGGGTGATAGCAGCTTATAGTCGCTAAGTCAAATCTGGTGACAGGTTCCCTTTAAAGATATTTAAGATTAATATAGGAGAATAAATTAAAATGCAATTATCCATAGCCCTTAAAGGGAATCTGTCAGCAGGTTTTGCTACCTCATCTGAAAGGAGCATGATGTAGGCAAAGAGACCCTGAAGCCAACAATGTATCACTTAGAATAGTGGCTGCAGCCAATCTGACACAATCACAGTTTGTGGTCACACAATCACAATCCCATGGCTGCCGGGTAATCAGCTGATCGCTCACAGCAGCCGGTCGCCGGGTGATCAGCTGATCGTTCGGCCGCCGAGAATGTGTGTGCGGGGGGTGGAGTGCGGGGTGGGTGGAGCCAAGCGGGGCCATGGCGCTGAGGATGTCAGTGCCGTGGGGACTGCATGGCTGGGGACAGGTGAGTGTGTGTGTGTGTGTGTGTGTATGTGTGTGCTGCGTGTGTACATGTGAAGTGGAGTGCGGGAGGGGGCGGAGCCGAGCGGGGAACTGTCGGGCTCCCTGCACACGTAGCCAGGGTAAATATCGGATAACTAAGCAAAGCACTTTGCTTGGTTACCCGATATTTATCTTGGTTACCAGGGTACACCGCTTAGCGCTGGCTCCTTGCACATGTAGCCAGGGTAAATATCGGGTAACTAGGCAAAGCGCTTTGCTTAGTAACCCGATGTGTACCCTGGTTACGTGTGCAGGGAGCCAGAGAGAGCATGCACAGCGAAATCCTAAGGATTCCGCTGCTCAAAAAAAGTTACATGCTGCATTCCTTCCGCCAGGCGGAAGCAACGCAGTGTTGGCCAGCGGAAGCAATGCAGGTCCATCACTCGCAATCCGTCGTCCATACAAGTCTATGGGAAGCAGCAGAATCCGTTAACGGATTCTGCTGTTTTCCAAAACGGCGGATTGCAACTGAAGGAAAACAATGCAAGTGTGAAACTAGCCTAAGAGACCTTAGCCGTACAACTTAAGCCTGCTTTACACATTGCAATTTCGCATACGATATCGTATGCGATTTGCAACGCCCCCATCGTATGTGTGGCACGTTCAATTTGTTGAACGTGCCGCACAAACAATTAACCCCCGTCACACGTACTTACCTTCCATACGACCTCGATGTGGGCGGCGAACATCCACTTCCTGGAGTGGGAGGGACATTCAGCGTCACATCGACGTCACGCGGCAGCCGGTCAATAGAAGCGGAGGGGCGGAGCTGAGCGGGATGTAAACATCCCGCCCACCTCCTTCCTTCCGCATTATGGGCCGGGAGCCGCAGGACGTAGGTAAGATCTGTTCATTGTTCCCGGGGTGTCACACACTGCGATGTGCGCTACCCCAGGTACAATGAAGAACCTGACGTGTAATTCTAGAGAAAGGTACGATGTGTATGCAATGTACGTTTTACCATTCAATCGCAATCGCACGTACCTGTCACACACTGCAATGTAACTTACGATGCCGGATGTGCGTCACTTACGACGTGACCCCGCCGACACACCATAAGATATATTGCAGCGTGTAAAGCGGGCTTAAGAGCATTACCTTGGACCTTGCTCCCTAAAAGACTGTCAAAGGCTTTCTCATGCCTCCTGAGAAACTGGACTGTCAACAAGTGGAGAGGAAGGTGTGCAAGAACAAACACAAAACCAAAGTGAGATAAACTGAAATAAGGTACAAGGAAGTAGAGCTGAGTAAAAAAATCCACACACAGCAGGCACTCAACTGATGTTTACTCCAAGGTAAATCCTCTAAGATGAAGGTCTGGAACTACCAAAGATACATAGACATATAGTTGGCAAGGAAGGGAGGTGAGAAATGGTCTATAACCCAATCCAGAATGTGATAGGGCAGACCACAACAGAGACATGAGAGACATCTGGTGAGCAGCAAACAAAGAAGGGAAAACAAAGACAATAGAATTCATTAGCAATTTTTGACCGAATCAAATACCCATACCAATCCATGACCAATTTGTAAGCCAAAACAAGGTTGGGGTGAAAAATACAGAAGTGGTGCCCGTGTGTCTATTTTACTTTTCCTCTGAATGTTCCACTCCGGGTTTCGACTTACAAATCCTGAGATAAAAAATACTCACCAAATACTCAGCGTGTGTATGTGACCTAAAACAAAAAATGGAGTGGGAGGGAGATGGGATGAGTAACCGATGCAGCTGCAGTTTTTCTACTAGAGTGTGAGATAGAAAAATTAAGGAGAATGATGTTGAGTAATTTCAGTCTTTATTCTCATTACTGCCAGCCTTTGCCCTCGAAGCAGCTGCCAACGGGATCCTTGTGTTTCTTGTGTGTCTTGTGTTTATCTGTTCTGGACCTCTGTGTTGAGTAACCTTTATTGTGCTCTGTTGGGATATCTGGTGCTCCTTCACTAGTGTCCATATGTTAATTCTCAGCTGCTCAGGCCCACTGCTCACACGTCTAGTGCTTCATTGTCATTTCCATCTGGAGTTTAACTGAAATGCCAGATGAAAACTGAAGGAGGAATTGAGCCCTTGATTGCAGTAGGACAATTCCCACCTACATGGTGGATCAGTTGTTCTACTGGACAGGTGCAGACATCAATCTGAAGGCTAAATCATAACATTTCATGTAACGCAGTGATCTGGGAATGAGTCAGTGCCTAGGAGCAAATGGTGGAAGAGCCTGATGGCAACTGATGCATTTTTGCATCAGTTTTGCCCTTTGTTGCAACCTGTTGAATTAAAATGCACAAAGTGCTAAAAACAAATCTCCCTAAGCCTGAGGCTTATGTTTGAGCCCAGCCTCACTTAACTCTAAAAAAACGTGTTCCTTAGTCAACGTAGTGGTAATCAATACTATTCACAATTTGCAAAAGGCAACTAAACGCCTAAACTAGAGACTAAATGATATATGACTTTTATTCTTTAATTTTAAAAGTAAAAATAATGAACACACATAGGATGTTAAAATCACTAAATGCAGTGACCCATATTAGGTCTTTTATGATGTAGCCACACTTTCTGCAGATTTGATTATATCTCTGTTTCTCTTTTTATCTCTTCTTATGCTGTATGCTATATATTAATCCCATTCATTATTGCTAATGGTTGCTGCATTTGCTAATTAAAAACCTATCAGGGGCCTCCCGAACATGTTTCACCATATTGGCGTCATCAGGGGAAAGAGGCTCACACTGAATTACCATGACCAAAAGTACCTTTTAAAGACTTGGTAGTGACCACATATACCTAATGGCCAATCTAATTGTCTATCTCATATCTTCAGTGACTATTAGATGAGAACTAAGCTCCAATCCACAATAGCTAGCCAAAGGCTTCCACCATAGTTGAATGATCATCATTCCTTACTCTATCTGACCTTCGTAATACATTATTACTATTGGGTGTCCTCACCTCCCGTGTATACATCTCCTATTTTCCGTGATCCAATCAACCCTTATCTGTTGTGGCCAGTAGCATTTTCCCTACCATCGTCTCCATAGGCACCGTTGACATCATGGTGCACACGCATCTCCCTCAACGTTGCTTCCAGTGCGCCTGCTCCCACACTTAGAATCATTGGAAGAAGAAAGCACTACTTTGCACACGTCGGTATTTAACTTATCAGACTTCATATTAGTATAGAGCTCATGCTCGTGGATTTAGTTTATTTTGCCACTCATTGATAACATTGCACATGCTCCCGTACTTAGAGACATTAGAGGGAAAAAATCCTCACCCAGTGCAACAAGGAAATTGCTCTCAAACAAAGCCTTCACAATTAGGTTGCCTACATAATTTGCCTGTTGACAGCAATGCCCTTACTACGGCCTCCCTACTCAAGGAACAAAATTACCATATGATATGTATCCTGCAACTGTTTTGTCCATTTTAAAAGGATTTTTCAAAAACAAATTGGAGCCTTACCCACAGCATCCTTTTTACTTTGGTTCAGCCAAGGGACTTCTACAACAGGTTAATAAAAGATTTTGGGGGGTTTTCTTTGTGAAGAACAGAAACTCTTTGCATCCCTACTTTGGCTACCATATCTTGAATAGGTCGACACTCAGAAATAAAAAAAATTCTACTGCTGGCCTAAATTACAGCGGCTCAATTAACTTTAAAGGGGTTGTCCATTACTTTTACATTGATAGCCTATCCTTAGGATAGGTCATCAATATCTGATGGGCCCGGGGTCCGACACCCCGCACCCCTGCCTATGAGCTATTCTCGCACCCGGCGGTCCTGGTGCTGCTCAGTCTTCTGATAGTGGCCAGGTACTGCACATCCTGCTCCAATTCTAATCAACAAGAGGCGGATGTCCAGTACCCAGCTGCGGCCACTATCATGAGATGGAGCAGCACTGTAACTGAGCATTTCCGGCTGCCTGCTGCTGCTAGAGAAGCTAATCAGCAAGGGTGTGGAGTGTCGGACCCTGGCCGATCAGACAGTGATGACCAATCCTAAGTTTAGACCATCAATGTAAAAGTAGTGGACAACCCCTTTAAAGTACTTAATAAAATGCTATATTTGGTAATAGATTTATTAAATCAACCAACCATTTTAGATCAGGGACATTTTCTTGTTATTTACAATCAATTTACTATCAATTTGTGCACCAGCCGAGGGCCCAATGCATCATACTACTGTCATGTGCAAAAGTGTTGGCACCCTTGATATTATCCCAGAAAATGAAGTATTTCTACAAGAAAATTCCTCAAGCTTGAGTAGGGGAGGATCCCCAAAATGTCCCACAGGTGAGGCCTCTCTGGATGTCAACGTCTCTGCAAAAGTTCCAGTGCAATGGATTGAACATTATTGCTTTGGTTGCAGACCCTTTGGAACGTGGAACTACATCTGTTTAAATTCCAACGATCCATATGGAGAGGAGAGTCTGCAATTAACCCATTCAAAAAACTCATTATGTGAATATGGTGACTGAATGAAATTTTTATTGCATCTCTGTACAATGTTACATTTGCTTGAATTGGATATTGGGGAATCTATATATATAATTGCCTTATTCTGTCTGTCTGTCTGTCTGTCTTGCTCCAAAATTGTGTCCTTACGGTGACACAAAGCTGATTGGCCGCTGGGCTCGCCATGGCTCCGCCCCCCCCACGAATTGGTCGCTCACCTCAGCCTGGCCCCGCCCTCCGCATGGATTGCCCGCTCGCCTCGGCCCTCCGCACGCATCGCCAGACATAACCTTGCGCTGCTGGGATCGTGACGGAGCCGGTGTACGCTGGTAACCATTATACACATCGGGTAACTAAGTTCCCTTGGTTACCCGATGTGTATCATAGTTACCAGTGTACACCGGCTCCGTCACGATCCCAGCAGCGCCAGACATAACCTTGCGATGCTCTGATCATGACGGAGCCGGTGAACGCTGGTAACCATTATACACATCGGGTAACTAAGTTCCCTTGGTTACCCGATGTGTATCATAGTTACCAGCATACACCGGCTCCGTCACGATCCCAGCAGCGCCAGACATACCCTTGCGATGCTGGGATTGTGACGGAGCCGGTGAACGCTGGTAACCATTATACACATTGGGTAACTAAGGTCCCTTAGTTACCCGATGTGTATCATAGTTACCAGCGTACACCGGATCCCGGTACACATGTGCAGGGAGCCGGCATTATTCTCCTCTCCCCCCAGGACTACTCCTCCTATTATAGTCCTCCTATTATACTCCTCTCTGAGTATAATAGGAGAACTATTATAGCATGGGGAATGGAGCACAATGGGGTGCACAGCATGGGGGATGTAGCACGATGGGGGGTGCGCAGCATGGGGGATGTAGCACGATGGGGAGTGCGCAGCATGGGGGATGGAGCACAATGGGGAGTGTGCAGCATGGGGGATGGAGCATGATGGGAAGTGCGCAGCATGGGGGATGGAGCACGATGGGGGGTGCGCAACATGGAGAATGGAGCACGATGGGGAGTGCGCAGCATGGAGGATGGAGCACAATGGGGAGTGCACAGCATGGGGGATGGAGCACGATGGGGAGTGCGCAGCATGGGGGATGGAGCATGATGGGGGTGCGCAGCATGGGGGATGGAGCACGATGGGGGGTGTGCAGCATGGGGGATGGAGCACGATGGGGAGTGCGCAGCATGGGGGATGGAGCACGATGGGGAGTGCGCAGCATGGGGGATGGAGCACGATGGGGGTGCGCAGCATGGTGGATGGAGCATGATAGGGGGTGCGCAGCATGGGGGATGGAGCACGATGGGGAGTGCGCATCATGGGGGATAGAGCACGATGGGGAGTGTGCAGCATGGGGGATGGAGCACGTTGGGGAGTGCGCAGCATGGGGGATGGAGCACAATGGGGGGTGCGCAACATGGAGAATGGAGCACGATGGGGAGTGCGCAGCATGGAGGATGGAGCACAATGGGGAGTGCACAGCATGGGGGATGGAGCACGATGGGGAGTGTGCAGCATGGGGGATGGAGCATGATGGGGGTGCGCAGCATGGGGGATGGAGCACGATGGGGGGTGCGCAGCATGGGGGATGGAGCACGATGGGGAGTGCGCAGCATGGGGGATGGAGCACGATGGGGAGTGCGCAGCATGGGAGATGGAGCACAATGGGGGTGTGCAGCATGGGGGATGGAGCATGATGGGGGGTGCGCAGCATGGGGGATGGAGCACGATGGGGGGTGCGCAGCATGGAGGATGGAGCACGATGGGGGGTGCGCAGCACGGGGGATGGAGCACGATAGGGGGTGCGCAGCATGGGGGATGGAGCACGATGGGGAGTGCGCAGCATGGAGGATGGAGCACGATGGGGAATGCGCAGCATGGGGGATGGAGCACGATGGGGAGTGCGCAGCATGGGGGATGGAGCACAATGGGGGGTGCGCAGCATCGGGGATGGAGCACGATGGGGAGTGCGCAGCATGGCGGATGGAGCACGATGGGGGGTGCGCAGCATCGGGGATGGAGCACGATGGGGAATGCGCAGCATAGGGGATGGAGCACGATGGGGGTTGGGCAGCATGGGGGATGGAGCACGATGGGGGGTGCGCAGCATGGGGGATGGGGCACGATGGGGGGTGCGCAGCATGGGGGATGGAGCATGATGGGGGGTGCGCAGCATGGGGGATGGAGCACGATAGGGGGTGCGCAGCATGGGGGATGGAGCACGATGGGGAGTGCGCAGCATGGAGGATGGAGCACGATGGGGAATGCGCAGCATGGGGGATGGAGCACGATGGGGAGTGCGCAGCATGGGGGATGGCGCACGATAGGGGGTGCGCAGCATGGGGGATGGAGCACGATGGGGGGTGCGCAGCATGGGGGATGGAGCACGATGGGGAGTGCGCAGCATGGAGGATGGAGCACGATGGGGAGTGCGCAGCATGGGGGATGGAGCACGATGGGGAGTGCACAGCATGGGGGATGGAGCACGATGGGGGGTGCGCAGCATGGGGGATGGAGCACGATGGGGAGTGCGCAGCATGGGGGA
The DNA here is from genome assembly GCF_048569485.1 of Anomaloglossus baeobatrachus. Taxonomy (NCBI): domain Eukaryota; kingdom Metazoa; phylum Chordata; class Amphibia; order Anura; family Aromobatidae; genus Anomaloglossus; species Anomaloglossus baeobatrachus. Next base: position 877,347,260 of record NC_134353.1, on the reverse strand, counting down.
TGGAGCATGATGGAGAGTGCGCAGCATGGGGGATGGAGCACGATGGGGGTGCGCAGCATGGGGGATGGAGCACGATGGGGGGTGCACAGCATGGGGGATGGAGCACGATAGGGGGTGCGCAGCATGGGGGATGGAGCACGATGGGGGGTGCGCAGCATGGGGGATGGAGCACGATGGGGAGTGCGCAGCATGGAGGATGGAGCACGATGGGGAGTGCGCTGCATGGGGGATGGAGCACGATGGGGAGTGCGCAGCATGGGGGATGGAGCACGATAGGGGGTGCGTAGCATGGGGGATGGAGCACGATGGGGGGTGCGCAGCATGGGAGATGGAGCACGATGGGGAATGCGCAGCATGGAGGATGGAACACGATGGGGAGTGCGCAGCATGGGGGATGGAGCACGATGGGGAGTGCGCAGCATGGGGGATGGAGCACGATGGGGGGTGCGAAGCATCGGGGATGGAGCACGATGGGGAGTGCGCAGCATGGGGGATGGAGCACGATGGGGGGTGCGCAGCATCGGGGATGGAGCACGATGGGGAATGCGCAGCATAGGGGATGGAGCACGATGGGGGTTGGGCAGCATGGGGGATGGAGCATGATGGGGGTGCGCAGCATGGGTGATGGGGCACGATGGGGGGTGCACAGTATGGGGGATGGAGCACGATGGGGAGTGCGCAGCATGGAGGATCATGCACGATGGGGAGTGCGCAGCATGGGGGATGGAGCACGATGGGGAGTGCGCAGCATGGGGGATGGAGCACGATGGGGGGTGCGCAGCATCGGGGATGGAGCACGATTGGGAGTGCGCAGCATGGGGGATGGAGCACGATGGGGGGTGCGCAGCATCGGGGATGGAGCACGATGGGGAGTGCGCAGCATGGGGGATGGAGCACGATGGGCGGTGCGCAGCATCGGGGATGGAGCACGATGGGGAATGCGCAGCATGGAGGATGGAGCACGATAGGGGGTGCGCAGCATGGGGGATGGAGCACGATAGGGGGTGCGCAGCATGGGGGATGGAGCACGATGGGGAGTGCGCAGCATGGAGGATGGAGCACGATGGGGAATGCGCAGCATGGGGGATGGAGCACGATGGGGAGTGCGCAGCATGGGGGATGGAGCACAATGGGGGGTGCGCAGCATCGGAGATGGAGCACGATGGGGGGGTGCGCAGCATGGAGGATGGAGCACGATGGGGGGTGTGCAGCATGGGGGATGGAGCACGATACGGGGTGCGCAGCATTGGGGATGGAGCACGATGGGGAGTGCGCAGCATGGAGGATGGAGCACGATGGGGAATGCGCAGCATGGGGGATGGAGCACGATGGGGAGTGCGCAGCATGGGGGATGGAGCACAATGGGGGGTGCGCAGCATCGGGGATGGAGCACGATGGGGAGTGCGCAGCATGGGGGATGGAGCACGATGGGGGGTGCGCAGCATCGGGGATGGAGCACGATGGGGAATGCGCAGCATAGGGGATGGAGCACGATGGGGGTTGGGCAGCATGGGGGATAGAGCACGATGGGGGGTGCGCAGCATGGGGGATGGGGCACGATGGGGGGTGCGCAGCATGGGGGATGGAGCATGATGGGGGGTGCGTAGCATGGGGGATGGAGCACGATAGGGGGTGTGCAGCATGGGGGATGGAGCACGATGGGGAGTGCGCAGCATGGAGGATGGAGCACGATGGGGAATGCGCAGCATGGGGGATGGAGCACGATGGGGAGTGCGCAGCATGGGGGATGGCGCACGATAGGGGGTGCGCAGCATGGGGGATGGAGCACGATGGGGGGTGCGCAGCATGGGGGATGGAGCACGATGGGGAGTGCGCAGCATGGAGGATGGAGCACGATGGGGAGTGTGCAGCATGGGGGATGGAGCACGATGGGGAGTGCGCAGCATGGGGGATGGAGCACGATGGGGGTGCGCAGCATGGGGGATGGAGCACGATGGGGGGTGCACAGCATGGGGGATGGAGCACGATAGGGGGTGCGCAGCATGGGGGATGGAGCACGATGGGGGGTGCGCAGCATGGGGGATGGAGCACGATGGGGAGTGCGCAGCATGGAGGATGGAGCACGATGGGGAGTGCGCAGCATGGGGGATGGAGCACGATTGGGAGTGCGCAGCATGGGGGATGGAGCATGATAGGGGGTGTGCAGCATGGGGGATGGAGCACGATGGGGGGTGCGCAGCATGGGGGATGGAGCACGATGGGGAGTGCGCAGCATGGAGGATGTAGCACGATGGGGAGTGCGCAGCATGGGGGATGGAGCACGATGGGGAGTGCGCAGCATGGGGGATGGAGCACGATGGGGGGTGCGCAGCATCGGGGAAGGAGCACGATGGGGAGTGCGCAGCATGGGGGATGGAGCACGATGGGGGTGCGCAGCATCGAGGATGGAGCACGATGGGGAATACGCAGCATAGGGGATGGAGCACGATGGGGGTTGGGCAGCATGGGGGATGGAGCATGATGGGGGGTGCGCAGCATGGGGGATGGAGCACGATGGGGGGTGCGCAGCATGGGGGATGGAGCACGATGGGGAGTGCGCAGCATGGAGGATGGAGCACGATGGGGAGTGCGCAGCATGGGGGATAGAGCACGATTGGGAGTGCGCAGCATGGGGGATGGAGCATGATAGGGGGTGCGCAGCATGGGGGATGGAGCACGATGGGGAGTGCGCAGCATGGGGGATGGAGCACGATGGGGGGTGCGCAGCATCGGGGATGGAGCACGATGGGGAGTGCGCAGCATGGGGGATGGAGCACGATGGGGGGTGCGCAGCATCGGGGATGGAGCACGATGGGGAGTGCGCAGCATGGGGGATGGAGCACGATGGGGGGTGCGCAGCATCGGGGATGGAGCACGATGGGGAATGCGCAGCATAGGGGATGGAGCACAATGGGGGTTGGGCAGCATGGGGGATGGAGCATGATGGGGGGTGCGCAGCATGGGGGATGGGGCACGATGGGGGGTGCGCAGCATGGGGAATGGAGCACGATGGGAGGTGCACACCTCCCCCCAACACACACACACACAACACACCACACACACACTGGGAACCTCAAACACTGCCCTACACAGACACCCACACACACAGACAACGCCGCACACACACAATACCCAACACACAAACACCGCGGCATACATAAATATACGCACATACCGCACAACACACACATTGCACAAAACATACCTCCCCCCAAAACACACCACACCCACACAAACCGCGCAACACACACACACACAACGCTCCACAAACAACGCAACACACGCAACACACATACAACACCGTTCTCACCCCCCGCCACACCCAGATAACACCCAGAACATGTACAGCGCCCTACACAAACACTTGGTAACTACACACAACAACATCTATCTATATATATATATATATATATATATATATATATAACAAAAATCATACATGAACTTCACAATACGTAAATTCTAGAATACCCGATGCGTAGAATCGGGCCACCTTCTAGTTATAAAATAAGCGTGAAGTATAACTGAATGTGTTTATTGCCTTTTTTCATATTACTATTTTCAGCATTGATTTGATTAGCTGCATACTGGCAATGTTTTACACAAAACAGCAAGATTTGAGAAATAGGGTTGGTTCTCCTTTTTTGTATACTGTAGGCTTGAATTGCATCAGTGTCAGTGTGAACTACATGTCAACATTTGAATGAACATGAAACGTTATGGCAGGAGACCCAGGAGGACCCCACTGCTGACCCAGAGACATAAAAAAGTAGACAAAATGTACGCGAGTAAGCCAAAATCCCTCTGGGAAAGTGTCTTGTGGCAGATGAGACCCAAGGTAGAGCTTTTTGGGAAATAATTCTACTGTTTACTGGAAATGTAATGAGTCCTAAATAGAAAAAAACACAGTACCTACAGTGAAATATGGAAAAAATGGAGAACTAGCTTCAAATTGTATATATAAAAATCAATTAGTTTACCAAATACAGCACCATGAAAACAGTACAAATAGAGGTATAAATGAAGCTCCAGAGTCTCCAGAGAATATAGGCCAATAATAATATGTAATACCATTTTGTAATATGTTATTATTAGCCTGTATTCTCTGGGGACTCTGGATCTTCATTTATACCTCTATTTGTACTGTTTTTATGATGTTGTGTGGCGCCCCAGGACCTGGTCGCCACAACAGCATTGCCCTCCCAAAGGGTTAATGCTGAGCCTGGAGGTAATTGGGAGGTCCATTGGCCAGCAAGTTTAACATCCAACGCAGTTCTCCCTCCGGCCAGCAGGGGGAGCTCTGAACCTGGGATTCCAGGGAGCATCCCTTAAGTCTGATCTGAGGGAGGAAGTAGTGGTCAGTCTGTAGAGAGCAGTAGAAGTGAACAGACGCAGAGTGAGCTGTCCTGTGGATCTGGGGCCTAGAGCTAGAGTAGCTTGGCCCAGAGAAGCAGGAGTAGCTGAGAGGCAGCGGAGAGACTCGGACATCGGAGTCTGTGGCCACCAGGGCTTAAACATATTCCCTGGTAGCCGAATCCGAAGGGCAGGAGAGCTGCAAGCACCTGGCCCAAAAACATCCCAGAGATACAGCTGCAGCATCAAGGCCCGGTGTGGACTCCAGCAGAGAAGCACCAGAGAGAGGGCCTGCGCAGCCTGCTACAGAGGGGAAGGGACGTACCATCAGTCCCAGCAGCAAAGAGGGCCATTGCTGGATTCAGAGAAGCAGGGTCCTATCATAACAAAGAAAAGTACAGGAGTAGGCCTCATACTCAGCTGGCCAGAAAGATCACCCCAAGTACTTCCAGGCCGACCGGATCCCCATCACCACCTGTAACGGTCTCCCAGGACTGGACTGTTTCCAAATTAAAAGAGGAAAAGGTAAAGAGACTGTTGTTTGTGCCTGGTTCTTTCATTGCCTGTCGGCCCTGCACCGTGTTAGCCACACAACCCCATAGACTTTCACGAGCACTAACAGTGTCCCCGGGGCTCCGCTCCACCTGTGGGGAGCAGTACCACCATTGCTGCTATAGCATCACCCCGGAGGCCTCACACAGCAGCGGCGGCTTAATAGCCGCAGACCACAGGTGGCGTCACGAACACAAACTTTATTCATCAAGCCACATATTCCACTGACACCCACCAGGGCCACGGAGCCGGGCCCAGCCACCACTGACTACCTCCGGACTAGTCCGGCCCGGCACCGGGTGTCCCATAGCCCTGGGGTGGGCGAGTCAACTTTTGGCGTCACGAACAGGATTTCGTGCCCGGTCCCACCGGGTACTGTGCGCCTGCAGAAACTGTGCTTAAAAGACTGTGTTACTGTTTGCAAACTGCCGCCGCCATTAGCCCCGCTGAGCGCAGGAAGAAGGGGGGCGTGCCTGACAAAGAGCGTGAAGGGAGCGCGCCATCAGAGCAGAGCGCTGTTAACCCCCCGCGACCCAGAAGGGAATTTGAAAAGTGAACGGAGCCTGGTAAGGTTCACTAAGGGGGAGGAAGATGTCCGACTCAGAGGGAGAGCAGGTGGCTGCCATAGCCCGAGGCGCCGCAGCACCGGCCGAAGCAATCCCAGTCGCCGTCGCCCCAGCCCCCGCTGTAGCGCCGGTAATGCCGATCACAATGCCGTACATCCCGGGAGCGGAGTGGCTGCCGCAGTACTCCGGGGAGTCCCATACCTTGAGCGACTTCAGAGAAAGTCTGCACAGCTTGTTCCGGGTGTATCCTCTGACTGAGAGCCAGAAGGTGGGCATACTAATGGGGCAGCTAGCCGGCGCGGCCCAGCGTGAAGTGAAGTCCTGGCCTGATACAGATAAAGGGACAGCAACTCAGATACTGGCCAAGCTAAAGAGTACTTTTGACACCCGCACCGCAGCAGAAATAAAGATGAGATTCTTTGGGTGCAAACAACGGGCCACAGACAGCATAAGGGACTATGCCTTAAACTTGCAGGAGGCCCTGAAAGCAGTTAAACAGGTGGACCCAGAGAGTGTACGTGAAGAACACAAACTCCTAACTGAGCAGTTCATAATGGGGCTCCTGTCAGATGCCCACAGGACCCAGCTGCGTATCATGGTCCTGCAGAACCCTGCTTTGGACTTTGCAAAGTTTAAGGACCAGGCCATCCGGGTACTGAGAGAATCTACACCGAATGACCCAGTATCCCTCCGGCCTCTTGCTATCACGCACCCCGGGGTGGTGCCTGCAACACAAGCTGCTGCAGGGGCCGAGGCGCAGTCCCTGGAAAAGGATCCCACTGCAGAGCTCAGACAGCAGGTCCGGGAGCTGACCAAGACTGTAGCTGCCCTTGCCAAGACCGTGCAGTCTCTACAAGTGACCCCATTACCTGCAAGAATCGAGTTGGCCTCCAGCCCAGATGACGTCCCATGAATGCGACAGAGGAGGATTCTGCCGACCCGAGGCAGAGACACAGACCGGTATGATTCAACGGAACAACCGATCTGCCGCCGCTGCAGCCAGGCGGGCCACATTGCACGACACTGTCCTTTAAATGGGCCGAGCCTGGAGCCAGGAGCCGACCCCCAGGTGTAAGGAAGCCCGGCTCAACCCCCAGCCGCAGCAAGTATGTGGAAGGACGACCGGTCCTTCCTATTGTGCTGGATGGGATCCCTTTGAATGCCCTCCTGGATACGGGGTCCCAGGTAACAACCATCCCCTATAAACTGTACAAAAGATATTGGGCTGATTCAGACATTGACCATGGCCCAGATGATGATTTAACAATTGTGGCCAGTAATGGTCAGCCCTTACCTCAAATTGGGTACAAAGAAGTAACCATTAAAGTGGGGCGGGTAGAATTGCCATGTCAGGGGATGATAATTGTAGATATTGATCGCAAAGAATCTGACCCACTGCTAACCATTGGTACAAATGTGATAGAAAATTGTATTGCCGAAGTGATAATTTTGTTGCAACAGGCGTCTGAAACTGCCAGCTCCGGGCAGCAGCGTGCCCTACAGAGGGAGATCAGAGCCCTGATGAGGAGGCAGCAGGTAGAGCTGGCCGGAGGAGAAATTGGCAGTGTGAGGGTAAGTGACCCCCTCCCCATTGCAATACCCCCAAGAAGTGAAATGTTGATATGGTGTCGGGCAGCAATAGGCCTTAAGGGTCAGGACTACCATGCCTTGGTAGAACCGGTGTATTCAGACAGTAGGTCTGGAGTCCTGATAGCCAGAGGGGTAGCAGACGTCCGCAAGGGGAGAGTGCACGTCCGTGTCCTGAATTGTGGGGAGGAGGAAGCCAAATTGCCCCGGTACGCCACTGTAGCAAAACTGTACACTGTCAGCAACAATACCATCAAAGCAGTGGAACCCTTGATCCCGTCCGACCAGGTGGAAGACAATGGCTCCAAGGGGCAGCTGGAAGACTGGTGCCAAAAATTACATGTGGGCACCGATTCCACCCCCTCACACCAAAAGCATAGGGTTTACCGGGTGGTACAGGAGTACGAGCGGGTCTTCAGCAAACACCCCCTAGATTTTGGGCAGGTGAAAGGGGTTAAACATCAAATCCCCACGGGTGATCATCATCCCATTAAAGAGAGATACCGCCCTGTACCCCCCGCACAGTATCAGCGTGCCAAAGAAATGTTACGGGAAATGAAGGAGGCTGGGGTTATCAGAGATAGTTGTAGCCCCTGGGCAGCTCCACTAGTGCTCGTAAAGAAAAAAGATGGTACAATGAGAATGTGTGTAGATTACAGGCAAATTAACCGCATTACACATAAAGATGCTTATCCACTGCCCAGAATAGAGGAGTCACTAACAGCCTTAAAGTCAGCTAACTATTTCTCCACCTTGGATCTCACCAGTGGGTATTGGCAGGTTCCCGTGGCAGAGGCGGACAAGGAGAAGACTGCATTCACGACACCAATGGGCCTCTGTGAGTTCAACTGTATGCCATTCGGGCTCTGCAACGCCCCAGGGACATTCCAAAGGTTGATGGAGTGCTGCTTGGGCCACCACAACTTTGAAACCGTGCTGTTGTACCTGGATGACGTCATAGTCTACTCCAAGACTTATGAAGACCACCTGAGGCACTTAGCAGAAGTGTTTGAGTCCTTGTCGAAATATGGCCTGAAGATAAAGCCGTCCAAATGTCACCTCTTGAAGCCAAAGGTACAGTACCTGGGTCATGTGGTCAGCGCAGACGGTGTGGCACCTGACCCGGAGAAAGTCACCGTAATCAAGGACTGGCCAAGACCCACCACGGTAAAGGAGGTGCAGCAGTTCCTTGGGCTGGTGGGCTACTACCGAAGGTTCATTGATGGTTTCACCAAGATAGCAGCGCCCCTTCAAGACCTCCTGGTGGGCCAGCCAAAGCAGGCTAAGAAGCAGAGCCCTCCATTTGAATGGAGCAGCCAACTAGAAACATCTTTTGCCCGGCTGAAAGGGGCTCTCATGGGAGAAGAAATTCTGGCCTACCCTGACTACAGCCAACCGTTTGTACTGTATACAGACGCCAGCAACGTGGGACTGGGAGCAGTTCTGTCCCAGGTGCAGGGAGGCAGAGAGAGGGTGATAGCGTACGCAAGTAGGAAGCTTCGGCCCACAGAAAGGAATCCAGAAAACTACAGTTCCTTCAAGCTGGAGTTCCTCGCTATTGTTTGGGCAGTGACTGAACGCTTCAAGCACTATCTGGCATCGGCCAAGTTCACCATCTTCACGGACAACAATCCGTTGACACACCTGGCAACAGCCAAGTTAGGTGCGTTGGAACAGCGATGGATGGCCCGGCTGTCTAACTTTGACTTTACCATCAAGTATCGGGCTGGCAAGAAGAATAACAATGCTGATGCGCTGTCCAGAATGCCTCACTTACCCGAGTCTGGAGAAGACCTGGATGAACTCGAAGAGATAGAGTTACTGGCTTTCCATCACCAAGGTGTTTCCCAGTGTGAGCATGCTGTAGGAGTGAAGCGCTCGAGCCAGCACGAGGTCTCGGTCAACCCATTACTCCACCATAATTGGGAAGAGACACAGAACGGTGACCCGGCCGTGCGATTGGTCAAAGAAAAGCTAGCACAAGCTGAGACCCATCTTGGCCCAGATGCTCCAGAAGAAGCCCAGCAGCTGTGGAAGGAAAGGGGACGACTGTTCACCTACCAAGGCAAGCTCTGCAAGAGATATGTCAACTGGCGAACGAATGAACTCGTCTGGCAGATAGTGGTCCCGCAGAGGGATGCTCCAATGGTCCTAGCAGCTTATCATGATAATGCAGGACACTTCGGGTGGAAGAAGTTGGAGACCCTACTCCGTGATCGGTTCTACTGGGTGCACATGAGAAAGACAGTCGAGAAGTGGTGCCGAGACTGTGGTCCGTGTAACCTGAGGCGGAAAGATGATCCCAGCCAGAGGTCTCCCCTACAGCCAATTGTCACGAAGCAGCCCCTGGAGTTGGTGGCCCTGGACCACGTTAACGCCAAGCCGGTCAGGCTATGTGTACGCACTCACCATTGTGGACCATTACTCTCGTTTCCTGGTAGTAGTGCCTGTGAAGGACCAGACAGCCAGAACAGCAGCGAGAGCATTTCAGGCCTACTTTTGTCGACCTCACGGTTACCCTGAAAGGGTACTGACTGATCAGGGTCCTGCATTCGAGGCAGAAGTGTTCCAAGAGTTCTGTAACATGTACGGTTGTAAGAAAATCAGAACCACACCGTACCACCCCCAAACCAATGGATTGTGCGAGAAGATGAACCATGTGGTTATTGATATGCTCAAGACTCTACCTTTGGAAGAAAGAAACCAATGGCCAGAAAAGTTACCAGATCTGGTAGACTTGTACAACCATATCCCGGTAAATTCGACCAACTGCAGCCCTGCTTACCTGATGCGAGCCAGACCTGGCAAGTTACCTGTAGACTTTGAGATGGGGACTGTGTCACCTGAGGCGGTTCAGGAAATAGAGGATTGGGATACAGAGCGGCAGCAGCGGTACCGTAAGGTCCAGGAATGCGTAGAAAGGAGCCTGTCTCAAGCAAGAACGAGACAAGAGCAGCATTACAATCAAACAGCCCCAGCAACTCCCTTAGCACCTGGAGAACAAGTCCTCAAGAAGAAGCGGAGGGCGCATAAATTGGATGATCAGTGGGAGAATGAACCCTACACCATTATCCCCTCCAACTTTGACAATAGTAAGGTATGCCTCATAAGCAAGGATGAAGGCAAGACCTATCAAGCAGTTTCTCGGGACCGCCTGAAAGCGTGCCCTGAACGGTGCAGAACCCAAAAAGAAGTAGAAGAAGTACAAGAAAGTCCCCAAAGTCAAGAAAAAGAGGAAGAGATGATCCAAACAATCCTTGGAAAATTCCCCAAAACTTGGACCCGAATAAACAATGCCATAGTGGTACCAGTCTTGACGTTCCCGCAGTTGGTCGAGCCAGAAACAGAAGAGGTTCCAGATCCACCTAAAGAACCGTCTGCTCCAACATGAGATGACACGCCAGCAGTGGAACAGGAGGTTCAACCCCCTGCCAGTGGTGAACCTGCCGTACCCTTGGCGAATCTGAGATCCCGTAGGCAACCAACATGCATCCCTGTCAGGGTTAGGCCTACCAATCACACAGGGGGGGCAGACACTCTAAGTAGTCAGGGACAAACCCCAGAGCTACGCCGGTCCCAACGTAGCACTCGGGGACAGCCCCCTCCAAGGTATAGAACATAGAAAGTAAAATACCTAACAGAATGTAAATAGTTATGTGAAATGTCTGTAATGTTGTGTATAAAATGCTTTTTGTCTTAGGTGATTAAGTAAATGGACAATTGGGCCACTGGACTATGGGTGGCCAACACCTAAATTGTTCATAGTTAGCACCAGTGTGCTCAACACCCCTGAAGAAAAACCCGTCCGGCGTGCATAGAGTGGGGTCATCAATGCTCTGACGCGCGCCCAGAGCCTACGTTGGGGGTTTGATCGCGGCGGGTCCCCCATGGAGCAGTGTAATGGACACCCGGCAGGGAGCCACACTGGACTCTTATAGTAGTGTTTAAGTTTGTAACGTTTAAGTAAATGCGCCTCCCATAATGGGATGAAATGTTGTAACATGTTATGTTTGTTTCCACAGTCCGGGAGTACTGAATTTAACTAAGGGGGAGTGTAGCGCCCCAGGACCTGGTCGCCAAAACAGCATTGCCCTCCCAAAGGGTTAATGCTGAGCCTGGAGGTAATTGGGAGGTCCATTGGCCAGCAAGTTTAATATCCAACGCAGTTCTCCCTCTGGCCAGCAGGGGGAGCTCTGAACCTGGGATTCCAGGGAGCATCCCTTAAGTCTGATCTGAGGGAGGAAGTAGTGGTCAGTCTGTAGAGAGTAGTAGAAGTGAACAGACGCAGAGTGAGCTGTCCTGTGGATCTGGGGCCTGGAGCTAGAGTAGCTTGGCCCAGAGAAGCAGGAGTAGCTGAGAGGCAGCGGAGAGACTCGGACATCGGAGTCTGTGGCCACCAGGGCTTAAACATATTCCCTGGTAGCCGAATCCGAAGGGCAGGAGAGCTGCAAGCACGTGGCCCAAAAACATCCCAGAGGTACAGCTGCAGCATCAAGGCCCGGTGTGGACTCCAGCAGAGAAGCACCAGAGAGAGGGCCTGCGCAGCCTGCTACAGAGGGGAAGGGACGTACCATCAGTCCCAGCAGCAAAGAGGGCCATTGCTGGATTCAGAGAAGCAGGGTCCTATCATAACAAAGAAAAGTACAGGAGTAGGCCTCATACTCAGCTGGCCAGAAAGATCACCCCAAGTACTTCCAGGCCGACCGGATCCCCATCACCACCTGTAACGGTCTCCCAGGACTGGACTGTCGGCCCTGCACCGTGTTAGCCACACAACCCCATAGACTTTCACGAGCACTAACAGTGTCCCCGGGGCTCCGCTCCACCTGTGGGGAGCAGTACCACCATTGCTGCTATAGCATCACCCCGGAGGCCTCACACAGCAGCGGCGGCTTAATAGCCGCAGACCACAGGTGGCGTCACGAACACAAACTTTATTCATCAAGCCACATATTCTACTGACACCCACCAGGGCCACGGAGCCGGGCCCAGCCACCACTGACTACCTCCGGACTAGTCCGGCCCGGCACCGGGTGTCCCATAGCCCTGGGGTGGGCGAGTCAGTTGCATTTAATAAAGTTGTAAGGAAGTGCATACAACAGAATGCTTGTTCAATCAGATCTAACAGGGCTGATCGGAGACCTCTGCAGGTCAAGGGCAGCACCCGATACTGATGAACAGCACAATTGTTCCTCAGGGGATGAGATTCAGAGAGACATCGGGTCAGGGGATAACAGTGGTGCAGCAGCAAAATATCAAAGCTCGGGTCGTCAGAAAAGGGGTGGAGTTGTCGTAAAACAGAAGGAGGGAGCGGACGTGCGAGCAGGAGAGCGTAAAATTCACTATATTGCTCAGGAAGCAACTGGACCTACTGACACCCCGCAGATGACGTCTGTGAAGACACTACAATTCAAGACTGCGGAATCCAGACAAAAATACCGGATGTCGCCTGTCAAGACCCTCAGTTTGAGACTGCGCAGCAAACCTTGGAAGACCAGACTTCGCCTGTCAAGACCCCCCAGGTCAAGACTGCGTGATCAAGCCGAGAAGACCAATTTCCGTTGCCCATCTAAGTGGGCCGGGTCGTTTCTACCTGCTTAGCTGTGCAATACTTTGTGATGTGAAGTAGTTCCTAGATTGGACTGTATTGCTTGTGGGCTAGTCTACCAATCATGAATTGTTTTTCTGAAGTATAAGTGTATCACTCAATTAGATTCTCCGTAACTAAGTTTGTTAGACAGTGACATTCACAAACATGGTAGCCTGATTGTTAATCCGGGGTTATTGATTACGCATTAGGAAAGTGTATACCGCTGTATTAGCTCTATTAGAGGTGTTTAAATAAGTGTTTATGTACATTTTACATGCAAGCTTATTCTTCTGTAATTCATCATATTACTTATTGATTCTTTTGTATTAAACCGTATCCTAGGTTGTTTAATAATAAATAAAATTGTAAGTCACCGCTGCGTTGGGTGTGTTGCATTGACGGACCTCTTTCTTCAAAGTAATTGATTTTTATTTATACAATTTGAAGCTAGAACTTGATTTTTCTATAGGAATAACTAGTTATGGGAGTTGCCTTCATTTGATTAGAATTATTATCTATGGCTTCATGTCTAAGTATTATCAATATGGTATCAGCCAAAATATCCTTTTTTTTGTCTTTTGAATATTTTCAAAATATGGTGGAGGTTCAAAGTTGCTTTGGGGTTGTTTTAGACACTGGGTGCCTTGACTTGAGTGTGTGCAAGGCATCAGGAAGTCTTACCAAAGGATTTTGGTTCACAATGTAGAGCTCAGTGTCAGAAAGCTGGGTTTGCGTCCTAGGTCATGGGTCTTCCAGCAGGACAATAACCCCAAACATACATAAAGAAGAACTAAGAAATGGATGGAAACAAAACGCTGGAGAGTTCTGAAGTAGCAGTAATGCGTCCAGATCTAAAGCCCATCGACACCTGTGGAGAGATCTTAAAATTGCTGTTGGGAGAAGTCACCCTTCAAATATGAGAGATCTGGAGCAGTTTGCAAAATAAGAGTCCAAAATTTCAGTTGAGAGGAGTAAGAAATTTGTTGCTGGTTATAGGAAGTGACTGATTGCATTTATTAATGCAAAGGTTGTGCAACCAAATATTATGTTTAGGGTGCCAATAGACCAATTTTGGGGTTTTGTGTGAAATTATGAGGGGGGGGGGGTTGTGTGTGTTGTTCCAAAAGAAGTATATAACAAAACGTGTAATTGCAAGAATTCTCTTGAAGAAATACTTCCTTTACTGGATCAATTTTAAGGGTGTCAACACTTTTGCACATGACTGTATATGTGGCGCACCTGAGGTTCCAGTCGCCATAGATTATTGCACCTTTTTAAGGTGCGATATTCGCCTCGGGTAAGGAGGGGGTTAATCACCGGTGTTCCACATTCACACTTTACATACAGCTTAGGAGCCTTCTCACTGGGAAGATGGCTCAGGGTAGATAGGGGGGTGACCATCACGATGCATGGGACTTTCCCGGTCACTGAATCCAGCAACCTGGGGGGTGGGATCCACTTGGGGTAGAAGTAGGAGGAACACACACAATCTTCCGTCAGTCTACGTGGGACATCAGTTCTGGGACACAACACAACCATCTTCTCTTCATCGTTTTTCTTTCACGGGGCCTAGGCTTGGAGCAGAACGCTAAGCCCGAGTTCTCATTGCTGAAGGGGCAACGTTTACAAAGAACATTTTCCAAACACCGGTGGCTTCGTCCATCTAATCCGAGGCTGACGGGGCCCATCACAGTGGTGACCAGTGCTTCCGCGGCAGCAACTGGGCTACTTCAAGGACTGTGAGTAAAGACACCTGGAACCCCATCAGCTGACTCGGAATCATTACCGGGGCCTCGTGCCTCAGTGCCCACGGCCACCACCAGCATCACTACTCCTCTCATCATCCTCCCCAGGGCCCGCTCCACCTGTAAGGAGCGACACCATCTCTGCTGCTAGTACCATCCGCCCCAGAGGACAGCAACAGCAGTGGCGGCTAATCCCTGGCCACGTACCACAGGTGGCGTCATGACAAACATCCACCTTAATCACCCCCCTTTTATTGTGGACACCTCGGGGCACGAAGCCGGGCAGGGCCACCCGTGACATCGCAGAGACCTGAATCACCGGCCCGGCGACGAGTAAGGTTAACCCCCTGTCCCCTGAGTGCCACATATATATCCTTAACGTTAACTTCTAGGCCTATATTCAGGGTGTAGGCAATCAGACTGCCTAGTAGAAGTAACATTAGTTCATTAGTTGTCACCACAGAAGACCAATGAATGGTACTGATGACGTTTTATTGCTGTTGTGAAGTGTTACCAAACATGTTTGCCATCTTTTACATGCTCCTAGCACTTTCCAATTGGGATGTATGTAAATTCATGCAGGGAAACTTTCCTGCTGTTTATCCAGTTATTCTTATGCACTAGACATTTTACAATAGGGGGGAACTTTTCTGAAGAAACCTATGTTATAGAATTATTTCTTAAATATATATTTATCCCCATCTAATGTGCAGGTTTTGCATATGATATTTAAAACCTGAACACACAGACAGTATACATAGACAGTATACACAGACAGACAGTATACATAGACAGTATATGTGACGCCCTGGACTAGCCAGGTAGTCACATACATACCAACATACACACCCCCACCCTAGACCAGGGGTGGGCAATTAATTTTCCCATGGGGCCGCATGAGAAATTGGGATGGTTTTAGAGGGCCGGACTAATATAATTAACTCGGTTCTACATACATAATATATATATATATATATATATATTTGTGTGTATATATATATATGTATATATATATATATACACACACAAACACGCATATATACTGTGCGTGTATAATATATATACACATACACACAATGTATACATACACACACAATCCCCATATACAACATCACTACACCCGCCACATACTACACCTGTAATATACATCAGTATACACTACACCTGTAATAAACTACACCTCTATATACTATACCACTATATATTACATCACTACACCCCTATATACACCTGTAATATGCTACATCACTATATACTACACCTGTAATAAACTGCAGCACATCACTATATACTACACCTGTGATAACCTACATCACTACACCCCTATATACTACACTTGTATTATACTACATCACTACACCCCTATATACTACACTTGTATTATACTACATCACTACACCCCTATATACTACACTTGTATTATACTACATCACTACACCCCTATATACTACACTTGTATTATACTACATCACTACACCCCTATATACTACACTTGTATTATACTACATCACTACACCCCTATATACTACACTTGTATTATACTACATCACTACACCCCTATATACTACACTTGTATTATACTACACTCCTATATACTACACCTGTATTATACTACACCACTACACCCCTATAAACACCTGTATTATACTACACCACTACACCTGTAATATACACCACTAAACCCCATATACACCTGTAATATACTACACCACTACACCCTTATATACACCTGTAATATACTACACTACTACACCCCTATATACACCTGTATAATACAGGTGTATATAGTGGTGTAGTATAATACAGGTGTATATAGGGGTGTAGTATAATACAGGTGTATATAGGGGTGTAGTATAATACAGGTGTATATAGGGGTGTAGTGGTGTAGTATAATACAGGTGTATATAGGGGTGTAGTATAATACAGGTGTATATAGGGGTGTAGTATATTACAGGTGTATATAGGGGTGTAGTGGTGTAGTATAATACAGGTGTATATAGGGGTGTAGTATTATACTACACTCCTATATACACCTGTATTATACTACACCACTACACACCTATAAAACTACACCCCCCCCATATACCACACCTGTAAAACTACATTCCCATATACTAAACCACTACACCCCAAATATTTGTCAAAAGTTACCCCTCTCCCCCAGCCCCCCGCCTGCCCGCCCCCATTGTCCCCGCAGGTTACTAGTAACCACTCACCTCTCTTCTTATCGTTCCCGTCCTCAGACACCTCCGTACGAGCCCCCCGCTGATTTGCTTCTCCTTCACATGGCCAGGCTGCGCCGACGCTGTATTCCTAGGAGCCCCCGCCGCTGCCTCTCTCCATACGGCCCCCGCCTCTGCAGCTTCTCCTTCCGGGCAGGAACTTTTCAAATGACACACGCGCACCGTACTGACGATATCAGGGAGCGCGTGTGTCACAGAGAAAAGTGTCGGGCAAGGAACAGAGGAGAGATTCCTGCGTTCCGCTGCCTACACTGTGCGGAGCTTCAGGATCTGTCCTCTGTTTCCTGCCCGACACGCAGCGTGTGATGAGGGTCAGGGCCGGCTCCAGGTTTTTGTGGGCCCCGGGCGGAAGAGTCCCAGTGGGCCCCATCAACACGCAGACACACATACGTACACATACATATTTAAAGACAAACTCACAAAAATACATATAGAACGGACACATCTATACAGCCATATACACTGACATACATAGATACACATTATACATGCCTACAGACACACAGCTCTGCTGCATACATACAGACACACATAGCTCTGCTACAGACACACATAGCTCTGCTACAGACACACATAGCTCTGCTACATACATACACACATAGCTCTGCTACATACATACACACATAGCTCTACTACATACATACACACATAGCTCTGCTACATACATAGCTCTGCTACATACATACACACATAGCTCTGCTACAGACACACATAGCTCTGCTACAGACACACATAGCTCTGCTACATACATACATAGCTCTGCTACATACATACACACATAGCTCTGCTACATACATACACACATAGCTCTGCTACATACATACACACATAGCTCTGCTACATACATACACACATAGCTCTGCTACATACATACACACATAGCTCTGCTACATACATACACACATAGCTCTGCTACATACATACACACATAGCTCTGCTACATACATACACACATAGCTCTGCTACATACATACACACATAGCTCTGCTACATACATAGCTCTGCTACATACATACACACATAGCACTGCTACATACACACATAGCACTGCTACATACATACACACATAGCTCTGCTACATACATACACACATAGCACTGCTACATACACACATAGCACTGCTACATACACACATAGCACTGCTACATACATACACACATAGCACTGCTACATACACACATAGCACTGCTACATACAGACACACATAGCTCTGCTACATACATACACACATAGCACTGCTACATACATACACACATAGCACTGCTACATACACACATAGCACTGCTACATACAGACACACATAGCTCTGCTACATACAGACACACATAGCACTGCTACATACACACATAGCACTGCTACATACACACATAGCACTGCTGCATACACACATAGCACTGCTACATACACACATAGCACTGCTACATACACACATAGCACTGCTACATACACACATAGCACTGCTACATACACACATAGCACTGCTACATACACACATAGCACTGCTACATACACACATAGCACTGCTACATACATACACACATAGCACTGCTACATACACACATAGCACTGCTACATACAGACACACATAGCTCTGCTACATACATACACACATAGCACTGCTACATACATACACACATAGCACTGCTACATACACACATAGCACTGCTACATACAGACACACATAGCTCTGCTACATACAGACACACATAGCACTGCTACATACACACATAGCACTGCTACATACACACATAGCACTGCTGCATACACACATAGCACTGCTACATACACACATAGCACTGCTACATACACACATAGCACTGCTACATACACACATAGCACTGCTACATACACACATAGCACTGCTACATACACACATAGCACTGCTACATACACACATAGCACTGCTACATACATACACACATAGCACTGCTACATACACACATAGCACTGCTACATACACACATAGCACTGCTACATACAGACACACATAGCTCTGCTACATACATACACACATAGCACTGCTACATACATACACACATAGCACTGCTACATACACACATAGCACTGCTACATACACACATAGCACTGCTACATACAGACACACATAGCTCTGCTACATATATACATACATACACATTGCACATTGCTATGCTACATACACACATAGCTCTGCTACATACATACACACATAGCACTGCTACATACAGACACACATAGCTCTGCTACATACATACACACATAGCACTGCTACATACATACACACATAGCACTGCTACAGACACACATAGCACTGCTACATACACACATAGCACTGCTACATACAGACACACATAGCTCTGCTACATATATACATACATACACATTGCACATTGCTATGCTACATACACACATAGCTCTGCTACATACATACACACATAGCTCTGCTACATATATACATACAGACAGACAGACAGACACACACGCGGCTCTGGGGCCCAGCACATACGGCACCGGGGGGGGGGGGGGGGGGGGAGGGGGGTTTGCAGGGAATACACCTAGGGGGGGGAGAAGAGCCCATACAGCTCACCAGGGCCCATAAATCGGGGGGTGGGGAGGGCACATACCGCTCAGGTCACGGTGGAGAGGGGCCCACACAGAGCCGGAAAGAAGCACTGTGCTGGGGGTCGCTGGCTGGCACTGCAACTCTCATCTGTGGGATGAGCAGGACGCCGGCCGGTAGCTCCGCCCACAGATTAAGTTCAGCCAGGAAGTCTTTGCTCCTTAAAGGGACGGCGCTGCAGATTCCTACTCGGCCCGGGGGGCAGCAGAACTAAGGCGAGTGGGTCCTGGTCAAGGGTCACCAGGACTGACGAGGCCGAGTGGGCCCCCCCCGGCTCTCCAGGGCCCCGGCATTTGCCCGGGCACTGATGAGGGCAATCTGACCACGCGCCTCCTGGAGCCTGGAGCTCCGGACAACAGGTCAGATTGCTCTCATCAGTGACCGGCCAGCAAGGACGCCCTGAGCCAGGCGGGCCGGTCACAGAGAGTAGGCGGGCCGGATGTGGCCCGCGGGCCGCCCCTTGCCCAGGTCTGCCCTAGACAGTAACAACAGTCAGACAGAAACCCTTGTTGCCTCGCTCCAGGGTCTGATGTCCACACCAGGTGGGGCGGAGCCAGGCAGTTGGCCCCACCCACCAAGGAGTTCACAGGCCTGGAGGCGGGAAAAGGAGTCAGATGAGTTCAGGAGGTGAAAGTGAGAGGTCAGAAACTGCAAATGTCTGGGTCGGAGCCCAGGCACTGACAGCAAGGTTGGCAGACGGTGGTGGCCGTCTGCAGGAGTTAGCGGAACTCTGCAGAGCCGTAGGACCGGGGCTGGGCGGTGGCCCACCGGTACCGAATCGGGGAGCGGAGTGAAGCTAAGCACACACAGGCAGGGCCATCGGACCCTGACCAGGCTTGGAGCCGCCATCAATAGTCAAATCCGAGTGTGACAGGAACCCCAGGGGTTCCCCAACAACCAAGTCCCGACAAAAGGCAACCGCTCACACCGTGAGGATATACAGCCACCGCCAGAGGCTAGAGATCCAAGGGCCAGCGCCTGCGAGCAAAGTGGGCTCCTATGGCACCTATACGCCGGGGAGAACACAACAACAACACTGCAGCTGGCTGCGGGACCAATCCATCCGGCCGTTTTGGTTTACCAGAGACTCTGTCAGTGATTGTCTGAGTGAGTACACCAGTGCCGTCCGGCACCGCGCCGCGCTGTCCCTGCAACCCTGCACCCCTGCCATCCAGCCTCCCAGTTACACCACCGGGCCCCAGGTTCACCAACCCACCTACCCATGGAGGGGACAACATCGTAGCTGCTCCCTACCATCTCTCCCGGGATCCCCGTTACCAGCATCACCACGTCCCGTGGGTGGCGTCACGAACAATCTCCCTAACCAAACCATCCCTTTTCACTCACGGGTGAGGAGCGCTGCTCGAGTCCCCGGGTCCGGCCCACCGCTCGAGCCACCGAGCAGCAGCAGCAGAAGCCCCGGACCCGAGCGTGGCGAGCGCGTCCCCTCCGCCCGCGACATATACACAGACAGACAGTATACACAGACAGTATACATAAACTGATAGACAGTATACACAGACAGTATACACAGACAGACACATAGTATACACAGACAGACAGAGAGTATACACAGACAGTATACACAGACAGACACATAGTATACACAGACAGTATACACAGACAATATACACAGACAGCTACATATTGCACACTATACAGGACACACACTTTAGAAGCAGCTTCTTCGGCCACAGCAGTGCAGGCGCCCCTCTCTGTGTGGTGAAGACTGGAGCAGACGGGACAGAGAGGATGCGAGGGCGCCCTGTGCAGAAGCCTGTGCACCGCAGGAGCAGCATGTGACAGTAAATTGCTACTCCCTGCGGCACCCTATCTGCTGTGGGCTGGAAGGGGCCCTGTGCACCGCAGGAAGGGGCCCTGTGTGACTGGTGGCCATGGCGCTCACCTATCCTGCGCTGCCCTAGCGTTCTCCTGCGACGCTGGCAGCAACTGACCAGCGTGACAGCGGTGCAGCGCATGACGTCAGTGTCATGCGCAGTCACTTACAGCAGCGTTAGCTGACAGTGCAGCCTCCGACTCACATCTATTTGAATCAGGGGCTGCGGCAGGCGGCCCCCTGCACCCCGAGCCTGGTCGCAGTGGTGACCTCTGGGACCACGGTCGTTACGCCCCTGAAGCCTTGGATGCAAGCAGTTAGCTTGTACAGTATCTATTTGATCAGGGTCAGCCAGGGCCAGGTATCCTTCTCGGCGCATAGGTGTGGAACCTATCTAGTGAGGTCAGGGAAGCCAGGGGCCAGTGTAAGGTTTGGTTAGGGGTCACCATCTTCCCTTTCCCTAGACAAAGGGTTTCCCCTCCCTGTCGCTGTACACGTGGTACTTCTCCATACCTAGTGTGACAGTATAACTGTATAAGTATAACCATATAAGTGTGCACTGTATGGAACAATATAGGAGTGATTAGTACCACTACTTTCGATATAGACCAATGTGTCCACAATACCATTCAAATTCCCTTCCCAATTACATAAAACTGCAATTAATTTCCCTCTTGTCTGTGTACATGTATACAATATGTATTGTATACTAAAAAATGTTCTGCTCATGTTTAAAATAACTTTAAAATTCTGTGATGGAAGGAGGCCCAGACCGTCCATGAAGCTTCAGGTCTATGGTACCCTAACATTACCCCAGCCAGAAATATCACCCACAGAGTAAGATGTTAGCAGTGCTTTATTCATCAGGTAATTCTTGAAAACATTAAAATCTGCCAACAAAATGAAGCCAATTTTCAGTGGTCTGCACACCAGACTAATGATGTTCTTTTGGTGACTATGAATTATTTGTAGCAATGACATCGCCAGTATTAAATTGTGCTTTGCCAAGTGGTTTTAGATTATATGGGCTTCAATCTAATCAGCTAACAACACTTGAGTTATGTGACTCAAGTCGACTAAAGGAGTTCAGCCTCACGGGTCAATTCATCAAAAGTAGACGTCAGATTCTCATTGGTGCAGTCTTGTAATGTTCTATATAATACCCAAGAGCAAATAGCAAATTAATATATACACCACCCATGAGATACAAACAGTGAAAACTATATGGTCATTATGTCTATGGAAGCCTATCATACTAGGTAATAAAACATAGTATATATTAGCGAGGTGATAAGGGGTTATGGAAAGACTAAAGTGCACAATATGCCAAATGCTGCTGCCATTGTGACCACTATCCGGGGCTTTGCTTGGGGTGGGCTGGAGGGGCATTGGCCAAAAACTCTAAAGACATACAGATAGGGACTCTGGATTGTGTAAGCCCCAATGGGGATGTCGCGGGCGGGGAGGAGGGTGCCGGCACCGCGCTCACCCCTCTGTTCGGGTCCGGCTGCTGCTGCTCAGTGGTCGCTCGAGCGGTGGGCCGGATCCCGGGGGTTCTCGAGCGGCACTCCTCGCCCGTGAGTGAAAGGGGTTTTGTTGGGGAGATTGTCCGTGACGCCACCCACGGTTGTGGTGATTTGTAGCACCACCGCTGCTCAATATGGGGATCCCGGGAGTGGTGATGCGGAGCAGCCAAGTGTTGTGTTGCCCCTCCGTGGGTAGGGGTTGGTGATCCCGGGGCCCAGTGATGGTGTGGAAGGGTGCAGGGCCTGGTGGGCGCAGGGACGCGGGGGCAGCGCTGTGCCTTGCGGCACTGTGGTACTCACTCAGCCTGAGACGTTGACACAGTTTTACGGTAAACCACACGGCTGGAAAGACGGTTCCCACGGACGGCTGCACTTGCTCTCCCAGCAGGTAACGGTGATGTCCCTCTGACCTGCACCTGATGTTTCTAAGTTGGTAGCGATGGGTTCCCACCGGTAACCCGCTCCCCGGCTTGGATATGGGCCGGAGGAGCCCTACTTTGCCCGCAGACGCTGGCCCTGAGGAGCTGGTGCCCTGGCGGTGGCGGTGTTCCTCACTAATGGTTGGACGGTTGTCTTCAATCGGGACTTGGTTGTTGGGGGATCGACGTCCCCTTCACTGACGGATTCGGCAAATTATGGCGACTCCTAGCCTTGCTGGGGTCCGAGAGGCCCCTGCCCTGGTGCTGACTGTCCTTCGTATACTGCTCCAGACCGCCGGGCCACTACTCGACCGCAGTCCTTCCAGCAACCTCCGAGCAGTCCCCC
This sequence comes from Anomaloglossus baeobatrachus, assembly GCF_048569485.1. Classification (NCBI taxonomy): domain Eukaryota; kingdom Metazoa; phylum Chordata; class Amphibia; order Anura; family Aromobatidae; genus Anomaloglossus; species Anomaloglossus baeobatrachus. Next base: position 877,323,897 of record NC_134353.1, on the reverse strand, counting down.
TCCAGACTATCACCGCTGTTGCTGACCTTGCTGACCTGTCCTGCACTTAGCTGGACTCACTTCAGGCCTTTCTACGCTCCCTTTTGTTCCTTTTCTTCTTTGCTACACTACTACTTCACTTTCACTTAGCTCTTCTACCACTTCCTTCTACCTTCACTTGCCTCACTGTTCTCAAGCTCTTCCCTGAGCTGACTGCCTGGTTCTTCCCGCCTCCAGGGCTGTGTACTCCTCGGTGGGCGGAGCCAACCACCTGGCCCACCCCCTGGTGTGAACATCAGCCCCTGGAGGAAGGCAACAAGGATTTGAGTAGCTTTGGTGTTCCTAACTGGGATGTAGGGTGTGGTGGTGTGATGACCTGTGACCCCTGGCTTGCCCAGGGCGTCACATTCCCCCTTAGCAAAATGCAGACCGTCCGCGGGCTGCCCGTCCAACACCGGTTTTATTTTCTGTTAATGTAAAAAGATAACATGTAAAGCATAACATCATCCCACAACGGGAGGCACATTTCTTAAACGTTACTAAACGGTTTTACGGGTACGGTTTCCGCTCTCTCCCACCCAAGCAACCTGGCCCTGATGCTGCCCCTAAAGCCCAGGCAGCACCCCTTAACCAACAGTCCAGCACAAGTCACCCGAGCGGGATCTGTCCTTCCCCTCCAGAGGGTAGCCACCGGTTCCTTTGGTGGCTGGGCCCCAGCCTGCTCTGCTGAGGGCCCTCCAACCTGCCTCTCCGGAGGCGGCAGCTGCGGAAAACGGTACGGTAAAACAACATATTTACAAGCCACTTAACGTTTGTGGTTACCCTGCAAGTTCACGGGCTTGTCCATGGATAGTTCCCATGCTAAACTTTTTTTAAACGGTCCCCACGGGGACAACGGTGCCGGCTCCGGCCGGTTCAATCACTGTGAATCTGGTGAAGTACACGGTAATCATCATTTTTCTTATCATTCTCTGTAAACTTTTTAAACTTTTTCCAAACGTTCAACAACACTCTGGTGGTCCCAATGGGGACTGGACAACGGTGCTCCGCTGCCTTTTGCGGCTTAACAGTCCATTCTCACTCGTGGGGCTCTAGTGCCACCTTCACATGGTGCACCGCTCTGGACCCCAATGGTAGCTCGCTGCAGGCGATCTTCTTCCATATTTATGCGGGCATGCACATCCGCTCTACACCCCTCTCGGGCATCGATCTCCCTGCGCAGCTGCTGTTGCCGCCGCTCCCAGCCGGGAGTACTTTCTGTTTGCTCCGGTTCAGCGTGTGCGGGGGACGGACCCAGCCAGAGTCCCTCCGTGTCGGCTACGACCAGCACCTTCAGTAATGAGGGACCCCGCTGTGACATGGCCTCCTCTGCCTCCTGGCAGCTGCATCCCCGCCGTGTCTCCGGTGCATCTTTGCTGACGGGCTCAGCCTTTGGCTTCTTCCATAGAAGCGGTTCAGGGTGGTCATGAGCTTCTGCTGCAGGTCGGTCCGCCGGGGCGGATTGGCAGGGTACCTCTACTGGTGGTGGTGGTAGAGGGTCTAGTGGCGGGGCATCAGCAGCTAACGCGGGTAGCGGGGGAGGTAGCAGGGCGAGCGGGTATGGACTGGGTCCCTCAGCCGCGATGACCGACCCACTAGGGGCATAGGGGCGTGGGTCACTTACCCTCCCTTCCAAGACTCCCTCCACCTCGCGTCTCCGTATGGCCGCCACCACTTCCGCCATTTCGGCCTCCCACTCCTCCAGGAGGAGCTGCATGCGGACCTGCAGATGGCTGCTTAGCTGGACGGTCCGGACTTCCACCCATGCTGCGGGGCCAGGCGCGGGGACCACGGTGTTGTCGGTCGGACTCAGCATCTTTAGCAGCGGCCCCTTCCAGGAACCAGTCAATGGCCGCAGGGTCCTGGCGTCCCTGCTTCTATAGCTGCGCTCACATGCAGCCAGCCGCCATCGCGTCCCCCTTAGCTTCTTTCCGGCCACTCCTCTATTGGGGTGGAGTTTTGGCGATGGCGACTTCTGGAAATTTTCAGCCGGATACCTCCGGCGGTAACAAGGTGCACCTCTACCCAACGGCAGAGCGGTAAGATCCTGTTCGTGACGCCAAGTTGTCGCGGGCGGGGAGGAGGGTGCCGGCACCGCGCTCACCCCTCTGTTCGGGTCCGGCTGCTGCTGCTCAGTGGTGGCTCGAGCGGTGGGCCGGATCCCGGGGGTTCTCGAGCGGCACTCCTCGCCCGTGAGTGAAAGGGGTTTTGTTGGGGAGATTGTCCGTGACGCCACCCACGGTTGTGGTGATTTGTAGCACCACCGCTGCTCAATATGGGGATCCCGGGAGTGGTGATGCGGAGCAGCCAAGTGTTGTGTTGCCCCTCCGTGGGTAGGGGTTGGTGATCCCGGGGCCCAGTGATGGTGTGGAAGGGTGCAGGGCCTGGTGGGCGCAGGGACGCGGGGGCAGCGCTGTGCCTTGCGGCACTGTGGTACTCACTCAGCCTGAGACGTTGACACAGTTTTACGGTAAACCACACGGCTGGAAAGACGGTTCCCACGGACGGCTGCACTTGCTCTCCCAGCAGGTAACGGTGATGTCCCTCTGACCTGCACCTGATGTCCTTCCAGCAACCTCCGAGCAGTCCCCCTCCAGACTATCACCGCTGTTGCTGACCTTGCTGACCTGTCCTGCACTTAGCTGGACTCACTTCAGGCCTTTCTACGCTCCCTTTTGTTCCTTTTCTTCTTTGCTCCACTACTACTTCACTTTCACTTAGCTCTTCTACCACTTCCTTCTACCTTCACTTCCCTCACTGTTCTCAAGCTCTTCCCTGAGCTGACTGCCTGGTTCTTCCCGCCTCCAGGGCTGTGTACTCCTCGGTGGGCGGAGCCAACCGCCTGGCCCACACCCTGGTGTGAACATCAGCCCCTGGAGGAAGGCAACAAGGATTTGAGTAGCTTTGGTGTTCCTAACTGGGATGTAGGGTGTGGTGGTGTGATGACCTGTGACCCCTGGATTGCCCAGGGCGTCACATTGACAGTATTTCCAATATATGCTGTGAGCCGCTCTGAGTCTTTAGAGAAGGGCAGCATACTTGCTTGACAAATAAATTAATATAATTACGTTATAGGGCTAGGATAGCAAACTGCTCTGAGTACAGGAAAGTCGTAAGACACTACCAGTGACACCCAATGATCCCAGCTAACAAAAATGTGAGGCCTACTGTACCCTGCACTACGTCAGGACCAACTATGCACGAAGAAATTCAAGGAAAAAGCCTCTGCAATAAATGACTTGACCTACGTATACTCACCTTAATGTACATCTCTATGGCCCCTCTGCTCCACATCACCTGTACGATTCTCATTGCATCTTTTGAATGCTGCTGTAAGTGCTGAACTCCCGAGTGTCTATATGCCAGGTGGTGTGGCAACTGACATTCATATATATATATATATATATATATATATATATATATACTAGCTGTACTACCCGGCTTCACCCGGGTTAATAACTGCTGTTAACAAAATAGAATGTATTAACAAAAATTTATTCTGCACACAAAAACCACAAAACAAATAGAAATGTAATTATTGAAAGGCAAAAACTAAGCTAATAGAAGCATTTCACAACATATATTTCAACACCACAGATATTCCACACAGATTTAACTAAATTGGCCAAGTAATGTGCTCCGTCTGTCTCTTTCCAGGTCTGTCTCTTTCCCCATCTGTCTCTTTCCCTGTCTGTCTCTTTCCCCGTCTTTCTCTTTCCCTGTCTGTCTCTGTCTGTCTCTTTCCCATCTGTCTCTTTCCCCGTCTGTCTCTTTCTCCGTCTGTCTCTTTCCCCGTCTGCCAGTCTGTCTGTCTCTTTATTTGTCTGTCTCTATCTCTCTGTTTCTTTCCCCATCTGTCTCTTTCCAGGTCTGTCTCTTTCCCAGGTCTGTCTTTTTCCCCGTCTGTCTCCCCGTCTCTGTCTGTGTCTTTTCCTGTCTGTCTCTTTCCCTGTTTTTGTCTGTCTCTATTTCTCTGTCTCTTTCCCCGTCTGTCTCTATCAAGGTCTATGTCTTTCCCCATCTATCTTTGTCTGTTTCTCTGGCTGTCTCCTCCTTCCCTGTCTGCCTGTCTCTGAACCTGTTTGCATGTCTGTCTGTCTCTTTCCCCGTCTGTCTCTTTCCCCGTCTGTCTCTTTCCAGGTCTGTCTCTTTCCAGGTCTGTCTCTGTCTATCTCTTTTCCCGTCTGTCTCTGTCTGTCTTTTTCACCATCTGTCTCTGTCTGTCTCTTTCACCGTTTGTCTCTGTCTGTTGCTTTCCCTGTCTGTCTCTATCTCTCTGTCTCTTTCCCTGTCTGTCTCTATCTCTCTGTCTCTTTCCCTGTCTGTCTCTCTCTCTGTCTGTCTCTGTCTGTGTCTGTCTCTCTCTATCTGTCTCCCCACCGACATCATATTACCTCACATATAAGCTTCTTATACTATGAATGTCTTTTGTTCCTATAGCAACCAAATACAGCTGCTATTAATAACCTGTAGTTCCAGGCTCCATTACTTTAATGAAAGAATGTTTTTTGGAGAGTAATTGTAAAGTGCGGGGTTAAATTTTCCTGTGAAAACATAGTCTACGACGTTCCCTGGGTCACATGAGGTGTCTGTGCAAAATTTTGTGATTGTAAATTCGACGGTGCGGATATACTTTTCGTTTCACTTTTTCCCCATTATGTAGATAGGGGCAAAATTGATTGGTAAATTGGAACGCGCGGGATTAAAATTTCGCCTCACAACATAGCCTATGACGCTCTCGGGGTCCAGACGTGTGGGTGTGCAAATTTTTGTGGCTGTAGCTGCGACGGTGCAGATGCCAATCCCGGACATACACACATACATACATACACACATTCAGCTTTATATAGTAGATGCTGTGTATATATATATATATATATATATATATATATATACATACATATACATATATATATATATATATAAATATATATATACATACACATACATATATATACACTAGGTGTAGTACCCGGGCGTTGCCCGGGATAGTAACTGTCTCTCTGTCTCTCCCAGTCTCTGTCTGTGTGTTGCTGTCTGTCTGTCTTGCTGTCTGTCTCTTTCCTTGTCTGTCTGTTTCTATCGCTCTGTCTGTATTTGCATCAGTCTATCTGTCTCAATCTCTGTATCTGTCTGTCTCTCTCTCTGACTTTTTGCCCGGCTGTCTCTTTGCCCGGCTGTCTGTTTCTAGGTCTGTTTCTTTCCTAGTCTGTCTCTTTCCAGGTCTGTCTCTTTCCAGGGCTGTCTCTTTGCCCGGGCTGTCTCTTTGCCCAGGCTGTCTCTTTGCCCGGGCTGTCTCTTTCCCGGTCTGTCTCTTTCTCGGTCTGTCTCTTTCTCGGTCTGTCTCTTTCCAGGGCTGTCCCTTTCCAGGGCTGTCTCTTTGCCCGGCTGTCTCTGTCTGTGTCTCTGTCTCTCTTTATCCGTCTCACCACCGACATCTTTTTACCTCACACATAAGCATGTTATACTAACAGTTTATTTTGTTCCTATAGCAACCACTGACAGTTGCTATTTATAGCCTGCAGCTCCCAGCTCCATTCAGTTTAATGGCTGCAGGATTTTTGTAGAGTAACTGGAAAGCACGGGATTAAATTTTCCCGCCCAAACATAGTCTATGACGTTCCCTGAGTCATGATGTTTGTGACGCACATCCAGCGTCGTTAGCAACATCGCAGTGTGTGACACGTACGAGCGACCTTCAACGATCACAAAAGTAGTAAAAATCGTATGTGTGACACCGCAGGAGCGACGAACATCTCCTTACCTCCGTCCACCGGCAATGAGGAAGGAAGGAGGTGGGTGGCATGTTCCAGCCGCTCATCTCCACCCCTCCTCTGCTATTGGACGGCTGCCGTGTGACGTCGATGTGACGCCGCACGAACCGCTTCCTTAGAAAGCAGGCAGTTCACAGGCAACAGCGACGTCGCTAGGCAGGTAAGTACGTGTCACGGGTGTTAGCGATGTTGTGCGCCACGGGCAGGATTTGCCCGTGTCGCACAACCGACGGGGGCGGGTACGCTCGCTAGCGATATCGGTACCGATATCACAGCATGTAAAGTACCCCTAAGTCCCAAAAGTATCCCACGGCGCAGGTAATCAAAAGATTACCTTACTCTAGAAATTGGGCAGATTAAAATTTGCGAAGGACGTATGAATCAAGCCGCATACAAGGTTATCCTGGAAAAACAGTTGCTTCCTTCTGCTCAGGCAATGTTCCCCAACTCTGAGGACTGTTTTTTTCCAGCAGGACAATGCGCCATGCCACATAGCTAGGTCAATCAATGTGTGGATGAAGGATTAAGACATGAGAACCCTGTCATGGACAGCCCAATCTCCAGACCTGAACCCCCATTGAAAACCTCTGGAATGTAATCAAGAGGAAGATGGATAGTCACAAGCCATCAAACAAAGAAGAACTGCTTACATTTTTGCACCAGGAGAGGCATAAAGCAGTGTGAAAGACTGGTGGAAAGCAGCCAAGACCCATGGAAGATGTGATTAAAAATCATGGTTATGCCACAAAATATTGATTTCTGAACTCCTCCTGAGTTAAAACATTAGTATTGTTGTTACTTAATTATTATACTTTTTTTTTTTTTGCATTATTTGAGGTGTCTGAAAGCAATGCATTTTTTTGTTATTTTGACCATTTCTCACTTTCAGAAAATAAATACAAAATGTATTACTTGGAAATTCGGAGACATGTTGTCAGTAGTTTATAGAATAAAAGAACAATTTACATTTTACTCAAAAATATACCTATAAAGAGAAAAATTAGAAAAATTGTCAATTTTGCAGTGGTCTCTTAATTTTCGACAGAGCTGTGTATAAATATATGACGCACCCCAGGGCTTTGGGGTACTCGGTCCCGGGCTGTATATTTACTGGGACAGTTCACTGGGTGGCCGTTACCCGGTTCCGTGACCCTAGGGGTTGCTTAAAAGGGGAATTTGTACAAAGGAAAAAAATAAGAAAATAAAAATAGTTTTTCATGACGCCACTTGCGGTGTGCGGTTATATGGAGAGAACCGCTGCTGCAAAGTCTGTCCGCAAGTAAAGATAGGCCCCATTAGAGGATGATGGTGGTTGTAGTCTATGAGTGCAGAGACGTAGGAATAATTCAAATGACAGAGGGACTGCGTTTAACTTGTGCTTTATGCACTGGTTTTGAGTTGTTGCCACCCGGTTCGTGCTAGTCTTTACCAATCCGGTATTCCTTTTGTTCCAGTGCCGGTGAAGTGAACTGGTGAGCTTTACCTCCATGCACCCTTTAGGAATAGTCAGTGGGTCCCCGTGGCTTGGAGCGTTTTGGGGTCCCCTCCTGTTGTGTCCGTCCTGGCCCGTATGGCAGGTAGCTTGAACCTCTCGTGGGTCGGACCTCTGTCCCCGTTCCCAGGTTCCTTCTCTGCTGCTGTGCCCCGGACACTAAAATCGGTGAGGTCCTTGATGGTCCCTTCACCGGGCATATTGTTATCAGGCGACCCTAAAGCGTCCTCCTGAACTAGGGTTCTGTAACCCGTCGGTGCTCAGTCCAGTGAGTACTTCACCCTTCTCTCCCTGGCAACCGTACTCCTTTTCACTCGGTAGGTCACTGCACACTTTCCTGTCAGCATGTCAATTTCTGACTGACTTGGTGTCTGGTTACTTTCTTATCTGACAAGATGTCCGTTGTCCTTCAATTTCACTGACTAGCTCCTCCTCTTCCCAGGTTTCTGACTAGTGGATTGGATGCGTCCCAACCTATAGGTGACCACCCGTCAAGTCCATTTCTAGCTTATTACTAGAGTTGAGCGCGGTTCGAGGTTCTCCAGTTCGCGGCTCGAGTGATTTTGGGGGCTGTTCTAGATCGAACTAGAACTCGAGCTTTTTTGCTAAAGCTCGATAGTTCTAGATACGTTCGAGAACGGTTCTAGCAGCAAAAAAAAGTGTGCGGGAACAGCACATTCAGATCACTGCTGTTTGGATAATGGCGATCGCCATTTTTTTTTTTTTCCTTGTCTTCCTTCCCTAAGCGCGCACGTGTAGTGGGGCGGGCCAGCATGTCAGCCAATCCCAGACACACACACAGCTAAGTGGACTTTTAGCCAGAGAAGCAACGGCATGTGTGATAGGATGTCCATGTCACATGTCCCTGCATTATAAAACCGGACATTTTCCTCCAGCACGCCATTATCTGCCTTCTGCGTCCTTGGTGTCAGACATCACTGGCGCAGCTCCTATCTCCGATACTGCTGTATGCGCTCCATACACAGCGCTGGACAGCATAGAGATAGCACTTTCTATCAGTCCTTTTAAGGGCTCATACCGGCAGGGTCAGAGCCATAGGTGACAGAGTTTAAAACAGAGTTTAACAGCTACACAAGATGACAGCGTCTGTGTAGCTAAGGTCAGGGATTTCCTCGCTGCATTTCCCCATTAGGAGGGATAGAAAGGGAGGTTTCCATTCCTCTACCCAGAGCCCCACAATCCTGGCATTGTACCCTCCTGTCCTCTGCACACTCAAACTCATTATAACTAAGCCATTATACTAGCAAACACTGAGTGTACCTAGTGGCATCCTAAACGTGGCTGTTGGACTTCTGTATTGCCCCAGTAGTGCAAAGATATTTGCAGCACCTCTGCCTGCATTGCACACTCCAACTCATTGTTACTAAGCCATTATACTAGCAAAGACTGAGGAAACTTAGTGGCATCCTAAACGTGGCTGTTGGACTTCTGTATCGTCCCACAAGTGCAAAGATATTTGCAGCACCTCTGCCTGCGTTGCACACTCAAGCTCATTGTTACTAAGCCATTATACTAGCAAAGACTGAGTGAACTTAGTGGCATCCTAAACGTGGCTGTTGGACTTCTGTATCGTCCCACAAGTGCAAAGATATTTGCAGCACGTCTGCCTGCATTGCACACTCAAACTCATTGTTACTAAGCCATTATACTAGCAAACACTGAGTGAACTTAGTGGCATCCTAAACGTGGCTGTTGGACTTCTGTATTGTCCCACAAGTGCAAAGATATTTGCAGCACGTCTGCCTGCATTGCACACTCAAACTCATTGTTACTAAGCCATTATACTAGCAAACACTGAGGAAACTTAGTGGCATCCTAAACATGGCTGTTGGACTTCTGTATCGTCCCACAAGTGCAAAGATATTTGCAGCACCTCTGCCTGCATTGCACACTCAAACTCATTGTTACTAAGCCATTATACTAGTAAACACTGAGTGAACTAAGTGGCATCCTAAACGTGGCTGTTGGACTTCTGTATTGTCCCACAAGTGCAAAGATATTTGCAGCACGTCTGCCTGCATTGCACACTCAAACTCATTGTTACTAAGCCATTATACTAGCAAACACTGAGTGAACTTAGTGGCATCCTAAACGTGGCTGTTGGACTTCTGTATTGTCCCACAAGTGCAAAGATATTTGCAGCACGTCTGCCTGCATTGCACACTCAAACTCATTGTTACTAAGCCATTATACTAGCAAACACTGAGGAAACTTAGTGGCATCCTAAACATGGCTGTTGGACTTCTGTATCGTCCCACAAGTGCAAAGATATTTGCAGCACCTCTGCCTGCATTGCACACTCAAACTCATTGTTACTAAGCCATTATACTAGTAAACACTGAGTGAACTAAGTGGCATCCTAAACGTGGCTGTTGGACTTCTGTATTGTCCCACAAGTGCAAAGATATTTGCAGCACGTCTGCCTGCATTGCACACTCAAACTCATTGTTACTAAGCCATTATACTAGCAAACACTGAGGAAACTTAGTGGCATCCTAAACATGGCTGTTGGACTTCTGTATCGTCCCACAAGTGCAAAGATATTTGCAGCACCTCTGCCTGCATTGCACACTCAAACTCATTGTTACTAAGCCATTATACTAGTAAACACTGAGTGAACTAAGTGGCATCCTAAACGTGGCTGTTGGACTTCTGTATTGTCCCACAAGTGCAAAGATATTTGCAGCACGTCTGCCTGCATTGCACACTCAAACTCATTGTTACTAAGCCATTATACTAGTAAACACTGAGTGAACTAAGTGGCATCCTAAACGTGGCTGTTGGACTTCTGTATCGTCCCACAAGTGCAAAGATATTTGCAGCACCTCTGCCTGCATTGCACACTCAAACTCATTGTTACTTACTAAGACATTATAATACCAAAAATTGAGTAAACTTAGTGGCATACAAGAAGTGGCTGTTGTACTCCATTAATGCCCCACTGGTGCCAAGCTATTTATAGCACCTCTGCAGGACACCCTCCTGCTCTGTTTTTAATAAGCTATAATGATAGCAAAAAATACTGCCATTTAGTGGCATCATAGAACTGGCTGTTGTATTCCATTAGTGTCCCACTGGTGACAAGCTATTTCTAGCACCTCTGCATGACACCCTCATGCACATTTTGCTACGCTAATGTTATAGCAAACTCAGGGAATTCATTGTTGCATTTGATAATTCGGAGGGATAGAAAGTGAGGCTTCCTTTAGCTTTTCCTTCTGTTCATAGACAGCATCTCCAAGTCCACACCCGAAGAGCAATTTCTCCTCCACGTGTAAGTGTGGAGAGGCAGCTAGTGCGCATGCGTGTGCCGATTTACCCCAGCTGCAGCCTAACTACAGTGTTTCGCCTAGTGAGTATGCTCAGCCTGACTGTGCCATTCCTGAGGCTAAGTTTTCATTTCGGGATACAGCGCATGCTCCCACACTTAGTGTGAAAAGCCTCTTTGCACAGGTACTTGCATTCCGTGCCGGGTCTAAGTCCTGTGTTGTGCATAGACACCATGCTAAAGCTGATAGTCTTTTTTCAGAGACTCTATTTCATGCAACTGACCATGCTCAGGCACTTACTGCATCAGAAACTAGGTCCGGTAATGAACTCTTTGGCCCTGCCCCTGATGTGGGGGGGCCCATATAGACCACAGGGCATCAGGTGTCCTGACGATGTGGCCAGGCCACTCCCAAATGGCTTGCAGAGGCCCGCCCCTATGACTTGTCACCTCATTATTGATGGTCAGACGATGACTGGTGAGGTGTTTGTGTCGTGGCAGCCATGAGGTCATTATTGAAGTTCTGGTTCCAAATAGGACGCTAGTTATGCCACTCATGATGTGTCACTCTGCTTTTGTCTCCAGGAGGTGCATTGTGGTCCACCCTGGTTTGGGGCGGACCCAGGTTATAAAACGGGCTGGAGCCAACAAGGAGGTGCGCAGTCTTCTATTATGCTCCGAAAGAGCACACCTCCATGTGTTGAACCCATTGCGGCTTTAGGCCAGAGGTAGGCAGGGATAGGGCGTCGATGCAGGCCGCCACCACAGTTGGTAATGCAGAACGGTTAAGACCAGCTCCTGTCCTACAAGTCCTGCTTGTGCAGCCCAGTGGCATTAACAGGCCTGCTGCTGCTGATGCGCCTGCTGTCCACAGGTGTGGCCCCAATGCACACGGTCAGCGTACTGAATGGCCCCTGTGATGTTAACAGGAAGTTCCTGGGCTGGGTGGGCGTGTGGACCCTGTGACGCTAACAGGGCTCACAGTCTCCAGATCCGAATGGCGTCTAACTCGGTTCAGGCTACTATTAGTTTCATAGCCACACAGATCTGTATCCTCCACCTAACCTTTCAGTTGCCAACCTCTCCTTTTCCATCTGGGAGCACGGTGGACATTGACTGCTGATGGGGATATATACCTTTCTCTTTCTTTTCTTATTAATTTTCGTTATATAGCGGTAACATAGTATATACCACCTTATCCAAATCTGCCAGTCCCACCGTAACAGATGGTGTTTCTTCATCAAATGTTACTTTTGCTTAACCAACAAACCCACGGACAAAAACTTTTTTCCCCTTTCCAACACACCTGTTCCCCTTTCCACCAGCATTTGTCCTTTTTCAACTCATTTGGTATATGACCAAAAGTGCAACTCTGCAGGGACACCGTACTCAATGCCATCTCAGCACAGCAGCCACCCCTCGGTCCCTCAGATGTGGACACGTAAAAGACCATTTCCTCCTATCCATGACAAAGCGTTGAGATTCACTCTGTGCAGCACTGGTGTTTACTGGAAAAGCAGATCTAAGAATCCGTACCACCTTCTGCAGATACTCCTGTATACGTGCGTCCCTTTCTATGGCAGGAATTATTTCGCCAAATTTTGTCTTGTACCGGGGATCTAACAGTGTGGCAACCCAGTAGTTAGCATTACTTCGAATTCGTACAATCCGAGGGTCAGGGCCGGCGTCAGCACCCGGCAAACCCGGGCAAATGCCGGGGCCCTGGAGAGCCGGGGGGGCCCACTCGGCCTCGTCAGTTCTCCTGTCCCTTGGCCGGGGCCCACTCGCCTTTACAGTTCTGCGGTCCCCGGCCGAGTTCCGGGGACCGCAGTCCTCGGCAGCAATCTGCGGCGCCGTCACTTTAAGGCGCGCAGACATCCTGGTTTGAATTTCATCTGTGGGCGGAGCTACCGCCTTCTCAGTCCCACAGATGAAGGAGGCGAGCTTCTGTCCGGCGCTGTGTGGGCCCCCTCTCCACCGTGACCTAATCGGGTAAGTGCCCTCCCCGCCTCCCCATTATAGGCCCCGGTGAGCTGCTTCTACCCCCTGGATGTATGCCCTGGCCCCTGCCAATGCCCCCACCCGCCGATTCCGCGGGTGTGGGCCCTGCCGAGCCGCGGGTGCTGCCAGTGCCGCTGGTGCTGTCCCCGCCAAGCCGCGGGTGCTGTCCCCGCCAAGCCGCGGGTGTGGGCCCCACAGAGCAGCAGAGTTGTGTGCATTTGTCTGAATGTAGCAGAGTTGTGTGCATTTGTCTGAATGTAGCAGAGTTGTATGTGTTTGTCTGAATGTAGCAGAGTTGTATGTGTTTGTCTGTATGTAGCAGAGTTGTATGTGTTTGTCTGAATGTAGCAGAGTTGTATGTGTTTGTCTGTATGTAGCAGAGTTGTATGTGTTTGTCTGAATGTAGCAGAGTTGTATGTGTTTGTCTGTATGTAGCAGAGTTGTATGTGTTTGTCTGAATGTAGCAGAGTTGTATGTGTTTGTCTGAATGTAGCAGAGTTGTATGTGTTTGTCTGAATGTAGCAGAGTTGTATGTGTTTGTCTGTATGTAGCAGAGTTGTATGTGTTTGTCTGTATGTAGCAGAGTTGTATGTGTTTGTCTGTATGTAGCAGAGTTGTATGTGTTTGTCTGTATGTAGCAGAGTTGTATGTGTTTGTCTGTATGTAGCAGAGTTTGTGTGTGTGTTTGTCTGTATGTAGCAGAGTTGTATGTGTTTGTCTGTATGTAGCAGAGTTTGTGTGTGTGTTTGTCTGTATGTAGCAGAGCTGTATGTGTTTGTATGTAGCAGAGTTGTGTGTGTCTGTCTGTATGCAGCAGACTTGTGTGTGTGTGTGTGTGTGTCTGTAAGTGTATATGACTATATATTTGTCTGTTTATATGTATTTTTGTGAGTTTGTCTTTAAATATGTATATGTTCGTATCGGTGTCTGTGTGTGGATGGGGCCCACTGGGACTCTTCCGCCCGGGGCCCACAAAAACCTGGAGCCGGTCCTGCCGAGGGTCATGTTGTAGGTAGTGCAGCAAGAAGGCGCTCATGTGTCTTGTGCATCCAGGAGGACCAAGTCCTTGGTGTGTTGGTGGAAGAGAGGTGAGAATCGTGCCTCCTTCCTCTGCCCTCTCCCCACAACCTCGCATATGACTCCTCCTGTACTTCCTCCCCTTCCTCTTGGACCAACACCTGACTCCGAATAATGCTTACAGTGTGCTCCATCATGTAGATGACCAGAATTGTCACGCTGAGAATAGCATCGCCAGTGCTAAACATCTTCGTCGATATTTGTAAACTGTGTAGCAGGGTGCATAGGTCCTTGATCTGACACCACTCCAGCAGCGTGATCTGCACCACCTCTGGATCAAGTTAGCCCAGGGTATACGTCATACCATATTTCAGCAGGGCTCTGCGGTGCTGCCACACATGCTGCAACATGTGCAGATTCCAATTCCTGCGTGTCGGAACATCGCATTTCAGGCGTTTAACCGCCAGACCCTAAGACTTCAGGAGCGATGAAAGTTGTTGAGCTGCTGGGTGCGAAGGATGAAAGTGAGCACATAGCACCGTGCCCGCTGCACAAGGCCATGTAGGCCGGGATGGTATTTTAAAAATTGCTGGAGAATCAGATTCAACACGTGAGCCATACAAGGCACGTGTGTCACATTGCCCTGACGAAGGGCCGCAGACAGGTTTGCATCATTGCCGCACACGGCTGTTAAGTCACCAACGTAGTCCACTCAATCAATTTGTACTCCGGTCGCCAGGTGACAACGTGTTCCTTTCGTGCATAGTGCTGATGATGGGAAAGGAGTCGATGCCAGCGGCGCAGGTGGACGCAGGTTATGCTCACCCACTCGGCTGCGTTACCTTGACAGATGCAGAACCACAGGCTGAATGTAGGTGGTGGGTATCTCACAGATGAAGTACCATCATTCAGCTACAACCAATGGGAAGACACCACACCCTTTTTTAGGCCCCTCCTGTCTGCAGACCACTGCCAGACAAAGCTATGAACCTCTTGTTACTGTTACCCCCAGTTCAGTTTTATGATTTTGTGTGCTTGTTACCTGACTACTTTTCCTGCTTGCTGTTTATGTACCTCGTTGGCCGATCCGCATTTCACCTCTGCTTGTTTTCTGATTAAGTCCTGGCCATACCATTCTGTTCCTCTTCCTCAATTAATGTTTTTGACCCTGCATGACTACTATTCACTGGAACTGCAGCCTTCCACAGGTATTGATCAACTTGGGCCCTGTGTAATTCCAAATCACTGTAAAGGGGTTAAAGGGTTTCAGGGTTCTGGGTGTCCAGCTTGGTGAGTGGCTTGCCTCTAGCCTATCCTTTACAGCCCATCTGAGTGTGTCGATCCAGGCAGGCGTTACACCGTGCCCTCTGCAGAAGGTCATGTAGGCCGGGATAGTGTTTTCAAAATTGCTGGACAACCAGGTTCAACACGTGAGCCATACAAGGCACGTGTGTCACATTGCCCTGAAAAAGGGTCGCAGACTGGTTTGCATCATTGTCGCACCCGACCTTCCCTGACTGCTGGTTGAGTGTAGACAACCATTGATGAAACTCGATCTCACTCTCCAGAGCTAACCGTCCACAATTCCCCAGCGGTGTCTCACATTTCCCCTACATTTCAAAGTAAACATTTGACCGCCTGATGGCCTTGAGCTCTGCTGCCAGCATAGTAAGGAGGTGTGTGGGATTCTTTGGGCGCAGTTACAAGGAAGGGTGGCCTGACCACACAGGGTTTGGGCCGAGGTGGAGGACCCACACGAGGTTAAGGAGGCAGAAGCAGTGGAGGAACTTGTACATACAGAGGAAGGATTGACACACAAGTCGTGGGGACATCAAGACTTGTACAGCAAACCCTTCTCCATCTCTCACCATAGTTACCCAGTGCCCAGTCAGCAACATGTAACTCTCCTGTCCATGCTTACTGGTCCAAGTATCTGTGGTGAAATGCACCCTGTCACACACAGAGTTTCTCAAGGAATCGGTGAGGTTGTGTGCGACCTGCTGTGGTAGGGCGGGCACGCCTTTCTTGGAGAAGGAGTGACGACTGGCCATCGGCTCTTGGGGCACTGCAATGGGCATAAGGTCTCGAAAATCCTCGGTCTCAAAGCAGCCTTTCTGTTGCAAACAAGTTGCAGATGATGAAACTCAACCTCTTAGGCATGTCATGCCCTTCGAAAATCATGTAAAACACAGCGAGGGGACTCCAAGCACAGTCTCCCTCGTTGCCACTAATTGGGCCACACACACCCCACTTGACTGGCATCAGTTGACCCCCCTTTTGAAAAAGAAAAAGATGCTTTGCATGAAGCACTCTCAAAAATTCACGTGTCTTTCCCGTCCCCTGGATGACCCAGGGGAAGAAAAGTCCTCTGAGAGCCATGACTTGTTCATCTTGGTTCTTTTAGAAACACAGCGAGGGGACTCCAACCACAGTCTTCCTCGTTGCCACTAATTGGGCCACACACACCCCACTTGACTGGCATCACTTGATCCCCCTTTTCAAAATGAAAAAGATGCTTTGCATGAAGCACTCTCAAAAATACGCGTGCCTTTCCCGTCCCCTGGATGACCCAGGGGAAGAAAAGTCCTCTGAGAGGTATGACTTGTTCATCTTGGTTCTTTTTGAAACACAGCGAGGGGACTCCAAGCACAGTCTCCCTCGTTGCCACTAATTGGGCCACACACACCCCACTTGACTGGCATCAGTTGACCCCCCTTTTGAAAAAGAAAAAGATGCTTTGCATGAAGCACTCTCAAAAATACGCGTGTCTTTCCCGTCCCCTGGATGACCCAGGGGAAGAAAAGTCCTCTGAGAGCCATGACTTGTTCATCTTGGTTCTTTTAGAAACACAGCGAGGGGACTCCAACCACAGTCTTCCTCGTTGCCACTAATTGGGCCACACACACCCCACTTGACTGGCATCACTTGACCCCCCTTTTCAAAATGAAAAAGATGCTTTGCATGAAGCACTCTCAAAAATACGCGTGTCTTTCCCGTCCCCTGGATGACCCAGGGGAAGAAAAGTCCTCTGAGAGCCATGACTTGTTCATCTTGGTTCTTTTAGAAACACAGCGAGGGGACTCCAACCACAGTCTTCCTCGTTTCCACTAATTGGGCCACACACACCCCACTTGACTGGCATCACTTGACCCCCCTTTTCAAAATGAAAAAGATGCTTTGCATGAAGCACTCTCAAAAATACGCGTGCCTTTCCCGTCCCCTGGATGACCCAGGGGAAGAAAAGTCCTCTGAGAGCCATGACTTGTTCATCTTGGTTCTTTTAGAAACACAGCGAGGGGACTTCAACCACAGTCTTCCTCGTTGCCACTAATTGGGCCACACACACCCCACTTGACTGGCATCACTTGACCCCCCTTTTCAAAATGAAAAAGATGCTTTGCATGAAGCACTCTCAAAAATACGCGTGCCTTTCCCGTCCCCTGGATGACCCAGGGGAAGAAAAGTCCTCTGAGAGCCATGACTTGTTCATCTTGGTTCTTTTAGAAACACAGCGAGGGGACTCAAAGCACAGTCTCCCTCGTTGCCACTAATTGGGCCACACACACCCCACTTGACTGGCATCAGTTGACCCCCCTTTTGAAAAAGAAAAAGATGCTTTGCATGAAGCACTCTCAAAAATACGCGTGTCTTTCCCGTCCCCTGGATGACCCAGGGGAAGAAAAGTCCTCTGAGAGCCATGACTTGTTCATCTTGGTTCTTTTAGAAACACAGCAAGGGGACTCCAACCACAGTCTTCCTCGTTGCCACTAATTGGGCCACACACACCCCACTTGACTGGTATCACTTGACCCCCCTTTTCAAAATGAAAAAGATGCTTTGCATGAAGCACTCTCAAAAATACGCGTGCCTTTCCCGTCCCCTGGATGACCCAGGGGAAGAAAAGTCCTCTGAGAGCCATGACTTGTTCATCTTGGTTCTTTTAGAAACACAGCGAGGGGACTCCAAGCACAGTCTCCCTCGTTGCCACTAATTGGGCCACACACACCCCACTTGACTGGCATCAGTTGACCCCCCTTTTGAAAAAGAAAAAGATGCTTTGCATGAAGCACTCTCAAAAATACGCGTGTCTTTCCCGTCCCCTGGATGACCCAGGGGAAGAAAAGTCCTCTGAGAGCCATGACTTGTTCATCTTGGTTCTTTTAGAAACACAGCGAGGGGACTCCAACCACAGTCTTCCTCGTTGCCACTAATTGGGCCACACACACCCCACTTGACTGGCATCACTTGACCCCCCTTTTCAAAATGAAAAAGATGCTTTGCATGAAGCACTCTCAAAAATACGCGTGCCTTTCCCGTCCCCTGGATGACCCAGGGGAAGAAAAGTCCTCTGAGAGCCATGACTTGTTCATCTTGGTTCTTTTAGAAACACAGCGAGGGGACTCCAACCACAGTCTCCCTCGTTGCCACTAATTGGGCCACACACACCCCACTTGACTGGCATCAGTTGACCCCCCTTTTAAAAAAGAAAAAGATGCTTTGCATGAAGCACTCTCAAAAATATGCGTGTCTTTCCTGTCCCCTGGATGACCCAGGGGAAGAAAAGTCCTCTGAGAGCCATGACTTGTTCATCTTGGTTCTTTTAGAAAAACAGCGAGGGGACTCCAACCACAGTCTTCCTCGTTGCCACTAATTGGGCCACACACACCCCACTTGACTGGCATCACTTGATCCCCCTTTTCAAAATGAAAAAGATGCTTTGCATGAAGCACTCTCAAAAATACGCGTGCCTTTCCCGTCCCCTGGATGACCCAGGGGAAGAAAAGTCCTCTGAGAGCCATTACTTGTTCATCTTGGTTCTTTTAGAAACACAGCGAGGGGACTCCAAGCACAGTCTTCCTCGTTGCCACTAATTGGGCCACACACACCCCACTTGACTGGCATCACTTGACCCCCCTTTTCAAAATGAAAAAGATGCTTTGCATGAAGCACTCTCAAAAATACGCGTGCCTTTCCCGTCCCCTGGATGACCCAGGGGAAGAAAAGTCCTCTGAGAGCCATGACTTGTTCATCTTGGTTCTTTTAGAAACACAGCGAGGGGACTCCAACCACAGTCTTCCTCGTTGCCACTAATTGGGCCACACACACCCCACTTGACTGGCATCACTTGACCCCCCTTTTCAAAATGAAAAAGATGCTTTGCATGAAGCACTCTCAAAAATACGCGTGCCTTTCCCGTCCCCTGGATGACCCAGGGGAAGAAAAGTCCTCTGAGAGCCATGACTTGTTCATCTTGGTTCTTTTAGAAACACAGCGAGGGGACTCCAAGCACAGTCTCCCTCGTTGCCACTAATTGGGCCACACACACCCCACTTGACTGGCATCAGTTGACCCCCCTTTTGAAAAAGAAAAAGATGCTTTGCATGAAGCACTCTCAAAAATACGCGTGTCTTTCCCGTCCCCTGGATGACCCAGGGGAAGAAAAGTCCTCTGAGAGCCATGACTTGTTCATCTTGGTTCTTTTAGAAACACAGCAAGGGGACTCCAACCACAGTCTTCCTCGTTGCCACTAATTGGGCCACACACATCTCACTTGACTGGCATCACTTGACCCCCCTTTTCAAAATGAAAAAGATGCTTTGCATGAAGCACTCTCAAAAATACGCGTGCCTTTCCCGTCCCCTGGATGACCCAGGGGAAGAAAAGTCCTCTGAGAGCCATGACTTGTTCATCTTGGTTCTTTTAGAAACACAGCGAGGGGACTCCAACCACAGTCTCCCTCGTTGCCACTAATTGGGCCACACACACCCCACTTGACTGGCATCAGTTGACCCCCCCTTTTGAAAAAGAAAAAGATGCTTTGCATGAAGCACTCTCAAAAATACGCGTGCCTTTCCCGTCCCCTGGATGACCCAGGGGAAGAAAAGTCCTCTGAGAGCCATGACTTGTTCATCTTGGTTCTTTTAGAAACACAGCGAGGGGACTCCAAGCACAGTCTCCCTCGTTGCCACTAATTGGGCCACACACACCCCACTTGACTGGCATCAGTTGACCCC
Source organism: Anomaloglossus baeobatrachus (assembly GCF_048569485.1). Lineage (NCBI taxonomy): Eukaryota > Metazoa > Chordata > Amphibia > Anura > Aromobatidae > Anomaloglossus > Anomaloglossus baeobatrachus. The sequence continues at coordinate 877,304,292 of NC_134353.1, read as the reverse complement.
CCTTTTGAAAAAGAAAAAGATGCTTTGCATGAAGCACTCTCAAAAATACGCGTGTCTTTCCCGTCCCCTGGATGACCCAGGGGAAGAAAAGTCCTCTGAGAGCCATGACTTGTTCATCTTGGTTCTTTTAGAAACACAGCAAGGGGACTCCAACCACAGTCTTCCTCGTTGCCACTAATTGGGCCACACACATCTCACTTGACTGGCATCACTTGACCCCCCTTTTCAAAATGAAAAAGATGCTTTGCATGAAGCACTCTCAAAAATACGCGTGCCTTTCCCGTCCCCTGGATGACCCAGGGGAAGAAAAGTCCTCTGAGAGCCATGACTTGTTCATCTTGGTTCTTTTAGAAACACAGCGAGGGGACTCCAACCACAGTCTCCCTCGTTGCCACTAATTGGGCCACACACACCCCACTTGACTGGCATCAGTTGACCCCCCCTTTTGAAAAAGAAAAAGATGCTTTGCATGAAGCACTCTCAAAAATATGCGTGTCTTTCCTGTCCCCTGGATGACCCAGGGGAAGAAAAGTCCTCTGAGAGCCATGACTTGTTCATCTTGGTTCTTTTAGAAACACAGCGAGGGGACTCCAACCACAGTCTTCCTTGTTGCCACTAATTGGGCCACACACACCCCACTTGACTGGCATCACTTGATCCCCCTTTTCAAAATGAAAAAGATGCTTTGCATGAAGCACTCTCAAAAATACGCGTGCCTTTCCCGTCCCCTGGATGACCCAGGGGAAGAAAAGTCCTCTGAGAGCCATGACTTGTTCATCTTGGTTCTTTTAGAAACACAGCGAGGGGACTCAAAGCACAGTCTCCCTCGTTGCCACTAATTGGGCCACACACACCCCACTTGACTGGCATCAGTTGACCCCCCTTTTGAGAAAGAAAAAGATGCTTTGCATGAAGCACTCTCAAAAATACGCGTATCTTTCCCGTCCCCTGGATGACCCAGGGGAAGAAAAGTCCTCTGAGAGCCATGACTTGTTCATCTTGGTTCTTTTAGAAACACAGCGAGGGGACTCCAACCACAGTCTTCCTCGTTGCCACTAATTGGGCCACACACAACCCCACTTGACTGGCATCACTTGATCCCCCTTTTCAAAATGAAAAAGATGCTTTGCATGAAGCACTCTCAAAAATACGCGTGCCTTTCCCATCCCCTGGATGACCCAGGGGAAGAAAAGTCCTCTGAGAGCCATGACTTGTTCATCTTGGTTCTTTTAGAAACACAGCGAGGGGACTCCAACCACAGTCTCCCTCGTTGCCACTAATTGGGCCACACACACCCCACTTGACTGGCATCAGTTGACCCCCCTTTTGAAAAAGAAAAAGATGCTTTGCATGAAGCACTCTCAAAAATACGCATGTCTTTCCCGTCCCCTGGATGACCCAGGGGAAGAAAAGTCCTCTGAGAGCCATGACTTGTTCATCTTGGTTCTTTTAGAAACACAGCGAGGGGACTCCAGCCACAGTCTTCCTCGTTGCCACTAATTGGGCCACACACACCCCACTTGACTGGCATCACTTGACCCCCCTTTTCAAAATGAAAAAGATGCTTTGCATGAAGCACTCTCAAAAATACGTGTGCCTTTCGCCTCCCATGGATGACCCAGGGGAAGAAAAGTCCTCTGAGAGCCATGACTTGTTCATCTTGGTTCTTTTTTGAAAAGCGAGGGGACTCCAACCACAGTCTCCCTCGTTTCCACTAATTGGGCCACACACACCCCACTTGACTGGCATCACTTGATCCCCCTTTTCAAAATGAAACAGATGCTTTGCATGAAGCACTCTCAAAAATACGCGTGCCTTTCGCCTCCCCTGGATGACCCAGGGGAAGAAAAGTCCTCTGAGAGCCATGACTTGTTCATCTTGGTTCTTTTTTCAAAAGCGAGGGGACTCCAACCACAGTCTCCCTCGTTTCGACTAATTTGGCCACACACACCCCACTTGATTGGCATCAGTTGACCCCCCTTTTGAAAAAGAAAAAGATGCTTTGCATGAAGCACTCTCAAAAATACGCGTGCCTTTCGCCTCCCCTGGCTGACGCAGGGGAAGAAAAGTCCTCTGAGAGCCATAACTTGTTCATCTTGGTTCTTTTTTCAAAAGCGAGGGGACTCCAACCACAGTCTCCCTCGTTTCCACTAATTGGGCCATACACACCCCACTTGACTGGTATCACTTGATCCCCCTTTTCAAAATGAAACAGATGCTTTGCATGAAGCACTCTCAAAAATACGCGTGCCTTTCCCGTCCCCTGGCTGACCCAGGGGAAGAAAAGTCCTCTGAGAGCCATGTCCACATTGTCAGTGGACAGACACGTGTGCTTATCTGCCAGCAGACCCCCAGCAGCACTAAAGACAGGTTCCGAGAGAACGCTGGCTGCAGGACACGACAAGATCCCCAAGGCGTACGTGGCAAGCTCAGGCAATTTATCCAGATTGGAAGCCTAAAATGAACAGGGCTCAAGTTGCACAGTAATGGCATCGATGTTTCCTTGCATATACTCATATATCTGTGTCTCCTCCTCTTTTTCCTTGTCCAGCTCTTTTGTTTTCACATGAGTATATGTCCTTGTCACTTTCCCATGTGTTTGTGTTGTGTTGTGAGTTGTTTATCACCTTTTGGACACCTTTGAGGGTGTTTTCTAGGTGTTTTTATGTGTTTGTGATTGCCTGCCATTGTTTCCTATGCAGTTCGAGTTCGGTTCGTCGAACGTTCTACGAACCGAACTCGAACGGGACCTCCGTTCGGCGAACCGACCTCGAGCCGAACCGCGACCGGTTTGCTCATCTCTACTTATTACCCAGTCTGAGAGCAAAAGGCATGGTTTGTGTGTGTGTTGTGGTGTTTTACTAGCACTGGTCTTCCAGGAATCCGAGGTTAGATGTAGTACCCTGTGGCACCTGACAGGCAGGGACGCCACATATACAGCTGAAATCAGAAGTTTACATACACTATCTAAACATCTGACACAGACACAGCCGCATGTTTTTCTCACTATCTGAAATTAAATCAGAATAAATCTTTCCCATTTTATGTCAATCAAGAATCAAAAATATTTATATTTGCCAAATGCCAGAATAATGACAGAGAGAGAGAATGTTTTAAGGCATTTTTATTACTTTCTGCAAAGTCAAAAGTTTACATACACTAAGGGGTACTCTACACGTTGCGACATCGCTAGCATCGGCTAGCGATGTCCAGCGCGATAGTACCCGCCCCCGTCGCACATGCGATATGTGGTGATTGGTGCCGTAGCGAACATTATTGTTATGGCAGCTTCACACGCACATACCTGCTCGGCGACGTCACTGTGACTGCCGAACTATCCCTCCTTCAAGGGGGAGGTGTGTTCGGCGTCACAGCGACGTCACCGCGACGTCACTAATCGGCCGGCCAATAGAAGCGGAGGGGCGGAGATGAGCGGGACATAACATCCCGCCCACCTACTTCATTCCGCATTGCCGTCGGGACGCAGGTAAGGAGATGTTTGTCGCTCCTGCGGGTTTACACATAGCGATGTGTGCTGCCGCAGGAGCGACAAACATCATACCTGCGGTCGACCCGACATTATGAAAATGACCGACGCTACACAGATCACCGATTTTCAACGCTTTTGCGATTGTTTATCGGCGCATCTAGGATTTACACATTGCAATGTTGTTACTGGTGCCGGATTGCGTCACTAACGACGTGACCCCGACGATATTTCGGAAGCGATGTCGCAACGTGTAAAGTACCCCTTAGAATAATAGGCCTTTAGACAGCCCATGTGATGATGTCATGTCTTTGGAAGTTTCTGAAGGTAACATCTGAGTTAATTAGAGACACCTCTGTATGTATTTTAATGCACACCTGAAACACTCTGCTTCTGTGTGTAGCATCATGGGAAAGTCAAAAGAAATCAGCCAAGATCTCAGGAAGAGAATTGTGGACTTGCACAAGTCTGGTTCATCCTTGGGTGCAATTTCCAGATACCTGAAGGTACCTTGTTCATTTGTACAAACAATTATATGCAAGTATAAACAAGATGGAAATGTCCGGCCATCACACCACTCAGGAAGGAGATGGGTTCTGTATACTAGAGATGAACATGTTTTGGTCGGACATGTGCAGATCAACCCAAGAGCAAAAGCAAAAGACGTTAGCCAGATTAATGTTTGCAAATGCACACAGGAACACAGGTCTTAATTTTTAGAGACATGTCCTGTGATCTGATGAAACTGAAATTGAACTGTTCGGCCATAATGACCATTGTTACGTTTGGAGGAAAAAGGGAGAATCTTTGAAGCCTAAGAACACCATCCCAAATGTGAAACACGGGAGGTGGCAGTATCATGTTATACGGTTGTTTTGCTGCAGGAGGGACTGGTGCACTTTACAAAATAGATGGCATCATGAGGAAAGAAGATTATGTGGCAAAATTTAAATTTATGTGCAAAGCTGTAAGGCCGGTGCGAGCAAGGCGACCTACAAACATAGCTGAGTTACACCAGTTCTGTCAGGAGGAATGGGCCCAAATTCCTACCAACTATTGTGAGAAGTTTGTGAAAGGAAATCCAAAACACTTGACCCAAGTCATACAGTTTAAGGGCAATGGCACCAAATACTAATGAAATGTGCAGTATGTACACTTTTTACTTTGCATAAAGAAATAAAAATGCTTTAAAACATTCTCTCTCTCATTATTCTGGCAGTTGGCAACTATAAATAATTTTGGTTCTTAATTGACCTAAAACGGGAAAGGTTTATTCTGATTTCATGTCTGATAGTGAGAAAAACATGCAGTTGTATCTTTATAGATAGTGGATAGAAACTTCTGGTTTGAACTATATAAATATATATATATATATATATATATTTATATATATGTACCGCCCCCACGTCAGCGGCCGAGCCGCTCAGATCCGGAGCCGCGGTGGCTGGAGGGGTCTCCGGATCCGGGGGATCCGCGCGGACACTCGAATTAAAAGAGAGGGGGGGATATGTACAAGGGCGTTAGAAAGTTCGTGACGCCCCCCACGGTATGTGTGATAATGTGAGGGACCACCGCTGCCGTTGGGGAGCCCGGTGACGATGGTGTGGCAGCCTGATGTTTAACCCCTCCGTGGGTAGGGGGTTTGTGTTCCGGGGCCCGTTGGATGGTTGGTGCTTGGGTGCCGTTGGGGATAGGGACAGGGGTTTTTCAGTGTACTCACTCAGTCCAGGAATAACAACAGCTTGTAAACCAGAATTCTGAGCACCACTGCAGCTTGTAGGGAGCACGCTTGGGTCCGTGCCCTTGGTGTTGCTGTTAGCCTGTAGCCCTGTCCTTGACACCTTTGTCTCAGGTTGGACCCTCAGGTATAAAACTCTTCTAAAACTCTTCGGGTCCCGCTCACCCGTATGGCTAATGGAGTGAGCTTGCTCTCAGGGTTAACACGTAGGATTTCTTTGGACTGTATTGGGAAAGTTTTATCCTATCGGTGCACTAGTACCCCGATTTTGGAGCGGGTTGAGGATGAATCTTGAAGTCTTCACCCCCGTCGGGTAAATTACCGGAACGCGTTAAGCTACTTTCCGGCCTAGGGTCCACGTACCCCGTCGTGCCCTGGCCCCTGCCCAGTGATAGCTCAAGGCCGCCGGCTGCCCTCCTTGGCAGTCCGTGCCCCTTGACACAATCCCCTGCGACTGGGTTTCCAGCTCCTACCAGGCCCAGACCAACGTCTGCCACCTAGTAACTACAGGAGCCCTGCTCCAGGCCGGTGACCTCTCCCTCTCAGAGAGTCACCTCAGCCTCCTTCCTCTCCTCTCGACTCTAGCTCAACTCTAGCTCAACTGTCACTTTCCTCACTTTCCCCTCACCAACCCCCCATGTGGGCGGCCCTATTCCCTTCAGGCCCCCCAATGGTGTGTCTGGTGGGTAAAGTGTAAAGTGTTCCTAGGATTTTGATTGGCTAAGCTGTTAGCAACACCAAAGAACCAGGACCCGTAACCAAGGAGGGTGGATACTGTGCAGAAGGGCAGATTGCACAATACCCTGCGACGACCTGATAGGCCAGGGCGTCACACATATATATATAATATATATATATATATACATATATATATATATATATATATATATATATATATTGGGCTACACATTTTGTAAAAGGATTTTGGAAAGCTAAAGTTAGTTCAAAGGCGGCATAACAATAATTGAAAAGGAAGGAAAGTCTGAGTATTTGGTGAGTTTTTTACCTCAGTATTTGTAAGTCAAAACCAAGAGTGGGACAGTCCGAGAAAAAGTATAATAGAAACACGTCACCACTTCTGTATTTATTACCACTCCTAGTATTGGCTACAGATACTGAGGTAAAAAACACACCAAATACTCAATATGTGCGCATGGCCTTACAGATACTGAGGTAAAACACTCACCAAATATGTAATGTGTGCACGGCCTAATAGGATAGAAAAGTTGGATTTGTTTAGCTTTGAAAAAGCTGCCTCAGAGGAAATTTAATTTATATGTATAAACTAGCTGTAGTACCTGGGCGTTGCCCGGGATAGTAACTGTCTCTGTCTCTCTCCCAGTCTCTGTCTGTCTGTGTCGGATGTCTGTATCAGTCTCTCTGTCTGTCTTTTTATCAGTCTCTCTGTATGTCTCTCTCTATCTCTGTGTCTGTCAGTCTCATTTTCCGTCTCTGTCTCGTTCCCCGTCTCTGTCTCTTTCTCCGTCTCTGTCTCGTTCCCCGTCTCTATCTCGTTCCCCGACTCTATCTCGTTCCCCGTCTCTGTCTCGTTCCTCGTCTCTGTCTGGTGCCCCGTCTCTGTCTGGTGCCCACTCTCTGTCTCTTTCCCCGTCTCTGTCTCTTTCCCCGTCTCTGTCTCTTTCCCTGTCTCTTTCTTTGTCTCTGTCTCTCTGTCTGTCTCTTTCCCTGTCTGTGTCTCTCTGCCTCTGTCTGTCTCTTTGACTGTCTCTCTCTATCCATCTCTTTCTGCCTCTGTCTCTTTCTATCCGTGTCTCCACCGACATCTTATTACCTCACACATATGCTTCTTATACTAACAATGTCTTTCGTTCCTATAGCAACCAATTACAGCTCCTTTAATAACCTAATAGCTCACAGCACCATTGACTTTAATGGAGGCAGATTTTTTGGAGAGTAACTGTAAAGTGCGGGGCTAAATTTTCCCGTCAAAACTTCCCTGAGTCACATGAGGTGTCTGTGAATAATTTCATGATTGTAAATGCGACGGTGCGAATTCCTTTAGCGGACATACACACACATACTGTACATACATACACACATACATACACTGAGCTTTATATATTAGATACATGTGTAGATGACTCGCCCACCCCAGGGCTATGGGACACCCGGTGCCGGGCCGGACTAGTCCGGTGGTAGTCAGTGGTGGCTGGGCCTGGCTCCGTGGCCCTGGTGGGTGTCAGTATAATATGTGGCTTGCTTGAAAGTTGTGTTCGTGACGCCACCTGTGGTATGCGGCTAATAAGCCGCCGCTGCTGTGTGAGGCCACCGGGATGATGTGATGGCAGCTATGGTGGTACTGCTCCCCACAGGTGGAGCAATGCCCGGGGCACAGTTGGTGCTTGTGAATGTCTATGCAGAGGAAATAACTGAGGCGACTTCCAAGGGTGCAGTTCAAGTTCTTTTACTCACAGTTCTCGTCAGGGCAGCAGGACCCTTGGACTGCTGGGACCACTGTCAGGGACCTCCGTCTTCTGGGTGATTCAGAGCGTGAAATCCGGTACCCTTCTCTTAGTGTCTCCTTCTCTGCTGTCTTCACTAGCCTTGCCCGAGTTTGGATGGCCCTGGCTTGGCCTCCACTACAGCCTCCAGGCTGGGGGGTCACCTGTCGGCTGATTACCCCTTTTCTGGAAGTCTGCTATGGGTTCTGGCCCTGGGAGCTTACAACGTCCCTGGGCCTCGGTTTTTACTGTTTGGAGATTGTCTTTGCACTCCTCCAGTCTCTAGGGACCGTCCCCTGTCGCAGCTGGATCCCTCCACCGATGTCACTGTGGACCAGGCCACCGCAGCCTGCACCCTCGTGGCAGTTCTAGGGCCCTGCGTCCTTGGTACCCCTAGGCCTGCTCGTAGTAACTGTCAGGACTACCCGCGGCCCTGCGACCCCTTCTGTCCCCTACGTGGTGTCACCTGGACCTCTGGGTCCCAGGGTCTTCACCAGGAAGCGTCTCTTTCAGTTCCTCTGCTCCTGGCTGACTTGGAGCTTTCTTTCCTTCTTTCTTTCTTTTCTTTCTCCTCCTTGCCTGCCTCCAGCAGGCCTCCTCCTCCCTCCTTTCTCTCGTTCTTCTCCTCCAACTACATGCTGCTTCTCTCACTCCCTGAGGTAAACTGAAACTAACTTGACCTTCCTTTCTCTATCTGCTCTCTGGTGGCTCCTCCCACCTCCCCAGTTGCTAAGCTACCACCCTATGGGAGCAGGGATGGGTCTTACAGCCCCTCTCAGCATGCAGCATGGGAGGGTTGCCTGCCACTTTCCCTGGTCCTGTGTGTCCCTAGCAATGGGTGTAGTGTGGATTTACCAGGGGACCAGAGTTCACTCTCTTCCTCTCCCAGAATGGGGCATCACACCGCTGATGGGGTGCAATGACCTGTGGCGACGGAAGCCTCAGGGGCGCCACACTCCCCCACAGCAAATCCCAGCACGTCCTCGGGCTGAAAAACAACAAAAACATGTGGAGAAACTGCAAAAACATTTTTGTATGCAATAACATAAAACAGTAAAACATTTCTTCCCTTTATGGGAGGTACATATCATAAACGTTGCAAACTTCTTATAAAGAAAACTCTAAGTGTGCACTTCCAGTCCATTGCACGGTTCAGGCAAATCCCCCATAATTCTGGTAGGGGACACAACGGGTGCAACTAATTACATTTTTGGCTACTACAAGTCCAGTAGCCCGGCAGTTCGTTTCTTTCAATCAAACAAGATGACATAATCAACCAGCCATTAAGTCCAATGGCCTGGTTACATAAGACATATAAACAACATACCAGCCACTAAGTCCAGTGGCCTGGTAGGACATCACACATACACTTCCACCGGGGCCCACATTCCAGTTCAGTGGCCCGGTAACACATAAACATGGGGGGTGACGTCTTCAAAAAGCATTAGGGGCAGTACAGCAGGACAGGGTGTCATCTTCGAAAAGAATGAGGGGCAAACAGGGGCTATATACAGTTCAGCATCTCTTCACCTTTACTCTTCATTGCAGGGGTCCTTCTTTGGCAGGGCCCTGGGCAGCATGTAGGCCATGGAGATCTTGGTCTGCGTTTCTTGCGTGGCTGTCGCAGGACCTCTGCTCAGTTCTGTGACCTGGGTCTGCCTTGAGGTAGTGCTGCGGCTGCTGCTGACAGGAGAGACGCTGCACGCTGGCATAGTGCGGCGCCACTCCGGTTCTTCTGAGGCCGTCTCCTCCCGGGCCTCCCGCTCCTGCTGATACTCCTGCACCAATCTCCGGCAGGTCAGCTCGTTTGCCAGTGTGGTTTCGTTGGGGCGCAGGGGCTTTTGCAGTCCCCTACTCTCTATGGGCGCTGCGTCCCAGTGCACTCCCGGGGATGTCGTTCCCAGGAGACTCACAGGGGGACTCGGTAGGGGGCCCACTAGCTGGTCGGGGTCCACCCCTCCCCAGGCTCCGTCTGCGGGGGTTTCGGGCAGGCCTCCGGTGCCCCGCCGGGCATCTGCGGGGCTGGCGGGGAGGGCCTGCGGGACAGTGGAGGGACAGGGCTGTGGCGCTTGGTGGGTCAGTGGGTCCGGACGGGTCGGGGCTTCACATTGCTCACCCGGTTGCTGCTCCGCGGCCTCCATCCTGTGGCCCACACTCTCCGGCACCATCGGTGTTTCACTCCGCCGGTCCACCTCTGCTTGCAGGTTACGCAGTCTCCGAGCCAGGATTTGCATTTCCTCCCGGAGCAGGTCCAGCTCGGGATCCATCTTCCCGGTCCCTGGTGTACACTCCTGCAGCCTCTCTGCCAACCAGCCAGCTTATCTAGTCGCCACTTCTTCTTCTTCCGTTTTCTATGGCGGGCACCGCTTCGCGCGCTTTTCTTGGACAAGGGGGCGGGGCTTCTCTTCACGCCCTTTCTTCTTACACGCCCCCCTTCTTCCCGCTCTCAGCAGCGCTAATGGCGGCGGTTTCTCAGTAAAGTACACAGTCTGTCACACGGTTCTTCAGGCGCACAGTACCCGGTTAGACCGGGCACGAAATCCTGTTCGTGACGCCAAAATTGACTCGCCCACCCCAGGGCTATGGGACACCCGGTGCCGGGCCGGACTAGTCCGGTGGTAGTCAGTGGTGGCTGGGCCTGGCTCCGTGGCCCTGGTGGGTGTCAGTATAATATGTGGCTTGCTTGAAAGTTGTGTTCGTGACGCCACCTGTGGTATGCGGCTAATAAGCCGCCGCTGCTGTGTGAGGCCACCGGGATGATGTGATGGCAGCTATGGTGGTACTGCTCCCCACAGGTGGAGCAATGCCCGGGGCACAGTTGGTGCTTGTGAATGTCTATGCAGAGGAAATAACTGAGGCGACTTCCAAGGGTGCAGTTCAAGTTCTTTTACTCACAGTTCTCGTCAGGGCAGCAGGACCCTTGGACTGCTGGGACCACTGTCAGGGACCTCCGTCTTCTGGGTGATTCAGAGCGTGAAATCCGGTACCCTTCTCTTAGTGTCTCCTTCTCTGCTGTCTTCACTAGCCTTGCCCGAGTTTGGATGGCCCTGGCTTGGCCTCCACTACAGCCTCCAGGCTGGGGGGTCACCTGTCGGCTGATTACCCCTTTTCTGGAAGTCTGCTATGGGTTCTGGCCCTGGGAGCTTACAACGTCCCTGGGCCTCGGTTTTTACTGTTTGGAGATTGTCTTTGCACTCCTCCAGTCTCTAGGGACCGTCCCCTGTCGCAGCTGGATCCCTCCACCGATGTCACTGTGGACCAGGCCACCGCAGCCTGCACCCTCGTGGCAGTTCTAGGGCCCTGCGTCCTTGGTACCCCTAGGCCTGCTCGTAGTAACTGTCAGGACTACCCGCGGCCCTGCGACCCCTTCTGTCCCCTACGTGGTGTCACCTGGACCTCTGGGTCCCAGGGTCTTCACCAGGAAGCGTCTCTTTCAGTTCCTCTGCTCCTGGCTGACTTGGAGCTTTCTTTCCTTCTTTCTTTCTTTTCTTTCTCCTCCTTGCCTGCCTCCAGCAGGCCTCCTCCTCCCTCCTTTCTCTCGTTCTTCTCCTCCAACTACATGCTGCTTCTCTCACTCCCTGAGGTAAACTGAAACTAACTTGACCTTCCTTTCTCTATCTGCTCTCTGGTGGCTCCTCCCACCTCCCCAGTTGCTAAGCTACCACCCTATGGGAGCAGGGATGGGTCTTACAGCCCCTCTCAGCATGCAGCATGGGAGGGTTGCCTGCCACTTTCCCTGGTCCTGTGTGTCCCTAGCAATGGGTGTAGTGTGGATTTACCAGGGGACCGGAGTTCACTCTCTTCCTCTCCCAGAATGGGGCATCACACCGCTGATGGGGTGCAATGACCTGTGGCGACGGAAGCCTCAGGGGCGCCACATAGACAATACAAATTACAGTCACATGACTTATTCCTTCCATAGATCTTGCAGAGAACCAGGGGGCACTCATTATTTGTGGAGGAAAACCGATTCTAGCAGCTAAATAAGAATGGGTTAAAGCAGTCAGACTGAGAAATGCCTGACCATAAGTGGTAATAATTGTACATACTATATCAGCATTTAAAAGAGGGCTTGTCACAACAAATGGTATTGGTGGCTATAAATAATTTTGTTATGGTGAATGTATAACCCGGGGAGAAGGTGAACCTGTTGTCTTTTTTCACTCTCTGTGAATATATGACACACTTTTGACTTCGGGCTTAGATAGTACTGGCAATAGTCTCTCCTCCCTTGATACATGAAGAAAAGATTACTTACCGTAAGTCTGTACATTTTCTTGGGGTTTTTTGCAGCGATTCAAACCTCAAAAACTAAAAACAGGGGGTTGGTCCCGATGGGCCTTAAGGTTCCTACCAACTCTACCATTCTATGATTCTGAGAAAAAAACCCAAAACTGATTGAATGGATAACCTTTCCAAAGGCCTATACCATTTTAACATCAGCTCCATTTTTTTAATGGCTCCTTCCGCTGTGTACGGTCATGAGTGATGATTTGGCTGGACAGTCCGAGGACAGAATGTGAGAAATGTGGTAACATCTTTACAGAAACTAATTTGGTGAAACCGGCCAACATCTCAGTAAGTTATGACTTGCCAACTCTGCTAATAATGAATTTTTAGAACGCATTTACTTCTTTCAATTTAAATCGGAAGAATATGTAATGTGGAACATGGCCAACTTCTCGCAAAACAGAAGCGCTGAGAGCAACAAGTATTCCACAAAAATCCTTCCCGGGAGTGTGCGATGTGATAAATACTCCACATTTATAATGGCAGGAGTCTGAAAGATATCACACACTGCAGACGTCCTGAAGCAGATTTACTCAATTTGCCGAAGGTAAATAAAATGTAAAATCAGCATTCAGCAGCATGAAGGAATTCAGAGTAAATTTGTTGAAGCTTTATTGAAAGTATTTAGGTGTAATCAAATATTAGATGATTTTGTATTTTCAGGAAGCTGATCTGTGCTTCCTGCGAAAGTAAAGGAATATTCTCGTTAGCAAATAAATGCTTTCAATATACATTTGGAATCAGTTTATTATGGTTTTCAGTCGTCATAGATCTCTGCTTGCTGTAGTTAAAGGGGTATTCCCATCTCCAATATCTTATCCCAATGTGTAGTAGGTGTAATAATAATATAAATTATTAATACATATGTCCAATTCGAAATGTAGTATGGTTCTCCTGATATAGCCGTGTCTCTTACCTCATGTGCAGGGCATTGCAGTTTAGGTATCCATGGATATGACCACAAACAACTAACTGTCACTATATGAGTGGACATAACCATGGATACCTAAGCTGTAATGCCGTGAACATGAGGTAAGAGACATGGCTATATCAGGAGAACTATACTACATTTCTAATTGGAGGGATTTGCTAATATTATGCTATATTATTATTATTAGGGATATTATGTACAAGTACAAGACTGTAAGTCTCCTAACCTCTTTAATAACCCAAATAATGCATCATAACCTCTAGCAACATGGTGCCATGTGTACATTACATTACAGAGGCGTAACATCTGCAGTCGCAGCAGTCGCCACTGCTACCGGGCCCGGTAGGTTTGGGGGCCTGGCACCTGCTATTCAGAGAAATAGCTGGCTCCTCTCGCTGTTCCTTTACTTTCAAACAGTATCACAGCTATGGGGGGGCCCATGCTCAGAGGGCGCCCAACCGGAGCTGTGCTACTGTTAGGCTATGTGCCCACGGGCGCTCGTACCTGCAGATGTATCCGCAGGTACAAGCGCATGTTTCCCGCAGCTGCCCGCCGGCATCCGCAGCTATTTTTAGCTGTGGGATTCCAGCGGTATAGCTGCGGTAAACCTACGGACTTTCATACGAATTACCTGCGGACGTCCCGGCGTCTATCTCCATAGCGGAGGGCCGGGATTTCCGCAGGTAATTCCGCAGGAATAATTGACATGCAGTTACGTGCTGCTGCGGGACATCCGCACCATGTTCCGCAGCCGCATTTTTCCGCAACGTGGACACAGCACTCCCCATGTCCCATAGGATAACATGGGGAGTGTCTGTACATGCTAAAACCTGCGGATTTATCTGGAAGATCCAGAAAAATCCACAGGTTTTCTGCGGCAAAATCCGCAGAAACAAGCTCCCGTGGGCATATAGCCTTGCAAAAGTATTCGGCCCCCTTGAATTTTTCAACCTTTTCCCACATTTCAGGCTTCAAACATAAAGATAAAAAAAAATAATATTATGGTGAAGAATCAACAAGTGGGACACAATTGTGAAGTTGAACAATATTTATTATTTTACACTTTTATAAAAAATAAATAACTGAAAATTGGGGCGTGCAATATTATCAGTCCCCTTTAAGTTAAAACTTTGTAGCGCCACCTTTTGCTGCGATTACAGCTGCAGTCGCTTGAGGTATGTGTCTATAAGTTTTGCACATCGAAAGACTGAAATTCTTCCCCATTCTTCCATTGGAAACAGCTGGAGCTGAGTAAGGTTGGATGGAGAGCGTTTGTGAACATCAGTTTTCAGCTCTATCCACAGATTCTCTATTGGATTCAGGTCTGAACTTTGACTTGGCCATTTTAACACCTGGATACGTTTATTTGTGAACCATTCCATTGTAGATTATGTTTTATGTTTCTGCAGGTTTGGAATAGATAGGCTATGTGCCCACGGGACTCTGTACCTCTGTATTTTGCCACGGAAAACCTGCGGATTTATCTGGATTTTCTAGATAAATCTGCAGGTTTTAGCAAGTACAGACACTCCCCATGTTATCCTATATGAAATGGGGAGTGCTGTGTCCATGCTGTGGTATGTGCAGCTGCGGAATATGCTGCAGATGTCACGCAGCCGCACATAACTGCATGTCAATTATTCCTGCGGAAATACCTGCGGAATTCCTGGCCCTCCACTATGAAGATAGAGGCCGGGTAAGCCGCAGATTTACCGCGGCTATTTCGCTGGAATCCCGCAATACTGGATAGCTGCGGATCCCGGGGCGCTACTGAGGGAAACCTGCGGACATACATGCGGATATATCTGCAGGTGCGAGCTCCCATGGGCCCATGGGCACATAGCCATATGATGTCAGAAATGTGAAAAGTCAAATGTGTATTTTTTGTCATCTCTGCAGACAAATTGTGTCTGGAAGGAGTTGTCATGTTGGTCTGGGCCAGATGGAAAAGATGGGAAAAGTGGACGATTCCATCCGCAAGAACTATAAGTCACCATCTATAACTGTACTTGTATGTGCTGAGGACTGGATATCAGGATGGGGGACATATGTACTAGGATTGAGGAAATTACTGCATAATGAAGGGTAGGTGGGGGGAATTCATACATTTCTATATATATGATTTAGAACTCTACAGGTGACCTTCTGACCAACACCCGGAGGGGGACCCAGGTCCAAATTTCGCACCGGAGCCCATTACACTCTAGTTTCGCCACTGACATTACCCCACCACTATATTGGATTTGTCATAGTAGACTAAGGGGTACTTTGTGTGTTGCGACATCGCTACTGCGATATCATCGGGGTCAAATCGAAAGTGACGCACATCCGGCGTCGGTAACGACGTCGCAACATGTAAACCCTAGATGCGCCGATAAATGGTCGCAAAAGCGTTGTAAATCGGTGATCTGTGTAGTGTCAGACATTTCCATAATGTCGCACCAATAGGAGATACGATGTTGTTCGTCATTCCTGCGGCAGCACACATCGCTGTGTGTGAAGCTGCTGGAGCGACAATCATCTCCTTACCTGGCTCCACTGGCTATGCGGAAGGAAGGAGGTTGGCGAGATGTTCACGTCCCGCTCATCTCCGCCCCTCCGCTTCTATTGGCCGTCTGCCGCGTGACGGCCCTGTGACGCCGCATGACCTGCCCCCTTAGGAAGGAGGCGGGTCGCCGGCTAGAGTGACGTCGCAGGGCAGGTAAGTGCGTGTGAAGCTGCCGTAGCGATAATGTTCGCTACGGCAGCTATCACAAGATATCGCATGTGCGAGGGGGCAGGTACTATCACGCTCGGCATCGCTATCATTGGCTAGCGATGTCGCAGCGTGCAAAGTACCCCTAACATCCTCCTCTAAATAAGAAAGGCAACCGCCACCAACCGAACCTACATAGTGCAAAAATAATAAAATTTGCAATTATGTGGAGAACAAAAACGGCAGTAAGGATGCAGGATTAGATATAATTTCTATCTGGACAAAAGGTATTATGAACAACATTTACCCCGATAGTATTTTATACATCATTAGTCACTTTTGTCTAACATTACACCAGCTATTTGCACCAACATTTTGCATTTCCGACCACCAAACCACCACGATTAACCACCAAACTCGCTCCACTATCCCATTTAGTACATGGCCACTTGTCAAGTAACACGGAAAAAGTGTTCAACACACATAACTGTGGTGCAAAGCATCAGCGCCACTTTTTCCCCCCGGAATTCAAGCCCCTGTTCTACTGTATTTAGTTTAACAATTAACATATCTCTGAGATTGTATAAAAATAAGCGGTGAGAATACCCTAAGGCCGGAGTCACACTTGTGAGAGCCTCGCGTGTAACTCACGCGAGTCTCTCATTGAATCACCCGGCACGGCCGCACACTCTCTGGACAGGAGCGTCTCAGCTGCATAGAGATACATGCAACTGACCCGCTCCTGTCAGCAAAGTGTGCGGCCGTGCCGGGTGATTTAATGAGAGACTCGCGCGAGTTACACGCGAGGCACTCACAAGTGTGACTCTGGCCTTACCCAAAAATGAACACAAAAATGGAAGTTGAAACATTTTCTTGACAAAGTCGACCTGAGAATAAAAGTACAAATATGTATATTGAACAATTTCCAGAGACAATTTAATACTGAAGCAAATTACTTGGAGATCCGCTCCAGAAAGAGAAATAAAGTGGATTTATATGACAGGATGTAGTCCCTTATCCAAACTGGTGTGAATAAGATGCGGAGGAATGGGTTTTTAGCTTCTCTATTTAGATATATTTCATTATTTAGTATCATTCTTGTATGCAGTGCTATGTATTTCCTTATACAGTCTAAATGATGAACGTCTCCTAAGGTAAAATCTTTTGTGCCGCAATTAAAGGAAACATAAGCACTAATAATTTAACACATACATTGCACAGAAGCCAGTGGCATACCGCTAATAGCAGCAGACTATGCGGCCGCTATGGGGCCAGTGAGTTGAAGGGGCCCGGTGCCATCACTGGCGTTGGCTACCACCTACAGTGGACTTTTAACTGTGTCCGATACAGTCAAAAGCAATGATGGGACTTGGCCCCGTCAGCTTCCTCCTCCATTATTCTTCCTTTGTGTCTCAGCTCTGATGTCTCAGTGCAGCAGCCTCGATTAAATCACTACTGCGCAGTTCGGAGCTATAAGCCACACACTGCAGAGACTGGAGAAGCAGGGGGAACAAGGAGAAGTCAATATTTTATTTAGAGGGCTGTGTAGGGCTCATTATATGTTTTGCAGGCCTCTATGACACCATTATACAGTTTGCAGAGCTATGTAGGAGCTATTTTAGTATTTGCCGGGCTATGCAGAAACTATTATACAGTTTTCAGGGCTATGTAGGAGTCATCATATTATTTGGAGGGCTATATGGGGATCATTATACATTTTTCAGGGCTAAGTGGGGCTATCATACTATTTGCAGGGCAACGTTGGGGCCATTATACAGTTTGCATTTCACGGTCGTCTCCCTGTTTTTTAGAGACTAGTAACAGCTTTATGACTCGAGCCTCTTATGTCCATCTGGGGCTCTACATTTAAAGTTGTTTCATTTCTCTTGGTGCTTAAACAGTTAGTCAGTTTTGCTGCTAGCAGCTTCATAGCAGTGCATGTCAGCTGCAGCTACTCTGTAGCCACGCCCCTTTGTGTTTAAGTAGTAAGATTTCCCAGCAATCTTTGCTGATTATACAAAATCATTTGTATTCTGGCCGCTTGGTGAAAGGAGCTGCGGTGGATTCATCCTGAAGTCGTATCTTCTCCATTTCGGTTGTTAGTCCTCTGTTTATCTCACCTACCCTCGTGTTGTATTAGTTTAGCAGTGGTTTTAGTGAGCCTTACCTTCCCACTCACTAGCCAGGGCTTACTGCAAGGCCTCTTAGGGCATCAGGTTAGTGACAAGTGAGGAACCTGTATAAGGTCTAGCTAGGAATTCAGGGTACAGTGGCAGGTAAGAGCAGGAGGTGTCCCATGTACCCACTCAGTAGTGCCAGGGCCCACCATTGTTATTGTATTCCCAGTGTCCGCCCTGTTTGTGGTGGTGCATTTTGATTATGTGTCTGACATCTGTTGGTCTGAACGTATGTGCCACGCTGATTGCGTGACATTGCAGGACTGTTATGATCTGGTAACCGTGGACGATCGCAGAAAATCCCATTAATGAGAAAAAAACAAAACCACAGGAGTAGTTGGAAACTGAGCTGACCGCAATCCCCTATCAGACAATGCTAGAAGTAGCAGTGGGATGTTCCTAACACACCTAGACACTTCGTCACTGCCTGAGAAACTTGCTACATCTCAAAGATAGAAATGAGGAATCCTAACTTGCCTCGGCGCAGTCCCCAAAGAAATAGCAAGCCACCAACATACAACAACGGTGATGTAAGAAAAGACAATATACAGATAGAAAATATAGATCAGCAAAGGTGAGGTCTGACTTACCAGATAGAACAGGACAGGACAGATAACCAATTGCGGCCAGCAAAAAATACCAATCTCCTGATAATAAAAAATACTGTGATCACATGGACTCTCCCCCACTATATCAGGTACTCTTGTGCTAGACACTTTAAACAGAACTGTAGATATAATGGGAAGAAACAAAATCACAGAACAAATAATATTCTAAAGTGCATATACTCCAAATATGAACAGGGAGCAACCTCCCTTTCTTGCAGGAGGAACTGTCCTGCTCACAAAAGCAGAACAACAGATCCTCACATACAAGAAACCAAACACAGAACCAAATGGATTATGCAGAAACAATCTTAAGTGCAAATCCAGCAATTAAGCACAAAAACAGTAAACTTATCTGGAGTAGATTCAGGCACCAAATAAATGGGAAAAACAGAAGGGAAAACTCCCAGCCATCTTCAGAAGCAGGCAGGAACATTTATCACCGGCGACCGACAGGCACAAAATGCTCTCCTAAATAAACTAGGTTGATCTGAAATAGGATTTCCTGGATTCCCAATTAATTGCATAACCTTACTGAATCACAGATTCAAACTCAGCTTCATTACCATTCCTGGCCTCCAGGGGGAGCTCCGCACCAGCACCCACTCGGATTACATTCACAACAGTACCCCCCCTTGAGGAGGGGTCACCGAACCCTCACCAGAGCCTCTGGGTCTGTCAGGATGGGCATGATGAAAAGCACGAACCTCTAAGGTTCTCAGGGTGCTACAGTTGGCTAATTTCCTGATAAAGGCCCATATATTGTACTTGCGTAGGGACCCTCTTCTGATTTTGCCAGTGGTCATTATACCATGCATTTCAAGACCTTTCATTTTGCTAAGTCCACACAATACTAAAGCAATGGTAATGGATTATATGGGATAAAAGACCACCCAATTCAAAACCTCCCTTAATTATTTTTGCCTTCTAACTTTGCAGATACTACTCAAGCTACTGCTATAAGTATGCTACTTTTATGTTGTGTGAGGCTAACTTTGGAAACATCTGTTTTATAAGAATATCTGTGCAATGGGCACCGCTACAACCAAACACTTGTCTTAAAGGGAATCTGTCACCAGGCTTTTGCTGCCCCATCTGAGAGCAGCATAATGCAGGTGTTGCGGGCAGGGAGGACGCCGTTGCAGCTGCACTCTCGCTAACGCTCGGGTCCGGCGCTGCTGCGGCTGCTCGGTGGCTTGAGCGGTGGGCCGGATCCGGGGACTCAAGCGGCGCTCCTCGCCCGTGAGTGAAAGGGGTGGTTGGTTTGGGGAATTTAGTCCGTGACGCCACCCACGGGTCGTGGTGAAGATAGGCACCACCGCTGCTGATGACGAGGATCCCGAGAGCGATGGTAAGGAGCAGCTGGGATGTTGTTTTCCCCCTCCGTGGGTAGGGGTCGGTGGTCCCGGGGCCCGGTGATATCGTGACGGGGAGGCAGGGTCGGTGAGGTGCAGGGTTTCAGGGACAGCGCGGCACGGTGCCGGATGGCACGGGTGTACTCACTCAGCAAGAAAGGTACAAAGTCCTCGGTAAACCAAACGGCTGGATGGACGGGTCCCGCAGCCAGCTGCAGTGCTTCTCCCCGGACAGGTGATGGCGGCTGTCTTTCCCTGCACCTTGATGTTCTCTTTCTGACTACTATGGATTCCCAGTGGTAGTCTGCTCCCCGGTGTATGGGTACCGGAGGAGCCCGTTTGCCTGCAGACGCTGCCCCTTGGGTCTCTAGCCTTAGGCGGTAGCTGTATACCCTCACGGTGTGGGCTGTTGCCTTCAATCGGGACTTTTGCTGTTGTGAAACCCCTGGGGTTCCAGTCACATTCGGATCTGACTATTGTCGGCGGCTCCAAGCCTGGTCGGGGTCCGATGGCCCTGCCTGTGTGTGCTGGCTTCACTTCACTCCCCGGTCGGTACCGGCGGGCCGTCGCCCGTCCCCGGTCCTACGGTTCCGCGTTGCTCCACCACTCCTGCAGACGGCCACCACCATCTGCCAACCTTGCTGTCAGTGCCTGGGCCACAAACCCAGACACCCAACTGCTTATTCCTCACTCTTCAAACTCCTACCCCATTCTGCCACTTTTCCCGCCTCCAGGCCTGTGAACTCCTCGGTGGATGGGGCCAACCGCTTGGCTCCGCCCCACCTGCTGTGGACATCAGACACTGGAGGGAGGCAACAAGGATTTTTGTTTGGCTGGTGTCCCTGTCTGATGGGGGTGGGGGTGTTTGTATGTTATCTGTGACGACCTGGCTAGGCCAGGGCGCCACATTCCCCCTTGGTGAAATGCAGACCGTCTGCGGGCTGCCCGTCCATCACCGGTTTTATTATAGGGCGGAGTGCTCAGTCAGTTTTTTTCTGACTGAGCACTCCGCCCTATAAACCAAGCTGTGTTCACAATCCTTATACCAGGAGTCCTAGCTGCCCAGACATGGAGGTTAGTCCAGATAGTGGCATTTCAAGTTAGATTTTTAGTCTAGCTGCCCAGGCATGGATGTTTTTAACCTAGATAGTGGCATTTTAGTTAGGGACCCGGAATATTGAGATTTACCTTGCCGTTTGGTTTCCGGGCTTACATGCATTGGCCAATTCATAAACTAAAAATCTCATTTTTTCATATAGCAGTAATGCAGTACCAAAGTTCCCTTATACATTGATGGCATTTAGTGTGCGGCTGTATCCATTTTGTATTTGCTTGGTTTTTTCAGCTGGCACCTATACACACTTGTAGGATGTGCAGGTCAGTCTTTTGAAATATTTGCAGTGGGTTTGATTTACTGTCATTCATTTAAACTGCTGGGGGTCCCAACGGGGGACAACTGCTTGCAACGGTGGACCGCTGCCACTACTTTCGGTCATACTCCTCCAGGACCTCCTCTAGCTCCACATCCGGACGGTTTGGTGGAGATGGAGGGGTCTGGGGTCGCGCCTGCTCACTGCGGCTCTTCCTCTGTTTTACATCCAGGGCTAACCAGCCCCTCTCTCCGCAGTGGCGGGTATAAGTCACTAGGTCGCCCGGCAATAGGTCACGACCCGGATGGCCCATGAGGAGGTGCGAATTGACATCGCGGCGGGCCACGAATACTTCGGCCTCCAGGCCTGGCTCATAGATGAAGCCAAACCCCCTCCGTTGGTCGAACTGCTGGACTTGACCCTCGTACACCCGGGCCCCGTACCCGAAAGGTGGCATGGCGGAGTGCATCCTTCTCTCTGATCACCCTCACCAGCACTTCGGCCCTCTGCTGCTCTCTAGCGGCGATCTCCCGGTCCAACGGGTTTGGTTCCCTGTCCCAGTATGGGGCGTTGGCGGACCCCTGCGCCCGGGTCGGGCCCCGCTGGACCGCACCCACACTGGCCACTACCGGTTCTCTTTCGTGGGGGTCCTGCGGTGACATGGCCTGGACTGCGGCTTTGCAGTTGCGGCCCGGCGCAGCCTCAGCCGAGGCGGGGGACTCAGGGTTTGCTGACCTCACCGGTTGAGCCTTCGGGCCAGCAGCGACCGGTTCTTCCACAGCCGGGCGGACTGCCGGAGCCGGGACGGCTTCAGGTGCGGCCACTTCCGGGGCCAATGGCTCCTTGTCGCGGACGGCTACTTCCCGCGGTGCCTTCCACGGTAGCGCAAGGGACACAGGCCGTTCCCGAACAACGCCCCCAGGCCGGTCCTCTAGGGCGGACAGGCTGGCTTCCGCTACCGGTGTTGGGAGTAGCGGACCGAGCGGAGGGGCAACAGCAGCCAATACGGATGGCGGGGGAAGCAGGAGGGTGAGCGGGCGCAGGCCGGGCCCCTCAGCCGCAGCGGCCGGTCCTTCTCGGACATAGGGGCGTGGGTCGCTTACCCGCTCCTCCAACTCTGTCTCCACCTCGCGTCTCCGCAAGGCCGCCGCTACTTCCTCCATCTCAGCCACCCAGCGCTCCATCAAGAACTGGTCCTGGGCTTGAGGGCGGCAGCACATCTGTGCGGTCCGGGCTTCCACCCACGCCGCTGTTCCTGGCGTGGGCTCGGGGACTTCCGTGGTGGCGGACGGACGGGACATTGTGCGTGGCCGTGTTTCAGGAACCAAATACTGGCAGAGTCCTGGCATCCCTGCTTTTATAGCCTCGGCTACATCAGGCAGACACACTCTCGCGCCCCCTTGGTACTCTTCAGCACGTCCGTTTGTTGGGGGCGGGGCTTCGCTTTCGCGCCTTCCCTGCTCGGAGAAGATGCTCGAGCGGGAGATTTTCCCGCCAAGATGGTGGCGCTTCAAAATTTTAGGCCGGACACCGCCAGCGAAAATCACAAGGTGCACTTCTACTGGTAAGTAGAAGGGTTCAATCCTGTTCGTGACGCCAAGTTGTCGTGGGTGGGGAGGACGCCGTCGCTGCTGCGCTCTCGTTAACGCTCGGGTGCGGCGCTGCTGCGGCTGCTCGGTGGCTCGAGCGGTGGGCCAGATCCGGGAACTCGAGCGGCGCTCCTCGCCCGTGAGTGAAAGGGGTGGTTGGTTTGGGGAATTTAGTCCGTGACGCCACCCACGGGTCGTGGTGAAGATAGGCACCACCGCTGCTGATGACGGGGATCCCAAGGGCGATAGAAAGGAGCAGCTGGGATGTTGTTTTCCCCCTCCGTGGGTAGGAGTCGGTGGTCCCGGGGACCGGTGATGTCGTGACGGGAGGCAGGGTCGGTGAGGTGCAGGGTTGCAGGGACAGTGCGGTGTGGTGCCGGATGGCACGGGTGAACTCACTCAGCAAGAAAGGTACAAAGTCCTCGGTAAACCAAACGGCTGGATGGATGGGTCCCGCAGCCGGCTGCAGTGCTTCTCCCCGGACAGGTGATGGCGGCTGTCTTTCCCTGCACCTTGATGTTCTCTTTCTGACTACTATGGATTCCCAGCGGTAGTCCGCTCCCCGGTGTATGGGTACCGGAGGAGCCCGTTTGCACGTAGACGCTGGCCCTTGGGTCTCTAGCCTTAGGCGGTAGCTGTATACCCTCACGGTGTGGGCTGTTGCCTTCAATCGGGACTTTTGCTGTTGTGAAACCCCTGGGGTTCCAGTCACATTCGGATCTGACTATTGTCAGCGGCTCCAAGCCTGGTCGGGGTCCGATGGCCCTGCCTGTGTGTGCTGGCTTCACTTCGCTCCCCGGTCGGTACCGGCGGGCCGTCGCCCGTCCCCGGTCCTACGGTTCCGCGTTGCTCCACCACTCCTGCAGACGGCCACCACCGTCTGCCAACCTTGCTGTCAGTGCCTGGGCCACAAGCCCAGACACCCAACTGCTTACTCCTCACTCTTCAAACTCCTACCCCGTTCTGCCACTTTTCCCGCCTCCAGGCCTGTGAACTCCTCGGTGGGTGGGGCCAACCGCTTGGCTCCACCCCACCTGGTGTGGACATCAGACACTGGAGAGAGGCAACAAGGATTTTTGTTTGGCTGGTGTTCCTGTCTAATGGGGGTGGGGGGTGTTTGTATGTTATCTGTGACGACCTGGCTAGGCCAGGGCGCCACACAGGGATGTAAGGGGCCCAGTGGTGGCATTATTACTATGTAGGGGGCCCCAGTGGTGGCATTACTATGAGGAACAGTAAGAGGAGCTTGTTTTTGTACCGCACAGCAGGTGCAGTAATAGGGACAGCAGCAGCTAATTATTGGGGTGACGGCAGGATGAGGAGTTTTTGCAGGTTGGGAATAGATGGAACGGTGTCAGAAATGTGAAAAGTCAAATGTGTCTTTTTGTCATCTCTGCAGACGAATTGAGCCTGGGAGTAGTTGTCATGTTGGTCTAGGCCAGATGGAAAAGACAGGAAAATTGAATGATTCCATCCACAAGAACAACAGCTGTAAGTCACCATCTATAACTGTACTTGTATGTGCTGAGGACTAGAGACCTGGATATCAGGATGGGGGACATATGTACCAGCATTGAGGACAATACTGCATAATAAAGTATAGAGGGGCAATTTATACGGCTTTATATATATGATTTAGAACTCGACAGGTGACCATACATCTGACCAACGTCCGGAGGGGGGCCCAGGTCCAAATTTCACACGGGGGCCCATCGCACTCTAGTTACGCCACTGCTCGCAAGTGATATAAGCTACACTGCCACAGACTTTCCACTTGAATCCATAAAAGGTCGGCTGGGGCTAAGGTGTGTGGTTAAGTGCAATCTTCTCTATGGACTCCACAATTTCCTTTTCTGGCCTGCCTCTTCTGTGCCTTGATTCCACTCCAGAACAGTTTGCTGCTATTGCTCCGAGGAAAGCCTGCAGCCAGTATGAATTATGAAGGTTGGTGCTAGGGAGAAATCTTGAAGGTGGATGTGTCAGGAATATGCAAGGGATGAAGATGTTGCAAGAAGCAAGAACATAAGTATGACAATGGCTTCAGAACCACTAAGCTATCACTAGTGTACCGCCTCGGTGTTGGTCGGGCTGCTCGGATCCGGGACCCGACTTGGCGGACACTTTGATCCGTGAAAAGTGGTATTTACAGGGGATTAGTTTGTGACGCCACCTGCGGGTTGCGGTAATGGAAGTACCGCCGCTGCTGGAAGGCGTATCGGGGCAGATGGTGTTGGGCAGCAAGGTGTCAGTCCCTCCGCAGGTATGGAAGGCCCCTGACTCAGGGTGTTGGTGCTTTGGGAGGACAGGGTGCAGGGGACCAGGGTACTCTCTGTGGGTATTCGTGGTGCTGGATCAGGTTTAGAAAGGAGACACACACACGGCAGGTAAACCAAAGTCTCTGTGTACAGTTGTCGCTGTCGGGAGTCCGTCCAAGTACCCAGTCCCATCAATGTCACTTAATGATCCGGAGCCTTTCTCCATGCACAATTTGTGGTCGGTCCCTGCTCACTATTTATAGTGTAGCTGTGCTCTTGAGGGCTGGCACGTGGGATTTTAGCGGGTTACTGTGTCTGGATACACCCTATCCCCCTCGTTGTGCTGATGCCCTCAAACTCTGAGCTCATAGGGAAGTCCTTGGAGGTCCTCTCCCTTACAGGTGAATTGCCAGGACGTTGAATCGGCTCCTGACCTAGGGTCCTGTACCCCATCGTGCTCGGTACCGGTCAGTTCTTGGGCTTTCTGGTGCCGACAGTCCTCCAAGACTATTTTCGTCACACCCTTGTCCAATGTCCCTGCTACCGGTCCCTGACTCCTCTGGACCTGGATTACCGCTTGCAACCCAACCAGTGTCCCTAGCTTCCCAGGAGCTCACTCTCCCTGCTGCTCTCTCTTTGGAGGCTACTTCACTTCTCTCTTTCCCTCTCATAGTCTGCTCAGTCTCCCAGTGGCCAGCCCATCTCCAGTTTGTCTACCCTCCTGGTGTATCTGGCAGTCACTGTTGTGCGGTGATTGGGTTTTGTGGTACAGATGGGAGTGATATTGGCTGCTTGGATACCTGAAACCATGGGGGGTTGGCCCTGCACCCTGGGCAGGATGCAGTACCCTGTGTCACCCTGATATATTCAGGGGCGCCAGTTCAGCAACTCAAGGTTAACACATCATACAATTCAGCCCAACTGTGGGCCATACACTCCAGCAGGTAGTTGCCTAAAGAAATAATTTTTGGGGGTCATGTTTCCAATCTTTCTGCAGCCGTCTACAGAAATTTTGCTCCAGACCATTTCACATTAAGGAACCTGTACAATCTCTCGTCAACACTTTCGCTGACATTGATGCCTTCCCGTCACAATTTAAATGGTTATCAACTGAGCTGACTCAAGACCTTCACAAATGATGGCATTGGTTACAGAAGAATTTCAAAACTACTGAAGGTTCCAGTGAAAACTGTTGGGGCCCTAATCTGGAAGTGGAATAGGCATCATTATACTATAAACCTGTGACGACAAAGCAGTGAGAAGAATTATCAGATGAGTTGTGCATGAGCTAAGAACCTCATGTGGAGAGATACAGAAAGATCTGGAATCTGCTGGTATAATCATCTTAAAGAAAACAATAAGGAATTCAATCAGCCTCAATGGCCTGTATGCACGCTCACCATGCAAGACTCCATTTTTGAACAAAAAGAACTGTATGTAGTTTTTATCAGTATAAATCTTTAGATAGCCTTATATACTGTATTTAAAGAGTTAACGCCGCTTTACACACTGCGATATCGGTACCGATATTGCCAGCGTGCGTACCCTCCCCCATCGGTTGTGCGACACGGGCAAATCGCTGCCCGTGTCGCATAACATCGCCCGGACCCGTCACACGG
Source organism: Anomaloglossus baeobatrachus (assembly GCF_048569485.1). Classification (NCBI taxonomy): domain Eukaryota; kingdom Metazoa; phylum Chordata; class Amphibia; order Anura; family Aromobatidae; genus Anomaloglossus; species Anomaloglossus baeobatrachus. The sequence goes on along the minus strand of NC_134353.1, from coordinate 877,277,719 downwards.
ACTTACCTTCCCTGCGACGTCGCTGTGACTGGCGAATTGCCTCCTTTCTAAGGGGGCGGTTCGTTCAGCGTCACAGCGACGTCACAGCAGCGTCACTGAACCGCCGCCCAATAGAAGCGGAGGGACGGAGATGAGCGGGACGTAACATCCCGCCCACCTCCTTCCTTCCGCATTGTGGCCGGGACGCAGGTAAGGTGAGGTTCCTCGTTCCTGCGGTGTCACACGGAGCGATGTGTGCTGCCGCAGGAACGAGGAACAACTTTGTTACTGCTCCAGTAACGATATTTGAGAATGGACCCCCATGTCACCGATGAGCGATTTTGCACGTTTTTGCGACGATGCAAAATCGCTCATAGGTGTCACACGCAACGGCATCGCTAAAGCGACCGGATGTGCATCACAAATTCCGTGACCCCCAACGAGATCACTTGAGCGATGTCGTAGCGTGTAAAGCCCGCTTTATTCTCACATGTGTCTTTCAAGTTCAAGACAAGATTAAGAATAATTGCTTTTAGACCCCCTGAAAACAACATAGTTCAGCTGTACTACGTTTGTAATGTGGTCAGGCACAGTAGCCATGGGTGAGATAATTGTTTCTTATGTCCTGCCACGCTACATGAAAATGGAGGTCCTGGCTAGGTGTGTGTGCCTTTGTGATGGTCGGTATCTCGGCAATACACCTCCACAGACTGCCTGTTGGCATTGGATACGACAGACCAGGACCAAATGGTTCAGAACAAATCAATAGAGACCAAAGTTAAAAAATACATCTTTACTGAACTTCAACTTGGTAAGATCTATAGACATCCGATAGTAGGCACGATACTTCTCCTATAATTCACATTGCTGTAAGCAGGCATGGGCACTTCTCAGTTACATTAATCAACAGTTCCTTTTTCTCACACTTCATTTATTTGTATATGCAAACAGTCGTCCACTCAACAATCCTAGGAGACCTCGTCTTCTCCAGGGAGGGCTGTATGGGTCGCGGTGTAACGCTATGGCCTCTCAAAGCTTCTCTTAGTTCCTAATTGCCTTTTGAAGCCTCCCCTAAAGAGGTCACATTGGTACAACTCCTTACTGCTACTAACAAAGTCCATTCTCAGAGGGTTACAGACTCCTGTATGTAGTACACCCTCAGCTAACTATAGGGGAACTTGTGTCCCTATATGGCAACCATAACTTCCAGTATATAAAAGGCCTGTTTACATGTCAGTGATTCTGGTACGTATGTGCTAGTTTTTATACGTACCAGAATCATGGACATACGCAGACCCATTATAATCAATGAGTCTGCACACACATCAGTGATTTTTCAGTGACCGTGTCTCTGTGCAGCGTACACGCGTGTCTAAGATTGCCACATGGAGACATGTCCGTTTTTTCTGGCATCACTGATGTCCCACGGACAACACTATTGTGTGGTCCGTGAAACACATACCAGAAAAAGACGGACACTGAAAATAAAAAGCTTTTTAAACTCACCTTCTCCAGCGATGCGGTGTTCGACAGCTGCTCTCTGCTTCTTCCTGGCTGGCTAATTACTGGCATGCATATTCAGTTATGCATCCACAGTCGACCCGGAAGTAGCTGCAGAGGTGAGAGGCACAATAGCCGGATGCAGCAGAGTCGGAGATTTCAGCACCACGGACAGCAGGAACAGGACAGGTGAATTTATCTCCATGTGCAATCACGGATGATGGATAACGTATCACGAATTGCACATGGACAACCCACGTGTGCCGTGAATCACGGCACATGGAGGGACATATGCGTTTTTAACACATCAATGAAAAACGTCTGTGTTTCTGTGTTTTTCACTGACGTGTGAAAGAGGCCTAATTGAGATACTTTTCACTGTAGTAGACTTTTCACTAGTGTGCTGCTCATACATGTCCTTCTCCATATCTTTCCAATTTACATTGGTCTCCTAGTTTACCTCGGTGGTCTTTGTCCAAACAGTTTACTCGGTCTCCATGGCCTGGGTTCCGGTCTATCGGACTTCTTGTTCTATTAAATGCTGCAGTCTTTCATGTTTCTCATCATGGTTCTTCAGTTCTCAAAACTTACTATCATTACTCTTTGCACACATTTGTAACATGGCAGTCTGCTAACTATCAGGCCTGAGGCCTTACACCACCAAACTCTGGGTTCTAACTGACTGTCCTTAGAAACTGTTCTCTTGTCTTCCCATATAACTCCCCCCAGTCTGAACTATTAACATTAAACACATTTAAAACAGTGCATAGCATTGCAAAACATCACATTGTCTTCAAGGGGGTGTGGGCAGCATTTCTATTTCCGTACTTGCTGTTTGTATATAGCCAATAAACGTTAATGGGAGTTAAGGAAAATAGATAACGCAGTGAGCTAAGTTGTTCTTGCAACTCGAACATTACACCAACAGAAGGATGGCAAGACACCAAACAAACTTCCAAGCAGCTATCTCCACTCCAGATACAGCTCTTTAAATGACTTCATTCTCTACAGCTCATACCTCCAAGGTATCAGTGACAACTACCCAAGCTGAGAAGTGAGTACTTATAGCAGAGAGGAATTAAAAAATCAGAACAACTGAGAACCCAGCAGGGACCGCCTAGGAGACCAAAAGAACTGCTTAACCCTTGCAGCACCATTCCAAGAAAAATCTGCACAGCTATCTGGAAAGCACAACAGATCCAACCAGTGCAAGTGTGCGTGTAGCCATGCCATGCGCTGCGATCTCCTGACACTTGAAATAGAGGAGACCACTCTCCGTTTTGGTATCTCCGTGACATTCAGCAACGAAAGGTAGAAATAGGAATAATCTTTTAAAAGTATAGCAGATTGTTTAAAGTTAAGTCAGGAAATTAAATGAATAAACAGTAGAATGTCTTATAATAATGGCTGTCATATCTGCAATGTTGGGTTCCTGTGCGAAAACCTGAAAGGAAGTTTTTTTTATATATATATATATATATATATATATATATATATATACATATACATATATATATATATATATATATATATATATATATATATATTGTGAGGTAGCGACCACCAATGTTGTGGATGGTCGCAGTAGAGAAGGATCCCGCTGTGATATTAAACTGAAGGTGTGACTGTGGGACCTGTAGTTCCACAGAACTTGGGTTGTAATTAAGGGTTAGGTTCCCTTTAAACTGTGACCAGTGTGATGGACAGGGCTGGAGAATCACATACCTCCACCCGTGGGTGTATCGGTTGGGTTTAAGAGACTTAGTTTTAGAAACAGAGAGAAGCCTGAGAGTGCTGCACATGGAGGATGTGTGCTGGAGGTCTCAGTCTGTGTGAAGACTGAAGAGAGACGTTTGGAAATCAGTCCAGGTGAGGACTGGGGAAAATACTGCAGCCTGGCTGGAGAGGGCTGGAGGCTGCAGGAAGCAACCACAGTGACTTGTCTTCGCTGGCTGGAGCCAGAGTGTGGAGAATCCACTATGGACATTTAATTGGACTGGAAGCCCACGGTATGTGGATGTTATATTTTCCTTTAAGCCAGGAGAGGCTTTGTTACATTTTGTTTAGCAGTTTATGTTGAGTCTAATAAATAAACTGCTGCGTTTTATAAGAGACGGTGATACCTATGTTGTCTAAGCTACCTAACACTGCGGCAAGCGAGTCGAATCCCCCCAGGTTGCGGGGTGCAACCTTACAATATATATATTGATAAGAAAGACACACCCCATTGACAAGAAATGTACTAATGCACTGTTAGCATTTCCATTACTTGTAGCTCTGATTGTGGATTATAGCTTTAGCGTTCATTTTTCAACTGCGCTCTGCTGCTCTCTAGTGAGTTAGAATGGTCAATATTCACTGGATAATGCTGCCCTCTGCTGGATTTTACTTATGACTAGTCTAGAATTATACACTCCTCAACATTGAAATTACTTAAAGTTATGCTATTTTGGAAATCACAGGATGCATAGAAATGTTAATGATATGCAAATGATGGAAAATGGGGAACAAAATTTTCAAAACATGTTGATTTATTCAGTATCAGTAATCCCTGCATTTACACACCTTGATATTCTATCAATTAGGTTATTAATGGTTGTCTGAGGAATGCTCTGCCACACTGGATGTGCAACGCCCCACGGGGCAGGTGGTTAACCTACTCATTGCGGGTCGGGTCAGGCAATGTCACGGGTGGCCTTACCCGGTTCCGTTGCCCTGAGGCATACAGCAAATGGAGGGAAAGCGGGGTGATTGGGAAAGTTTGTCGTGACGCCACCTGTGGTACATGGCCAGGGATTAGCTGCCACTGCAGGGTTCCTTGCTGGGGCTGGTGGTAGTGCAGCTCGGGTCTGATCACTCTCCACAGGCGAAGCGGGTCCCAGGAGGATGGTGGGGGTTGTAGTGGTGCAATGGGGTGCAGGGCTGGGACGCCAACAGTAACTGGACGACACAGGTTGGTAGTTTCCTCTTTACCTTTACTGGTCAGGTGTTATGGTCCAGGTTTACAGTGGTCCAGTCAGCCCAGCAGCAGCGTGGATCTCTCCTTGCCTGGCGGGTTGGAGGTCTTCTTTAATGCGCTCTTGGTGGGAGCCACTGCGGCCTGGAGCAACACAGCGCCCCCTTCTCTTTCTTTACTTGAAGATGACTGTCCCACTTGATGGGCAGCGTGAACCAGTTATGGGACCCGCTTGTATTACTGCTATCCCAGGTTCTGCATTGCTGCTGCGTCTTGGAACTAAGGTGGGCCAGGAAATGTAGAATCTCTTGCCCTCCGGGTTTTACTACTAGGCCGTTAGTACCCAGTAACCAAGGACCCCGGTGTCCTATCCTAGCACTCAGTCCTGGAAAGCTCACACAGCAGCTCTCAATCAGCGACCACTCTTTCTCCTCGCCAACACTGTTCTAACTCACTTCCTTCCTGTTCCCTCTAACCCTTCCTGCAGGTCAGCATGTACAGAGAGACTCCCTTCAAAACAGGCTAAGAGATCCCCCTGCTGGCCTGGAGTAGGAGATGTTGTATGTGATGTTCCTGACAAGGAAAGGTCCCCACGCTGCTTCCAAGCATAGCATTGATCCCAGTGAGGAGAACAACGCCACAAGGCTCCCATGACCAATGGGGTGCCACAAATGCACTTGGGCACTTTATGAAGATCTGCTGATGGCAGCGGTCTTTGTAATTGCCCACCAATTACGACCCAGATGTGCTCAATGGGAGACAAGTCCGGAGACACAGTAGGCATGAGCAATATGTGGCCTGGTATTGTCATGTTGAATAACAGCTCCTGGGACACGTTGGAGAAATTGCCGTACCACTGGTATTGTGCCCAAATCGATGTGATCTCAAACTGTTAGTGTACCTGAAATGGAGACTGGAGGAATCTGGATAATTTATATTATGCTATCCCAAATCTGGGGACTTGAGTAGGAACGATATGATGATCCTTCTTGAAGGCCTCTTCATAGTCTTCCCAACATAATGTCATCAAATACAAAGAATGTCACATAATTATACATTCTGTACTGCAAATGAAATTAGGCCATACCATAGTCACATAGCAAGATTTAGACATCGTACAGTGGCGTTTCAAACCATCAGAAGGCACTTGTGTAGCACTCACGGGGCAAGAGGTTAAGTTACTCGTCATCGGGCTGGTGATGTCAGGTCTCAGATGTCACGGGTGGCCCTTGCCCGGTTTCATGGCCCCGAGGTACACAATAAAAGGGATGATGATGGGATAGTAGTTTGTCTCGTGACGCCACCTGTGGTATGCGGCAAGGAATTAGCCGCCGCTGAGGGTGATGTCCTCCGGGGCTGGTAGTGTCGCAGCAAGGATGGTTCTTCTCTCCACAGGTGGAGCGGGCCCGGGGTGGGTGATAGGTGGTAGTCTATGGTGTTGTACACTAGGAAGTGGGGCTGAGGACGCCGACAGTAACGGGACGACACAGGCTGGTAATTTCCTTTACCTTTTACTGGTCAGATGTAATGGTCCCAGGTTACAGTGGTACGGTCAGCCAGGAAGTAGTGAGGAATCTCTTCTTTGCCAGGTATGTTGGAGGCCTTCCTTAATGCGCTCTTACTGTGGGTCGCTGTGGCCTGGAGCAGCACAGCGTCCCTTTTCCTAGATGTGATTTGCCTTGTCCCTTGTGGCGGCAGCACAAGCCAGATGTAGGGCCCGCCGGTATGGGTTTAGTGCTGGGCCATTAGCACCCGACAGTCGAGGACCCGGTGTCCTGATTCTGCTCTCGGTCCTGGAAAGCTTGCAGACAGGTCTCTAACAGTGACCGTTCTCTTTTCCAGGTACTAGAGTTCTGAGGTCCCTCTAGCTGTTCCTCTCTCTAACCCCTCCCCAGCCCAGAATGCACAGGGAAGCTCGCCCCAAACAGGACTTGTGCTCCCCCTTCTGACCTGGATTAGGAAGTGTTGGGTGTAATTGTACCTGGTATAGAGATCTCCCCGCTGCTTCCAGGCATAGCATTGCCCCCCGGTAATGAGAACAACACCACTGTGGCTCTAGCACATCTGGGATGTCATTGGCTTGTAATTACAAAGGGAGTTGCCAGCAGGAGATCTTGATGATTTGCTGCCAAAGCTCATTAAGAATTGCAAAACATTCCTCAGACCAGTGGCGCATGTAGAGTGCATCTGCCCCAGGTGCAGCCATCAGGGAGGTGCCATCAGGCTGCCTGGTACAGTGGTCTGAGGTGTTTCCCAGTTGGCTTCATTTTGCCGCCACCCGGAGAAGGATTTGGCCATTGTCCAAGCCATCTGTTTAGATGACAGCTGGCTCAGAAAAGGTGTAAAATGACATCTCCCAGTATTCAATTGTACTCCCATCTTTGAGACACAAATTCAATTGAAGCCCTGACTGCCAGCACTTCCTGGTCAGAGCAGCGTCAACAGATGCTGATGATACTCCTGCTATGCAGAGAAGATGTTCACAGCAAGGTGAGTATTGCAAGCTACTGTATGGGCAGAAGGGAGGAGGGTGAAATGTATGAAAAGACATTATGTATGTGGGGGAATGTGTGATGAGACAGTATGGGGAGGGGAAATATGTGAGGAGAAAATATGGTATGAGAGGCTGGGAATGTGTGAGGAGACAGTATGGCCAGATGACTTTGAATGTGTGAGGAAACTCTATGGGCAAGGGTGTTAGAAATGAGTGAGAAAATAGTATGAGCTAAAAGGGCATGGAAGGTGTAAGGAGAGAATAGGGATGGGAATGTGTGAGGAGACAGTATGGACAGGGTAGAAAGGTGCTAGGAGATAGTATGGGTCTTCCCCCATATTTTTTCCAAAAGATGATGGCGACTACGCCAATTCAGATGTAAGGGACGGCGTGTGACTTGGCATACTTCAGTGTCCCTAAACGCCTTACACAGGGATCCCTGGGTGCGTGCGCCTATGTTTGGTTGATTTGCTAGATAAGAGCAATGGATAAAAAGCACAATAAAGTCTTACCCCAAAAACATATAACAGTGATGAGAGTACTGCGCTCACCTTGTTGGGTTGTATGACACGCAACCAGTATTTACACGTAACCCAGCTGCTGCAGAATCCACACTCTCTAAAAGCCCAAGGATAATCGGAAACAAAAGAAAAAGTGGAATTCTTCTGCGCTGCTTTAAAAATGACGAACATCCAAACTGCTGAGTAAAATATGGATAGTTTTATTTCCGCACGTTTCGAAGTGTGTCTTCACTTCTTCATCAGGAAATCCACCGATAAACCTAATGTATGGATTCCTGAAGAAGAAGTGAGGACACACTTCGAAACGTTTACAAATAAAATCACCCATATTTTACTCAGCAATTTGGAAGTTCGTCATTCTTACCGCAGTGCAGAAGAGTTCCACAATTTCTTTTGTTCCTGATTATCCATGGCAGATTTCTTCTTACACTCAGTCTGCATGCTGTCGGATCTTGGGACAAGTTGGAACCTTTAACTTCATGAAAAATGAGCCAGATGTTGATAACAAAATAAACTCTTGTTTACTGCTTCTTAAAACTATATATTACGAGTAGTATGTAAAATACTTCAAGTCATCAACTGGCAAACATGTGAAAGGCACAAACGCTATGGTTATGGATGACGGCACATTGCTTATGTAAAAAATTGAACTGGTATAACAAGTTACGCTGAGGGCCACCATCTTCCTAGTACAATGCCACACAGGTCAATGTGTCTAGCTCTGATCACTGTACGCAAACCACTCTCTGGGGATTATATAAGGGCCGTTCTTCCAGTTGGCTACTCCTTAGTGATGTATCCCAGCCTGGTTCACTCCCACTACTAGGCAGGTGTCCCAAGTTGCCTGTTCTGAAGAGAAATATCGCCACTGTTACTGATGGGGAAGCAGTGCATATGAATTAGCAATAATAAGCAGCTCCGGAAGAATAATAAGCGACCCAGAAGCAGTTACAGCCACGCCGGAGACTCGCTAAGTATGAAGCGCTTGGTTCATTCTTATTTTCTTTATTTTTTCTTTGTTTTTTTTTTAATTTCCTGAATTGCCGGACCCGGATCATTATCCAGAATTCACTGAGCGCTTTGGGCCCGGGTCCGGCGCTTGGTTTCGTTTGAAACCGCACGGATCCAGGCTTTTACAATCTGGTCCACCCATCACTACCCCTTAGCAATCCTATGAGCAACTCTCACAAAAAATGTATAAAGCTGTGATCTTTGCATCACCTGGTCTTTCCTAATGATGACAGTGAATAAGCCACAACCCTAAAGGCCGCTTTACACGCTACGATATATCTAACGATAAGTCGTCGGGGTCACGGATTCCATGACGTACATCCAGCATCGTTTGACATATCATAGCATGACAAATCGGAGCGACTTCGAACGAGCAAAAATACTCACCTTATCGTTGCTCTTCAGTCAATACACTTCGCTCATTTTCAAAAAATCAATCGTCCTTCTGCTCGCCGGTTGTTCATCATTCCCGAGGCTGCACATGTCGCTCCGTGTGAGGGGGGTTACCGACTTTGTGTGCCACGGGCAACAAATTGCCTGTAATGCACAAACGATGGGGGCGGGTGCGATCGCACATGCGAACGCATGATAAATCGATACGTGTAAAGCGGCCTTAACCGGCTAATTGAGGTCTACTCTGAAACCTTTGTCAAAGTTATCTGAGCACACAGATCTTCAATTGTGCCCAAACTTTTGCATCTGCTCATTTTTCCTTTTATAATTTTTAAAATGTAAAATATAAAAATAAATATATTTTTTTTTCCTAAAACACAAAGTAAATGTGTCATCTTTAACCTTATGTCTTTTAGATATCAGTTCATCTTTAACTTGCTTTACTGCTCATAATAAAAGTAATTTTGACCATGGGTGCCCAAACATTTGCATACCACTGTAAATAAATTAAAAAAAATGATCTGGGTCCCCCCCATCATTTTTTCTAAATCGCAAAGGTAAAGCAGACAGCTGGGAGCTGATTTTATCAGGCTGGGAAGGTCTATGTTTATTTGGCCCTTCTCAGCCTAAAAAAAGCAGACTGCAGTCGCTCCAGAAGTTACATTAGATGTGCCAAATCTGGCACTTTGTCTTGGTTCTTCCCCATGCCCTGGTGCAGTGGCAATCGGGGTAATGGTATTTGGGGTTGATGTCAGCTGTATAGTGTCAACTAGCATCAATCCCTGGTGTTAGTAATGGAGAGGTTTCTATCCGACACCGCCTTTACTAAACCAGTAAGTAAAAAGAAAAAAAAAAAAACACGCACACAAAAATACTTTATTTTAATAAACACTTCCCCCACTCTTTCCCTGGTTCACCATTTTATTAAAAAAAAAAAAAAAACCCAGCAAGCAAAGTTCCCAGATCTGCCATAGAACAATGGTTCCCATGACATCTTCGAGTACATAGATCAAAGGTTATGGAGCCACTCCTGGCTCACGCTATACTCCGCGACTGTGATGAGTGGTGACATTCCTGATGTCACTGCTTATCACTCTGATGAGTGGTAACATCAAGAACAGAAAAAAATATTTTCAGCTTACCAGGATATATGGTCCCCGTAAAAAATCGCGGTGCACGGATCCTCCAGCATAGCCCAGTCTGGAACCAACAGTAAAGCGGGCTTTACACGCTACGATATTGCTAGCAATCGCTAGCGATATTGTCGTGGGCGGAGGAGGGACGCTGCGCTCTCCCACTGCTCGGGTCCGGCTGCCGCGGCCTGCTGCTGCTCGGTGGCTCGAGCGATGGGCCGGATCCCGGGGACTCGAGCGGCGCTCCTCGCCCGTGAGTGAAAGGGGTTTGGTTTTTGGGATAGTTTATTGTCCGTGACGCCACCCACGGTTGTGGTGATTGTATGGACACCACCGCTGCTCTGTATGGGGATCCCGGGAGCGGTGACAGGGAGCAGCAAAGTTGTTAGTTCTCCCCTCCGTGGGTAGGGGGTGGTTGTCCCGGGGCCCAGTGGTGAGGTGGGGGGTGCTGGATGGCAGGGCCGGTGCAGGGCTTGGTGGGGTGCAGGGACGCGGGGGCAGCGCTGTGCCTCACGGCACTATGGTACTCACTCAGCCTGAGACGGTGACACAGTTCTCGGTAAAACACACGGCTGGAAAGACGGTTCCCACGGACGGCTGCTGTTGCTTTTCCCCGGTAGTTGACGGTGACGGTCCCTTTTCCTGCACCTAAGTCTATGTTGGTAGCGATGGGTTCCCACCGGTAACCCGCTCCCCGGCTTGGATATGTGCCGGAAGAGCCCCTCTTTGCCCGCAGGCGCTGGCCCTGAGAAACTGGTGCCTTGGCGGTGGCGGTGTCTCTCTCTAACGGTTGGACTGTTGCCTTCAATCGGGACTTGGTTGTTGGGAGACCCAGAGGGATTTGGCAAATTCACGGCGACTCCTAGCCTTGTCGGGATCCGAAAGGCCCCTGCCAATGGTGCTGGCTTCTCTTCGTATACCGCTTCGGTACCGCCGGGCCACCACCCGTCCACGGTCCTTTCGGCAACCTCCAAGCAGCCTCTCCTGCAGACAGTCTCCGCCGTCTGCTAACCTTGCTGTTCTCAGTCCGGGGCACACACCCGGACCAACTTCAGGCTTTCAACTGTCACTTTTACTGTCACTACTCTCACTTGCTCCTCTACCACTTCCTTCCACTTCACTCCTCAAACTCTATCTGACTGGTTTTCCAGCCTCCAGGGCTGTGAACTCCTCGGTGGGCGGAGCCAACCGCCTGGCCCACCCCCTGGTGTGAACATCAGCCCCTGGAGGAAGGCAACAAGAATTTTTGAGTAGCTTTGGTGTACCTATCTGGGGTGTAGGGTGTGGTGGTGTTATGACCTGTGACCCCTGGCTTGCCCAGGGCATCACAATATCGTACGCAAAAGCACCCGCCCCCGTCGTGCATGCGATTTCGTGTGATCGCTGCCGGAGCGAACATTATTGCTACGGCAGCGTCACATGCACTTACCTTGTCGGCAGCGTCGCTGTGACTGCCGAACAATCCCTCCCTCAAGGGGGAGGGACGTTCGGCATCACAGCGACGTCACCGCGACGTCACTAAGCGGCCGGCCAATCAAAGCGGAGGGGCGGAGATGAGCAGGACGTAACATCCCGCCCACCTCCTTCCTTCCGCATTGCAGCTGGCGGCAGGTAAGGAGACGATCCTCGCTCCTGCGGTGTCACACACAGTGATGTGTGCTGCCGCAGGAACGAGGGACAACATCGATAATCAATCATTACCGATTTTTAGTTTTGGGACCACCTCTCCATGGTGAACGATTTTCCCCATTTTTGAGGTCGCTTAAGGTCGCTGGTAAGTATCACACGCTGCAATATCGTTAATGACGCCGGATGTGCGTCACTAACAACGTGACCCCGACGATAAAACATTAACGATATCGTAGCGTGTAAAGCCCCCTTAAGTCAATGAGGGGAGGAAGGTGGCAAGGAAAAATGGAATTAAGCACCAAAAAATTATTTTATATAAAAATCAAAAATTTATTGACACATATAAGTTAACAATAGGAAAACCGCAAAAGGGGGGAAAGGGGTATCATAATATCCTTACGCGTTTCGGACAGGAGTTTTAAAACATGTCCTTATTCATAAGTAAACAAAAGCGATCAATGCGGCAAGCTTTAATAGCCGATCATCAAGGTTGAGGACATCGTGGGAACCACTGGACTACAGCACATCTATAAATCTTGCTTTCTAATAAATTGGTGAACGCGGAACAATGTTTTGTTTTAATTTCTCTCTTTTTATGTCTTTCAGGTTTCCATTTGTACTAATTTGGACTCCCTGGACTATGCCGGACCTGCATTTTTTTTTGTCTTTTTCATAAAATGGTAAACCAGAGATAGCGTGGGGGAGTGTTTATTTCAACTAACTTTTTGTGTGTATTTTTTTTCTTTTTATTTACTGGATTAGTAATTGGGGTATCTGATAGATGAGAAAAAAAGGGGTTTTCAGCTCACCAGTTTGTTGAAAATTCAACTGGATGAAAGCTCCTGGATGGTGCTCAGTAGAACAAGGGAGGCTGTAAAACAATCAAAGTGAGGAGGTGCTCCGGCACAAAACATCCATGCAGACAAAATTGTTAGAGATTAAAAAAACATCTTTAATTCCTAATAGTTAAAAAACATGGTGAGGATAAAATTTCCTATGATTGACGCGTTTCAGACGCTGGGTCTTTAGTCATAATCCATGGATGTTTTTTTAATCTCTAACAATTTTGTCTGCATGGACGTTTTGTGCCGGAGCACCTCCTCACTTTGAGGTATCTGATAGATGCCTTTCAACTACTAAAGGCGGCGTTACACGTAACGATTTATCGTGCGATTGCATGAGCGATCGCACCCGCCCTCGTCGTTTGTGCGTCACGGGCAATCAATTGCCCGTGTCGCACAAAGTTGTTAAACGCCCATCACACGCACTTACCTCCCTAACGACGTCGCTGTGGGCGGCAAACATCCACTTCCTGAAGGGGGAGGGACGTTCGGCGTCACAGCGACGTCACACAGCGGCCGCCCAATAGAAGCGGAGGGGCGTAGATGAGCGGGACGTAAACATCCCGCCCACCTCCTTCCTTCCGCATTGCCGGCGGCCACAGGTAAGTTGTTGTTCGTCGTTCCCGGGGTTTCACACGTAGCGATGTATGCTGCCTCGGGAACGATGAACAACTGGCGCGCAGAAGGAGAAACGACATTATGAAAATGAACGTCGTGTCAACAAGCAACGATAAGGTGAGTATTTTTGCTCGTTCACAGTCATTTGAAGGTGTCACACGGTACAACATCTCTAACGATGCTGGATGTGCGTCACGAATTCCGTGACCCCGACGACATATTGCACAATATATCGTACCGTGTAACGCCGTCTTAACACTAGAGCTTGATGCCAGCTGACACTACACAGCTGACATCAACCCAAAATACCATTTCTCTGATTGCCAACACACCACAGCAATCGAAAAGAGACAGAATTGCCACATCTAATGTGATGTGCCATTTCAGGGGCGGCTGCAGGCTGGTATTTTTAGGCAGGGAAGGGTCCCACAGCTGTCTGCTTACTTTTGCTGGTTATCAAAAGCAGGGGGACTGCACATCTTTTTTTTAATTATTTATTTGCTTTATTAAACATAAAAAGCTGTCCAGTAAGCTCAACAGGGTGATATTTTATTATATGTCTAGGAGTTGAGCAGTTACATGTCCAAAACTGCTAAAAAAAATAAAAAAATCCATTGAAAATTCGGTGAAACACACATTTTTGCTACTGTGTTTTTCCTGAGAAGAGATGCAAAGATAGTGCAGAAATATCTGCCTCCGAATACTCAACTTGTGCACATTCCCTCCCAATTAAGGTAATTATTGTACTCTTCCATCTTGTCTTGGTTTTCTACCGTACTCTATAAAAACAAACTTATAAAACTGTCTTTTGACGCCATCTTGTGGTCATATTGCACTTGACATGACCATCTTCAATGCAGCTGTTCAGTTTTAATGGCAGAAAAAATGATCAACCCCTGAAATGTAAAATACATATATGGATGCTGGTGATTTTTATTGATGTGGCATCTCATGGCTATGAAGTGAATGCAAAAGCTAAAAAACACCACAATAAAATAGTCATTATGATAGATGTATTTTAATGGTGCTTTATTATTAATTGTTAAAAAAAAGTTTGCTAAGATTATAATTTAGTTAATCCTCTTATAAGAGAGGGGGGGGGGGGGAAACCAACTTATGCGGGGAACATTCCACGGTAGACACAAATGGAGCCAGATGCACCCCGTTGATTATAACGGGGTTTAAGTTGTTTTCTTTGAGTGTCCTTTACCTAAATAAAAAAAACTAGCGCAGCACAAAACTTCATATTCGAGGCCCAAATGCAAGTGAGCCTAGCTTAAGAAGAATATGAGAACACAATTTCTAATATTTCATATATATACAGTGCATATACAGGGTGGTCCAAAAGCAGGTGGACAGTATGTGTAATAGGGTTATCAAACATGGTGCAAAGTGAAACTGACTCAGCTGCCCTTATCAACCAATCAGATTCCACCTTTCATTTTCCAAAGAGTCTGTGAAGAATGAAAAGTGGAATCTGATTGGTTGCTAAGGACAACTGAGTCAATTTCACTTTACACCATGTTTGATAACCCTATTACACATACTGTCCACCTACTTTTGGACCACCCTGTATATTCCAAGTACGGCAAAATTGAGAAATGCTGGTCTTAACAGGAGTACTGTCATGGGAGCCCTGAGGGGATTCAGCAGACCCTTGGATGCCATATTAACCTATTTGCGCCAAATTATTGTGTTGCAGGAGGCCAATGGGTGCAAGGAAAGCGCTAAATGCAGCTGTCAGAAATTAGTAGCGGCATTTAAGAAGTTAATATCTGTCCTGCACATTACTGTTAGTGGAAGATGATGGCTTAATAACACAGCCATCATCTGCCCGGGGTATTTAGTACCGAGCTTTGCGATTTGCTGACTGTGGAGGTAATTGAGATTTTAGATGAACACTGCCCCATCGCTTTATACTAAGAAATAAACAAGAAAACCAGCTCAACTCAAAATGCCATGTATTATAAGATGTTCACTGCACTAAAAATTCCAAACTGTACTATTTTAAAATTTGAGATTTTTGGCAAAAAAATTGCAATTTCTTGAGCTACCCCGCCTTGTCACGGCAAATTTCTTTGGAGTAGTCCTACTCTAAAATATTTTTATTTAAAATGTGCTATACGGCCTCACATATGAAAAAGTAGAACTGTCCATAGCAGCACTTACCTGGTGCTTTTCAATCCCGTACCCATAACTGAATCATGGCTGTGGGCGGGATAGGCCCAAGTGTGACGCCCTGGCCAGGCCAGGTAGTCACAAATAGGGCCCCGCATTACACCTGTCCCTCATAGGTAACATACAGCCAAACATTAAAACCCTAGTCACCCCCCCTCAGGGCTTGATGGGCACACCAGGAGGCGGAACCAGGCGGTTGGAAGACGCCCACCGAGGAGTTCAGACAGCCTGAGGTGGGAAAGTAGAGAGAACAAGTTGATCGTTCAAGCTGGAGAGGTGTGTGGGCTGGAGCTGTGTGCAGCTCCAGCAGAGGAGAGAAAACCCAATTTGAGCAGGTGCCAGGGTAGGAGCCCTGGTACCTTTGGCTAGGAGCCAGACGGCGGTCTCCGTCTGCAGGAATCGGGAAGACGGCTTGGTGTAACAGGGTTGTAGCCTGCCGGTACCGACCTGGGGAACCGACTCGGAAACCGGAGCACAAAGGGGGGTACTCAGACCCTGAAGCTAGGTCCAGAAGCTACTGGGGGCTAGCTAATTAACTGATTGCGGCCAGGACTAGAGGTCCTGTCCCACCCAAAGTCCCGACTGAAGGCAACAGCCCAACGAGGGGGATAAGCGGCCACCGCCATGGCTCAGAGATCCCATGGGCCAGCGTCTGCGGGCAAAGGCTCCTTAGGCAACAACAAGCTGGGAGCGGACTCCTGAAGTTGCAAGCACAGGCAGTCCACCATCCAACACAGATGCGGGAGAAAGACAGAGACCACCAGCCGGGTGGGGGACCAGACTGCAGTCGGCTGCGGGCACTGACCATCATCACCTTGGTTTACCAGAGACGCGTGTGTTTACTAATAGTGAGTACATCAGCACCCTCTGGTCGCCCATCTCCCTGCACCGCCAAACACCCCCAACGGGTCCCGGGGCCACCATCCCTGCCCACGGAGGGGTTAACAACTTGCTGCCAAACATCTCCCCCAGGTGCCCCGTAACTGCAGCGGTGGTGTCCACCTTCACCACATCCCGTGGGTGGCATCACGAACTTAACACGGCTCCGGCCGTACATCTACGTCCCCAAACCACAACCCCCCTTTCAGTTGAAGTGACCGCGAGACCCCCGGGTCCGGAGACCCTCGAGCCACCCCTGAAGGTCCGGATCCGAGCGAATCGGCTGCTGAGCATGGGGCGGTACACCTCAATTTCTGGCGTCACGAACAGGATACTTAGCCATCCACTTACCTTGTGGAAGTGTGCCTTGTATTGAAGTCAGCGGTGATCTGTTGCAAGATTTTCATAATCTGCCGTCTTGTCGCCATCTTGTTGGAGCGAAAATTCCCGCCCAAGGTCTCCTTCCCGAGAAAGGGCGCAAAGTTGAAGCCCCGCTCCCTGGGAACACGGCCGAAAAGCAAAGCCGGAAGTCGAAAAACGAAACTTACTGCTCAGCTAGAGGAGGGCCGACAAAAGACCAGGGGGGGAAGCGGATGGAGGATGTCTGCTCCTAAGCTATGATGCCGGCCCCGTGTCGACCACTGAAGCGGCGGCACCCGTGGGGGAAGCAGCCGGCAAGGGAGCTTCAGCTCACGCTCCGGCCGCAGGAGCGGTGGACCCCGAGACTCCAGTGATGACTCCCCGTGTAGCAGCTGGCGGTGACCCGCCTGCCACAGGAAGGATGTCGGCTCCGGTAGTCCACCCGGCCACCACGGGAGCAGTATCCGACTCAGATGACACCTTAGCTACCAGCCCGGAATTGGATGAGATGGATGGCAGCGGTTCTGAGGGAGACACGGAGTCCATCTCGGAAGATGAGGCCCCTATCGTCATGGGAAATATGATGATAGCAGTCTGTAGGTACTGTAGGGCACTTTGCAGGCATGTTCCCTGAGAATTCCTGGCCTTAAAGAGGCCGGAGGCTGCCGCAAGTTTTGAAGTTGATGTTCCCGATGTTTTAAAGTTTTATACAAAAAGACAAGGCCGAGAACTTGCAAGCCAACACAAAAACTTTTGGGCCTTGTAAATAGCCCTAGACCACCCTTTCACCGTCCTGCAGTCTCCGGAGAGGCTGGTTGGAGGAAGGGCCTGCGGCAGAGTAGGCCGAGTTCCTGTCACCATGGAAACCGGTGACCAACCTCCAGGTCAGCGGTCCCCTGGACGTGGGGCCTCAGAGAGACTGCCGGGAAAGGAGCTTATTACACGGCCCGTGTGGGCAACACTTGGACCCGAACCCGTTTCCTGGACTGGGGAAAAGGGGTGCTGACCTGGTTTTTAAAGGCAGCATCAGGACTAGGTTTGCTTGGGTGGGCAAAATTGAAAAGGACCCGGTCCCGTCCCGTTCCCGGTTAATAAAAATGTTTTTATTATGTAACGTTTAAGCAAACTGCCTCTCGTCACAGGGATGAAAGAAAGCCTTCATGAATGTAAATATGTTAGTATAATTGTATATGTGTTTTATCTTTTACAGTTCAAAAAGCAAAATAAACTGATGGTGGTCGGACAGCCCGCGGACGGTCTGTGGTTAACCAAGGGGGAGTGTGACGCCCTGGCTGGGCCAGGTAGTCACAAATAGGGCCCGCATTACACCTGTCCCTCATAGGTAACATACAGCCAAACATTAAAACCCTAGTCACCCCCCTCAGGGCTTGATGGACACACCAGGGGGCGGAACCAGGCGGTTGGAAGACGCCCACCGAGGAGTTGAGACAGCCTAAGGTGGGAAAGTAGAGAGAACAAGTTAAGGTTTACAAGTTGGAGAGGTGTGTGGGCTGGAGCTGTGTGCAGCTACAGCAGAGGAAAGAAAACCCAATTTGAGCAGGTGCCAGGGTAGGAGCCCTGGTACCTTTGGGTAGGAGGCAGACGGCGGTCTACGTCTGCAGGAGCTGGGAAGACGGCTTGGTGGAACCGAGGTGGACCGGGACAGGGTTGTAGCCCGCCGGTACTGACCCAGGGAACTGACTCGAAAACCGGAGCACAAAGGGAGGCACTCAGACCCTGAAGCTAGGTCCAGAAGCTACGGGGGCTAGCTAATTAACTGATTGCGGCCAGGACTAGAGGTCCTGTCCCACCCAAAGTCCCGACTGAAGGCAACAGCCCAACGAGGGGGATAAATGGCCACCGCCACGGCTCAGAGATCCTGCGGGCCAGAGACACGCGTGTTTACTAGTAGTGAGTACCATCAACACCCTCCGGTCGCCCATCTCACTGCACCGCCAAACACCCCCAATGGGTCCCGGGGCCACCATCCCTGCCCACGGAGGGGTTAACAACTTGCTGACAAACATCTCCCCCGGGTGCCCCGTAACTGCAGCGGTGGTGTCCACCTTCACCACATCCCGTGGGTGGCGTCACGAACTTAACACGGCTCCGGCCGTACATCTACGTCCCCAAACCACAACCCCCCTTTCAGTTGAAGTGACCGCGAGACCCCCGGGTCTGGAGACCCTCGAGCCACCCACTGAAGGTCCGGATCCGAGCGGCTCTGCTGCCGAGCACAGGGCGGTACACAAGCAAATGCTGCTTGAAGTAAATATTCTGCGGACAGGGCTTGATGGCTGAATGTGAACAAACACTAATTGCCAAAATCAAGACAGGTGGAAAAACTAACCAAATTGAGGTGACGTGGCGGGGTAGCTCAAAAAAAAATTGCAATTTTTTTTTTGCCAAAAATCTCAAATTTTAAAATAGTATAGTTTGGAATTTTTAGTGCAGTGCACATCTTATAATACATGCCATTTTTGAGTTGAGCTGGCTTTTTTTGCTTTTTCTTCATAGCTTTATAGTGGTGTGAGTGCAAGCCGATGTTTCATAGAATTGCACTGTGTAAAACGCAAGTGGAACCGAAACCATAGAAATAGAATCACTCACTGTTTTCTGACAATTTACAAAAACAGAGACAAATAGTGATATTCACCCTTGACATCCTATATTTTGAATGTCAGACACAAGGCTAGTTATGGAAACTAATATACTGTAGCTTAACTATAATGTGTAATATAACCACAGTTGCTAAAGAACCTCATTATACACACCTCAGCTGCTGCAGAACATCATTCTAAACACTTCAGCTGCTTCAGAACATCATAATACTTACCTCAGCTGCTGAAGAACATCATCATACACACCTCAGCTGCAGCAGAACCTCATATCACACCACCGTTGCTGAAGAACCTCACCATACACACCTCAGCTGCTGCAGAGCACCATGATACACCTCAGCTGCTGTAGAACCTAATCATAAACATCTCAGCTGCTGCAGAACATTACAACCCCTGGCGAAAATTATGGAATCACCTGGCCCTGAGAATGTTCATTCAGTTGTTTACTTTTGTTTAAAAAAAAGCAGATCACAGACATGGCTTTAAGAAACACTAACAAAATCATGAAAAATAATGTGCTAGCCAGTAACGGTTACTTTTCAAGACCAAACAGGGGGAAAAATTATGGAATCACTCAATTCTGAGGTAAAAATAATGGAATCACCCTGTAAATTTTCATTCCCAAAACTAACACCTGCATCAAATAAGATCTGCTTGTTAGTCTGCATCTAAAAATGAGTGATCATACTTTGGAGAGCTGTTGCACTAAGTGAACTGATATGAATCATGGCTCTAACATGAGAGATGTCAATTGAAACAAAGGAGAGGATTATTTAACTCCTAAAAGAGGGTAAATCATCATCAATGTTGCAAAAGATATTGGTTGTTCACAGTCAGCTGTGTCTAAAATCTGGACCAAATCCAAACAACATGGGAAGGTTGTTAAAGGCAAACATACTGGTAGACCAAGGAAGACATCAAAGCATCAAGACAGGAAACTTAAAGCAATATGTCTCCTAAACAGGAGATGCACAAAACAAATGAGGAAGGAATGGGAGGAAACTGGAGTCAATGTCTGTGACCAAACTGTAAGAAACCGCCTAAAAAAATGGGATTTACATACAGAAAAGCTAAACAATAAAAAGATGACTGCCTGAAGAGAACATGTAAATTTCCACAGTCATTGATGATATGGGGCTGCATGTCAGGTAAAGGTACTTTGTAGATGGCGGTCATTACATCTTCAATAAATGCCCAAGTTTTCATTGAACTTTTGGACACTTTTCTTATCCCATCAATTGAAAGGATGTTTGGGGATGATGAAATCATTTATCATCATGCCATAGAGCAAAAACTGTGAAACATTGCTTGAAAGAAGACACATAAGGTCAATGTCATGGCCTGCAAATGGTCCAGATTTCAATCCAATTGAAAGTCTTTGGTGGAAGTTGAAGAAAATGGTCCATGACAAGGCTCCAACCTGCAAAGCTGGTCTGGCAACAGCAATCAGAGAAAGTTGGAGCAAGATTAATGAAGAGTACTGTTTGTCACTCATTAAGTCCATGCCTCAGAGACTGGAAGCTGTTATAAAAGCCAGAGGTGGTGCAACAGAATACTAGTGATGTATTGGAGTGTTCTTTTCTTTGTTTGTTTTTCATGATTCCATATTTTTTTTCCTCATAATTGAGTGATTCCATAATTTTTTCTCTCACTTTTTGGTCTTGAAAAGTAACCGTTACTGGTTAGTACATTATTTTTTCATGATATTTTTTAGTGTTTCTTAAAGCCAGAAAGTTGGCATATGAAATGACTTTAGTTTTGTGCCGTCTGAGATCTGCTTTTTTTTAAACAAAAGTAAACAGCTGAATAAACATCCTCAGAGTCCAGAATTTTTACCAGGGATTGTATAATACATACCTCATCTGCTGCAAAACCTCATAACCGCATAATACACACTTCAGCTGCTGCAGAACCTCAAAATACATATCAGCTTCTGCAGAACCTCATAATACATACCTTAGGTGCTGCAGAACATCATCATACATACCTCTGATGCTGCAGAATCTCATAATACATATCTCATCTACTGCAGTATATCATAATACACGTCACATACTGTAGTACCTCATCTAACACAATTCAGGTGCTGCAGGACCTTATACACATATCAGCTGCTGCAAAACCTCATCATACACACCTTAGCTGCTGTAATACCTCATAATACATACCTCAGCTGCAGCACAACTTTATAATACACTCCTCAGCTGCTACAGAACCTGATCATAACAACCTCAGCTACTAAAAGCTACTGCAAAACATCATAACAAACACATCAGCTACTATAGAACCTCATCATACACATCTCAGCTACTGACAACCTCATCATACACACCTCAGCTGCTGCAGACCCTCATAATACATATCACATACTGGAGAACCTCATTTAACACACCTCACCTGCTGCAAGACTTCATCATACATACTTCAGCTGCAGCAGAACATCAGAATACATACCTCAGCTGCAGCACAACTTTATAATACACTCATCAGCTGCAACAGAACCTGATCATAACAACCTCAGCTACTAAAAGCTACTGCAAAACATCATAAACACATCAGCTACTATAGAACCTCATCATAAACATCTCAGCTACTGACAACCTTGTCATACACACCTCAGCTGCTGCAGAACCTCATAATATACACCATAGCTGCTACTGAACTATAATACATAACTCAGCTGCTGCCGTACCTCATTATACACCCCTCAGATGCCGCAAAACCTCATATTACATCACAGTTGCTGAGGAACCTCATACTGCACACCTCAGCTGCTACAAAACATCATAATACACTTCAGCTACTGCAGAACCTCATAATACCCAACTCATCTGCTGCAGAACTTCATCATACACACCTCATCTCTTGCAGGACCTCATCATACACATCTGAGCTTCTACAGAACCTGATCATAAACACCTCAGCTGCTGGAGAATCTCATCATGCACATCTCAGCTGCTGCAAAACCTCATAATACACACTTTAACAGCTGCAGAACCTCACAGTACATCTCAGCTGCTACAGAACCTCAGAATACATACCTCAGCTGCTGCACAAGATCATGATACACACCTCAGCTGCTACAAAACATCATTATACACACCTCTGTGATGATGCTGCAGAACCTCATTATACAAACCTCAGCTACTGCAGTATATCAGAATACACACCTCAGCTGCAGCAAGACCGCAAAATACACTCCTCAGCTGCTGTAGAACCTCATAATACACACCTCAGCTACTGCAGAACCTCAAAACACACCTCAGGTGCTACAGAACTGCATAATACACACCTTTCTTACTATGCATTATTTTATCCACATCTGCCTAAAATTGTCTCATAGTAATGTAAATCAGTAAAAGAAAGCCGTATTTTTTCTGAGCAAAAACAAAATAAAAATGTCTAACTGAAATGAATGGTGTAGCATATAAATTCTAAGCTGCTAAATAAAACTACAGCGAGATTAAGGCCCCAAGGTCATGCCAGGGTTAAAGCACCACTATAGAGTTTGTTATATTTTTGTTTGTTTGTTAGGGATCACATATGTAAGTGTATGGCATTTAGTTAAATTTTCACAGATCGGCACCTTCACCTGTTTTCAGCCCCTCTGTGGTCACTCCGGCACCATGTAACTGCTTCAGTAACCCGCGGGATCACTGTGTTCCGGAAGTCACTTTTCTCATTAAAAGGTTTATAGGACTCATAACAAAGCACCAGAGTCTCAATCTGAATTACCATGGAAAAATTTAAAATGTAAACCCCTACCCCTCACACAGCAACCACTGTATCTTTTTGGGAGGTAACAAACACAGTCACGTTGTGCAAGAGCGAGAGCAAGGCTGAAAACAGGAGAAGGCGACTACCGGGGGTGAGTATGTAACTACATGCCTTCACTCACATTCCCTCATTACACTCACATGATCCCTAACAAGAGGATAAAAGAACAGCAAATTGATAAATTACCACTAGAGGGAGTTTAGAAATAATAAATGTTTTATAGTTTGATCTGCATAGCTATACAAACAACATATTAAATGATACTTCTATCAACATCCAGATAGGGGGACCAGGATGAGAGACATAGGAGGACCAGGATGAGGGATTATATGGGGACCAGGATGAGAGACATAGGAGGACCAGGATCAGGAATATATGGGGACCAGGATGAGGGCTGTATGGGAACCAGGATGGAGGACATATGGGGACCAAGATGAGGGATTATATCGGGACCAGAATGAAGGACATATAAGGATCAGGATGAAAGATTATATGGGGACCAGTATGGAGGACATACACTACAGTTCAAAAGTTTGGGGTCACCCAGACAATCTTGTCTTTTCCATGAAAAACCATACCTTTATTTATCAAATGAGTTGCATAATGAATAGAAAATATAGTCCAGACATTGACGAGGTTAGAAATAATGATTTTTACTTGAAATAATAATTTTCTCCTTCAAACTTTCCTTTTGTCAAGGAATGCTCCTTTGCAGCAATTCCAGCTTTGCAGACATTTGGCATTCTAGCTACTAATTTGTGGAGGTAATCTGGAGATATTTCACCCCATGCTTCCCCCCTCCCACAAGTTGGATTGGCTTGATGGGCACTTTTTGCGTACCATAAAGTCAAGCTGCTCCCACAACAGCTCAATAGGGTTGAGATCTGGTGACTGGGCTGGCCACTCGATTACAGATAAAATACCAGCTGACTGTTTCTTCCCTAATATAGTTCATGCATAATTTGGAGGTGTGCTTTGGGTCATTGTCCTGTTGTAGGATGAAATTTGCTCCAATCAAGCGTTGTCCACAGGGTATGGCATGGCATTGCAAAATGGAGTGATAGGCTTCCTTATTCAAAATTCCTTTTACCTTGTGGAAATCTCCCACTTTACCAGCACCAAAGCAACCCCAGACCATCACATTGCCTCCACCAGGCTTGACAATTTCTCACATGGAATATCCTTCATTTCTAAGAACAAGAATAGACTGTCGAATTTCACATGAAAGTTCTCTTTTTTTGGCCATTTTGAAAGTTTAATGGAACCAAATGTAATGCTCCAGATTCTCAACTAGCTCAAAAAAGGTCAGTTTTACAGCTTCTCTAATCAGCAAACTGTTTTCAGCTGTGCTTACATACTTGCATAAGGGTTTTCAAGGGATATCTAAACATCCATTAGCCTTCTAACACAGTTAGCAAACACAATGTACCATTACAACACTAGAGTGGTGGTTGTTGGGCCTCTATACACCTATGTAGATATTGTATTCAAAACCAGATGTTTGTAGCTAGAATAGTCATTTACCACATTACCAATGTATAGAGTGTATATCTGTTTAATTTAATTTTAGCTTCATTGAAAAAAATTAGCTTTTCTTTCAAACATAAGGAAATATCTAAATGACCCTAAACTTTTGAACTGTAATGTATGGGGATCAGGATAGGGGATTATATGCGAACCAGTATGGGCGACATATGAGGACCAGGATAAGAGACATATGTGGACCAGGATATGGTGCATTATTAGATAAAGGGGTCAGGATAGGGGGCATTACAGGAAGAGCCCCAGGATAGGGGACAATATTAAAGGTAGGACCCAGGATGGTGTACATTATTACAGTTGAGGCCCAGGATGGAGGACATTATTACAGGAAGGGGCCAGAATGGAGGAAATCATTACAGAAATGGGCAAGGATGGGTAACATAATTACTATATGGCTGCCAAAATGAGGAACATAGATTATTGCTTATGGTGGCAAATAGGAACTATAATTACTGTAGTGACCAATTAGGGGACATTATTACTGCTGTATTATATTTTATTTTAAGGATATTGCTTTCCATGGGAGATCCTGTTACTATGCAGGGAGCCTTTGTCATTTTTTTTTCTTCATCTGGCGCACTGTAGAAGTTGGGGGGGGGGAGTGGGAACTGTTATTTAGAAGTAATCAGTTATTGATGTCTGTGTGTTAATGTATGAAGATATGAGTCCTGGCTGGAAGACGTGATAGCAGTCTACACCGGATGAAGAGGAAAAGCAAAGATGAATGAATTCACTTAGAGATGTCACTGTAAACCTGTATACTTACACTATACAGTGGAACCTTGGTTCACGAGGACAATCCGTTCTGGGAGTGTGCTTGTAAACCAAGTTACTCGTCTAGCAAAGCAAGATTTCCCATAGGAAATAATGCAAACTAAGACAATTCGCTCCACAACTTGTTCAATGTCCCATCCTGGTTTCCTGTTTCCTCTGCTGTGGATCTGACAGTGCTCAGAATGCTGAACTTTGAATAACCCTGCATAAACCACTTATTGGTAGTTTTCTGTGTACACTGTACATTGACAAAAAGCTGCTACTCAGATAGGGGCACAGTTACATATAATAATTGGCTAGAAGACACAAGACCCCTAGTCCTGTACTGATAATCTCCTGTTGAGAAAACACTGATTTTATTGAAATAGCAACACACAGCCTAGTGAGTGACACATTGCAGGAATCAGTTTCTCAGCCCCTGCATCATGTTGCTCTCAGATTACATTAAAAAAAATCTGCTGACACATTCCCTTTAACGGGAATGAGGTCTCGCAATAAATGTCTGATCACTTGGGGGAGGTCTGCCATAGGCCGTAGGGGTTTATCAAACCAAGAGCACTTTACTCATCTTCCTTCTTCAATCTTAGAAAATTGAAAGGAGCAGCAGAAAGCATGGTAATCTACCACTTTGTGCCATAACACTTAACCACATCTAAACATGGAACTTCCATACTTGAGCTTGTTGGGAGCCCCCGCAGCAGCAATAAGACAATTAGACCACAAAACAGTGATGTCACAAGAAGGTTTTTACAAACATCGCCAACTGTCATGGCAGCGTCAGGATCTGTGGAGACTACAGATTCTTTCACTCTGCCTGTTAACTTTTCTGATGTCCGTGATCAGCACAGACAGACACGGGAGTCAACTCACAGACCTATAGTTCATAGGCAGGCTAACAAGAGTTAATCCCTGCTGATCTGCTTGTTAGTCTACTTTGATCACAAGTGGGGGAGCCAGTCACATTCGATCCCCTCCTATATACTGTATGCTGGCTGGACTATTCCATTAATGCCAGCTATAGATTCTTTATACTGGTCTGATGAGGTGTTGTGATTCATACATACAGATGGCTGCAGTACTCTATTGCTGTGAGCAGTTGTGATGTTAACCATTGTTGTCCTTTTGTTGCTGCCTTCCTTTTCTTGCTTTTCTCCTTAGTTTCTTACTGCTTGTTCCTGTGAGTTTGCAGTGTGTCTGAGTTTTGTTTTTTTCCCTGTTAGTCCTATATGTGTTGCCATTACACTCCTGCCCCTTTCTTCCCTGGGGGGAAGGAAACAGATTAGTGCCAGTCTTGAGAATAGCCAGGCATGGGACTCCAGCATCTCCACCATCAGGGGTAATCTGGAGGTTAGGGATAGCCTAGGGTCCCCTAGCATTAGGGACAGAATAGGAGCCCCTGTCCCTCGTTATCTTGCAGTCACATCATGACAAGTGAGAAATACTTGATAAATGTAGATTCTAATGACATACTAGTAGCATAGGTTATGTATGGATAAAAGTATCTCTAACTCTTCATATCCACAACTCTCCTGTAAGTTGTGCAACTTGCGTGGAATGAATATGACATGTACCCACTTATGATGATTTGCCTAATGGAATCTTTGCGTTATATGCGGCACCGCACTACACGCAGCACAGCTACGTATGAACATACTACTGAGATAATGCAGCCTGCCTGTAAACAAATCACACAAAATGCTGTTTTATGTCAGCTGTGAATGATCTTTTCCGTGAGCTGAACGAATTTACCTAAGTGTGAAGTAAGTCATGCAGCTCCAGTCACATTAATAGAACGGGAATCATTCAGAACAACTCACTTGATTTTTTCTCTTGCCTCTTATACGTCAGTATTGCTCTCAGAATTTTAAGTAACAAGCTGCTCTCATAATAACCACATGAAAGAAACCTTACGTACATTAGGGAGAAGTCACAGCTATGTTACTGGATGCTTTTGTCAGGTTGTGTTGTATTGTAGTCACTTCATACTAGATATTAGAGAATCAAATGGGTTTTCATTAGCAGAATTACTTCTTGAGGATAAGAGAATCATCATACAGAACCATGGTCCAGTGGTCACGCCAGTGGTCCACAGCTGCTGAGTGCGAGATCTGTGATCCAACAAATACCTGCCAGAATTCCTGTGCCCCTTATGATTTGTTGCCCCAAAGCGATTTCATGATTGAGGCACCATGCACTCATGAGGTTGCCCCAGGACTCCTAATCAGAATAGGATCTGGGGATTTTGGCAGATGGATAGCAGGGCTCTCACCGGATGGCTATGGACCACTAACGTGGCTGTGTCATGCAATGTTTGGCTTTGCACATGTGGTGCCCCTGAATGTCAGGTACCACAGGATACTACAACTAACCCTGGATTCCTGGAAGACCAGTGCCGGTAAACACCACAACACGCACACAGATACACGCCCTTTTCCCCAGACTGGGTAACAGGCTAGAGATGGAACTGATGGATGGCTACCTACTGGTGGGGACTCATCTAATCCAATAATCAGAAACCTGGGAGAGGAGGGGCTAGTTAGTGGAGTGATGGGAGATAGACATCTTCTCAGAGAGTAAGTCGGAAGACCTCAAGTCAGTAAGACGTTCAGTCAGAAGTCAGTACTCAGACGGAAAGTGTAAAGTGACTGATTGAGTAAAAAAAGAGTACGGTTGCCAGGGAGAGTACGGTGCGAGTACTCACTGGACCAAGCACCAGCGGGATACAGAACCCTAGTTCAGGAAGACGCTTCAAGCTCACCTGATAAGAATCTGCCCGGTGAGGGGACCATCAAGGACCTTACCAATGTCAGTGTCCAGGGCACAGCAGCAAAGAGGGAACCTGGGAACAGGGACAGAGGTCCGACCCAAGAGAGGTTCAAGCTGCCTGCCATACGGGCCACGAAGGAGACAACAGAAAGGGACCCCAAAACGCTCCAGGCCACGGGGACCCATCAACTATAGACGGGTGTGTCGCGGGCGGGGGGTGCGCTGCTCGACCGCGCTCGCGACTCGGGTCCGGCTGCTGCTGCTGCTCGGTGTCTCGAGCGGTGGGCCAGATCCGGGAACTCGAGTGGCGCTCCTCGCCCGTAAGTGAAAGGGGTTGGTTTGGTTTGGGAATTTGGTTCGTGACGCCACTCACGGGTCGTGGTGAGGTTGGGGCACCACCGCTGCTGGTGACGGGGATCCCGGGAGCGTTGTTAGGGAGCAGCTGGGATGTTTTCCCCTCCGTGGGTAGGGGTTGGTGGTCCCAGGGCCCGGTAAGGTGGAGGGAGGAATGCAGGGTAGGTGAGGTGCAGGGTCGCGGGGACAGCGCGGTGCCAGAGGGCATGGTGGTACTCACTCAGCCAATATCAGATACAGAGTCTCCGGTAAAACAAATGGCTGGATGGATGGGTCCCGCAGCCGGCTGCTGTGATCACTCCCGGATGGTTGGTGGTGGCTGCCTTTCCCTGCACCTGGTGTGTGTATCTTCGGTCCCGATGGCTTCCCACCGGTAACCCGCTCCCCAGCTTGGATAGATGCCGGGGGAGCCCCTTTTGCCCGCAGGCTCTGGCCCTGGGAGCTCTAGCTCTGGCGGTAGCTGTCTCTCCCGGTTCGGTTTGGATGGTTGCCTTCAATCGGGTCTTGATTGCTAGGAAACCCCGGAGGTTCCCTACGCTAACGGATTTAACCAGTTTAACGGCGACTCCCAGCCTGGTCGAGGTCCCCAGGCCCTGCCGGTTTGTGCTGGCTTCTCTTCGCTCCCCGGTTGGGTACCGGTGGGCCACCGCCCAGCCCCGGCCCTACGGTTCTGCGTTGATAGGCCACTCCTGCAGACGGCCCCCACCGTCTGCCAACCTTGCTGTATGTGCCTGGGCCACGTACCCGGACACGGTCAGTCTGCTCCTCACTTGCCACTTCACTCCTTCTACTTCACTCTCTCCAACTGTTCTGACTTCCTTTCCCGCCTCCAGGACTGTGAACTCCTCGGTGGGTGGGGCCAACCACCTGGCTCCACCCCATCTGGTGTGGACATCAGCCCCTGGAGGGAGGCAACAAGGATTTGTGTGTGCAGCTGATGTGCCTAACCGGGGTGTGGGGTGTGTTGTTGCAGTACCTGTGACGTCCTGGCTTGTCCAGGGCGCCACATTCCCCCTTGGTTAAATGCAGACCGAGACCGTCTGCGGGCTTCCCGTCCATCACCGGTTTTATTTTTGCAACTGAAAAAGATAAATATATGGTAAACAGCAAACATATTAACATAAGCATTTTTCATGAAACTTCGCTTAACGGGAGGCACTTTCTTTAACGTTACTAACGGTACATTTTTATTAACAACACACGGCTTCCGCTCTCTCCCACCCAAACAACCTGGCTCTGATGCTGCCCCTAAGAAAATGGGCAGCACCCCTTGACCCCAGTCCAGTTCCAGGCTGCCCGAGCGGGTACGGGTACGGTATTTCATACCCTACGGTCTTTTCAGGGGGACCCACGTCCATGGGGAACCCGTGACCCCCGGAGGTTGGCCACCGGTCCAGGTGGTGACTGGGCCCCAGCCTACTCCACTGCGGGCCCTTCCTCCAATCTGCCTCTCCGGAGGCGACAACAGAATTAAGCCAAATATTTACATGCCACAAGTTGTGCTTGCCCTTCAAGTTCTCGGGCGTGTCCGTAAGTAGTTCCTTACGCACGGTGCAAAAGGTCCCCACTGGGACAAACTTGCCGGCAACGGCCGGTTCAATCACGGTTGACAATCTGGTTACAGTTCGGTTGATTACTTTTCATTTACTCGCATAACCGTGCTGATGGTCCCAACGGGGACAACCGTGCAACGGAGGGACCGCTGACTCACTGCTCGCTTCCTTACTCCTCATCCGGCCCTGGGTGGAAAAACACGGGTACCAGCCCCTCCAGTGCATAACAGGCGCGGCGGGGAAGGGCCGCCCGATATCCATTGTTTCCGCTCCGTGGGATGTAGGTGGCCTCCATGTCATGCAAGCCAGCGACTCCCTCTTCTTCTGAGAAAGGTTCTGTGTCCGACCCGGAGTCACTATCATCTGTTTCTGTGCCAGGTGGGTTACCGCCAGCTGCCGCAGTCACCGGGATCGCCACTCTTTTGGCTACCGCTACGAGGGGGCGCAAGCCAGATGGACCAGCAGCGGCAGGGCACGCGGGCAGGGAAGATGGAGGCGGTATGGGGGCCAGGGGCAGACCGGGTCCCTCAGTCGCAGCGGCCGGTCCCTCAGGGACACAGGGGCGTGGGTCACTCACCAGCTCCTCCATCATGGCCTCCATCCCGTACACCCGGGCGACCGCAGCTACCTCCTCCACCTCCGCGGTCCACTGCTCCATCAGAAGACATATCTGATTCCGGTAGCGCTGGCAGATCCCCGCCATTCGGGCCCTGAGCCATGCCGCTGTTCCGGCACCGGCTCCGTGATCTCTGCGTGGCTGGACGGGGTGGACATGTTGGTAACGGTACTTTACAGGAACCAAATATATGGTCGCAGAGTCCTGGCGTCCCTGCTTTTATAGCCGCGGCTTACATGCGGCCGGACGCCATCTGTCCCCCCTTGGTCCTTTCTCAGGACCTCCCCTTCAGGGGCGGAGCTTCGGCTTTCGCGCCTCCACTGCTCGAGAAGACGCTCGAGCGGGAAATCTTCGCGCCCAAGATGGCGGCTTCTGAAATTTCTCGGCCGGACACCACCGGCGGGACACAAGGCGCACTTCTGCCAGCCGGCAGAACGGTAAGATCCTGTTCGTGACGCCAAGTTGTCGCGGACGGGGTGTGCGCTGCTCGATCGTGCTCGCAGCTCAGGTCCGGCTGCTGCTGCTGGTGCTGCTCGGTGGCTCGAGCGGTGGGCCGGATCCGGGGACTTGAGCGGCGCTCCTCGCCCGTGAGTGAAAGGGGTTGGTTTGGTTTGGGAATTTGGTTCGTGACGCCACCCACGGGTCGTGGTGAGGTTGGGGCACCACTGCTGCTGGTGACGGGGATCCCGGGAGCGTTGTTAGGGAGCAGCTGGGATGTTTTCCCCTCCGTGGGTAGGGGTTGGTGGTCCCGGGGCCCGGTAATGTGGAGGGAGGAATACAGGGTAGGTGAGGTGCAGGGTCGCGGGGGCAGCGCGGTGCCAGAGGTCACGGTGGTACTCACTCAGCCAATAACAGATACAGAGTCTCCGGTAAAACAAACGGCTGGATGGACGGGTCCCGCAGCCGGATGCTGTTATCACTCCCGGATGGTTGGTGGTGGCTGCCTTCCCCTGCACCTGGTGTGTGTGTCTTCGGTCCCGATGGCTTCCCACCGGTAACCCGCTCCCCAGCTTGGATAGATGCCAGGGGAGCCCCTTTTGCCTGCAGGTTCTGGCCCTGGGAGCTCTAGCTCTGGCGGTAGCTGTCTCTCCCGGTTTGGTTTGGATGGTTGCCTTCAATCGGGTCTTGATTGCTAGGAAACCCCGGAGGTTCCCGTTGCTAACGGATTTAACCAGTTTAACGGCGACTCCCAGCCTGGTCGGGGTCCGCAGGCCCTGCCGGTTTGTGCTGGCTTCTCTTCGCTCCCCGGTTCGGTAGCGGTGGGCCACCGCCCAGCCCCGGCCCTACGGTTCCGTGTCGATAGGCCACTCCTGCAGACGGCCACCACCGTCTGCCAACCTTGCTGTATGTGCCCGGGCCACGTACCCGGACACGGTCAGTCTGCTCCTCACTTGCCACTTCACTCCTTCTACTTCACTCTCTCCAACTGTTCTGACTTCCTTTCCCGCCTCCAGGACTGTGAACTCCTCGGTGGGTGGGGTCAACCGCCTGGCTCCACCCCACCTGGTGTGGACATCAGCCCCTGGAGCGAGGCAACAAGGATTTGTGTGTTCGGCTGATGTGCCTAACCGGGGTGTGGGGTGTGTTGTTGCAGTACCTGTGACGTCCTGGCTTGTCCAGGGCACCACAGGTGCATGGAAGTAAAGCTCACCAGTTCATTACACCGGCACTGGAACAAAGGGAATACCAGATTGGTAGAGACCTGCACCAGCCGGGATGCAGCAACTCCAAACCAGTGAGTAAGGCTGGTTTCACACTTGCGTTGTTTTGACGCAAACAGAATCCGTCACTAATGTAGTACAGTTCATTTATTTACAGTGTAAGCGCGACACCATGTGGACACAGGTGGGTAGTGCATGAAGCATGCTGTTGCGCTTCCACTGTAAAAAAATGAACTGTACTACATTAGTAACGGATTCCGTTTGCGTCAAAATAACGCAAATGTGAAACCGGCCTAAAGCACAAGTCAAACCGCAGTTCCTGTGTTGTCTGAATTCTTCCTACACCTCTGCATCAATATACTACAACCACGATCACCCTCCCCTGAGGCCTAGCACTACTTGCAGAGAGCCATAATATCCAAGCTGCCCAATACCACCAGCCCCAGCAGAGAGAGACTTTGCAGCGGCGGCTTTACCCATATAGCTGCATACCGCAAGTGGCGTCACAAAAAACACTATTTTTAAACATTATTTTTCTCTTCTACAAAATCCCTTTCTAAGCGACCCCCAGGGTCACGGAACCGGGCAACGGCCACCCCGTGATACGTCCCAGTGAATACAAGGCCCGGGACCGAGCACCCCAAAGCTCTGGGGTGCATCACACACACCTATTGGCACAACGTTGTTGGACTCTGTTTACACCACAGAGTATGACAAGGAATCTGAGGCTTCTATATTGTTCAGCCAAAGCCGGGCATCGGCTGGTTCTGGTTCACTGGTTTTCAGCTCTGCAAGAGTTAATTCCTGAAGACTGGTGAACAGGGTCTAAGAGCTCAGGTTGCTAATTGCCTTGTACAGCTGTCTCCTACCTATTTAAAGCACAGTTACCTTCCTGTTTGTGCTGATGATATCTTCAGCTTTAGCTCCAGAAATCCTGGTCTGGTGATTTTCCTATTTATGGTGATCTGTGTTAATTTTGAGTGGGGTGAGCATTCCCCTGTTCTGTATTTCTTTCCCCCCTTTTTCCCATTGTTTCCCAGTACACATATTGTCTTGCCTGTGTGTTTTGAGTGCTGTGTGTACAAGTTTCTGTTCTCCCTTGTCTGTGTAATTTTGTGGGGTTTTGTCTGTGTTTTTCGGCCCGCGTCAACGGTGTGGGAGAGGGGGAGTAAGATCAAGACTTAGAGAGGAGTTAGGGTCATGCTGGGGGCTTGGACCTGGCTACCATCAAACCTAACTCCGAGATAAGGGACAGCGCAGGGTCTCAAGCCTGAGGCCCAGCGTAGGGTCACCTGTCCCGCCATAACATACCCCGTAACACCTCATGACAGGCTCAGGGTCCTGTGAATCATTTTTCTATTCTCTACTTCAGTCATAGTGACAATATATGCCATAAAAGTCCAAAGGCCCCGTTACACGCGTCGATTTATCGTGCGTTCGCATGTGCGATCACACCCGCCCCCATCGTTTGTGCGTTACGGGCAATTTGTTGATCGTGTCGCACAAAGTCTGTAACCCCCGTCACACGTACTTACCTCCCGAACGACCTCGCTGTGGGCAGCGAACATCCTCTTCCTGAAGGGGGAGGAACATTCGGCGTCACAGCGACGTCACACAGCAGCCGCCCAATAGAAGCGGAGGGGTGGAGATGAGCGGGACATAACATCCCGCCCACCTCCTTCCTTCCGCATTGCCAGCGGCCACAGGTAAGCTGCAGTTCATCGTTCCCGGGGTGTCACACGGAGCGATGTGTGCTGCATCGGGAACAATGAACAACCGGCGTACAGAAGGACGATCGATTTTTTTGAAAATGAGCGACGTGTCAACGAGCAACGATAAGGTGAGTATTTTTGCTCGTTCACAGTCGCTCGTAGCTGTCACACGCTACGGTATGCCAAATGATGCCGGATGTGCGTCACTAACGACGTGACCCCGACAACATATCGTTAGATATATCGTAGCGTGTAACGGGGCCTTTAGGTAGTGGTATTGCTCAAAGATCATGGTGTTCCTTTATACTTGTTGCACAAGGCAATGTTTTCATTCAGGTGGTGTTTAAATGGACAGTTGTGCAGTTTGTTTGTTTTTTTTCCAGGTCTATGAAATTTACAAATACTGAGAAATTCATGAAGGTCTCCCTGACATGTCAAACTTACAATCTAAATGATGTACTGTAATGTATAAATTAAAATCCTTGTTGGCTTCAAAATTGTTGGCGCTGTGACATGTTTTAGAATCCCTGTTGACAGATTGAAAATTTTCTGTAATTGAAAATCTACAATTCAAGGATCCTTAGCCTATGTTCACATGGCGTTTTTTGCTGCATTTTTTTTTAGGCAGGAAATAACCTGCATTTTGGGGGTAATTTTTCTGGCTTTTTTTTTTTTTACAGCGTTTTTGCACTTTTTTCTTGCCTTGTATGGGTGAAAAACCAAAATCCCTGAAAGAATTGACACGCAAGTGTCTTGTGTGTGCATGAGATTTCTGGAATTTCATAGGCTTTGCTGGTACTGTAAAATCAGTGTTTTAATACCATGGATTTGCATAAAACCATGCAAAAAAAAAGCGGTAAAAATGCCCTGTGTGAATATAGCCTTAAAGAGGTTTTCCACTACTAATCTAACCCCTTCTGATATAACACTTCCTAATAATTATTTCCCTAATATACTTCTTTTTAAAAAATATGATAAAAAAAAACCCTGACAGTTCAAATCAACCTCATTTTGTCCCATTGAAAATAAAACAATAATAAAAAAACAACATATATTTGGTATTGTCAAATTCAGAAATATCAAATATAAAATCAATTAATCTAATGGCATAGCGAGAAAAAAAATCAAACCGTCATAATTACTTTTTTGGGTCACCACAACATTGCATTAAAATACAATAACAGGCGATCAAAATATCACATCTACCCAAAAATAGTATAATTAAAAACTACAGCTCAAGATGCAAAAAATAAGCCATCACTGAGCCCCACATCCCGAAAAACAATAACGCAGTCGCTACATCAATGCCTCCACCCTGTACCAGTCATTGCACTGGTTGCCCATCCATTTTATAAAAAATATAAAAGTATCTCTCTCACCCACAAAGCTCTCTCTACAGTTCTGCACCTCCTTAGATCTCCTCCCTCATCTCTGCCGTCACCCTACCCATGCTCTCCATTCTGCAACTGATCTAAGACTAACATCCTTCATAATCCTAATGTCTTCAGTCAACAAGACTTCTCTCGTGCTGCACCAGTTCTCTAGAATGCAATACCTATCCCCCACATTTTTAAACGTGCCCTAAAAACACATTCATGTCTATCACCTCTCCTCACTAATCTAACTTTTCTTTGTTCTTCCTTCCTTAAAGCGCACCAATCACCAGGATTTTCGTATATAACCTAAAGCCCATGCTATACTGGCACTGTCAGGCTGATTCTATACATAGCTTTAGTGGTCTGCTTGGATGTATAGATTTTGAAATCCGAGAGAATAAAGTTTATAAAATCATCAACTCCTTGAGTGACAGCAGATGAAGATCAGATAATATCGGGGGGGGGGAATATTCAGATTTATCCCCTCCCCCTGTTAGAATTAACATAAGTATTATGCAAACGGTTTACTTTGACTAGCAGGACCTGTATAAGGTCATACCCATGTGACCAGAAGGGGCGGGGCCTCAGGCAACAGAAAATGTTGCTTCCTGGTTTCAGCTTTGTTGGCTGAGGCCCCACCCCTTCTGGTCATATGGGTATGACCTCACACAGGTCCTGCTAGTGAAAAAGTAAATTGATTGTATAATACTTATGCTAATTCTAATAGGGGGAGGGGATAACTAAGAATACCTCCCCAGATGTAGAGAATCAGCCTGATAGTGTTGTATAGCACTGGCATTTAGGTTATATATGAAAATCCTGGTGATTGGTTCCCTTTAAGTTTCCTCAGAATCTGCTCTCTCCTATTCATCTGTGTCCACATCCTCCATGCACCCAATAGCACATTGTGATTGTACAGATACTGCTGACTGGTTCATGCAGTTTTAATTCAAACCCCTATTTCTTATAATGAATGCTGGACTGAACACGACAAGCGCTTTTTACCTTTTTTATAATTATTTTCAAACATCCTATTCAGCGCCTTGTAGATATTTAATGTTAGCGCTGACTCCTCGGATTTATATATTCTAAATGCCCTTTTTTGCCATTGTTGGCCTTTCGAACATGGGCTGTTTGTCATGTGAGGTTTAATTTTTGCTGTATATACTTTACCTACATAAATATACTTTCCAGTCTAAAGGCCGCTTTACACTCTACGACATCGCTAGCATCGGCTAGCGATGTCGAGCGTGATAGCACCCGCCCCCGTCGGTGGCACGATATGTGGTGATCGCTGCCATAGCGAACATTATCGCTACGGCAGCGTCACACGCACTTACCTGTGCAGCGACGTCGCTGTGACCGGTATACCGCCTCCTTTCTAAGGGGGCGGTTCGTTCAGCATCACAGCGACGTCACAACAGCGTCACTGAACTGCCGCCCAATAGAAAAGGAGGGGCGGAGATGAGCGGCCAGAACATGCCGCCCACCTCCTTCCTTCCTCCTTTTCCGGTGGATGCAGGTAAGGAGATGTTTGTCGTTCCAGCGGCATCACACATAGTGATGTGTGCTGCCGCAGGAATGACAAACAACATTGTTACTGCAGCAGCAATGATAATTGGGAAGAGAGGGGCATGTCACCGATGAGCGATTTTGAACATTTTTGCGACGATTCAAAATCGCTCATAGGTGTCACACACAACAACATCGCTAAAGCAGCCGGATGTGCGTTACAAATTCCGTGACCCCAACGAGATCGCTTTAGCGATATCGTAGCGTGTAAAGCCACCTTAAGGCTATGTGCCCACATTGCTTTTTGTGTGCTGCTCTTCTGCACACAAAAAAGCATGTTTTGGCAAAAAAAGAAGCTGGTAAAAAGCTCTTTTTTTTATTGCGTTTGCTATTTTTTTCACTTGCATTTTTTTCTTACTTCTTTTTGTGCTTATTTTAGTCATGGCGATCGCTGGGTTTCAGGCGCTGTACCCCCACAATCACCACCGGGTCTCCGGCTAATGTTACAGCCGTTACCCGGCTCTTACTGCCTGCAGTGCCCGCACCATTCCCGGCAGTTTAACCCCCTGAATGCTGCGACCAGGAGGCAGGAAGAGGAATCACTTACCTCTCCCTGGCGATCAGGTCCCTATAATGCGATCACAGGGACCTGGTCGATTGTATAGTAACCTGGGGTCGTCACCATGATGACCCCGGGTTACTGAGGTGCGGAAAACCTCACACACCATGCTGTATGCATGGTATATGAGGCAAAGTGATAAAGCACTGCAGGGAATTATAGAAACGCAAAAAACAGCAAAAACAATTGACATACTGGTTTTTTTTTCAGGAACAAAATCTACAAGAATGAAGAAGCAGCGTGTGCACAGCAAGTCAGGATTCTTTTTCCTTGCATTTATTGATTAAAATGAGAAAGGAAAAATGCATAAAAAACACAAAGAAGCCAAGTAGCCTTATAGTATGTGCACACAATGTCTTTTTCAGGCTGATTCACTCAGGACCCTGCCTGATAAAGTGCTAATGGTTGTGCTACAAGCTGTAAGTTCTTATCTACTATTGAAGATAATTTCCTCTCTCAGATGGTAGATGATCCAACCAGGGGAGATAATTTGCTAGATCTGGTCCTGTCAAATAGACCGGATACAATTTCAGATCTACGGGTCCAGGAGCACTTGGGCATCAGCGATCATAATATGGTAAGCTTCAAAGTAATATTCAATAGAACATTTCAAAGGGGAAATGCTAAAACCTGGAATTTTAGGAAAGCTGATTTTAACAGATTAAGGGAAGAGCTTAAATGTGTGGATTGGGACAATGTTATGGTAACTGGGGATACTGAACATAAATGGGGAAGGTTTAAGGATAAACTGCTAGAGTCCTGTAAAAAACTTACACCCTCTGGTAATAAAATGTCCAGGAATAAAAAGAAACCACTATGGATAAATAAGACTGTAAAAAAGTATAATAAAACAAAAACAAAGGGCGTTTAAAATCTTAAAGGTTGAGAATAAAGAAATAGCATTTCAGAAGTATAAAGATATCAACAGGAAATGTAAAAAAGAAATCAAGCAAGCAAAATTAGCTACTGAAACAAAAATCGCCAATGACATTAAAATAAATCCCAAAATCTTTTATAAATACATTAATGCCAAAAGGAAAACAAAGGATAGTATTGGCCCCTTAAAATATAATAACAAATTAGTTATAGAGGACAAACAAAAGACTGAGATATTAAACAGGCACTTCTCATCAGTGTTCACCAAGGAACAGACTGTACCAGGGATCATTCAACAAGTAAAAAATCCAAGTTCACCATCCGATATAATTAATTTAACACAAGAAGAAGTATGCCTGCGTCTGAGTAAATTAAACATTGACAAATCCCCAGGGCCAGATGGCATTTATCCACAAATATTGAGGGAATTGGAGCTCCGTAATCAACACACCGCTGTATCTCATCTTTTTAGACTCGCTTGTAACAGGGTTGGTGCCTTAGGATTGGAGGATTGCTGAAGTGGTACCGATATTTAAGAAAGGTAAGAGGGTAGATCCAGGCAACTACCGTCCAGTAAGCCTGACATCAGTAGTATGCAAAATTTTATAGGGCATTTTAAGGGATGACATGCAAAAATATATTGTAGAAAAGAATATAATAACTGACAGACAGCATGGATTCATGAAAGATAAGTCGAGTCTAACCAACCTGTTGGGGTTCTATGAGGAGGTAAGTGCAAACCTGGATATTGGTAATGCAGCTGATATGATTTATTTGGACTTTGCAAAGGCATTTGATACTGCGGCACATAGTAGCCTTATACTAAAGCTCCAGAAGCAAGGACTAGGGGAAACTATATGCAACTGGGGAAGGAATTGGCTAAAAGATAGGAAACAAAGAGTAGTTATAAATGGTACATTCTCTAAATGGGCCATAGTCAGCAGTGGGGTGCCGCAGGGATCTGTGCTAGGACCAATTCTTTTTAATCTCTTTATTAATGACCTTGTGGATGGGATTGATAGTAAAGTGTCAGTCTTTGCTGATGACACCAAACTATGTATGATATTAAAAACTGACCTTGATAGTACACTATTACAAAAAGATCTGGATAAGATGTCAGAATGGGCAGATACTTGGCAAATGAGATTTAATGTTGATAAATGTAAAGTAATGCACCTAGGACGGAGTAATCCTATAACTGCGTATACATTAAATGGAAGTAAACTCGGAACTACAGAACAGGAGAAGGACTTGGGTATTCTCATTACAAATAAGCTGAGCAGCAGCACTCAATGTCAAGCAGCAGCTGCAAAAGCAAACAAGATTCTAGGGTGTATAAAAAGTGAGATTAGATCCCGGGATCCCAACGTATTGTTACCCCTCTATAAATCACTTGTAAGGCCACATCAGGAATATGGGATTCAGTTTTGGGCTCCACAATTTAAAAAGGACATTCAGAAGTTAGAGTCAGTTCAAAGGCAGCAACTAGACTATTACAAGGAATGGAGGCCTCCCATAAGATGAGAGGTTGAAAAAGTTAGATATGTTTAGCTTAGAAAAAAGACGTCTCAGAGGAGATCTCATTTATATGTATAAATACATGTGTGGTCAATATAAAGGACTGGCACATGACTTATTCCTTCCAAAGACAATACTAAGGACCAGGGGGCACTCACTGCGAGTGGAAGAAAAGCGATTCCGACAGCTAAATAGGAAAGTGTTCTTTACAGTTAGAGCAGTCACAATGTGGAATGCCCTACCACAAGAGGTAGTAATGGCTGATACTATAACAGCTTTTAAAAAAGGGCTGGATGATTTCCTCAGTGCACACAACATTGTTGGTTATAAACGACTTAGTGACCAAATGTAGTTCTGGAGGAGGAAGGTTGAACTAGATGGACCGTTTCCTTTCCACCTGGTCCCGCCCATTGGTGTGTCTGCCCTTCCCTGAGGGGGTGACTAGGATTTTGTTGGCTGATTTAACCCTGTGTGGGAGCGGTGTTATGCGGGGGCCTATTCTGTGTGACTACCTGGTTTTGCCGGGTCGTCACACTTCTCCAGAGGGGAAGTAGTTAAAAAAAGTAGTTAGATAGTGTAGTGAAGGAATGAAAGGGAATTTTTAATTTAAAGTATATTACATAAGAGATTAGATTATTACATTAAATAGGTAGGCATTTAAGATAAAAAAAAATGTTAGTTTTAGACCACATCTTTAATGTACTTTCTTATCCTCTAACATTAATGTATCTTAAAGGGAATCTGTAGGCAGATTTTTGTTACCTCATCTAAGAGCAGCATAATGTAGGCAAAAAGATTCTGAATCCAACGATATATCACTTAGATTACTGGCTTCATCGGTTCTAACACAAGCACAGATTTTAGATAGAAAGCCCCCCTCCCTCAGCAGGTTCTCTGCGTACAGTGTCTATAGACCATGAGCTGCTAATCACAGAAAGGAACGTGTCAGTCTAGCTAACCTCTAGCTGAGCTAGCCCTACTCCTGAAAGCTAAAACAAACATTGCAGGTAAACTACAGCAGTGTGATTAGAGACACATTGCTGAAATGTGTGTGTTAACCTCTACAGTATGTGGTTTTCAGATTACATAGCAAAAACCTGCTTACAGATTCCATTTAAACCAAGTGTATACCAGCAAGCATTTATGGTACATTATATCAGAAGCAATAATGTCACCATTGGATGAAAATACGTCACTGGCTGGAATAACAAGTCCATTATGAAAAACACCTCTGGATGAAAATACCTCATTCCAGGATCCCAGTAGCGTTGAACAAGCCCTGCCATGTTATTTTTTAACAGATATTACAAGTGTGGTGTCTCTATACACTTTCCACCTTATACAGAATTATACATGTCCTGCATGTTGATAGGAATGGGTATAATATACAGTAATAATGCAATGTTTAATGACTAACTGAGAAAATAATTACTACATGTATGCAAACAAAGAGTAATGATTAATATCATACTTTAAGGAGAATATCCAAACATATAGGCAACTGTGGCCCCAATGAATTAAAAGGTTTATAGCTCCTAATCAGTTTGGTGCCACTTCACTGTTATGCGCCCACTTAAAAATTGTACTCATTCAGGGCCTGGAGTATATTTCTGTTGGAATTTACTCCCCTTATTGTTATTTAACACTAGAAGTCCCAGGAATTTCGAGCTCCATAGGGTTCCAATGGTAGAAATGTTAAATGACCCCTCTCTGGGACTTCTAGTGTTAATGGCCTTCAGCTTGAACTCAAGCCATGGCGACATGATGGATGAACGCTCTGTAGGAAGATCTGGAGAAGCCTAGATAGGTCCAACAGGGTCTTCTCCTCTGTTATCTTGATTGTATTAAGCCATCAGGTTGCTGATCCTCCTCTTCACTTTCTTCCTTCTATTCTTCCGAGCATCATGTCCTTTTCCAGTGATTGCTCTCTTTGTATGATGTGTCCAAGTAGGCAATTCATAACTTGGTGATCCTTGCTTCCAGTTACAAGTCTGGCTTGATTTGTTCCAAAATTTATTTGCTCTTCCTGCCATCCATGGCATAGCATGGCACTGTAGCTAATCTCCCTGGAAGTTGATGGCAGAGAACAATTGATAAAAGGTTACAGAGCAAGATAATCAGGATGGTGGATCAGCAGCCTCAATCAAGTTGCAAATAAATGCAAGCTGTCCTGCAGGTTCAAGGGACATCAATGTTAGCGTGAACTATCCGTCAACATTTGAATGAAGTGAAACACTATTGCAGGAGGACCTCAATGCT
Organism: Anomaloglossus baeobatrachus; assembly: GCF_048569485.1. NCBI lineage: Eukaryota > Metazoa > Chordata > Amphibia > Anura > Aromobatidae > Anomaloglossus > Anomaloglossus baeobatrachus. Next base: position 877,235,690 of record NC_134353.1, on the reverse strand, counting down.
GACACATAGACATAAAAAGATAGACTTCAGTCCACCAAAATGTATGTGAGTAAGCCAAATCCATTTTGGGAAAGAGTCTTGAGGATAGATTGGACCAAGATGGAGCTGTTTGGTAAAGCACATCATTCTACTGTTTACCAAAAACGGAATGAGGCCTACAAAGAAAATAACACAAGACCTACAGTCACATATGGTGGAGGTTTAAAGATGTTTTGGGGTTGTTTTGTTGCCTCTGACACTGGGTGCCTTGACTGTGTGCAAGTAGCAAATCACAGGACAGATCAACACAAACCATCCGAATGATATATGGTGATGATATGTTGAAATATGTTCACTTTCTTAGTAACAATATGAAGGAACCAGAGATATTCTCAGTTGAAATGTCACAATACATGTGTCTTGAACCTTGACAAAGCATGCCATGTGTCTGATTTGGTGCTATTTTTAAAATCACTTTCTATTTCAACTGTACAACAGGCATGTCTTTGTAATTCAGTGGTTCTCCTGAGGAAGAAGTGTGAACACTTCGAAACGCGCTGAGAAATAAACCACCTTTCATCTGGATCCTGCAAATTAGTCTCTCATTATTTCTCAACAGCACAGTCATCACCACGCCATATCTGAAGGCATCATGAAATCTCAAAAATGTACTAAAGGATTTTGGTTTTCAATGTAGTCCTACTAATCAATGGTTGAGTATATACATCTTAAAGTTGTCTGAACTTAAGATACATTCTGATCTATATAGTGAACTAAAATACTTATGAGAGAAATGCCTGAAGGCAAGTTTTTCTCCATTTTTATATCTCTTTTTTAGTGCTTTTTATTATAATGGCCCTTACCTATTTGAGAGATATACAGTGCCTTGCAAAAGTATTCTGCTCCCTTGAATTCTTCAACCTTCTCCCACATTTCAGGCTTCAAACATAAAGATAAAAATGTTAATGTTATGGTGAAGAATCAACAACAAGTGGGACACAATTGTGAAGTTGAACAAAATGTATTGCTTATTTTCAAATTTTTTAAAATATAAATAACAGAAAAGTGGGGCGTGCAATATTATTCATCCCCTTTAAGTTAATACTATGTAGTGTGTCGCCCAGGGAAGGGGTACTCGGTCCCGGGCCGTACTTATAATTGGGAATGTCACTATGGTGGCCGTTGCCCGGTTCCGTGCCCTGGTCCCCTTTTGTAAGGAGGGATATGTACAGGGGATGATAAGAGTTATTGTCATGTGACACCACCTGCCGGTTGAGGTTAAGGATGGAGAGCCGCCGCTGCTAAATGTGGGTACTCCCAGAGCTGGTGGGAATTGCAGCAATGATGTTAGGCCCTCCGCAGGTAGGGCCATGCCTGGGAGATGTAACAGGGGTAATAACGGAGATCACACCTGGTTGTCTTTAACAGTCTCTACTCACTTGGACCCAGGGGTTGCTGGTTCAGGTCCCAGGAGTATCAGTGCCAACTTCACAATTGTGTCCCATTTGTTGCTGATTCTTCACCATAAAAGTAACATTTTTATCTTTATGTTTGAAGCCTGAAATGTGGGAAAAGGTTGAAAAATTCAAGGGGGCCGAATACTTTCACAAGGCACTGTATTTACATAAACAAACAAATGAATTTATAAATGCTCATACATATACATTTATGCAATTTACTTTCCAGCAACCATACCCCAGCCTCTCATTGGTAACCCCAACTGTATCTTAATTTCAGACCACTTTAAGGTGTATATACTCAACAATTGATTAGCAGGACAGAGTCCCTGGGGTGCAACTATAAGATATGGCATTTTTATCATCATCTTTAAAGTGTTTCATTTATATTTGGAAGCATGGTAGATATTATATTATTTTATGCTTCAAGACGTCCCCAGAAACGGATGGAAATACAGAACTAGTGTGATCCTAGTCACTACTTTTGGACAGCATAAACGGAAGGGTAGTCAGACAAGACGGGATCAGAAAACAGGAGAACACAACAGGACTCAGGGAGTAAGCAGAGACGCAGTCAAGTAACAAGCGGAGGGTCAGAATTCCAAGAGAGCACGTATTACGAGGGGCTGCTGATAAGTATTTGGCTTTACCCAGAGAGATACGATGATGAAACTTTACATTTATTCCACATACTTTCCACTGATGTCAACTCAACACACTTCTTACATTAGTATTCCAAGGTCTGTAAGCCTAGCAAAAAGAAGGATTTCGGTTGTGCCTCAAACCAGGCATCTGTAGCAGCTATGACATCAGAAATGGTGTCAAATTTGGTACCCTTGAGGTGTTTCTTCAGGTTTCGAAACAGATGATAGTTGGAGGGAGCTAGATCTGGTGAATAAGGTGGGTGGTCAACCAGCTGGAAACCCAGCTCTGCCAGTTTTGCCGTGGTTGCTTGTGTAGTGTGAGGGGAGGTATTGACTTGCAGGAACAGATTCCTTTGGACAGCTTGCTGCGTTGGCCTTCAGAGCTGCCTTTAATTTGTCCAAAAGTTCAATGTAATACCTTGCATTGATGGTGGAACCCTTTTGAAGGTAGTCCACTAACAGCACGCCCTCCTTATCCCAGGACACAGACGCCATCACCTTAGTGGCTGATTTTTGCACCCTGATCTCCTTTGAACGAGGAGAACCACTGTGCTTCCACTCTTTTGACTGGTCCTTGTTTAGAGGGTCATACAAATAAATCTAGGTCTCATCCATAGTGACCAGTCGATCCAGGAAGTTCTTATCAGTCCGGAAACGCTGACAACTGAACCGGGAAGTTTTCACTTGCATGCTTCTCTGATCTGTTGTCAAACATTTGGAAACCCACTTTGTAGGTAGCTTCCTCATGTCCAAATGTTCATGGATGATGACACAAACCCGTTCACGGAAATCCCCATGATGTCTGCTATTGCTTTAGCTGAAATTCGTCGATTGTCTAGTATGAGGTTGTGCACAGCATCAACGATCTCCGGAACAACAACCACTCTCGGTCGTCCAGGACGTTCCACATCATTGGTGTTGAAGTGGCCCGGCTTAAATTTGGCAACCCAGTTCTTAACTGTGGAATATGAAGGGCATTGATCCCCCAATGTCTGCGAGATATCACCATGAATATCCTTCGTGGGCTTTCCTTGCAGAAACAAAAAATTTATCACTCCTCTGCTCTCAGTTGCTGTGAATATCACATTAGACTCCGCCGTTTTGATTTTCCCGCGTGCGTAGAACACTGGTTCCATAAGCAACAAACACAAAATTTTGAAAACATATATTAGACACATAAGGCTTTCATGTGATGTAACATTCGTTACCATAGAAACAAAAAAGATCACAAAGCCAAAGACTTATCAGCAGCCCCTCGTAGAATCAGGGAGCAGACAGAGACACGGTCAGGTAATGGTCCAAGGTCATAAGCCAAGAGGTAACGACAAGAACAGGGAGAAGGCAGAGAGGAGTCAATGAATGGTCTGGGGTCAAGAAACTTAAATAAGAACACAAGCGCAAACAGTAGTTAAGAGCACACCTGCAGAACCAGGGAGTACAACTGCCGAATTTCTAGGAGAGCATGCTCAGTAATGAAACAGAGCAATTACCAGGAACATGGTAATTGCCCCTTGACAATTAGCCAGCCGGGGACAAGATTCCACGTCTTGTCCCACCAGCAAGCCCAGAGAGTGAAACGGAAGCCCAACACGGGGGATAGGGTGTCCTCCAGAACCCACAGAGATCCCACAGGTCAGATTTTGCAAGCCACAGATTCCAACAAACAAAGTTACCGGGAGTGGACTCACCCATTTCAAGCGGAGTTGTCCTGTTGAAGACACAAACACTGAGTGCAGAAGGAAGGGACCCCTGTTTGCTGTACAAGGAAGGATGTGGGACCCGAATACACCCACCGGAGGTTACCAGTCACTGGCAATTTGGTTTAACACTGGATTCTGTGTGGATTTCTTTGGAACTGTGAGTACACCATCCTTGCCCGGTCCAGCCCTGCATGACACTCTCCACAGCATTCCTCCCGTACACCTGGGCACCGGGATAACACCTCCCCTACCCGTGGAGGGGATACCATCCTGCTGCCCCACTCCATCAGCCCCGGGCGTCCCATGTCCAGGCAGCGGCGATGCTACCAACCCTCACCGCAACCCACGGGTGGCATCACTGACAAACATTTCCTCTGTAAATACACCCTTTCTACGGTTTTGAGGACGGACGGACGCACGAACCCAGGTCCGGCTACCACTCGAGCCACAGTAACGAACCCGGATCCGAGCAGCCCTCTGCAGTGGTCCGGCCCCCATCCACAACATATTCCCCTTGTAACTGAAAAGAAGTGTGCCCGCCGCAGGCATGATGAGAGACTTTGTGAAAACCTATTCAGCGAAAAATTGTTGTTGGTAAAGAAGATCTGTGTCAGTGTGTGGTGTTTGAGGGCACTGGGACCTGCTGCAATTGGCAGCTGGGAAGGGGTCCCGAAGATAGAACTAGCCCTGGCCTCAGGCCTGCAAGTAAGTGCCCCACACCCCAACTCCCACAACCCTTTCCCTGCACTAAAGGGGGATACACGGCGCAGAGAACTGACCCCGGGCTGTGCCGCAGCAAGATGGCAGTACCTGCTGCGACTACCACCGCACCCTGCCACCCATCTAACAGTGCCAAGAATTCCAACAATTTTGTCTGACCCATTTTTGGTGTTTGTGTGACATTATGTACAATTTGACTTTTTTTCTGTTGTTTTTTGTGTTGTTTCAATACATACAAAGGAAATAAACACACGTGTGTAATTATAATAATTCTCTGGTAGAAATGCGCCATGAATCTAATATATATATATATATATATATATATATATAGATAGATAGATAGATAGATAGATATTCCTCCATAGAATACGGAATTTATTTATTCACAAGGAAAGAATAGAAGTGATGTGCATATGGCTTCCTCTACATATGCACACTGAGCTAAAATAAGAGTAGGGATTTTATAAATAACTTCCTCTGATGAAAAAGATGTGATGAATACTAATACATGACAGTTCCATTTCAGAAGAGCATTTAGTACTAAATTACAAGCGATGAGTCTCTGTTATATGAAATATTGTAAGGTCCTTTTCTTATTTTATGGAAATTCACCTAATTTGTCTTGAAGGAGAACAGTCTATGAGATATTCATAGCCGCCTCCTAAATGCTTCATATTACACGGCCAAGTAAATTACGTGCAGAATAAGACATTTTGTAGCTAGCAGAAATTATTATTTAATAGTCTTTGTGAGCTTTTCTATAAAGCTTCTTTCTATTGACTTCTAATATGGAACGTTTTTACCTTACTGTAAATTCTTAACTACCAAATTCCTTTAAAGAGAACTTATCATATTGAAAATGCTGCTCTAAGGGCTGTGTATTGTAGAGCAGGAAGAGTTGAAAAAATTGATATATAGGTTTATGGTAACAATTCAGTGTTTTAGGCTTGGGCTACACGATGACATGGGTCGCGTGAAAGTGAAGTCACAGTGACACATTACAACATTGGATGTAATGATTTTCTATAGTGTTGCGTTGAGATCTACGTCATGTTGTCACTGTGATACATAGTCATAAATGTTTCTAATTGTGTTGGATTTCCAGTTGTTGGTTGTAAGCGACACATTTGCCATAGGCTTCAATGCAAGTCGCAAGCAACATGTGACTCGTGTGATTTGACTACAACTTTGAAGGTTGAACTACAAACTACATAGGTCTTTTTTTAACCTATGTAACTATGCTGTTTTATTTGCTGAAAAATCCCACCTCTAAAATAGCCACATGATAGCAGCAACATGCATACAAAGATAGCTGTCAACTACTAAAGACTGCCTATTGAACTCATAGTACTCAGGTACAAGTTTCAATATAGGGTAATTGCCTTCAAAGTCAAGTTATCCATAGTACAGTGGATAACTTGTTGATCGCTGGTGTTCTGACCAATGGCAAAACCAGTGATCCCCAGATCACAGCATTGGAACAAATTTGTCAAAAATTTTGAAATATTTGATATTTGAATTTTATAATATTAACACAGAAATTCTGTACAAAGTAGTTCATAGATAACGTTCACTATTTGTCTACTGTACATCACTATTATTTTTTAAATGTCTTCTTTTTGTCAGCATATTAAAACTTTTTAAAGTTTAGCAGCAATTTTTCTTTTTATTTTTAAATTAAATTCACAAAACTTTTTTTAGGAGAGACCACTTCACTTTTGAAGAAATTTGGTAGGAATGAGTGTTATAAAACTCTTAAAAAAAATGATTTCCCCCTCCAGGATGATCTTTTTCAAAATTAATAATATTTATTCCATTGCATCATTTTAAAATGGCATCAAGAAAAACCGTGGGGGATAGAGGATCTGGCAACGCGTTTCGAAAGCTGGTTGAGTTCTTTATCAAAGCCTCTTGGGATAAAAATTTCCCGGCATCCTTAAATATTTCAAACAACCAATGAAAATATAAAAAATACACCTGTGCATAATTAAAATAAACATATAGACAAAAGAAACCAAATTTATGTACACAATAAAAAAAAATAACCTACAACCCTAAGGGCGGCTTTGCACACTACAACATCGCAGGTGCGATGTCGGTGGGGTCAAATCGAAAGTGACGCACATCCGGCGTCATTTGCGATGTCGTAGTATGTAAATCCTAAATGATACGATAAACGAGCGCAAAAGCGTCGTTATCGTATCATCGTTGCTAGCTCCGACTTTTCCATAATTTTGCTGCAGCGATGGTACGATGTAGTTCCTCGCTCCTGCGGCTGCACAGATCGCTGTGTGTTACGCCGCAGCAGCGAGGAACTTCACCTTACCTGCCGCCGGCGGCTCTACGGAAGGAAGGAGGTGGGCAGGATGTTTACATCCTGCTCATCTCCGCCCCTCCGCCGCTATTGGCCGCCTGCCGTGTGACGTCGCTATGACGCCGCACGACCCGCCCCCTTAGAAAGGAGGCGAGTCGCCGGCCAGAGCGATGGTCGCAGGGCAGGTGAGTACATGTGAAGCTGGCGTAGCGATAATTTTCGCTACGCCAGCTATCACACGATATAGTACCTGCTTCAGGGGCGGGGACTATCGCGTGCGACATCGCAGCATTGGCTTGCGATGCCGCAACGTGCAAAGCCAGCCTAAGAATGAAGCATAATTTCTTTACGTAAATTGAATCTGTGAAGCCCCGCCGGTGCTGTGTCGGTGCATACCTTCAGGGACTCCACGTAGCTGGTGCTGGTCACAGGTAGGGAATCTTCGGTTTTGATCGTGACGCCACTCTCAGTATTGCGGCCAGTAGGGACCGCCACTGCAGGTTGAGGGTCGCCTGGGGCTGATGGTGAGTGCAGTTAGTTGGAATAGCCTCCTGAGAGTGAGGCAAGCCCCAGGGCCCGGTGTAGGTTTGTAGTACCACAAGGCGCAGAATAACTCCACACAGGCAGAATTGTCTTTCAAGGGCTTTACTCACATTTGATGGACTGGTGAGTAGCCCGGGCGTAGCTGAGATGAACCAGATGGGAACCAGGTATCCTTCAGGCTGACTTTATGAGGGTGACTACTGACTCGCCTTCCTTAGCCCTTGGTGGTTTGGGGTGACCCCGACTTTGAGTCCCTATGGGGGTCGCCCAGGGAAGATGCTGCAGCCTCTCTCCCCCTTTTGTTTGCCGTTTGCTTGTTCCCCGGACCAGGCCACTCCAGCTTCTTGCCTCCTGTGACCTATGGGCCCTCACTGCGGTTACGTGGCTGCGGCTTTTGTGGTGTTGTGGTGTGGGCTTTGAGAGCCCCACACCGGCAGGTTTAGCAGAAGAAAGCTGGATCTATCTTTGCTTCGGGATCTGCCGCCCGGTTGGGCCTGGTGCTCTCTAGCAGTCTCCTTACTTCCCACTCCGTGCTTTCTCTCTAGCTGAAGCTGGCTTTCAGGCAGCACTCCTAGTTGACCGTTCTCCCCCGTCAGTAGCCACTGCGCGGGGCGCTGTTAGACAGCATCAACCCCACAGGTCTGCTCCTCACTGAGCCCTCTGGAGTTCTCCTCTAACTGACTCACTGCCCCTCCTCTCCTGTTCTTGCCTACGCCACCTAGCAACCAGACTCTCCACCACACCCCTTGAGAGGAGATGGAGGCTTTTGGCCCCCTCCACTATTCCAGTGAAGGTCAAGGCTTTTCCCCCTCCTGGGATCCCCAGGGGTCCTCTCATGGGTACATGTGTGAGACCTGATCACTATGCGCCTGTGTTCCACACCCCGGTCAGCCTTCTGGATTACCTGTATTGTACTGTCCCCAGCATGGGTGCAGTACTCAGTGGTGCCTGACCAGGTCAGGGGCGCCACATTCCCCCTTAGTTATCACCAGCACGTCCTCGGGCTGCAAGACAACATTTTAAAATGCATAAAACATTAAAACATGTAAAACATTTAAAAGCACCAGGTACCATACATCACCACCCTCCACCCACAAGTCCGTTAACCCACCCAAAACCCCTTTCACGTTGGCCGCGACTTCAGCCACTTCTGGCAGGATGTAGAGGCGGCTTTCATGGGCTGGTGGTCTTCAGGGTATACCTGGCCTGGTGGATCCGCGCCTTCAGCCTCTTCTGGCAGGATGCAGAGGCGGCCTCTACAGTTGGTGCTGACCAGGTACCCTCTTTGTGGTGGTGAGCCAAGGCCCCATAAACAGGCGTGCTCTCTGGTTGCAGGTGAGCCAAGGCCCTATATACGGACGGGCTCCTCCTGGTTGCAGACGAGCCAAGCCCCTAAACAGGCTGACTCTGGTGGCGGTGGTGCCCTCTGGTGTAACTATTTACACTGCGAGAGTTTGTGGCTATAGCCAGTTCATAGCCTTAAGGTTTATTTCTCACAATAGTTTTTGTGGGCACATGCTTAAACGTTGCAAAACAAACTTTTCAAACTTCAACTGGTAACTTCTTTCTTTACTTTACTTTACTCCTCTTTACCAGGGCTTGAGCCTGTATGGCTGTGGCACCTGCTGCTTTCCTGCTCTTTATCGTCGTCTGAGGTCGTTTCATCTGTAGGTTCCTTATCTTTTCTTTCTTGATCTTCATCTGTGTCTTTATCTCTGTCTTTTCTTTCTTGTAGCATGGGGTGGCTGTAAGGTTTGCTGGAGCATAGTGCTACGTCAAGCGCGTACAGTCCTCTTTCGCCTTCATGCATAGTGAATTGTACTGAATCCCCCATCTTTAGGTTTCTGCCAGGGTGTCCTCTAGGCAGATGAGCGCTCACATCTCTTCGGTTGACAAATATCCCTTCCTTCACACCAGGTGCTACAATGAATCCATATCCACTTTTCAAGTTGAAATCTTCCACTACTCCTCTGCAAAGGGGTCCTCTAGCCTGGGCTCTGGACCTTCTCAGTAACCTTTTCTCCTGTAGGTCTCTGGCTGCAACTTCCCTCTGCTCTGGAGATTGTGGTGCAGGGGACAGCGTTGTTTTGTTGCGACGCCTTGTCCTGCGGCCTGAACTCTGCGTGGTACAGCTTGCAAACTCCCAGGTGAGACTTTTAGGCAGATCTTCGTCAGCGGACGGTGTCAGGTCTTCCTCATCCCAACGGGAATAGGGCAACATCTCCGGCTCTGAGTATAGATCCACTGCTGGTGGCTCCGGAGTCAGCTCCTCAGCTTCCTGGCCTCCTCTCCCCCTTAGTTCTTCGCTGCACTCTGGTTGTGGCAGTGCTGGGGATGGGCTTTCTTCAGCTGGTCTGGGCGGTGGACTCTCTGGCGCGGCTGCAGGGGTTACCTGAATCTCCTTGGGGGTATGCGGAGGGAGCAGATACCGATCCACCATCTCTTGTGGGAACTGGGCCTCTAGGTCAGCCTTCAGCTTCCAGTATTCGGGGTCCTCTCCTATCAGGGTCTTCCTAGCAGGGACCTCTCTGGACTGGGGAGCGGTGTCTGCTCTGGCCTTGCAGGCCGGGGTAAACGATGAGGTAATCTCTTCTTGGCGGGCCGCGCCTGGCATGGCGGCGGCCTGGTCTTGGCGGGCCGCGCCCTGGATGGCGGCGGCCTGGTCTTGGCGGGCCGCGCCCTGGATGGCGGCGGCCTGGTCTTGGCGGGCCGCGCCTGGCATGGCGGCGGCCTGGTCTTGGCGGGCCGCGCCCTGGCTGGCGTCGGCCTGGTCTTGGCGGGCCGGGCCTGGCATGGCGGCGGCCTGGATCTGTGTCGCTGTTGCAGGGGGCTCTGTGCAGGCTGGGCTGGACGTCGCTGCAGCAGTCTGGGCTTGGCGGGCCGCGCCTGGCGTGGCTGCGGCCTGGTTCAGCACCTCACTTGCGGCGCGGACGAGCGTTGCTGCGGCGGTGGGGTCTCGGCGGGCCGGGCCTAGCAGGGCGGCGGCCTGGGTCAGCGTTACGCCTGCGACGCGGATGAGGGTCGCGGTGGCAGCCGGTTCTTTGCGGGCCGGACTGGGCGTTGCTGCAGGGACCGGGTCTTGGTGGGCCGAGCAGGGCATCGCTGCGGCCGCTGGGGCTTGGAAGGCCGCACCTGGCGTGGCTGCGGCCTGCTTCAGCGTCGCCGCACCGGACGCCTCTTCGGGGACCGCGGGCGTGGCAGCAGGGGTCGGGGCACTTGCGCTGGCCGGGGCATCACTCGACTCACCCACCGGTGGCAGCATCGGGGTCTGCGTCGTCGCCGTCCGGTCTGGCACTCGGCGCGCGGCTCTCCTTTCATAGGCCCGAACCGCGGCAGCCATCTCCAGCAGTTCCATTCGTTCTTCTCTAATCTGCTCCACGACCCGGTTCTCCAGTCGGTCGCAGAACTGGGCCAGCTCCCGATACCACCAGGCAGCGGAGCCCGGTTCTGGATTTCTGCGGTCAGACGCCATTTCTTCTGCACCCTCTTCTGCACGACTCTCCAGCTGTGGACTCGCCGTTGCCTCTGATAGCAAGCTGTTCAGTTTCTGCTCTGCCTCTTTCAGCAGCTCCTCTCCCAGCAGCAGGCTTCTGGCTCTCTTTCCTTCCCGCCGTCCCTGGACGCTTCCACTCTCATAGCTGGCAAGGTCCGAACTCTGCAGGGGATCTCTGGGTAGCCACACCTCTTCGTGGGCGGTAACTTCTTCCAGCGCGGGCTGCTGTTTTTTTTCAGCGCGCTTTTCATGGTGGCAATATGGCGGCGCTTCCAATTTTTCAAGCGGACCGCCCAGGCACATGGTCACCTGTCTGGACAGGTCTAGTCCTTATCCTGTTCGTGACGCCAGATGTGAAGCCCCGCCGGTGCTGTGTCGGTGCATACCTTCAGGGACTCCACGTAGCTGGTGCTGGTCACAGGTAGGGAATCTTCGGTTTTGATCGTGACGCCACTCTCAGTATTGCGGCCAGTAGGGACCGCCACTGCAGGTTGAGGGTCGCCTGGGGCTGATGGTGAGTGCAGTTAGTTGGAATAGCCTCCTGAGAGTGAGGCAAGCCCCAGGGCCCGGTGTAGGTTTGTAGTACCACAAGGCGCAGAATAACTCCACACAGGCAGAATTGTCTTTCAAGGGCTTTACTCACATTTGATGGACTGGTGAGTAGCCCGGGCGTAGCTGAGATGAACCAGATGGGAACCAGGTATCCTTCAGGCTGACTTTATGAGGGTGACTACTGACTCGCCTTCCTTAGCCCTTGGTGGTTTGGGGTGACCCCGACTTTGAGTCCCTATGGGGGTCGCCCAGGGAAGATGCTGCAGCCTCTCTCCCCCTTTTGTTTGCCGTTTGCTTGTTCCCCGGACCAGGCCACTCCAGCTTCTTGCCTCCTGTGACCTATGGGCCCTCACTGCGGTTACGTGGCTGCGGCTTTTGTGGTGTTGTGGTGTGGGCTTTGAGAGCCCCACACCGGCAGGTTTAGCAGAAGAAAGCTGGATCTATCTTCGCTTCGGGATCTGCCGCCCGGTTGGGCCTGGTGCTCTCTAGCAGTCTCCTTACTTCCCACTCCGTGCTTTCTCTCTAGCTGAAGCTGGCTTTCAGGCAGCACTCCTAGTTGACCGTTCTCCCCTGTCAGTAGCCACTGCGCGGGCGCTGTTAGACAGCATCAACCCCACAGGTCTGCTCCTCACTGAGCCCTCTGGAGTTCTCCTCTAACTGACTCACTGCCCCTCCTCTCCTGTTCTTGCCTACGCCACCTAGCAACCAGACTCTCCACCACACCCCTTGAGAGGAGATGGAGGCTTTTGGCCCCCTCCACTATTCCAGTGAAGGTCAAGGCTTTTCCCCCTCCTGGGATCCCCAGGGGTCCTCTCATGGGTACATGTGTGAGACCTGATCACTATGCGCCTGTGTTCCACACCCCGGTCAGCCTTCTGGATTACCTGTATTGTACTGTCCCCAGCATGGGTGCAGTACTCAGTGGTGCCTGACCAGGTCAGGGGCGCCACAAATCCCTTTGGAAATCGAGTCCAAATTAAAAATCAAAAATGCTTCCCTGGTTATTAAACATCTCTTGATATCACCACCTCTTCGAAATCCATTAATACACAACATTTTGCAAATTGCAAGTCATATATTATTTGATGGCAAAATAACGTGTATTAGTGCTGTCAGAAACTGATGACTTGTGAACATAGTTGCAGGTTTTGCAGCAGGATGCTCCACATCTAGAAAAAACCTTTGCACTTTAGCCAGGTTCTTTTAGTTTGGGTAGTTGAAAAAATTTTGGAGATACTAAACTCCCCATGGTGGGGTCTCTTTTGTGACAGTGTTGCACCCATTGTTTAATAAATTTTGCTGTGTATCTTCCTCATATAATATTGTCACGACCCAGTACTCACAGTAATCACAAATTCCACAACCTGCAGGAGACCGGACACCTCAAGCCAAGATTTCGTACAGATAATAATCAACACTATTAACATCAAGGTGTGTCCTTAATGATTTGGAGAAGCCTTGGTCCCCTCCTCACCTGGTCATACAACAGTGGCCACCAATCAGTTAGAAGACAATATGGATACATGACATGCTGAAGGAATTGTTAGGTTCTCGGAAAGGGGCTCCTTTCCTTCTCTGCCATGACCAGTATCTTCTTCCCCTAGACATCCTTAAGGGAGTTTTCAAGGTGGTTCATCTGAGATGGAAGCAGTTTGGGAGGACCTCAGAGTCTGTAAATGAGTTGTCCTTACAAAAAAAGACATGGAGAGCAATATATCCAGCTTAGAGTCTTCATACAGGGCTGAGCCATCAGCCATCAAAACAGAGCTGCAGCAATTGTCAGAGAGGGTATCCAGCGCCGAAACACGGTCAGCATCTATAGCGCAAGAGGTGTGCAGTCACAAACAGGCTATTTCATCCCACTCCTATCTGTTAGAGTACCTGAGTGACCTGGTGGATGACATTGAGAATAGAGGACGACATAATAATATCAAGATTAAGGGATTCCCAGAAATGGTGGAACAGCATAGATTGGAAATGACTTTGTGCCATCTTTTCCTTTCCATTTTAAAGGTTCCTAAAAATATGGAACTGGAATTTGACAGGGCTCTCAGGTCTCTAGAGAAGGAGATCCACTGGCATGTCTAAATCACGGGACGTGATATGTCGAGTCCACAGGTATAAAGTCAAGAAAGGTATCTTAGCTAACTCTTAGAGATTTCCTTTTTGACTCCAAGTTCATCATCTAGGTTCTTTGCATATTCCCCATAGTCCTGGGGACATTCCAGCTTTTGATTCAAGTTTGAGGATTCTTTCTGTGTCAATCCCGCCTGTGGACTGGCCAGAACTTCCAAGAGGTCCCATATTGGATAATATTCCTCAACCACAGAGAGAACCAAGAAGGAGGGGTCCCAGAGGATGGAATAGCAGAGATTTTGTCCTCCCATCTGACTGAATTATTTTTTTCACAGTTTCTTCTTTGGTGTAGCTCCAGATTTGGGAGCAGCTTGCTTAATTGAGAGTTATTGGGGAATCTAAATAGGGACCTGTTCAAAAGAGCTAGTTCTCATAAATGATATTGCTGGTGACATATATTCATAGTTAAACTGAAAAATAAGGAGCGCTGATAGTGTAATACCAACAGATCAGTGAGGTAGATCAGGAAAAATACACTCACCTGAAACGGTTGTGATAGTCACAACCACTGATAGAGCATAGGATGATGGCGTCTGCCGCAGCCCCACGTGGATGTGCATACAAATCAGAGTGAAGAGGGGGTTAATGCCGCGCATCAGCCAAAATGAAGATGTAGCACGTTGATGTTATAAACGTATTCTTTTATTCTATCTATCTTATTTTATATCTACTATGTTGATGCACTGGTCCTGAAGAAGAGGTATATCCTCAAAACGCGTAGACCGATGGAATAAAAGAATACGTTTATAACATCAACATGCTACATCTTCATTTTGGCTGATGCGTGGCATTAACCCCCTCTTCACTATGATTTGTATGCATATATTCATAGTTGAAAGTTTTAAGTTTAAATTTGGCCTATGTGTCTCACATTTACACATATAGGCTAGGGATTGGAGTAAAGTTTTGGGGGGTTGTCTCTCCGTAGAATGCCCGTTTCCACATTGGAAAACGACACGCGGCAAGACAGGTGTGGAATATCTTTCTCACCTTCTCGTCCTCTCCCTTTTTTTCATTCTATGAGATTACCTGGTGGCGCTTTGTGACCTTGTGATTTGCTGGTGGAGGTGCTACCATCCACTTTGGGGATTTTTTTCTTTTTCTTATCTTTTCCCTCCTCCCCTTTCATCCCACTATGATGGCTTCTATCAAGATTAGTTCCCTCAATGTAAGAGGATTAAATGTTCCACAGAAACATTCACAAATCATTTATTGTGTGCATAAACAAAGAGTTCAGATTCTTTTGTCACAAGAAACACTTCAAGACTGAACATGTGCATACGCCAAAGGAGTTTCCATAGCAAACCACAAATCACTAACATTTTCTCTTATTGATTCTCTTGTTGACGATCAGAGCAGATTCATTTTTCATAAACTAAAAATTGCAAATTCAATTTCCTCAGTGGCCAATCGGAACCTTCCGAATAAGGATCAGATTGCTACATGCTACTTTTTTAACTTCTTTTTCTGATTTTACAGAAGGCGTTTTGACTACAGGCAGAGCCTTCAATATTACCTTGAATCCTTCAGTAGATTCCTGGACAGGGTACTGTTCTGCTGAGACAACTTCTTTATTAGAAGCGGATCCTCCATGCCCTCCGGCTGACAGATGGCACATATTAAATCAACAGGGTAAGGACTACACATATTTTTCATCTCCTCACAATTCATATAGCTGCATATACTTCTTCCTTTTGAGTCAATTTGCTCTTGCATGGCATCCACTAGCTACGATTGGAGATAGTCTGGGGTCAGATCATGCTCCAATTTTTCTTTCTTTATCCCTACCTTCTCTGGTCCAATGCTCTTAGATGTGGAGATTAAATGATAAGGTCCTTAAGGATAATCTAAGCACATTGGATCTGGAGGATTTTATTGATTCCTTTATCAAGGTACATACTTCTGATCAAATATCAATTCCCTTAAGCTGGGTTTACACACTGCAACATCGCAAACGACATCGCTGTAACGTCACCGGTTTTGTGACGTTACAGCGACCTCCCCAGCGACATTGCAGTGTGTGAAACACATCAGCGACCTGGCCCCTGCTGTGAAGTTGTAATCGCTACAAATCGTTCAGGACCATTCCTAGGTCCTTTGTTTCCCGCTGTGCAGCATGCATCGCTAGAAAGTTAAGGGGACTTTACAGCGACTCAGCGGCTCTGTCTGTGTAGCGTCCTGATTAGCGGTCACCTGTGAAGGATTCACTGGTGACCGCTAATCCCCCGAGTGACTGAAGTGTCCCCCCTTCTCTCATACTCACCGATCCCCGATCACCGGCGCTGCACGGCATTCACACTGCTCCAGCGGCTTTTCCTTTTTTGAAAAAGCCGGCCGCCCATTAAACAATCTCGTATTCCCTGCTTTCCCCGCCCACCGGCGCCTATGATTGGTTACAGTGAGACACGCCCCCACGCTGAGTGACAGCTGTGTCACTGCACCCAACCACAGCAGCCGGTGGGCGGGTCTATACTGTGCATTGAAATAAATAATTAAATAATTAAAAAAACTGCGTGAGGTCCCCCCCAATTTTAAAACCAGCCAGATAAAGCCATACGGCTGCAGGCTGGTATTCTCAGGATGGGGAGCTCCACGTTATGGGGAGCCCCCCAGCCTAACAATATCAGTCAGCAGCCGCCCAGAATTGCCGCATACATTAGATGCGACAGTTCTGGGACTGTACCCGGCTCTTCCCGATTTGCCCTGGTGCGTTGGCAAATCGGGGTAATAAGGAGTTATTGGCAGCCCATAGCTGCCAATAAGTCCTAGATTAATCATGTCAGGCGTCTATGAGACACCCTCCATGATTAATCTGTAAATTACAGTAAATAAACACACACCCGAAAAAATCCTTTATTAGAAATAAAAAACACAAACACATTCCCCAATTACCAATTTATTACCCACAACAAAGCCCTCCATGTCCGGCGTAATCCACGGTCCTCCAGCGTCGCGTCCAGCTCTGCTGCATGCAGGTGACAGGAGCAGCAGAAGACACAGCCGCTCCTGTCACCTCCACGCAGCTAATGAAGGCAATAGCACGATCAGCTGAGCTGTCACTGAGGTTACCTGGATCCAGCGGTGGATGCAGCGGTGGCCGCGGGTAACCTTAGTGACAGCTCAGCTGATCGCGCTACTCACCGCCGCTCCGGTCAGCTCCACGCAGCAAATGAGGTGAGTAGCGCAATCAGCTGAGCTGTCACTGAGGTTACCCGCGGCCACCGCTGCATCCACCGCTGGATCCAGGTAACCTCAGTGACAGCTCAGCCGATCACACGGCTGTCTTCATTAGGTGCGTGGAGGTGACCGGAGCGGCTGTGTCTTCTGCTGCTCCTGTCACCTGCATGCAGCAGAGCTGGATGCGACGCTGGAGGACCGTGGATTACGCCGGACATAGAGGGCTTTGTTGTGGGTAATAAATTGGTAATGAGGGAATGTGTTTGTGTTTTTTATTTCTAATAAAGGATTTTTCGGGTGTGTGTGTTTTTTAACTGTAATTTACAGATTAATCATGGAAGGTATCTCGGGGAGACGCCTGACATGATTAATCTAGGACTTATTGGCAGCTATGGGCTGCCATTAACTCCTTATTACCCCGATTTGCCAAGGCACCAGGGCAAATCGGGAAGAGCCGGGTACAGTCCCAGATCTGTCGCATCTAATGTATGCGGCAATTCTGGGCGTCTGCTGGCTGATATTGTTAGGCTGGGGGGCTCCCCATAACGTGGGGCTCCCCATCCTGAGAATACCAGCCTGCAGCCGTATGGCTTTATCTGGCTGGTATTAAAATAGGGGGGACCGCACGCCGGATTTTTTAATTATTTATGTACTTACACGGCACACAGACAGAGCCGCGCGGCATTAAATGAAGTCGGGTGAAGTTCACCTGCTTTTTTGACACGTCCCCAACGACCAGCTAGTCGCTCTGCAGGTCCGGATCGCTGTTAGGTCGTTGGCCAGGTCTGCCTGTTTGACAGCTCACCAGAGACTTTGTAGCGATCCCGGCTAGGTTGAGATCGCAGGTTGGATCGCTAGAAAGTCTCAGTGTGTAAACCCAGCTTTAGTGTGACATCTCACCAGTGACATCCTAGCAACTTACCAGCGATCCCTATCAGGTTGTATTGTTGTTGGGATCGCTGGTAAGTGTGACTGGGCCTTTAGGCACTGGGAAAATGTAAACATTTACTTTACTAAGCTTCAGATAAGTGTGACAAACTTCTTTCAAGACTGCTTCACCCTGGTTCTTATGTGGCATTTGTCCATCAAGAAACATGATGGTGGGGACACCCATAATAATAAGAAATAATTGACATTTATTTCCAACTATGAGAAAATATACAGTGCCTACAAGTAGTATTCAACTCCCTGCAGATTTAGCAGGTTTACACGTTCGGAATTAACTTGGCATTGTGACATTTGGACTGTAGATCAGCCTGGAAGTGTGAAATGCACTGCAGCAAAAAAGAATGTTATTTCTTTTTTTATTTTATTTTTTTTAAATTGTGAAAAGTTTATTCAGAGGGTCATTTATTATTCAACCCCTCAAACCACAAGAATTCTGTTTGGTTCCCCTAAAGTATTACAATGAGCTTCACATGTTTGGATTAATTATCTCTTTTTCCAGCCTTTTCTGACTAATTAAGACCCTCCCCAAACTTGTGAACAGCACTCATACTTGGTCAACATGGGAAAGACAAAGGAGCATTCCAAGGCCATCAGAGACAAGATCGTGGAGGGTCACAAGGCTGGCAAGGGGTACAAAACCCTTTCCAAGGAGTTGGGCCTACCTGTCTCCACTGTTGGGAGCATCATCCGGAAGTGGAAGGCTTATGGAACTACTGTTAGCCTTCCATGGCCTGGACAGCCTTTGAAAGTTTCCACCCGTGCCGAGGCCAGGCTTGTCCGAAGAGTCAAGGCTAACCCAAGGACAACAAGGAAGGAGCTCCGGGAAGATCTCATGGCAGTGGGGACATTGGTTTCAGTCAATACCATAAGTAACGTACTCCACCACAATGGTCTCCGTTCCAGACGAGCCCGTAAGGTACCTTTACTTTCAAAGCGTCATGTCAAGGCTCGTCTACAGTTTGCTCATGATCACTTGGAGGACTCTGAGACAGACTGGTTCAAGGTTCTCTGGTCTGATGAGACCAAGATCGAGATCTTTGGTGCCAACCACAAACGTGACGTTTGGAGACTGGATGGCACTGCATACGACCCCAAGAATACCATCCTTACAGTCAAGCATGGTGGTGGCAGCATCAAAGATGGATAGCACGGCCAACCTGGAGATTTTGGTCAAGAACCTCCGCTCCTCAATCAAGGATCGTCAATCAAATCAAATCAATGATGGGTCGTCATTTCATCTTCCAACAAGACAACGACCCAAAGCACACAGCCAAGAAAACCAAGGCATGGTTCAAGAGGGAAAAAATCAAGGTGTTGCAGTGGCCTAGTCAGTCTCCTGACCTTAACCCAATTGAAAACTTGTGGAAGGAGCTCAAGATTAAAGTCCACATGAGACACCCAAAGAACCTAGATAACTTGGAGAAGATCTGCATGGAGGAGTGGGCCAAGATAACTCCAGAGACCTGTGCCGGCCTGATCAGGTCTTATAAAAGACGATTATTAGCTGTAATTGCAAACAAGGGTTATTCCACAAAATATTAAACCTAGGGGTTGAATAATAATTGAGCCACACTTTTATGTTGAAAATTTATTAAAATTTAACTGAGCAACATAACTTGTTGGTTTGTAAGATTTATGCATCTGTTAATAAATCCTGCTCTTGTTTGAAGTTTGCAGGCTCTAACTTATTTGCATCTTATCAAACCTGCTAAATCTGCAGGGGGCTGAATACTACTTGTAGGCACTGTATAATATTACGTTCAATACTCAGATTTTTCTTCTCTAGAACTCTCTACCTGGATTAAAAAACATATCCAAGAAACTTCATTACCTTCCCTTGATAGCCTTGTTTCTGATGTGTCATGCCTCGGATTTGATCCGGCAATCTGTGGTCTATTTCTCTCTCCACTGAGCCACAGTCAGGTTCTGTTGCTTTCCTGGTTCTGAACACTTTTTATCTCTGTGTGGTCACTTTGTGTGTTCATTGCCTTTCTGCCAACAGGTGTTTCCTGTGCTGTGATTTGGTCTGCCCTATCACCCAGGGGGTGTGGCTATTTTTGGCTTCTCCAGGCTTCCATTCACAGCTGGAGGTATTTCTACAGTGCACTTTGCTTGGAATTACAGCCTGTTTGTCTTGTATTTCTCCTGGCAGATTATAACTTTGGTTTACTTTATTTTACTCTGCACCTTCCCTGGATTCTTAAGTTAGTACTTGGAACTCTCGATGGCCGCTTACGAAGCAAAGGTCCGAAAGGTCATATGGGTCATCCAGTTAGATTGATCTGTAAAATTGAAATAAGAGGCTATAGGTGTATCCTGTGCAACTAATTATCCTTAGATTTGTATTTTAAGGGCAAGATTCATCATGACATTTTGCACACCAGTCTTAATGAACAGGAACGATACAGTAAGGTGCACCTAATTCATTAAGAAGTGCATGACACTTTATGAAATAGGCACACCTTACAACTGACCAATTACATTGAGCAAATTTGATGAATTTTACTGATGGTTTTCCCTGCTTTAACAAAGCTAGCTGGGGTCATTGTAAAAACACCAAAAGTTGTACCATTTTTGTGCGACTTCGAGTTGCACAAAAATGTAACATTTTAAGATGCTTTACGCCAAGAATTGGGCTCAAAATGTTGGACCAAGGAGCAACCTCTGGGAACAAATGAGTCATGTAACTCCTTTATCCAAATAGTCTCTCCAGGAAAGGAGACAAACTCTAGTGCAGCGCCACCTATTGGAAGTAGCAATCCTAAAAGTCAAAAGTGGATTTATAACAATCATTTGCATATGACTTAGGGGTACTTTGTATACTGCGACATCGCTAGCCGATGCTAGCTATGGCGAGCGTGATAGTACCCGCCGCCGTCGCACATGCGATATCTTGTGATAGCTGCCGTAGCGAACATTATCGCTACGGCAGCTTCACACGCACTTACCTGCCCCGCGACGTTGCTCTGGCCGGCGACCCGCCTCCTTCCTAAGGGGGCGGTTCGTTCAGCATCACAGCGACGTCACAACAGCGTCACTGAACTGCCGCCCAATAGAAAAGGAGGGGAGGAGATGAGCGGCCGGAACATCCCGCCCACCTCCTTCCTTCCTCCTTTTCCGGTGGACGCAGGTAAGGAGATGTTTGTCGTTCCAGCGGCGTCACACATAGTGATCGTGCGGCATCACAGTGACATCACACGGCAGGCGGCCAATAGAAGCGGAGGGGCGGAGATGAGCGGGACTTAAACATCCCGCCCACCTCCTTCCTTCCGCATAGCCAGTGGAGGCAAGTAAGGAGAAGTTCCTCGCTCCTGCGGCTTCACACACAGCGATGTGTGCTGCCGCAGGAACGAGGAACAACATCGTACCTGTCGCTGCAGCGAAATTATGAAAATGACCGACACTACACAGATCACCGATTTACGACGCTTTTGCGATCGTTTATCGGTGCATCTAGGCTTTACACGTTACGACGTTGTTACTGGCACCGGATGTGCGCCACTTTCGATTTGACCCTGACAACATCGCAGTAGCGATGTCGTAACTTGCAAAGTACCCCTTAGGATTTATGCCAGATCAGAATCCCAATTTGCAGAAACGGTATTTCGGGGTGCTTGCCCGTCATCAGGGCAAAGTAGGGAGTGTCTGATCTGGCTAATGAGAAGCTATGTGGGGACCACAGGGGAACACTATTCTCCTTAAGTCACAAGTATACATGTACATTGCATTCATTTCCGTGGTAGCATGGCCATTGCAATATTTTACTTTATAGCCATTATGGTTTTGGTTTTTTTTACCTGATTTGCCTAAATAAACTAAGTAGATTGTTATAAAAGGATCACTTCAGAAATGGCTGCTCTTTTAGATCCCCGCAATCTAGGATCTATCAAGATATGCTTAGAATACAAATTAGAAATCTCAGGAGATTATGGCGGCCCCTATATATGGTCTATTCACAGAGAACTTTGTGCCAGCATTGCATTAAATAGTGAGAAAAGCTATAATTAGAGTATGAATTTGCATATAGCTGTTTTCATTCTCACTGCTTGCAAGTTTCTGTAATTCTGTCAATTTTAAAGATTCTGCTCTACTGAGAGAGAGAGCTAAATATAACATAGACGAAATGAAGTTGTTACATATCTGTGACCTAAGTACAAATATGTATGGCCTGTTGTTGGGAGCATGTGTCATCCCACTTAGTAGTATATATTATTTATATTTTATATTATTATATTTTATATTACGTTGAAGGTGCAGTGAATATAGTTCATAAGGGCTGACAGTGTAGTGGACAAGTGTGAAGACAATGTATCATATGAGAATCAGTTTGGAAGTCATTTTTTGTGCAAGTGTAGCGACCCTGAAACTTCAGTTGCTACAGGGTATTGCATCTCACTTAAGGTGCAGTACTCATCCCGGGTAAAGAAGAGGTTAACCACTGTTGTTCATCACTTACACAACAAACAGCTTAGTAGCCAGCCACTGGAACTGGGTTAGGGGTGGTCACCATAGCAGCATGTCTTCCCCAGCACTAGTGAGTCATCAGGAAGTTTGGGGCAGCATGAGGAAAGTTAGAGGACACACAGACTTTTACCTCAGAATAGTCTGGGACACAGAAGAACACGGCCGCTGAGGAGAGTGCTTTAGAGATTCCACAGTTAGGGCTGGCCCGACTGGAAGAAGCAGGAGATGACTAGCGGAGTTAGTGAGACACAGGAGCAACACGGTAGCTGGAGGTAGTGTTCAATAGCTCCCTCAGCACCAGCGCAGTTTAGGGTGCAGAGCCCTAGGGTGGTGTACACTCCACGTTGTGCCATCAGAATCTGCTGGAAAGGGGGATTTCATGTCCCATTGCCCACCACAGACATCCCGGGGCACAGGAGAATATAGAGTCAGGAGTCAAGACCACGGTCAGGCCCATAATTGATTTGTGCTCCCTGCGAATGGGGCGGGAACTAAGCCCAAGGACACTGGGGACCCCAAGCAGCTTCACACTATGGGGATCCACACTAGAGAATGCAAGAAGGAAGGTCTCACACTCCACAACACCGGTGTGGCCTCTGAACTACCCGGGATCGGCTGGGGTCCATCACGGCGGAAATCAGCACTCCGAGGGTGACGACTTAACAGTGAGTAAAAGACCTTGAACCGCCATCCCCATCATCCTCTCCTGGGGCCTGGTTTTACCTGTGGTGAGCCTAACCATCTGAGCTGCGACACCATAAGCCCCAGAGGACAGCACCCGCAGCAGCGGCTAATCCCTGGCCGCACACCACAGGTGGCGTCACGAGACAACTACTCCCAACATTCTAAACCCCTTCATCCTTATCTCCCCACCATCATCCATCCCTTCATGGATACCTCAGGGTCACGAAACCAGGCTGAGCTACTCGTGACATCCCCTGACTATCACCGGCCCACTCATGAGTATTCCCCAAGGCCCTGTGGGGTTCTCCACTTGGTGTCACGAACAGGATTCCGTACCCACAACAACGTGTACTGTGCGCCTAACTGACTGTATGTTTATGGACTGTGTGAAACGTTTATGGAGAAAAGGATTTCATGCCTGAGGCTGCAGGTACTGTGCGCTTAACGGACTGGACTGTACACTGGCGTCCATTGAAAAAAAAAACGAAAAAAAAACCAAGCGCCATGTGTACCCAAAAAGACTAGGGGCACCCGCCCTTCGTGGGTGGGATTGTAGTGTGCTGCGAAAAGCCGTGCCCGCCCCCTACAGCGACTAAGAAAAAACGACACTCACCAATAGAGCCGGGAGCCCCGCCTCCCCAGGAAGCAGGAAAGGCTGGGATAGTGGAAAGGACGGAATAGGTGCGAGCCATGGCGAGCGACGACCAGAGGAACCTGAGGCACAGGGTAAAAGCGATGTGCTCACCTGGTTGTCCAAAAGCAACTCCGGCGACGCGGCCCGCACTGAGACCGGCTGACATCTTGTCCCCAACCCTGGATGCCTGGAGTGCCCTCGGCTGCGGAATTGTGCGCATGAAGCGCAACAGAGAGGCATGTAAATATGAAAGTATTAAGGAGGTGTATATAATTAACAGACCTAGTAGCATTTGTAGAAAGTACTGAACGTTTTTTTTTTTCCTCTGCTTGACAAACTGGACATCTGGGCCACTGGGCTATGCGTGGCCAGGATTACCTTTGTAAATAATTAGCACCGGTTGTTCACCCTACCAAAATTGGCATGACCACAGGACTCAAAACCTGTCGTGCGTGCCCAAGCAATGAAGCGTGGTCAAGAATGCGCTGCCACATGCACAGAGCCTACGTTGGGGGTGGCAGGTCCCTCATATTGTATTAATGCTAATGTATTCCATGTTGCACTTGGTGGAAAAGGTGTACCGTTCCTTTTGCACCTGCCGCTGCTGATGACAAGTTTTATTGAAAATGTTTGCCTGTTTTATATGTGATAAGAATTTTCATGTTATTAATGTACAGATACAGAGTATTGGTATGCTACTTTTCCATGATCGTTTGCTGTTCTTTTCTCTACTGCTTTTCTATGCTTTGAGTGTAAAATGTATAAGGATTTTATAGGATGTATAGGAGTTATTATGTTTGCAACTTTTGAAGTGAAACTGCCTCCCATAAAGGGAAGATCGTTCATTTGTTTTTCTTCCTAACAAAATTTTGCGTTGTACCATGTATATTTTGTTGCAGCCCGAGAGTGCTGCGATTCGCTGTGGGGGAATATAGCGCCACCTGAGACTTCAGTCGCTACAGGGTATTGCATCTCACTTAAGGTGCAGTACTCATCCCGGGTAAAGAAGAGGTTAACCACTGTTGTTCATCACTTACACAACAAACAGCTTAGTAGCCAGCCACTGGAACTGGGTTAGGGGTGGTCACCATAGCAGCATGTCTTCCCCAGCACTAGTGAGTCATCAGGAAGTTTGGGGCAGCATGAGGAAAGTTAGAGGACACACAGACTTTTACCTCAGAATAGTCTGGGACACAGAAGAACACGGCCGCTGAGGAGAGTGCTTTAGAGATTCCACAGTTAGGGCTGGCCCGACTGGAAGAAGCAGGAGATGACTAGCGGAGTTAGTGAGACACAGGAGCAACACGGTAGCTGGAGGTAGTGTTCAATAGCTCCCTCAGCACCAGCGCAGTTTAGGGTGCAGAGCCCTAGGGTGGTGTACACTCCACGTTGTGCCATCAGAATCTGCTGGAAAGGGGGATTTCATGTCCCATTGCCCACCACAGACATCCCGGGGCACAGCAGAATATAGAGTCAGGAGTCAAGACCACGGTCAGGCCCATAATTGATTTGTGCTCCCTGCGAATGGGGCGGGAACTAAGCCCAAGGACACTGGGGACCCCAAGCAGCTTCACACTATGGGGATCCACACTAGAGAATGCAAGAAGGAAGGTCTCACACTCCACAACACCGGTGTGGCCTCTGAACTACCCGGGATCGGCTGGGGTCCATCACGGCGGAAATCAGCACTCCGAGGGTGACGACTTAACAGTGAGTAAAAGACCTTGAACCGCCATCCCCATCATCCTCTCCTGGGGCCTGGTTTTACCTGTGGTGAGCCTAACCATCTGAGCTGCGACACCATAAGCCCCAGAGGACAGCACCCGCAGCAGCGGCTAATCCCTGGCCGCACACCACAGGTGGCGTCACGAGACAACTACTCCCAACATTCTAAACCCCTTCATCCTTATCTCCCCACCATCATCCATCCCTTCATGGATACCTCAGGGTCACGAAACCAGGCTGAGCTACTCATGACATCCCCTGACTATCACCGGCCCACTCATGAGTATTCCCCAAGGCCCTGTGGGGTTCTCCACTTGGTGTCACGAACAGGATTCCGTACCCACAACAACGTGTACTGTGCGCCTAACTGACTGTATGTTTATGGACTGTGTGAAACGTTTATGGAGAAAAGGATTTCATGCCTGAGGCTGCAGGTACTGTGCGCTTAACGGACTGGACTGTACACTGGCGTCCATTGAAAAAAAAAACGAAAAAAAAACCAAGCGCCATGTGTACCCAAAAAGACTAGGGGCACCCGCCCTTCGTGGGTGGGATTGTAGTGTGCTGCGAAAAGCCGTGCCCGCCCCCTACAGCGACTAAGAAAAAACGACACTCACCAATAGAGCCGGGAGCCCCGCCTCCCCAGGAAGCAGGAAAGGCTGGGATAGTGGAAAGGACGGAATAGGTGCGAGCCATGGCGAGCGACGACCAGAGGAACCTGAGGCACAGGGTAAAAGCGATGTGCTCACCTGGTTGTCCAAAAGCAACTCCGGCGACGCGGCCCGCACTGAGACCGGCTGACATCTTGTCCCCAACCCTGGATGCCTGGAGTGCCCTCGGCTGCGGAATTGTGCGCATGAAGCGCAACAGAGAGGCATGTAAATATGAAAGTATTAAGGAGGTGTATATAATTAACAGACCTAGTAGCATTTGTAGAAAGTACTGAACGTTTTTTTTTTTCCTCTGCTTGACAAACTGGACATCTGGGCCACTGGGCTATGCGTGGCCAGGATTACCTTTGTAAATAATTAGCACCGGTTGTTCACCCTACCAAAATTGGCATGACCACAGGACTCAAAACCTGTCGTGCGTGCCCAAGCAATGAAGCGTGGTCAAGAATGCGCTGCCACATGCACAGAGCCTACGTTGGGGGTGGCAGGTCCCTCATATTGTATTAATGCTAATGTATTCCATGTTGCACTTGGTGGAAAAGGTGTACCGTTCCTTTTGCACCTGCCGCTGCTGATGACAAGTTTTATTGAAAATGTTTGCCTGTTTTATATGTGATAAGAATTTTCATGTTATTAATGTACAGATACAGAGTATTGGTATGCTACTTTTCCATGATCGTTTGCTGTTCTTTTCTCTACTGCTTTTCTATGCTTTGAGTGTAAAATGTATAAGGATTTTATAGGATGTATAGGAGTTATTATGTTTGCAACTTTTGAAGTGAAACTGCCTCCCATAAAGGGAAGATCGTTCATTTGTTTTTCTTCCTAACAAAATTTTGCGTTGTACCATGTATATTTTGTTGCAGCCCGAGAGTGCTGCGATTCGCTGTGGGGGAATATAGCGCCACCTGAGACTTCAGTCGCTACAGGGTATTGCATCTCACTTAAGGTGCAGTACTCATCCCGGGTAAAGAAGAGGTTAACCACTGTTGTTCATCACTTACACAACAAACAGCTTAATAGCCAGCCACTGGAACTAGGTTAGGGGTGGTCACCATTGCAATGGGACTTCCCCAGCATTAGTGAGTCATCAGGAAGATGGGGGCAGCATGAGGGAAGTTAGAGAACACACAGACTTTTACCTCAGAATAGTCTGGGACACAGAAGAAAAGGAAAAGGCGGAAGAATTAATTTCCAGTAAAGTTGAAGAATTAATTTTCAATACATTTATATATATATTATTATGCCCATTTTTGGCCAAAATAAAGGTTTTTCTTGTTCATCTCGTTTATACGTAATTTTGCAACCATTTCATGCAAAATCCAGACTTGATCGTTAAAAATAGAAGTGTTTTTTTTTTTTTTTTTTTTGTTTTGTTTTAAATCAGGGCATAAGAAAACATAAGAATTAGTCACTGCATTTGAAACTATTTTTATAAGCCCAAATTTTCCATATCCGTGTTATCTGTGAAAAATGATAGCGAGCAACTGTGAAAAAACTTCTGTTGTTTCCAATACCCCTCTGATATGTGTGCCCAATGACGGAAGCCAGGATTTGTAGTAAATTTGTGTGCCAGCCACCTCCCACGAGCCTTGATTTAGTGAGTGGCCTTTATAATGCACAGTACTATATAATTAAACTATCAATGGTACGTACAGAACTGCATCAATGACTTACGATAATATGCAGTTTGTCAACTACATAATGACAATATAGTTAGTTGGTAGTTGTGTCCTTCCATTCTTAACACAAAAGATCTTAGCATGATTTTGATACATACATAGAGTTTTATGTGAAGAAACACATTGTACATTTCCAGTTTTCACAAATTTTACGCTTAACGTTGTCAATCTGTTTCATGCTTTCACAACTCATTTCTAACTTTTCTATGGAAATAACAGGGTTGTGGATACATGACAAGACTCTAAAGTGAACAGGGTCATTAAGGGATTAGAACTAATTATATGTGTACATTTCTAGATGAGTGCATTTGAGATTTTGTGGAGCAATATATTTTTACCCAAGTGGATAGAAACTTTGCTTCTAAACTGCATCATCATCACATGCTAGGTCATGACATGTGTTGGGATACAAAGTGCAGATGAGAGTAGCTAGAGAGTATAATAGCTGAGACCACTGCTTTGCTGTCCAACCCATCCATTGATTGGTCTGCTAAGCAGCTTCTCTGTTTGACCGGTGTAACATGGCGGAGGGTATTTATCAAGAAACTGGTGTGAACCTGGATATTTGCTCTAAGTGTATTAGGGCATTCCAGGAAAAGGTTTACGGATAGCTAGAGATATGGACGGGTCTGGCTATCCACATATCTCCGCCCATGAGTTTGTCTCTTTTTTGTAAAATGGAGACTGTTGTTTGGCACACGGCAGAGTGGGTGAAGAGCAGTCTGTGTGATAGGTGCTGTACCCTGACAGACTCTGTGTGAGGAGATTGGAACATCTCCTGTGGGATCTTGGACTTTTTGTGTTCTGTTTGGGACTTTATGCTGAAAAGGGTTGTTTTGCTTCTGTGGAGTAATAAATCTGCTGAACTTTTAAATGAAAAAGTGTTCCTGTTGCTACCTCAACAAGCAAGCTGAGTGAGTACCTTCACCACAATTGGTGGAGAATGCGGGCATCGATCCAGGTGGAGCTGTGGGAGCTAAATACCCATGAATGAGCAGCACATTCAGATGAAATGGAGCAGGTCGGTGTGCAGCAGCAGCAGGGAATCGGCAGCTCGAAATGCAAGGAGGTCCAGTGTCACCGGCAGCAGCAGCAGCCAAAGGTACCAGGAGGCCCAGCAACAGTAGCGGGAGCAGCAGCGGCAGGCAACCGACACCTGGAGGTGCCTGGAGGTCCAGTGGAAACAGCAGGAGCATCTTGTGACTGCAATTGCGGGAGCTAGTGGAGCATCTTGAGGAGGCAGCAATGGTCCAGTTAGTGCAATCCTTTTTGGGGCCAGTACAGTCGCAGACTGCCCAGGAAGATGCTTTGGGGCCCATGACGTTGGTGTAGACCAGGCCTTACTGCATCCAATTATAATAGGCTGGAACTCTAAATTATTTTTGGATTTGTGGAGAGAAAGGAAGTGTCCGGTTCCTTGTGGAAAAGCCGGAAAGGCCCAAAGGTGTTCTGTTTGGGACTTTATACTGGAAAGGGTTGTTTTGTTTATGCACTGCTGGAGCAGTTTATGAAGGCGTAATAAACCTACTGAACTTTTAAATGAAAGCGTTCCTGTTTCTACCTCAACCAGGAAGCTGAGTGAGTACCTCCATCACAGCGGTCAGCTAATCCTTTTGTTTAGCCAGTGTTCCTGTCTGGAAGATCAGCTGGCTATCCGGCCCCAGTTTCTCTCTCTTTGGCCTCCTTCACATGTCAGTGATTCTGGTACGCATTTTACTGTGTTTATATGTACCAGAATCACAGACATACGCAGACCCATTAAAATCAATAAGTCGGTGCACACATCAGTGATTTCTCACTGACCGTGTTTCCATGCAGCACACATGTGTGTCCGTGTGTTCCACATGGAGACATGTCCACTTTTCTTCAGCAGCACTGATGTCACACGGACCACACACTGATGTAATCTGTGTAACACATACCGGAGAAAACATGTATCTTTGTAATAAAATTGTTTTTATACTCACTTGTCTCCAGCAATGCTGTCCCCGGCCGCTGCTTACAGGCCAGCTAATTATGCTTATGAATATTCAGTGCACCGCAACCCAAAAGCAGCAGTGAGACAGCAACGACCAGAGACAGGAGAGCCAGAGACATCAGCACCACGGACAGCAGGCGTGTGGACAGGTGAGTATAAGTGCTGATCTCCATGTGCTATCACGGATAGCACAAAGAGAACACACGTGTGCCAAAATCACGGCACATGGATGGCCATATGTGTCTTTAACACATCAGTGAAAACTTTGTGTGTTTTTCACTGATGTGTCAAAAAGGCCTTTAGGATAGGCCATCAATGTTGAATCGGCTAGAGTTCGACACCTGGCACCCCCACTGATTAGCTGTTCCCGACACCAGGAGCAACCAGAACTACTCAGTTGCAGAGCTGCAAAGCTACAAGTGCATCTCAATAAATTAGAGTATCATTTAAAAGTTAATTCATTTCAGTAATTTAATACAAAAAGGGAAACGAATATATTATATAGAGTCATTAAACACAGAGGGATCTATTTCTATATATTATATAGTCATTACACACAGTGATCTATTCCTATATATTATATAGAGTTATTACACACAGAGGGATCTATTAATATATATTACATAGAGTCATTACACACAGCGGGATCTATTCCTATATATTATATAGTGATTACACACAGAGGGATCGATTTCTATATATTATATAGAGTCATTACACACAGAGGGATCTATTCCTATAGATTACATAGAGTCATTATACACAGAGTGATCTATTTCTATATATTACAGAGTCATTACACACAGAGGGATCTATTCCTATATATTACATAGCCATTACACACAGAGGGATCTATTCCTATATATTACATAGAGTCATTACACACAGAGTGATCTATTTCAAGTGTTTATTTACAGCCAATGAAAACCCAAAAGTCCCCCAGTGGCAAGTTTAAAAAGTTCCAAAAAAACTTTGACATCATATTATTTTATACACTAATAAATTAACTTTTTCTTACATAAAGTCCAAAAATTCTAAAAAAAAAATTCTCACACCTTCCCTTAAAATTACATATTTGAACCCTCCATCCTTAGGGAAAGGCCTTGGGGCAGTTTGTCAGTTTATTTGATGATATTTATTTGATAAATAATGATAATGTTATTGTCGCTGCTATTTCAATAGGAATATGTAGCACTCTTATTGCACGCAGTTACTGAGCATTATTTACTGTGTTCCTGCTCGATACGTCGCCTGGCTGCTCCTATAGAACATCTGGATCAATATGTAATGATTTAGGTTATTTACAGACACATTACACACTGTTCAGAATTGAAAGAACATTGGCAAATAAATTCTGTTCCCTATGCAATTTTCACATTAACAATCCTGTTTATCTTTTTAGTTCGCATTTAGAGTTGTCGTTTACCGGCGAACCCGCGGTTCTCCTTATTAAGGATGACACGTGAGTATCACATGTACCAATATTTTGTTATATATCTTTCACGATCATGTTAACAACAATTAACAGATTCAGTAAACAGTTTGATCCAGTTAGGACTAATAACACCAGTGACGTCACGAGTTCTTAATTATACGCTTCTCATAGCGTATGATGGGCGATAATCAATATGCAACTAATACACGAAGAAAGCAATAGCAGGCATTGTACACAACTACAGTCTCATGATTTCCACAGTGATGTTTGTTTCATGGTCTCTAAAAGAGGTACCGTATTTTTCGCTTTATAAGACGCACTTTTTTTACCCCAAAATTGTGGGGAAAATAGGGGTGCGTCTTACAAAGTGAATGTAACTTACCGGGCAGTGATGCAGCGGTGGAGTGAGTCACAAGAGGCTGGTGCTGGTGCTGGTGCTGCCGCTGGAGCGGAGGCGGCCGCCATGGATCCCCCGGCAATCGGCTCTGGTGGCGGTGGCGGCCGCCATGGATCCCCTGCAATCGCTGCGGTGGCGGCCGCCATGGATCCTGCGGCAATCGGCTGCGGTGGCGGCCGCCATGGATCCCCCGGCAATCGGCTGCGGTGGCGGCCGCCATGGATCCCCCGGCAATCGGCTGCGGTGGCGGCCGCGGCCGCCATGGATCCCCCGGCAATCGCTGCGGTGGCGGCCGCCATAGCCGAAATCTTTATCTGCGCCTGCGCTGCCGCCAACGCGACTTCCGGAAAATGGCGGAGGTGACGCAGGCGCAGATGGAGACCTCAGAGAAGCGAGATCTCTATCTGCGCATGCGCTGCCTTCCGTAGCCATTTTCCTGAAGTCCATCGCGTCAGAGGCTACGCAGGCGCAGATAGAGATCGCGGCTCTCGAAGATCGCGATCTGCGCATGCGCGGGCTGCATTTTAGATCTCCGCAGCAGACGGAGACTATCATAAGAAAGAGGAGAGAGAGAAGAACGATTCTCCCTCTCCTCGCTAGGGCTGGATGCTGATTGGTGGAGACAACTTCTGCAGAGCTGCCTCCACCAATCAGTGATCTGAGCCTGACAAAGTGTTGTCAGTTGAACGAAGAGTCCTAATAGGTGAGCAAAAAACACTGAAGGGGAACACAACCCCCATCATCATCCTTCAGAATATACTGTATCAATCGGTGTATTCTGAAGGATGATGGGGGCTGTAGTCCTTTATTGTAAACACTCCAGGGAGGGACTAATGTAGTGGCCAAAGTGTAAATGTAACTACAACCCCCCTCATCTTTCAGAATACAGCCATGTATGGTATACAGTACATGGGTGTATTCCTAAGGATGAGGGGGGTGGTAGTCCCAGATCCCCATAAAAGTGCATCATGCAGGTCCCCCATAGCCGTGTCATCCACGGATCCCACATAACAGTGCATCATCCACAGGTCCCCATAATAGTGCGTCATCCACAGGTCCCCCATAATAGTGCGTCATCCACATGTCCCCCATAATAGTGAGTCATCCACATGTCCCCCATAATAGTGCGCCATCCACAGGTCCCCCATAGCAGTGCGTTATCCACAGATCCCCCACAGCAGTGTCATCCACAGGTCCCTCATAATAGTGAGTCATCCACATGTCCCCCATAATAGTGCGCCATCCACAGGTCCCCCATAGCAGTGCGTTATCCACAGATCCCCCACAGCAGTGTCATCCACAGGTCCCTCATAATAGTGCGCCATCCACAGGTCCCCCATAGCAGTGCATTATCCACAGATCCCCCACAGCAGTGTCATCCACAGGTTCCCCATAGCAGTGCGTCATCCACATGTCCCCCATAATAGTGCGTCATCCACAGGTCCCCCATAATAGTGCGTCATCCACATGTCCCCCATAATAGTGCGTCATCCACAGGTCCCCCATAATACAACAATGCTGCTATTGACTCCTGTTGAGTCTAAATTGTTAAAATAATGTTCTTTTAATTTTACTAAAATATTCTAGCACACTATTTGGCTCAATTTTTTTTTTTTTAATTTTCCTCCTCCAAAACCTAGGTGCGTCTTATAATCAGGTGCGTCTTATAAAGCGAAAAATACGGTAATATTATTAGTTAAAGGGGTAAAGATGAGCTGGTATGTTGGTTATAAGCACCTCAGTCCCCCAAAGATTTCACACTTTCACCATTTGTGGTCTACCATAGGTAGAACATCTGAATATTAAGGCTATATTCACCCTATGGGAATGTGCAAATGGTGCTTTTACAAGGCTGTAACAGATCCACTGGTGGACCCATTTCTGGAAATGCCTCTTCTTTGGGTATGTGCACACTTAGATTTTTTGCAGAGATTTCGTAGCAGAAATGGAGGAGAAATTCCAAGTATTTGAGGAGGATCTGGACAGTTTCTACTAAATTTCTGATCCAAAACATCCTAAATCAAAACAAAATGTGTACACACACCCTTTTAGGAGTTTTTGGGGGAGACTTTTGTTACCTAATGTGTTTTAAAAGAGTTTTTGAACAGTTTTTTTTCTTTTG
The DNA here is from genome assembly GCF_048569485.1 of Anomaloglossus baeobatrachus. Classification (NCBI taxonomy): domain Eukaryota; kingdom Metazoa; phylum Chordata; class Amphibia; order Anura; family Aromobatidae; genus Anomaloglossus; species Anomaloglossus baeobatrachus. Next base: position 877,202,235 of record NC_134353.1, on the reverse strand, counting down.
TCAATTATTTTTTAAGCCTTTTGAGCTCATTGCCTAATTTGAAGCAGTTTCCATCAGCTTCAAAGAAGTGGGATGTACTTTCTTTTTTTCCCACTTGGCATTTATCAAAATCTGAAGTGTAAAAAAAATATCAAAAGGCAATATATGAAAAGCAAAGTGGTTTTACAGTAGAAATGAATAGGAGGAGTCTTTCAAGTAATTTCTGAGCAATTTTTCAGGCGTTGTTTGGAGTGGACCTGCTTTACATTTTTTTCAATCTTCTACAAATCTTCTTGGCTCCTTGGAATTTGCTTAGGATTTAATGAGAAAACATCAAGACATTTTTACAGGTTTGTCAATCTATAGCCACAAGAACATTAGTGAGGTCCCCACTGATCTTTAGTATATCGCTGCATTTGGCTGTTGATATTCTTACACCCAAGGTGGTCTTCATACTCATCAAAGAAGGCAATACACATTAAACCATCAATTCTAGCAATTGTTCCTATAATCTCCTCCTTTCATTCAATCCCTTTCATCATACTGACAAACAAAAAAAGTATATAAAAAGCGATCAAATAGTCATATGTAAAAAAAATGGTAGAAATAAAAATGCCAAACCGTCCCGCAAAAAAGGTGCCCTAATATGGCTCATGCCAGAAAAAAAATAAAAAAGTTACAGCTCTCAAAATATGGGAATGCAAAAATAAATACATTTTTATAAAATATAGATTTTAGTGTGTGAAAGTAGGAAAACATAAAAGCTATATAAATAATCTGAAGAAGTGATCAAAACATGTTATGTTCCCCAAAATAATACCAAAAAAATCTCCAACTCATTGAGCAAAAAATAAGCCCTTATACAGCCCTGTTTGCCAAAAAAATAAAAAGTTACAGCTCTCAGAATATGGCTTCTTCCTCCTCTGTTATGTTTGATACTTCCTTTTCCAGCACAGAAATAAAACAAAACGAAAGGAAGTTGTCACTGGGCTCCTGATGGTGGATGTAGACATTCTGGAGTGAATCACAATTAGTCGCACACAAATAGAGCTGACAGTTTCATTCAGCAGTAACAGCAGGGGCTGATAGCTAGTGAAGTGCTGCGATCTGCATATATTTCAAAAGCAAAGGGTATAGGTAATCCAATTGCTGAAATACGCTAAAAATTGCATAACAAACACAGTGACAGGGCTGTACTAGCTATTTGGCAACCGCCAGGTGGGCTTGCATCTACCCTGGCTGCTCTGACACTTAGTATCTCCCTAAGTACTCCCTAACAGGCTGCAGCTTTGCATGATGAACTTTGTAGTAATAGCACACAGTAAGCCTGGGGAAGGGAAGAGATGGATGTAAACAGTTTGGCTGCTGCTGCAGGCACCATGTGATGCTATCTGCATGATAAAAACTTTATATTACTATAATAAGATTATGGATGGATTTAGTGGCACATGACTGATGAATTAAATGAGTTAAGGGTACTTCTCACATAGCGAGATCACTGCTGAGTCACAGGTTTTCTGATGTACCAGTGACCTCATCAGCGATCTCGCTGTGTGTGACATTAAGCAGCGACCTGGCCCCTGCTGTGAAATCGCTGATCGTTACACACTGCTCTGGTTCATTTTTTGCTCGCTGCTCTCCCTCTGTGAAGCACACGTCGCTGTGTTTGACAGCGAGAGAGCAACAATCTGAATGTGCAGGGAGCAGGGAGCTGGCTTCTGACAGCTGCGGACGCTGGTAACCAAGGTACACATCGGGTAACTAAGCGAAGCGTTTTGCTTGATTACCCAATATTTACCTTGGTTACTAGCATACACCACTCTCAGGCTGCCAGTACTGGCTCCCTAAATACGTAGCCAGAGTACACATCGGGTAACTAAGCGAAGTGCTTTGCTTAGTAACCCGATGTGTACCCTGGCTACGAGTGCAGGGAGCCTGCGCTAAGCAGTGTGCGCTGGTAACCAAGGTAAATATCGGGTAACCAAGCAAAGCATTTTGCTTAGTTACCGATATTTACCTTGGTTACCAAGCGCAGCATCGTTTCCACGAGTCGCTGCTGGCTGGTGGCTGGTCACTGGTCGCTGGTGAGATCTGACTGATTGACAGCTCACCAGCAACCATGTAGCGACGCACCAGCGATCCTGACCAGGTCGTATCGTGGTCGGAGTCTCTGGTACGTCGTTTAGTGAGACGGTACCCTTAGAGTAGTGGATAACATCTTTAAGAACTATCTTCAGTGTAAAGAGCAAACAGTCCTGGAAGTGAACTTATGGCCTCACAGAGCCCTGATCTAAACATTGTTGAAGGTGTGTAGGATTACATAGATTGAATTATTAGTGTAAGGCGGGCTTTACACGTTGCGACATCGCTAGCAATTGCTAGCGATGTCCAGCGCGATAGCACCCGCCCCGTCGCACATGCGACATGTGGTGATTGCTGCCGTAGCGAACATTATCGCTACGCAGCTTCACATGCACATACCTGCTCGGCGACGTCGCTGTGACTGCCGAACTATCCCTCCTTCAAGGGGGAGGTGCGTTCAGCATCACAGCGACGTCACCGCGACGTCACTATTCAGCTGGCCAATAGAAGCGGAGGGGCGGAGATGAGCGGGGCATAACATCCCGCCCACCTTCTCCCTTCCGTATTGCCATCGGGACTCAGGTAAGGTGATGTTTGCCGCTCCTGCGGGTTTACACACAGCGATGTGTGGAGTTGCAGGAATAACAAACAACATCGTACCAGCGGTCGACCCGACATTATGAAAATGAACGATGCTACACAGATCACCGATTTTCGACGATCTTGAGATCGTTTATCGTCGCACCTAGGATTTACACGTTGCGATGTCGCTAAAGGTGCTGGATGTGCGTCACTAACGACTAGAGTTGAGCGATGTTCGAGGTTCGCCAATTTCATGTTCGAGTGATTTTGGGGGGTGCTCGAGATCGAACTAGAACTCGAGCTTTTTGCTAAAAGCTCGACAGTTCGAGTAGCGTTCGAGAACGGTTCGATCACCAAAAAGCCTAGTTAGTTACTAGCTGGCTTTTCAATGTAATAGTGTGAGTCACTGTGATTCACGCTATTATCAAATTTCAGCGTATAGTTTGCGGGGGGGACGCGTTTTAGATCTGTGCTCCTGCTGAGTGCTGAGAGAATGCCGATCGCCTTTTTTTTTTTTTTTTTCCCCTAACCGCGCGTGCAGTGGGGCGGGCTAGGATGTCAGCCAATCATAGAGACACACACAGCTAAGTGGATTTTTGCCAGACAAGCAAGGGCATGTGTCATAGGCTGTGCATGTCACATGTCCTTGCCTTATAAGATACGGCCATTTTCCCCTTCGCCGCCATTATCTGCCTTCTGTGTGTGGGTGACAGTCACCGCTCACGCTGCTGCTGCCGCTCCTGCCGTGTACGCTATAGACATAGTGCAATCTACACAGCGCTTTATTAGGGACTGCTGGTTATTTCAGCCCTTTTCAGGGCTGATTTACAGGCGTTCATAGCCATAGCTGCTAGGCAGGTCCGTGCAAACGCTGTGTAGGGCTTTAGATAACAGCGTCTGGCTACCTCAGGTCAGGAAATTCCTTGCTGCATTTTTTCATTAGAAGGGATATAAAGTGAGGCTTCCTTTCCTGTTCTGGTACCCACAGAACCCGGGCACTCTACCCACCTGCCTAGTTTTGCCACACTATTTTATTTGCCCAAAGAGCTGACACTTTTTGTGCCATCCTAAAAGTGTCTGGAATACTAAGTTAGTGTTCCTTTCGTGTCCTGGTACCCACATAACCCAGGCACTGTACCCACCTGCCCAGTTTTGCCACGCTATTCTAATTGCAAACTGTGCTGCCACTGTTAGGGGCATACAAAAATTGTCTGTGATAGTGTTAATTCTTCAGCTGTCAATAAAGCTAGACCACCTCTGCATTGTACACAGCTGTCTATTTTTGCTACGCAATTCTAATTGCAAACTGTGCTGCCACTGTTAGGGCCATACTAAAATTGACTGGGATTGTCAGTGTTGTTTCTTCAGCTGTCAATAAAGCTAAACCACCTCTGCAATCTACACCACCTCTCCATTTTTGCTACCACATTGCGAGTGTCCAATCTTGTCGCTAACAAAATGAGTGGCAAAAGGACAGATGCTGGTGGAAAGGGGAACAGGCATGTTGGAAAAGGAAAAAAAGTTTGTGTCCGTGGGGAAGGTGGGAAAGCTACATTAACATTTGTTGAAGATAGGCCATCTTCCAGCAAAAGTAAGATGTCTACTACTTTCCGTGGACAATCTGATGTGCTCCCTTTTTTACGGAACCCAACAACTATAACAAAGGTAGATGATGCACAAAAAAAGGACATGCTTGAATGGATCTCAAGTGCTCCAACAAGTGGCCTCTCGTCCACCTACACTTCAACATCCAAAAAACAACAGTCCTCTTAGTTGTCATCCCAATCGCACTTGCTTTCTCCCAGCTCTCAAGTCTCCACCCGCCCTGCAGAGTATGGTGTAACAGAGATTGCTGAGTCTGCAGAGTTTTTCAGTCACACTATAGCCTGGGAATCAAAGGTCTGCTCCCAAGCTACAGTGAGTACAGACCAGGAAATGGTCTGCAGTGATGCCTAGAAGCTTTGTGAGTCAGATTCAGGCTCTGATGACCAAGTTTCTGAGCATAATGTAGACCCTCATTCCCAAACTGTAACACCTGTTGGTGGAGACAATGAGGAACATACTGATGACGATGAGACGCAGATACCAGATTGGGATGACAACTTAACTATTCAGTCAGGGCAGGAAGAGGTTAGATCTGAGGGCGAGGGGAGTGCAAACACAACGCTTGATGATGAAGTTCTAGATCCCACTTACTGTCAACCCACAGTCAGGCACTCGAGGAGGTCACCAGAGGCGGTGGAGGAGGATGCAACTGACGAAGTTACCTTGCGCCTTCCTGGACAGAGTCGGAGTACTGGAAGCACGTCAACAACTGCATCCTCGGCCACAACTCTGCCTCTGAGCACAAGTCGGGGTGGCTCTGCAGGCAGATCGCATGGGCTTTAAACCTTGCCTAGCCTGGTCCTTTTTTAACCTTGCATATGATCTCCCAAATCATGTGATCTGTAAAATGTGTTGGCAATCTATAAGTAGAGGCCAAAACCTCACCAGTTTGACAACTTCTTCCATGAATCACATGAATAACAAGCATAAGTGTTATGATCCGGAACCATGGAAGACCACCACAAATCATTGGCAAAAAGGTGACAAGAGCATTGGCAACTAATCTGGCCGCCATCCCCTTACTAATCAACACAACTAGAAGTAGCCGAGGGGTGAACTAACATCCTGTGCACCGTGAACCCAGCCGGAGAACTAACTATCCTAAAGGTAGGAAAGATGAATAACTCTCTGCCTCAGAAAATAGACAAGAATAGCAAGCCCCCCACATTTAAAGACTGTGGTGATATAGGAAAAACACAATACACAGGTAGATGACAGGATTAGCAAAAGGTGAGGCCCCCGCTGACTAAAATAGGAAAGGACAGGAAAGGAACTGATGGTAGCCAGAGAAAAACCCTGCAAAATACCAACTTCCTGATAGTACAAAAAAGGCCCTCAGATCGCTCGATCTGAACTCCGTCCTATACCAGGTGCCCTTGTCATACCAATGAACAGAAAACAAGAATTATAACAAATTCAACAAGCCATAAACACATGGACCCAAAGGAGCTATACTCCACACAGAACTGCAGGGAGTTCCTCAACAATCCACTGAGGGGGAAAATCCCTGGAAGGAAATAAACTGAAACCAACCACAACAAATGACAAACCCAGATAAGCAAAAGAACCAGACAATAAATAAAGAGCAAGAACTTATCTGGAGTGGATGTGGTGTAGAGCAGGATTAAGCAGGCTAGAGATACAAAGAACAACTGACATCCGGCAACAGCCTGCAATCAGACCAGGACTTAAATAGGCAGAGAGTTAGGAAAGGAAACACCCACTGCACAACACACCTGGTCTCTATCCAAACCCTTCCTGGCCACCAGAGGGAGCCTCCCAGCAGCCAAGACATAACTAACATTTACAACACATAAGTCCCAGTGGGAAGCTCACCGTGCTGCAATGCGGCCTAGCGGAGCGGGCTAAACACCGTCTGCCCCTTCAAGTTCCTCCGCACGCTCTTCATCTATGACTGTGGGGACAGCTGTCACACCTGTTTTTCCACGCAAACCTTCCACCACTTTAACCGCAACATGCAGTTTGCTTGGTAGGTCGTCAGTTGGTTTGGAAGGGGAAACAAGTGCTGGTGTAGAGCTCTCTCAGACATCGAGAGTACCATCTTTGGATGAAGGCAACATCGTGTATCCACCTGCACTTTCCTCACAGACCTGCAGTTTTCCAGGGACACCCTACTCAACACCGTCTACACACAGCAGCCAGATCTCGGTCCCTCAGATGTCAACAAATAAAAGGCCATTTCCTCTGAGCCATGACAAAGCTAAGAGGTTGACTTTATCCCTCTGTAAGCTCTTGGCTACCGAAATGCTGCCTTTCCACCTGGTGGACACAGAGGATTTTCGAGACATTATGTCCGTCGCAGTGCCCCAATACCAGATGCCCAGTCGCCACTACTCCAAGAAAGGTGTGCCTGCGCTACACCAGCATGTCGCACACAACATCACCGCTTCCTTGAGAAACTCTGTGTGTGACAGGGTGCATTTCACCACCGATACTTGGACCAGTAAGCATGGACAGGGACGTTACATGTCACTGACTGGGCACTGGGTAACTATGTTGATAGATGGAGAAGGGTCTGCTGAACAAGTCTTGCCGTCCCCAAGACTTGTGCGTCAATCCTCTGTATGTCGAAGTTCCTCCACTGCTTCTGCCTCCTCAACCTTGTCTGGGTCCTCCACCTCCGCCCCAAGCCTGCCTGGTAAGGCCATCCGCGTTGTAACTGCGCACAAGGAATCCCGCACACCTCCTTACTATGCTGGGAGCAGAGCTGAACGGCATCAGGCGGTCTTTACCTTGAAATGTCTTGGAAATAAGAGTCACACAGCGAAGGAGTTGAGGTCATCTCTTGCGAGCAAGTTTCGTAAATGGTTGTCTCCACTCAACCTGCAGCCAGGGAAGGCCATGTGCGACAATGCTGCAAACCTGGGTGCGGCCCTACACCTGGGCAAGGTGACACATGTGCCTTGTATGGCTCACGTGTTGAACCTTGTTGTACAGCAATCTTTAACCCACTATCCCGGCCTAGATGGGCTTCTGCACAGGGCACGGTCACTCTCTGCTCACTTCCGCCGTTCAACCGCCGCAGCTGACCGACTTGCATCGCTCCAGAAGTCTTTCGGCCTGCTAGTTCATCGCCTGAAATGCGATGTGCTGACACGCTGGAATTCGACTCTCCACATGTTACAGCGACTGTGGCAGCACCGCCGAGCACTGGTGCAATACGTTATGACGTATAGCATGGGCCAACGAGATGCAGAGGTGGGGCAAATCACGCTGCTAGAGTGGTGTCAGATCAAGGACCTATGCACCCTTCTGCACAGTTTCGACATGGCGACGAATATGTTTAGCGCTGACAATGCCATTATCAGCATGACAATTCCAGTCATTTACATGCTGGAGCACACGCTAAACACTATTCGTAGTCAAGGGGTGGGACAAGACGAAGGGGAGGAAATACAGGAGGATTCATATGCGCAAGGGATACCAACATCTACAAGGTCCAGACGTTCATCATCACCAAGTCGGCAGGCATGGGACGGTGGGGGAGAGGAATTAACAAGGGCGAATGGTAGCAGCCGAAATGTTGAGGAAGGTGCAGGAGACCAGGAAGAAATGGAGGACGAACTATTGATGGGCATGGAAGACTCAGCAGATGAGGGAGACCTTGGTCAAATTTCGGTTGAACGAGGTTGGGGGGAGATGTCAGAGGAAGAAAGCACGGTTATCACCTCGCCGCCACAAACACAGCGAGGACTTGGTCAGCATGGATATGCAAGACACATGAGCGCCTTCTTGCTGCACTACCTACACCATGACCCTCGGATTGTCCGAATTAGAAGTAATGATGACTACTAGGTTGCCACACTCTTAGATCCCCGGTACAAGTCCAAATTTTGCGAAATAATTCCAGACATAGAAAGGGATGCACGTATGCAGGAGTATCAGCAGAAGCTGTTACGCAATCTTAGCTCGGCTTTTCCACCAAACACCAGTGGTGGACAGAGTGAATCTCCCAGTTGTAACTTGACAAACATGGGACTGTCTCGTCATCAACAGTCAAACCGTACCAGCAGCACCGTATCTGGTAGTAACAGCAATTTTATTGAATCGTTTCATAATTTTTTTAGACCATCTTTTTCAAGGCCACCAGAGACAACAAGTCTGACACATAGTCAACGGCTGGAGAGGATGGTACAGGAGTATCTCCAAATGAACATCAATGCCATGACTTTGCAACTAGAGCCTTGCTCATTTTGGGCTTCAAATCTTGAAAAATGGCCTGAGCTCGCCACTTACGCCTTGGAGATCTTGTCATGTCACGCAGCCAGCGTTGTCTCTGAACGTGTCTTCAGTGCTGCTGGGTGTGTGCTAACAGATAAGCGCACGCGTCTGTCCAGTGACAATGTGGACAGACTAACGTTCATCAAGATGAACAAGTCATGGATCCGCAAGGACTTTACTACCCCTGTGTCATCCTGGGGAGAGTAAAGGCTTGTGGATTTGGAATGTGCTTGATGCAAATGCACCTGTCAAGTTTGCAACTGGGACACAAGTGATGCCACTGAAGTGGTGTCTGTAGGGCCCAATTTTTGGAAAAAAGGGAGACTCTTCTTGGAGTCCCCTTGCTGTGTTTTTAAAAATGATCCAAGATGAACAAATCATGGATCAGCAAAGACTTTGCTACTTACTCCGGTGTCATCCCGGGGACAGTTAAGGCTGGCGTATTTTGGGATGTGGTTGATGCAAATGTACCTGTCAAGTTTGCAACTGGGACACAAGTGATGCCACTTGTGACGCCCTGGACTAGACAGGTAGTCACAAACACAACATCACACACACACACCCTCCCCTGGATAGTTAACAACAGTCAAACAAAATCCTTGTTGCCTCCTCCAGGGTCTGATGTCTACACCAGGTGGGGCGGAGCCAGGCAGTTGGCCCCACCCACCCAGGAGTTCACAGGCCTGGAGGCGGGAAAAAGCAGTTCAGTTCAGTTTAGGAGTTGAGGAGTGAAGGAGATTCGAGTTGGAGTTGAAAGTGACAGGACAGAAACTGCTGGTGTCTGGGTCGGAGCCCAGGCACTGTCTGCAAGGTCGGCAGACGGTGGTGGCCGTCTGCAGGAGGTGGTGCAAGTCAGTGGAACCGTAGGACCGGGGACGGGCGGTGGCCCGCCGGTACCGAACCGGGGAGCATATCTGCACCAAGCACAAAGGCAGGGCCATCAGACCCCGACCAGGCTAGGAGCCACCGACAACGGTCAAATCCGAGAGTGACCGGAACCCCAGGGGTTCCCTAACACCCAAGACCCGACAGAAGGCAACCGCCCACACAGTGAGGATAAAAAGCCACCGCCATAGGCTAGAGATCCAAGGGCCAGCGCCTGCGGGCAAAATGGGCTCCTTCGGTACATACACGCCGGGGAGCGGACTACCAGTGGGAAACCATCGGAGTCAATACATTTTACAACGGTGCAGGGAAAGACAGCCACCATCAACCTGTCCGGGGAGAGCAAAGACACTGCAGCCGGCTGCGGGACCCGTCCATCCAGCCGTTTGGTTTACCAGAGACTCTGTGAATCTGTGTCTGAGTGAGTACAACAGTGCCATCCGGCACCGCGCCGCGCTGCCTCCGCAACCCTGCCTCCCCGTACCACCACCGGGCCCCGGGATCACAAACCCCTACCCACGGAGGGGGAACCAACATCCTAGCTGCTCCCTGCCATCGCTCCCGGGATCCCCGTCACCAGCAGCGGAGGTGCCCATTATCACCACGACCCGTGGGTGGCGTCACGAACTATCTCCTCAAACAAACCACCCCCTTTTCACTCGTGGGCGAGGAGCGCTGCTCGAGTCCCCCGGGTCCAGCCCACCGCTCGAGCCACTGAGCAGCAGCAGCAGCCCCGGACCCGAGCATAGCGAGCGCGGCCCCTCCGCCCGCGACAACTTGGCATCACGAACAGGATAGAACCAATCTATTTACCGGTAGAAGTGCGTCTTGCAGTCCCCGCCGGCAGCGTCCAGCCGAAAAATTTGAAGTTCCGCCATCTTGGACGCGAAGATTTCCCGCTCGAGCGTCTTCCCCGAGCAGGGAGGTCCCGAAAGTGAGGCCCCGCCCCCAGAAGAAGGAAGTGCTAGAAAGAACCAAGAGGGGCGGGTGCAGGTGTACCTGATGTAACTGAAGGTATAAAGAGCAGGGACGCCAGGACTCTGCTACACATCCGGTTCCTGGAAGCACAAGCGCCAGTATGTCCGTCCCGTCCGGCAATGCCGAGATCCCAGAGCCCACGCCAGGAACGGCGGCGTGGGTTTAGGCCCGGACCGCACAGATGTGTGCCGCCTGCAGGCCCAGGTCCGGTTCTTAATGGAGTGATGGGTGGCCAAAATGGAGGACGTAGCGGCGGCCGTGCGGAGAAGCGAGGTGGAGACAGTGCTGGAGGAGCGGGTAAGCGACCCACGCCCCTGTGTCCTTGAAGGACCGGTCGCTGCGGCTGAGGGGTCCGGTCTGCGTCCGTTCACCCTCCTGCCTCCCCCGCCATCCGCATCGGTTGTTGCTGCCCCGCCACTACGTCTGCTACCCCCACCACTGGTAGCGGAGTTCAGCCCGTCCGCCCTAGAGGACCAGCCTGTAGGCGTTGCCCGTGAACGACCCGCACTGATCCCGCTGCCATGGAAGATCCCTCGGGAAGTGCCCGTCCGTGAAAAGAAGCCCCGGCCCCGGAAGTGGCCGCACTCAAGAAAATCCCGGCTCCGGCAGTCCGTCCGGCTCCAGAAGAAGTGGAAGCCGAGAGCAGGAAGGCCCAGCAGGTGAGGTCTGTTGTCCCTAAACCCCACGCCTCGGCTGAGGCTGCGCCGGGTCGTCGCTGCAAGGCAGCATTCCAGGCCGCGTCACCGCAGGACCCCCCAAAGAGGATATCGGTCGTGGCCGGTACGGGGGAGATCCAGCGGGGCCCGACCCGCGCGCAGGGGCACACAGACGCCCCTTACTGGGACAGAGAGCCGAACCAGCTGGGCCGCGAGATTGCCACCAGAGAGCAGCAGAGGGCCAAAGTGCTGGCACGCACTATAAGGGAGAGGGACAATCTCCGCAACGCCACTTTCCGGGTGCGGGGCCCGATTTACGAGGGCCAGGTCAGATGGTTTGACCCTCAACGTGGATATGGCTTCATCTACGAGCCGGGCCTGGAGGCCGAAATATTTGTGGCTCGCCGTGATGTAAACTCTCATCTTCCAACGGGCCACCCTGGTCGTGACCTGCAACTGGGCGACCTGGTGATCTACATCTGACATTGCGGGGAGAGGGGCTGGTTTGCCCTACATGTGAAGCAGAGGGAAGGCTGCGGTGTCCAGATGCGGTCCCAGTCCCCTCCCCCACCGTACCGTCCGGATGTAGAGTTGGAAGAGGCGTATGAGGAAGGCGACCTCAAGTAAGGCAGTGGTCCTCCGTTGCAACCCAGTTGTCCCAGTTGGGACCATCAGCACATTGTTCTTGTTTTAAGTTTTATCTGAATGAATGAACACCAATTACCCGAATACTTCATCTGATTGATGTCCATAAAAAGAAGAAAGTTGTCCCCGTGGGGACTTTATGTGTTCCCACTAACCCCCTTCCAGAGACAAGGCCGAGAACTTGCAGGCCAACCACGAACCAGTGGCCTTGTAAATAATTTGTGGGGCTGTGTTCCGTTACCGCCTCCGGAGAGGCAGATTGGAGGAAGGACCCGCAGCAGAGCAGGCTGGGGTCCGGCCACCAACAGGACCGGTGGCTATCCTCCGGGGGTCAGGGGTCCCCCTGGAAGTGGGGTCCCCTGAAATGACAGCCGGGTGTGAGACACCGTACCCGTTCCTGCTTGGGTGACCTGGAACCGAGTTCCTGCTTCCGGACTGGGGAAGAGGGGTGCTGCCCGTTTCTTAGGGGCAGCATCAAGTTGTAGGTTGCTTGGGTGGGGAAGCGGAGGAACATGAACCCGTCCGTTATTAATAAAAATGTTTATACCGTTAGTAACATTACTAAGAGAAAAGCCTCCCGTAAGGGAAGAATTAAAAGTATGCTTATTGTTATATGTTTTTATGTTAAATTATATTTTTCAGAAATAAAACCGGTGATGGACAGGCAGCCCGTGGACAGTCTGCATTTCACCAAGGGGGAATGTGACACCCTGGACTAGCCAGGTAGTCACAAACACAACATCACACACACACACCCTCCCCTGGATAGTTAACAACAGTCAAACAAAATCCTTGTTGCCTCCTCCAGGGTCTGATGTCCACACCAGGTGGGGCGGAGCCAGGCAGTTGGCCCCACCCAGGAGTTCACAGGCCTGGAGGCGGGAAAAAGCAGTTCAGTTCAGTTTAGGAGTTGAGGAGTGAAGGAGATTCGAGTTGGAGTTGAAAGTGACAGGACAGAAACTGCTGGTGTCTGGGCTGGAGCCCAGGCACTGTTAGCAAGGTCGGCAGACAGTGGTGGCCGTCTGCAGGAGGTGGTGCAAGTCAGTGGAACCGTAGGACCGGGGACGGGTGGTGGCCCGCCGGTACCGAACCGGGGAGCATATCTGCACCAAGCACAAAGGCAGGGCCATCAGACCCCGACCAGGCTAGGAGCCACCGACAACGGTCAAATCCGAGAGTGACCGGAACCCCAGGGGTTCCCTAACACCCAAGACCCAACAGAAGGCAACCGTCCACACAGTGAGGATAAAAAGCCACCGCCATAGGCTAGAGATCCAAGGGCCAGCGCCTGCGGGCAAAACGGGCTCCTTCGGTACATAAACGCCGGGTAGCGGACTACCAGTGGGAAACCATCGGAGTCAATACATTTTACAATGGTGCAGGGAAAGACAGCCACCATCAACCTGTCCGGGGAGAGCAAAGACACTGCAGCCGGCTTCGGGACCCGTCCATCCAGCCGTTTGGCCCATTATCACCACGACCCGTGGGTGGCGTCACGAACTATCTCCCCAAGCAAACCACCCCCTTTTCACTCGTGGGCGAGGAGCGCTGATCGAGTCCCCCGGGTCCGGCCCACCGCTCGAGCCACCGAGCAGCAGCAGCCCCGGACCCGAGGATAGCAAGCGCGGCCCCTCCGCCTGCGACACCACTGAAGGGGTGTCTGTATGGCCCAATTTTTGGAAAAAAGGGAGACTCTGCTTGGAGTCCCCTTGCTGTGTTTTACATGATTTTAGAAGGGCATGAAATGCCTATATCTGTGTCTCCTCCTCTTTTTCCTCATCCAGCTGTTTTGTTTTCGCATGAGTATATGTCCTTGTCACTTTCCCATGTGTTTATGTTGTCTTGGGAGTTGTTTGTCACCTTTTGGACACCTTTGAAGGTGTTTTCTATGTGTTTTTATGTGTTTGTGATTGACTCCCATTGTTTTCTATGGGGTTCGAGAGGTTCGTCGAATGGCTCGCCGAACCGAACTCGAACGCGGCCTCCGTTCGATGAACCAAACCGAACTCGAGCCTCTAGAGGCTCGCTCATCTCTACTAACGACGTCACCCCGACGATATTTCGGAAGCGATGTCGCAACGTGTAAAGCCCCCTAAGCTTACATCTAAAGATATGTTGTAGTTCGTTCTCCAAGATGTTTGGAAAATCTCCTTGCCGAGTTCCTTCAAAAACTGTATATTTATATCTAGAAAAATGAATACTGATTTGAAGGCAAAGGGTGAACACACTAAACAATGGTTTGATTTAGATTTCTCTCTTATTTCACTTTGGATTTTATTATTTGCTAAAAGTAAACTAACACTTCCTTAACACGTGCTATTCCATCCGGTTTGCGTTTAGTTAGACTATCATTTATTTTTCAACAGGACAATGACCCCAAACACACCTCCAGGCTGTGTAAGGGCTATTTGACTAAGAAAGAGAGTGATGGGGTGCTACGCCAGATGACCTGGCCTCCACAGTCACCAGACCTGAACCCAATCGAGATGGTTTGGCTGAGCTGGTTCGCAGAGTGAAGGCAAAGGGGCCAACAAGTGCTAAGCATCTCTGGGAACTCCTTCTAGACTGTTGGAAAACCATTTCCGGTGACTACCTCTTGAAGCTCATCAAGAGAATGTCAATAGTGCGCAAAGTATTAATGAAAGCAAAAGGTGGCTACTTTGAAGAACCTAGAATATAAGACATATTTTCAGTTGTTTCACACTGTTTTAAGTATTTCATTCCACATGTTTTAATTCATAGTTTTGATGCCTTCAATGTGAATCTACAATTTTCAGAGTCCTGAAAATAAAGAAAACTCTTTGAATGAGAAGGTGTGTCCAAACTTTTGGTCTGTACTGTAGGTCAATTAATTTATTCATTTGTTATAATCATTAAAGGGAACCAATCACCAGGATTTCCATATATAACCTGAAGCCAGTGCTATACTAGCACTATCAGGCTGATTCTATACATATCTGTAGTGGGCAGCTCGCATGTTTAGGTTTTGAAATCCAAGAAAATAAAGTTTATAAAATCATCAGCTTCTTGAGCGACAGCAGCTGAGGATCAGATAATATCTGGGGGGTATTCATAGTTATCTGCATGCTGTATTAGAATTAGCATAAGTATTATACAGTCGACCTAGCGGGACCTGTGTGAGGTCATACCCATGAGACGAGAAGGGGAGGGGCATCAGCCAACAGAAAAATGTTGCGTCCTGGTATCAGCATTTTTGGCTGAGGACCCGCCCTTTCTGGTCACATGGCTATGACCTCACCACAGGTCCTGCTAGGTTGATTGTTTAATACTTACGCTAATTCTAACAGGGGGAGGAGAAAAGTATGCATACCCCCGAGATATTATCTGATCCTCAGCTGCTGTCACTCAAGAAGCTGCTGATTTTAAAAACTTTACTTTCTTGGATTTCAAAACCTAAACAGAGAATCAGACTAATAGTGCCAGTACAGCACTGACTTTAGCTTATATACACGAAAATCCTGGTGATTGGTGCACTTTAACATCTCTATGTTATCTGATCTATTTTTGGTAAATTTGTACCTAATTCTTTCACTTAAGATGTTGAGCTTTTATGTGTTTGAGAGAGGGGGGTAGATATTATATGTGTGATTTCCTTGAATTATCATATTGCGGAATACAGGTTTTTTTTTCCTTCTTTTGTTTTTAAATCTGCATACTTTGAAAATTATGTATTTCTGTGATTTGTCAGTATGCACAGATATGACTTTGGGTTTTTTGGGGGGCGCAATTAATAGTTTACTACATAATTGCCGCAACCCATTGTTGTAAATTATCTTTGATGCCCACCTTTTTTCTTGGCATTGTAAAATTTAAAAATGTTAGAAAATTTTTTGATATTTCACTTTTATGCCAGTTAAAGAATAGGCTCCATAACCTTTATTTTTTTTCTTAAATTTTCATCATTATTATTTCAAATAAATTTAAATTTGTTTTATTTATTTTACTTCCATAACGCCATCATATTCCAGAGCGCTTTACAGAAATGCTGATCACTGTCCCTATTGGAGCTCACAATCTAAATTCCCTATCAGTATGTCTTTGGACTGTGGGAGCAAACCAGAAAATATGGAGGAAACCCACACAGAACATTCAAACTCTTTGTAGATGTTATCCTTGGTGGGATTTGACCAAAGTGCTGTAAAGCTACATTGCTACCGAAACTAGTGTAGACCCAAATGCTTATTCTATCAATACTCTTGGGAATCCACACACTTAATTAAAAAATTATTTCTAAAAATAGTGAATCTGAAATGCACTACATAACTTATACAAAGCTTAGGTTGTGGAATCGCCTTTTTTCCACCCGTAATGAGTGCTCCCTGGTCCTTAGTATTGTCTTTGGAAGGAATAAGTCATGTATCAGTCCTCGTATTGACCACACATGTATTTATACATATACATGAGATCTTTTCTGAGATGTCTTTTTTCTAAGTTAACCAAGCCCAACTTTTCCAACCTCTCATCATATAGGAGGCCTCCATTCCTTGTAATAATCTAGTTGCCCGCTTTTGAACTGACTCTAACTTCTAAATATTCTTTATAAAATGTGGAGACCAAAACTGGACCCCATATTCAAGATATGGCCTTACAAGTGATTTATAGAGGGGTAACAAATAG